>NC_086115.1:600000-1200000 GCF_963921235.1 Mobula hypostoma
TTTGTAAAATGTGTTCAGGAAAGTTTTCTAAATCTATATATAGAGGGACCAACTAGAGGGGATGCAATATTGGATCTCCTGTTAGGAAACGAGTTAGGACAAGTGATGGAAGTCTGTGTAGGGGAGCACAGTGATCATAACACGATTAGTTTCAACTTGATCATGGACAAGGATAGATCTGGTCCTAGGGGTGAGGTTCTGAACTGGAAGAAGGCCAAATTTGAAGAAATGAGAAAGGATCTAAAAAGTGTGGATTGGGACAGGTTGTTCTTTGGCAAAAATGTGATCAGTAGGTGGGAAGCCTTCAAAGGAGAAATTTTGAGAGTGCAGAGTTTGTATGTTCCTGTCAGGATTAAAGGCAAAGTGAATAGGAATAAGGAATCTTGGTTCTCAAGGGATATTGCAACTCTGATAAAGAAGAAGAGGGAGTTGTATGACATGTATAGGAAACAGGGAGTAAATAAGGTGCTTGAGGAGTACAAGAAGTGCAAGAAAATACTTAAGAAAGAAATCAGGAGGGCTAAAAGAAGACATGAGGTTGCCTTGGCAGTCAAAGTGAAAGGATAATCCAAAGAACTTATACAGGTATATTAAGAGGAAAAGGATTGTAAGGGATAAAATTGGTCCTCTTGAAGATCAGAGTGGTCGGCTATGTGCAGAACCAAAGGAAATGGGGGAGATCTTAAATAGGTTTTTTGCATCTGTATTTACTAAGGAAACTGGCATGAAGCCTATGGAATTAAGGGAAACAAGTAGTGAGATCATGGAAACTGTACAGATTGAAAAGGAGGAGGTGCTTGCTGTCTTGAAGAAAATTAAAGTGGATAAATCCCCGGGACCTGACATGGAGTTCCCTTGGACCTTGAAGGAGACTAGCGTTGAAATTGCAGGGGCCCTGACAGAAATATTTAAAATGTATCTGTTAACAGGTGAGGTGCCGGAGGATTGGAGAGTGGCTCATGTTGTTCCGTTGTTTAAAAAGGATCGAAAAGTAATCCGGGAAATTATAGGCCGGTAAATTTAACGTCGATAGTAAGTAAGTTATTGGAGGGAGTACTAAGAGACAGAATCTACAAGCATTTGGATAGACAGGGACTTATTAGGGAGAGTCAACATGGCTTTGTGCGTGGTAGGTCATGTTTGACCAATCTATTGGAGTTTTTCGAGGAGGTTACCAGGAAAGTGGATGAAGGGAAGGCAGTGGATATTGTCTACATGGACTTCAGTAAGGCCTTTGACAAGGTCCCGCATGGAAGGTTAGTTAGGAAAATTCAGTCGCTAGGTTTACATGGACAGGTGGTAAATTGGATTAGACATTGACTCAATGGAAGAAGCCAAAGATTGGTAGTAGAGAATTGCTTCTCCGAGTGGAGGCCTGTGACTAGTGGTGTGCCACAGGGATCAGTGCTGGGTCCATTGTTATTTGTCACCTATATCAATGAACTGGATGATAATGTGGTAAATTAGATCAGCAAATTTGCTGATGATACGAAGACTGGAGGTGTAGTAAATAGTGAGGGAGGTTTTCAGAGCCTGCAGAGGGACTTGGACCAGCTGAGAAAATGGGCTGAAAAATGGCAGATGGAGTTTAGTACAGACAAGTGTGAGGTATTGCACATTGGAAGGATAATCCAAGGTAGAACATACAGGGTTAATGATAAGACACTGAGGAGTGCAGTAGAACAGAGAGATCTGGGAATACAGATACAAAATTCCCTAAAAGTGGCGTCACAGGTAGATAGGGTCGTAAAGAGAGCTTTTGATACATTGGTCTTTATTAATCAAAGTATTGAGTATAAGAGCTGGAATGTTATGATGAGGTTGTATAAAGCATTGGTGAGGCCGAATCTGGAGTATTGTGTTCAGTTTTGGTCACCAAATTACAGGAAGGATATAAATAAGGGTGAAAGAGTGCAGAGAAGGTTTACAAGGATGTTGCCGGGACTTGAGAAACTCAGTTACAGCGAAAGGTTGAATAGGTTAGGACTTTATTCCCTGGAGCGTAGAAGAATGAGGGGAGATTTGATAGAGGCATATAAAATTATGATGGGTATAGATAGAGTGAATGGAAGCAGGCTTTTTCCACTGAGGCAAGGGGAGGAAAAAACCAGGGGACATGGGTTAAGGGTGAGGGGGGAAAAGTTTAAAGGGAACATTAGTGGGGGGCTTCTTCACACAGAGAGTGGTGGGAGTATGGAATGAGCTGCCAGACGAGGTGGTAATTGCGGGTTCTTTTTTAACATTTAAGAATAAATTGGACAGATACATGGATGGGAGGTGTATGGAAGGATATGGTCCGTGTGCAGGTCAGTGGGACGAGGTAGAAAATGGTTCGGCACAGCCAAGAAGGGCCAAATGGCCTGTTTCTGTGCTGTAGTTTTTCTATGGTTTCTATCTTTTAGATTCAGAGACCCAAGTCTGACCCAAAGAAAATCTAAACCTACTTACTTACTTGAATTTAGAAACATAGAAACATAGAAAAACCTACAGCACAATACAGGCCCTTTGGCCCACAATGGTGTGCCAAACATGTACATATTTTAGAAATTACCGAGGGTTACCCTCTATTTTTCTAAGCTCCATTTACCTATCCAGGACTCTTAAAAGACCCTATCGTATCCGCCTTCACCACCGTCACCAGCAGCCCATTCCATGCACTCACCACTCCCTGCGTAAAAAAAAAACAACTTACCCCTGACATCTCCTCTGTACCTACTTCCAAGCACATTAAAACTGTGCCCTCTCATGTTAGCTATTTCAGCCTTGGGGATAAAGCCTCTGACTATCCACACGATCAATGCCTGTCATCATCTCATTCTTATACACCTCTCTCAGGTCACCTCTCATCCTCCATTGCTCCAAGGAGAAAAGGTCGAGTTCACTCAACCTATTCTCATAAGGCATGCTCCCCAATCCAGGCAACATCCTTGTAAATCTCCTCTGCACTCTTTCTATAGTTTCCACATTCTTCCTGCCTTCCTGTAATGAGGTGACCAGAACTGAGCACAATACTCCAACTGGGGTCTGACCAGGGTCCTGCAGCATTATCTTTTGGCTCTTGAACTCAATCCCACAGTTGATGAAGGCCAATACACCATATGCCTTCTTAACCACAGTCAACCTACGTAGCAGCTTTGAGCGTCCTATGGACTTGGACCCCAAGATCCCTCTGATCCTCCACACTGCCAAGAGTCTTACCATTAATACTATATTCTGTCATCATATTTGACCTACCAAAATGAACCACCTCACACTTATCTATGTTGAACTCCATCTGCAACTTCTCAGCCCAGTTTTGCATCCTATCGATATCCCGCTGTAACCTCTGACAGCCCTCCACACTATCCACAACACCCCCAAACTTCGTGTTATCAGCAAAATTCCTAACACAGGTACCAGGATAATTTGTTAGTAGGTCACTCAGCATACAGATCCAATAACATAAGCAGAATTTCAGTCTGTCACCATTAAGCTATCATGCCTTGGTAGTTCTACTGATGATCAATGACAATGATACTCAGGGAGGCTCTGGTATTAAACCAGAGTAAGGCAATAATTCATAACAGCTACTTTAATCCCATGTAACAAAAAAATAGTTTTCTAACAGTCCATAGAGCAAGATGAATGTAACTCAAAAATTATTAAGGATTTCACATGAAATTTCATATAGGCAAGTGAAGAAAAAAGCCTGAATTATTTCAGAAATAAATGGTTTAGTAGGAGGCATTTGGATTCCCTCTGGCTGCAGATAATGAGACACACCCCATTCTCTTTTTCCTTTGAAATTGTCCTGTGGAGAATATTTTCCACTCAGAGTACTGGATATCTGGAACTTCCTCAGAGAAATTGATAGCTGTTAATATTTTATCCTCATAACTCCAGATAATTGGTAGTGTAGCCCCCCTGGCCAGCCTCAGGGTCACTTGGCTCGCTGTCGTCTAGGGAAACAGCCCTCAGCCCCACCAAACTGGGTAATAGTTTGTGTGGATGCTGTGTGATGTATCCCACCCCGCCCAAATAACAGACAATACACCAGATACGATTAAATGATTTACTGTTTATAGATATTACTGGAACTATATAATTAATAGAGAATAAAATATAAAAGGAAAATAAAAGATGCCACACTTATCAAAGTTCAATCTCTTCGAGCACGAACAGTTGGAGCTCAGGACCCTTCTTCTTCAGACCACCTCGACCAGCCGCCTGGGACCCACAACGGTGGTCGACCAGATGCTCCACGCGAGTCCGTCTCCATCTCCTCTCCTCGCTCGGGGTCCGTCCCCATTAGCAGACTCACAGCAGCTGGTCTATCCTCTGTCTCTCTCTCCCGCCTTCTGCCCCAAAACCCTGCGCATGCAATATCTTCAGACACACCAAAAGCATAACAACTATCACAATTGGTTCATTCATCCTCTTATCAATAGATAATCCAAAACAGACTCCTAGCGGGAAGGACTTTCTCAGCAGTTAACATAACAAAGAAGCCATTTTAATTAGACTATGCAGTGACATAAAAAAGAAACCCCTTACAGTAGCCTGACACCATCTGGACTAATTTAAATATTTGTATTAATAACTTAATAATAAAGCAACCTCCTTCAAATTTCAAAGTTCCAGTTCAATGTTTACTGAGAACTTGCTAGAAACTGCTGGGAAAGATAAGGGAGTATGTGCTCCCTATGTAAATCAGCTGAAGACTTAATTATCTGTGGTGTCAGCATTGTACAGTACGATGCATCCCCAATGAACGCTGGTCCTTTACTTTCTCAGTTTATTCTCCACCAATGTATCAGTGTTAGCATAGATAGCAGATCCTCCAATAGAGGATTTATGTCACAAAGCAGAGGTCTGAGCATAAACTAATTCAAGGTAAGAGCCCAGCACTAAGTGAGAGCCACATTGTAAGGAGTGCAATATACATTGCACTTCAGTTATTCTTGTGCTCTTTTAAGTGTGTAAAAAAACAATTCATATGAGTTTGGTTCAAAGAAGAGCAGAGCTTTATCCCCCTTCTATGTCACCATAGCATAGCAGTTAGCTTTACACTCATACAGACCCCAGAACCCCAATCATTTCAACTGCTATCTGTAAGGAGTTTGTATGTTTGCCCCATGATGCTGTGGTTTTCTCTTGGTGTTCCAGTTTCCTCCCACATTCCAAAGATGTACAGGGGGATACTTGGGCAGCACAGGCTTGTAGGGCCAACAGGACTTGAGTCTGTATCTCTAAATACATAAAAAATCTCACCTTCAATTAACACACAATTATTTAAAGTTCAGATGTATTATCAAAGAACACTATCAATCTGTGTAGCTACTTTCAAGGAGCTATGAACTTGGAACCCAATATCTCTCTGCTCAGCAACACTTTTAAGGATCTTGCTCGTAACAGAGCACTGCCTCCTTGCACTTGCCCTAGCAAGGTACAACACTTCATATTTATCTGGGTTAAACTCTATCTGCCATTTCTCTGCCCATATCTGCAACTGCTCTATATCGTTCTATATGCTTTGCCAGTCTTCTACACTATTCACAACTCCAGCAATCATCCACAAATTTACAATCCCACCCATCCAGGTCATTTTTATACATCAGAAGCAGCAGATGTCTCAGCACAGATCCCTGCGGAACACCACTAATTACAGACCTCCAGCTCGAAAAAGTCCCTTCAACCACTACCCTCTGTCTTCTGTGTGTAAGCCAGTTCTGAATCCAAACAGTCAATTTACCGTTGACCCCACGCATCCTAATCTTCTGGATTAGACTCCCATGAGGGACTTGGTCAAATGCCTTACTGAAATCCATATAGACAACACCCACAGCTCTATCTTCATCAATATTTCAAATCACCTTGTCAAGAAACACAATCAAGTTGGTAAGACATAAGCTACCTACACAAATCCATGCTGGCACTCCCTAATTTGGTCATGGGTTTCTAAATGCTTATATACCTATATCCCATCTCTGAGAATTTTGTCCAGTAATCTCTCTATAACTGATGTGACACTCATCCATAAGACCATAAGACAAAGGAGCAGAAGTCGGCCATTTGGCCCATCGAGTCTGCTCCGCCATTTTATCATGAGCTGATCCATCCTCCCACTTAGTCCCACTCCCCCGCCTTCTCACTATAACCTTTGATGCCCTGGCTACTCAGATACCTATCAACCTCTGCCTTAAATACACCCAATGACTTGGCCTCCACTGCTGCCCGTGGCAACAAATTCCATAGATTCACCACCCTCTGACTAAAAAAATTTCTTCACATTTCTGTTCTGAATGGGCGCCCTTCAATCCTTAAGTCATGCCCTCTCGTACTAGACTCCCCCATCATGGGAGACAACTTTGCCACATCAACTCTGTCCATGCCTTTCAACATTTGAAATGTTTCTATGAGGTCTCCCCACATTCTTCTCAACTCCAAGGAATACAGTCCAAGAGCGGACAAATGTTCCTCATATGTTAACCCTCTCATTCCCGGAATCATTCTAGTGAATCTTCTCTGTACCCTCTCCAACGTCAGCATATCCTTTCTTAAATAAGGAGACCAAAACTGCCCTCAGTACTCCAAGTGAGGTCTCACCAGCGCCTTATAGAGCCTCAACATCACATCCCTGCTCCTATACTCTATTCCTCTAGAAATGAATGCCAACATTGCATTCGCCTTCTTCACTACTGACTCAACCTGGAGGTTAACCTTAAGGGTATCCTGTACGAGGACTCCCAAGTCCCGTTGCATCTCAGAACTTTGAATTCTTTCCCCATTTAAATAATAGTCTACCCATTTATTTTTTCTGCCAAAGTGCATAACCATACACTTTCCAACATTGTACTTCATTTGCCACTTCTCTGCCCATTCTTCCAATCTATCCAAGTCTCTCTGCAGACTCTCCATTTCCTCAGCACTACCGGCCCCTCCACCTATCTTCGTATCATCAGCAAACTTAGCCACAAAGCCATCTGTTCCATAATCCAAATCGTTGATGTACAATGTAAAAAGAAGCCACCCCAACACGGACCCCTGTGGAACACCACTGGTAACCGGCAGCCAACCAGAACAGGATGTCTTTATTCCCACTCTCTGTTTCCTGCCAATCAGCCAACACTCTATCCACATATGTCACTTTCCCGTAATTCCATGGGCTCTTATCTTGTTAAGTAGCCTCATATGTGGCACTTTGTCAAAGGCCTTCTGAAAATCCAAATATACAACATCCACTGCATCTCCCTTGTCTAGCCTACTGGTAATTTCCTCAAAAAATTGTAATAGGTTTGTCAGGCAGGATTTTCCTTTAAGGAATCGATGCTGAGTTCTGCCTATCTTGTCATATGCCTCCAGGTACTCTGTAACCTCATCCTTGACAATTGACTCCAACAAATTCCCAACCACCGATGTCAAGCTAACAGGTCTATAATTTCCTTTTTGCTTCCTTGCCCCCTTCTTAAATAGCGGAGTGACATTTGCAATCTTCCAGTCCTCCGGAACCATGCCAGAATCTATCGACTTTTGAAAGATCATCGCTAATGCCTCCGCAATCTCCACAGCTACTTCCTTCAGGACACGAGGGTGCATTCCATCTGGCCCAGGAGATTTATCTGCCTTTAGACTATTCAGCTTCTCTGTCGTAATTGTGACTGCGCACACTTCTCTTCCCTGCCACCCTTGAGTGTCCGGTATACTGCTGATGTCTTCCTCAGTGAAGACTGATGCAAAATACTCATTCAGTTCCTCTGCCATCTCCTTATCTCCCGTTTACAATTTCTCCTGACGAAGGGTCTTGGCCTGAAACGTCGACTGTCCCTCTTCCTGGAGATGCTGCCTGGCCTGCTGCGTTCACCAGCAACTTTGATGTGTGTTGCTACAATTTCTCCAGCATCATTTTCTATCGGTCCTATATCTACTCTCACCTAACTTTTACTCTTTATATACTTGTAAAAGCTTTTAGTATCCTCTTTGATATTATTTGCTAGCTTCCTTTCATAGTTAATTTTTTCCCTCTTAATGACCTTCTTGGTTTCCTTCTGTTAGGTTTTAAAAACTTCCCAATCCTGTCTTCCCACTAATTTTAGCTTCCTTGTATGCCCTCTCCTTTTCTTCAACTTTGGCATTGACTTCTCTTATCAACCACAGTTGCATCCTTTTTCCACTCGAAAATATCTTCTTTTTTGGAATATACCTGTCTTGCACCTTCCTCGTTTCTGGCATAAACTCCAGCCACTGCTGCTCTGCTGTCTTTCCCACCAGTGTCCCTTTCCAGTCAACTTTGGCCAGTTCCTCTGTCACGCCACTGTAATTTCCTTTACTCCACTGAAATACCGACACATCAGATTTCGGCTTCTCTTTTCCAAATTTCACAGTGAACTCAATCATGTTATGATTACTGTCTCCTAAGGGTTTCTTCACCTCAATCTCTCTAATCACCTCCGGTTCATTACACAATACCCAATCCACTATAGCCGATCCCCTAGTGGGCTCAACAACAAGCTGTTCTAAAAAGCCATCTCGCAGACATTCTACAAATTCTCTCTCTTGAGATCCAGTGTCGACCTGATTTTCCCAATCCACTCGCATGTTAAAATCCCCCACAATTATCATAACACTGCCCTTCTGACAAGCCTTTTCTATTTCCAGTTGTAATTTGTAGTCCACATCCCTGCAGCTGTTTGGAGGCCTATAAATAACTGTTATCAGGGTCCTTTTACCCCTGCTATTTCTTAGCTCAACCCATAAAGATTCTGCACCTTCTGATCCTATATCACCTCTTACTAATGATTTAATATAATTTCTTACCAATAAAGCCACGCCTCCCCCTCTGCCTACCTTCCTATCCTTCCGATACACCGTGTATCCTTGGACGTTCAGCTCCCAGAGACATGCATCCTTTAGCCACGTCTCAGTGATGGCTGCAATATCACACCTGCCAATCTGTAGCTGTACGACAAGATCATCCACCTTATTCCTTATGCTGCGTGCATTTAAGTACAACACCTTAAGACCAGTATTTGATACTTTTCGCTTTGATTTCACTGCAACTTTATTGCACTGCAACTCATCCCAATGGCTACAAATTTTCCCCATCACCTGCCTGTCTTTCCTGACACCTTTACTGCTCACTATCGTAAATTTATTTCTGTTTTCCCCTTCCTCCGCTCTGTCCTTCCGGTTCCCATCCCCCTGCCAAATTAGTTTAAACCCTCCCTAACAGCTCTATTAAACTTTCCCACCAGGATATTGGTCCCCTTCAGGTTCAGGTGTAACCTGTCCTTTTTGAGCAGGGTGATACTTCCCCCAGAAGAGATCCCAATTATCCAAGAATCTGAACCCCTGCCCCCTACACCAGTCTCTCAGCCACGCATTCATCTGCCTGATCCGACTATTCTTGCCCTCGCTAGCACATGCCACAGGTAGCAAACCCGAGATTACTACCCTGGAGGTCCTTTCTAACTCCTGGAAATCTCTCTTCAGGACCTCCTCCTTTGTCCTATCTATGTCATTGGTACCAACATGTAGCAAGACAACTGGCTGTTCACCCTCCCCCTTTGGAATATTCAGGACCTGATCTGAGACATCCCGTACCCTGGCACCTGGAAGGCAACACACCATGCGAGTATCTCTATCAGGCTCACAGAATCTCCTGTCCGTTCCCCTGACTATGGAATCCCCTATGACTACTGTATTTCTCTTCTCCCTCCTTCTCTCCTGCACGACAGCGCCAGGCTCAGTGCCAGAGACCCGGTCACCGTGGGCGTCCCCTGTCAGGTCATCCCCCTCAACAGCATCCAGAACAAGATATTTGTTGCTGAGGGGGACAGCCACAGGTTTGCTCTCCACTATCTGGGCATTTCCCTTCCCTTTCTTGACCGTGACCCAGTTTTCTGACCTCTGTAGCCTTGGGATGACTACCTCCCTGTAGCTGCTGTCTATCACCTCTTCACTTTTCCTAATAAGCAGTAGGTCATCAAGCTGCAGCTCCAGATCCCTAACGCAGTCTCTGAGGAGCTGCATCTTGGTGCACCTGGCGCAGATCTGGCCATCGGGGAGGCTGGAGGTCTCCCATCGGTCTATAGTTCCCAGGATTTTCCCTTGTTCCATTCTTAAAGAGAAGTATAACATCAGCCAATCACCAGTCCTCTCAGACTTGACCTGTGCCTAGACAGGACATGAAGGTACTGGTCAAGGCCCCAGCAATCTCGTCTCTTGATGGGGTAAATTCTATCAGAGCCTGGGAATGTATCCACCTTAATACTCATTAGGAGGCCCAACACTTCCTCCTCCTTGAACTCTAAATGCCATAATGTATTTATACATTCAGCACTAATCTCCTGTCCTCCATATCCTTTTCCTTGGTAAGCATTGAAGCAAAGCACTCAAGAAGTACCTCACTTCACTTTCTCCGCATCCAAGCAAATGCTCCCCCACCCCTTATCTTTGAGTGGTCCCGCCCTCTCCCTAGTTATCCTCTCGCTCCTGATGTATGTGTAGAATGCCTTGGGATTCACCTATACCCACTTGTCAAGGACTCACTTTGCACCGCACGCTGTCGGACCAGTGCTACCAGGATAATCAAGGACACGACCCACCCAGCCAACAGACTTTTCATCCCTCTTCCCTCCGGGAGAAGGTTCAGGAGCTTGAAGACTCGTACGGCCAGATTTGGGAACAGCTTCTTTCCAACTGTGATAAGACTGCTGAACTGATCCTGACCCAGATCTGGGCTGTATCCTCCAAATATCCGGATCTGCCTCTTGGTTTTTTTGCACTACCTTACTTCTCATTTTTCTATTTTCTATTTATGATTTTTAATTGAAATGTTTAATATTTACTAATTATAACTATTTTTAATATCTTTAATATTTAATATTTGTAATCCAGGGAGTGTGAAGCGCAGAATCAAATATCGCTGTGATGATTGTATGTTCTAGTACCAATTGTTTGGCAACAATAAAGTATTTTTCATAAGTATAAGTATTTTTCATGGCCTCTTTTGGCTTTCCTAATTCCTTTCTTTAGTTCTTTTCTGGCCTCTTTATACTCCTTAAGTGCTATGTTTGATCCTAACTTCTGAAGCTTTACATACATTTGATTTCACTTTTTGACTAAATTCATCACCCTTCTGAACATACAAGTTCCTCTTGTCTTTCCATCCCCATCTTTCCTTCTAACAGGAACAAACCTCTCCTGTACTCTGCGCTCTGTGAATTGTCTGTGTTTCTATGTACAGAAAGGTTCAATAAAAGCATTAAAATTGAGTGAATTGTTAGCAGCGTTGGCAGTCTGTTCTATTTCAGTACTGATAAAATGTATCCAATTGCAAAATCCGAATGCTGTTTGTTGAACAGATCAAATGACAACATTTGTTTAGTTAGTGATTGCCTTTTATGAGTAGACCCTCCTTCCCAATTTTGTATTGACAGGTATCATTCAGCATCACTTACAAAGGAACATGATAAGATGCTAATGGGATTTATTCAATGTCTGCTGTTGGAACATGGCAAAGTAGGGACATAAAAGACCAGATGTGTTCGGACCCCACCAGCCTCCGGGTCCAATATATAATTCTCCGTAACTTCTGCCACCTCCAACAGGATCCCACCACCAAGCACATCTTGTCCTCTCCCCATCTTTCTGCTTTCCACAGGGATCGCTCCCTTGTCCATTCTTCCCTTCCCTCCCTTCCCACCGATCTCTCTCCCGGTACTTATCCTTGTAAGGGGAACAAGTGCTACACCTGACCTTACACTGCATCCCTCGCCACCATTCAGGGCCCCAGACACTCCCTCCAGGTGAGACGACACTTCACCTGTGAGTCGGCTGGGGTGATATACTGCATCCGGTGCTCCCAGTGCGGCCTTCTATATATTGGCGAGACCCAATGCAGACT
Source organism: Mobula hypostoma (assembly GCF_963921235.1). Taxonomy (NCBI): domain Eukaryota; kingdom Metazoa; phylum Chordata; class Chondrichthyes; order Myliobatiformes; family Myliobatidae; genus Mobula; species Mobula hypostoma. The sequence continues at coordinate 611,885 of NC_086115.1, forward strand.
GGCAGGCCACTTCGCTGAACACCTATGCTCTGTCCGCAGAGGAAGCAGGATCTCCCAGTGGCCATACATTTTAATTCCATGTTCCATTCCCATTCTGATATGTCAATCCATGGCCTCCTCTACTGTCAAGATGAAGCCACACTCAGGTTGGAGGAACAACACCTTATATTCTGTCTGGGTAGCCTCCAACCTGATGGCATGAACAGTGATTTCTCTAGCTTCCATTAATGCCCCTCCTCCCCTTTTTACCCCATCCCTTATTTATTTATTTATTTGTTTGTTTGTTTGATTGTTTGTTTATCTATCTATCTATCTATCTATTTATTTATTTATTTATTTATCTATCCTTTTTTTTTCTCTCCCTGTCCCTCTCACAATAACTCCTTGCCTGCCTCCCATCTTCCTCTGGTGCTCCCTTCCCCCTTTGTTTCTCCCTAGGCCTCCTGTCCCATGATCCTTTCCCTTCTTCAGCCTTGTTTCCCTTTTGCCAATCAATTTTCCAGCTCTTAGCTTCATCCCTTCCCCTCTTGTCTTCTCCTATCATTTTGAATCTCCCTGTCCCCCTCCCACTTTCAAATCTCTTACTATCTCTTCTTTCAGTTAGTACTGACGAAAGGTCTCAGCCCGAAAAATCGATTATACTTCCTATAGATGCTGCCTGGCCTGCTGCGTTCCACCAGCATTCTGTGTGTGTTGGTTGAATTGTTTATGCAAATGGATGTATTGTATTTCATTTAGAAGTTCCAAGTGTAAGCTATATGTTTTCCCCCAATAAAAACAGTGTTGAATTTTATTGCTATATATTCACAATTAATTGTAAAATCACAGGCATATCTGAAATAATCCCAGATTGTGTTAAATTCAATAAAATGCTATCATATTCCATTTTGCAGAAATGTAGATAAATGAAAAGATGTTGACAACTCCTTTGCCACAAATGTTTTTGGAATACCAGCCAGGGATTCTACTGCAATTGCTTGATCATTCAGATGATCATTTACTTCTGGGTGAGTGAATTGTTCATAAGCTTGGAATTAAATAACATTATACAGAAGATAAAAATTGCTAGAAATTACCTGCCATTTATATTGTCACTGATTACTGGACATTGATCACTCTGATAAGTCTTTAATGCACACATAATTCTGAACTGATTTTAACCCTGCAAATGGTCACTAAAATGTCTCAAATACACTCACACAGTGGTGCAAAAGACACATTGACAATTCCAAACATGTTCATACTTGATAAACAATTTTAATTGAAGTATCTTAATGTTTAACAATGATGCATCAGATAAGACCATAAGATATAGGGGCAGAATTTGGTCATTTGGCCCATCAAGTCTGCTCTGCCATTTTTTATATCTGATCCATTTCCTTCTGAGCCCCAATCTACTGCCTTCTCCCTGTATCCCTTCATACCATGACTAATCAAGAATCTATCAACCTCTGCCTTAAATATACCCAATAACTTGGCCTCCACAGCTGCCTGTGGCAATGAATTACACAGATTCACAACTCTCTGGCTAAAGAAATACCTCCTCATCTGCGTTCTACATAGACACCGCTCTATTCTGAGGCTGTGCACTTTGGTCTTAGATTCCCCCAGCATCGAAAACATCCTCTCCACATCCATTTTATTGGGGCCTTTCACCATTCAATAAGTTTCAATGAGATTCCCTCTCATTCTTCTGAATTCCAGTGAGTACAGCCCCAGAAACATCAAACACTCCTTATGTGATAAGCCTTTTGATCCTGGAATCATTCTTGTGAACTTCCTTTGATCTTACTCCAGTGTCAGCACATCCTTTCTAAGATAAGAGTCCAAAACTGCTCACAATGCTCTGTGAGGCCTCACCAGTGCTTTATAAAGCCTCAATGTTATATCCTTACTTTTATATTCTAGTCGTCTTAAAAGGAATGCTAACATTGCATTTGCTTTCTTCATCAAAGTGCATGACCATACACTTCCCAACACTGTATTCTATCTGTCACTTCTTTGCGCATTCTTCTGATCTGTCGAAGTCATTCTGTAGATGCTCTGTTTCTTCAACACATCCTGCCCCTCCATCAGTCATTGTATCATTTACAAACTTGGGCACAAAGTCATCAATTGCCTCGTACAACTCAAGGACATATAACATAAAAAGAAGTGGTCCCATCACAGACCCACGTGGAACACCACTCATCACAGGGAGCCAATTAGAAAAGGCACCCTTTATTCCCACTCTTTACCTCCTGCCAATCAGCCACTGCTTTATCCAGGCTGGTATCTTTCCTGTAATACCACGGGCTTGTAGCTTGTTAAGCAGCCTCATGTGTGGTAACTTGTCAAAGACCTTCTGAATATTTAAGTACACAACAAATTTCCATTCTACTGCTTCTCTCCCTACTTGAAAAGTGGAGTGACATTTGCAATTTTCCTTTCCTCCAGAACCATGTCAGAATCAATTGATTCTTGAAAGATCATCACTAATACCTCCACAATCTCTTCAGCCACCCCTTTCAGAACCCTGGAGTGTATTCCATCTGGTCCAACTGATTTATCTACCTTCAGACCATTCAGTTTCCCAAGCATTTTCTCCTTGGGGAAAGTTCAAAAGTGAGAGGTTGACCCGATCCCGAGGGGAACCAATATTCTCATGGATAAGTTGTTAGAGCTGTCTGGGGGGATTTAAACTAATTTGGCAGGGGTGTGGGAATGGAGTGAAGGGACTCAAGATAAGATGGATAATTAAAAAAAGCAAAGGTAGCATGCTGGCAGATTGCCAGGAAGGGCAAGCAGTTGATGGAACATAATTGCAGCCAGCAGGTTGAGTATCAGTGCACTAGGGTATTGCACATTGGAAGGACAAACCAACGTAGAACATACAGGGTTAATGGTAAGGCACTGAGGAGTGCAATGGAACAGAGGGATCTGGGAATACAGATACAAAATTCCCTAAAAGTGTCGTCACAGGTAGATAGGGTCGTAAAGAGAGTTTTTGGTACATTGGCCTTTATTAATCAAAGTATTGAGTATAAGAGCTGGAATGTTATGATGAGGTTGTATAAGGCATTGGTGAGGCCGAATCTGGAGTATTGTGTTCAGTTTTGGTCACCAAGTTACAGGAAGGATATAAATAAGGGTGAAAGAGTGCAGAGAAGGTTTACAAGGATGTTGCCGGGACTTGAGAAACTCAGTTACAGAGAAAGGTTGAATAGGTTAGGACTTTATTCCCTGGAGCGTAGAAGAATGAGGGGAGATTTGATAGGGGTATATAAAATTATGATGGGTATAGATAGAGTGAATGCAAGCAGGCTTTTTCCACTGAGGCAAGGGGAGGAAAAAACCAGGGGACATGGGTTAAGGGTGAGGGGGGAAAAGTTTAAAGGGAACATTAGTGGGGGGCTTCTTCACACAGAGAGTGGTGGGAGTATGGAATGAGCTGCCAGACGAAGTGGTAAATGCGGGTTCTTTTTTAACATTTAAGAATAAATTGGACAGATACATGGATGGAAGGTGTATGGACGGATATGGTCCGTGTGCAGGTCAGTGGGACTAGGCAGAACATGGTTCGGCACAGCCAAGAAGGGCCAAAGGGCCTGTTTCTGTGCTGTAGTTTCTATGGTTCTATGGTTCTAGGGATGCAGAATCTAAAAGGGAAGCAAATACAGTACTCAAAGTGTTATATCTTAATTCGTGGAGTATAAGAAATAAGTTGTTACACTATTACACATTATCAGGTATGATGTCGTGGCCATCACTGAATTGTGGCTTCAGGACGGTTGCAATTGGGAGCTGAATATCCAAGATTGCGCATTGTATCAGAAAGATAAGAAGGTAGACAGCGGGAAATGTTATGATATTTACAGAGGGAAATGTTATGATATTTATGGGAGATTTCAAGATGCAGGTCAATTGGGAAAATCAGGTTGATAATGGAACTCAAGAGAGTGAGTTTGTTAAATGCCTACGTAATGGCTTTTTAGAGCAGTTTGTCATTGAGTCTACTAGGGACCAGATATATTGGATTGGGTGTTATGTAATGAACCAGAGGCGAATAGGGTGTTTAAGGAAAAAGAACACTTAGGAGGCAGTGATCACAATATGATTGAGTTCAACCTGAAATTTGATATGGAGAAAGTGAAGTCTGATGTAGCAGTATTTCACTGGAGTAAAGGAAATTACAGTGTATGAGAGAGGAGCGGCCAAAGTAAATTGGAAGGAGATACTGGCAGGGATGACAACAGAGCAGCAAAGGCGTGAGTTTCTCGGAAAAATGAGAAAGATGCAGGACAGATGTATTCCAAAATAAAGAAATACTCAAATGGCAAACTGTGGCTGACAAGGGAAGTCAAAGCTAATGCAAAAGCAAAATAGAAGGCATACAACAAAACAAAAATTAGCAGGATTATAAAGGATTGGGAAGCTTTTAAAAACCTACAGAGAGCAACTAAAAGAATCATTAGGAGGGAAAAGATGAAATATGAAAGCAAGCTTGCAAACAATATCAAAGTGGATAGTAAAAACTTTTTCAAGTATGTAAAAAAAAAATAATAGAGAGAGTGGATATAGGACTGCTAGAAAATAAGGCTGGAGAAATAATAACAGGGGACAAGGAGATAGAAGGTGAATTAAATAAGTATTTTGCTTCAGTTTTCTCTGTGGAAGACACTAGCAGTGTGCCAGATGTTGAAGGGTGTGAGAGAAGGGAAGTGAGTGCAGTTACTATTACAAGGGAGAATGTGCTCAAAAAGCTTAAAAACTAAGGGTACATAAGTCACCCAGACCAGATGAACTGTACCCAAGGGTTTTGAAAGAAGTGATGGTAGAGATTATGGAGGCCAGAGTGCCAGAGGACTGGAAAATTGCAAACGTCACTCCACTCTTTAAGAAAGGAAGAAGGCAGCAGAAAGGAAATTATAAGACCATAAGACCATATGACATAGGAGCAGAATTAGGCCATCTGGCCCATTGAGTCTCTTCCGCCATTTAATCATGGCTGATTCTTTTTTTCTCCTGCTCAACCCCATTTCCTGGCCTTGTCCCTGTAACCATTGATGCCGTGGCCAATGAAGAACCTATCAATCTTTGCCTTAAATACACCCAACAACCTGACCTCCATAGCTGCACATGGCAAAAATCCACAAATTTACCACCCTCTGGCTAAAGAAATTATAGACCAGTCAGCCTGACCTCAGTGGTTGGGAAGATGTTGGAGTCAAATGTTAAGGATGAGATTATGGAGTACTTGGTGACACAGGAAAAGATAAGACAAAGTCAGCATGGTTTCCTTGAGGGAAAATCTTACTTGACAAACCTGTTGGAATTCTCTGAGGAGATTAAAAGAAAGATAGAGAAAAGGGATGCGGTGGATGTTACATCGTCGAACATTCAGAAGGCCTTTGACAAGGTACCACACATGAGGCTGCTTACCAAATTAAGAGCCCATGGCATTACAGGAAATTTGCTGGCGTGGTTAGAGCATTGGCTGATTGGTAGGAGGCAATAAGTTGGAATAAAAGGATCCTTTTCTGGTTGGCTGCCAGTGTCTAGTGATGTTCTGCAGGTGTCGGTGTTGGGACCACTTTTTATGCTGTATAGCAATGATTTTTATGATGGAATAGAAGGTTTGGTTGTCAAGTTTTCAGATGATACCAAGTTTGGTGGAGGAGTAGGTAGTGTTGCAGAAACCAGTAGGCTACAGAAGGACTTAGACAGATTAGGAGAATGGGCAAGAAAGTGGCAAATGAAATACAATGTAGGAAAATGCATGGTCATGCACTATAGTAGTAGAAATAAATGTGCAGACTGTTTTCTAAGTGGGGAGAAAATCCAAAAATCTGAGATACAAAGGGACTTGGGAGTCCTTGCGCAGAACAACCTAAAAGTTAACTCGCAGGAAGAGCTGGTGGTGAGGAAGGCAAATGCAATGTAGCATTCATTTCAAGAGGTCTAGAATACAAGAGCAGGGATATGATGTTGAGGCTTTATAAGACACTGGTGAGGCTGCACCTTGAGTATTGTGAACAGTTTTGGGCTCCTCATCTACAAAAAGATCTTCTGGCATTGGAGAAAGTTCAGAGGAAGTTAACAAGGATATTTCCAGGAATGAAAGTTTCATCATACAAGGAACTTTTGATTGCTCTGTGTCTGTACTCACAAGAATTTAGAAGGATTAGAGGGGATCTAATTGAAACCTTTGAATGTTGAAATTTCTGGACAGAGTAGATGTGGAAAGGATGTTTCCCATGGTGGGAGAGTCTAGGACAAAAGGGCACAGCCTCAGGATAGAGGGGCATCCATTTAAAACAAAGATGCAGAAAAATTTATTTAGCCATTCACCAGAATGTAGAATCACCAGACAGTTAGTTGGGAGTGGGGGTCTAAAGCCTCTGTTTCAATTTTGTGTGCAGCCCAGCACAATTTCCTCACTTTTTTGATTTTTTTGAGGGAAACTACATTTGCAATCTTTAGTCCACATCTTAAAATAATGTTGCTTAAGATGGCTGAGGCTGAAGACTTCAGCTGTAGTAGTCTTGGCTTGTAATATCTGATGATTCTCATCAGAGCTGCATACAACTAGTCAGTCACATGTAGCACCAACACACCAGAAAATTCCTAACACAGTACATGAAAATGTATATGGCAAATAAAAAGTTGATCCTTCGAAAAGCTTGGAAGCCAGTTAAGTTGCACTCCGAGTCACCTTTGCCTTTAGGGAGCGCTATTATCCGTGGTGAACGGATTTTCTGATAGTTCTTAGCTGAGTTCAAATGTTATAATTAATTGATGATTAAGTGCATTGAATGTTAACAATGCAAGAATATGCAACCCAAGCTAATGAGGCAAATCCTCTTATTTATTCTGTGCTACCATCATGATTTACACAGGAATGTTGTCAGTGGCAATACTGACAATGACCAGTTTTGTGCTCATCAGTGGAATGACATGTGCTGCAACTTTGGAAGTCCTGTAGATCAAAGCATTCATCACCTTCTTGCAGCATTTGGGTCCCAGTGCCTACAACTTTGGTCACTGCCATCTGCCAGTCATCTGTGTGGTTTCAAGTATGTTGAGGCTGGGAAACAGTTGCAAAGTGTTGAAATGCGGGTTTATGAAATTTGTTTCTGCATTGAACTTGGCAGAAAGTCTTTGGTTTCTCTAGTCTAAAGTATGGACAATCTTTGCACTGTACAAAACACAGTGTTGTGAAGATTAATGCTAAGTTACCATTTAACAAAATCTCTGATTAGAAAACTGTCATCCATTTTAAGTCGCAAGAAACACTCAGATTTACTGCAGAAATAAAATACATGTAAGGGGATTCTTCTTTTCTGTTACTGTGTAAGCTAATTAAAATGGCTTCTTTGTTATGTTAACTGCTGAGAAAGTCCTCCCGCTAGCAGATTGTTTGGATTATGTTACTGATAAGAGAATGAATGAACCAATTGGGATAAATGTTATTCTTTCTGTGTGTCTGTAAGTTATTGTGATGCATGGGTTTTTGGGCAGAAGGTGCGAGAGAGAGAAAGTGAGGATGGACAAGGTGCTGTGAGTCAGCTAACGGGGTCAGACCCTGATCAGGAGTCTGAGGTCCAGGGCATTCGGCGAGGAGAGGAGACGAAGACAGACTCATGTGGAGCGTCTGGTCGACCACCGTTGTTGGTCCCAGGCGGCAGGTCAAGGTAGTCCGAGGGGATAGCAGGATGAAGAAGGAGGGTCCCGAGCTTCAACTGTTTGTGCACAAAGAGATTGAACTTTGATAAGTGTGGTGCCTTTTGTTTTCCTTTTATATTTTATTCTCTATTAATTATATAGTTCCAGTAATATCTATAAACTGTAATTCATTTAATCGTATCTAGTGTATTGTCTGTTATTTGGGCAGGGTGGGGACATCACACAGCATCCACACAAACTAATTACGAGGCTTGCAGGGGGGGCTACGTACACAAAACAATGCTACACAACATTCGGATGACGGGTCTCAGCCTGAACCATCAACTCTTTATTCCTCTCCATAGATGCTACCTGAGCTGCTAAGTTCCTCCAGCATTTTGTTCGGATTTGTCTGAATTTCAAGTGCCTGCAGAATCTCTTCTGTTTATAAAATGTAATTCAGGGTTGTACAATAGGGCAACTGTATTACAGCACCAGCGACACGTGTTCAATTCTGCTGCTGTCCGTAGGGAGTTTCTTACATTCTCCCTGTGACCATGTGGGCTTCCTCCGGGTGCTCGGGTTTCCTCCCACACTCCAAAGACGTATGAGTTGGTAGATCAATTGTTCAACACAGTTTCATTGAACTGGAAGGCCTGATACCGTGTTGTATCTCTGAATGAATGAATAAATAAATACATATTCTGCAAATGGTCTACAAGATCACAAGTGGAAAACTGAGAAAAAGTGAGAAATTGTGAAAGAGAAACAAATTTGAGACTATGAGACTGCTACTGGAGAACAGTGATGGGGACCTGATAGGAATTTACATCACATAATGGCAGCTCATTAAATCTCCTTTTTATTCACAATATTGCAAAATTAAGAATACAGTTCTACTGATGCTCAAAATTAATGCAGATACAACAGACTGAAAAGAACACATGGATTTAAATCACCATGGCACATAATGATGATTATGATGAGCCAAGTTTTGTATAGCACTTCCTAATTTGCCTAGGATCCACAGCTGCTGCATGAATCTCCAGCACTGCATGGTGCTCTCTGAGGGAGGAAATTGAAGAAGGCAGCATCTGCCTGAAATGGAGTAACCAACAGTGGGAGATCATACTCGGGTGAGAGCAAAGAAGTGGGCAGTGCGGGAGAGCTTTAGCAAACAGAATGCAAGACTCCCTAAATATGGTTGGACAAATGGCATGCCAGGCATGAGCAACAGCTTGCAATGGTACGGTATTAGTACAGTACAGTTTGAAATCTTTGATGTTATGGGAATGGGTGAAACACTCAAACACTCACTCTAAAGAGTTTCAACAGGTGTTGTTGTTAATAAGGCCATCTATCTTATGAATCCAATGGCAAACATACAATAAATCTTAAGATGTATACTGTATTTATGAAAGGTGCTATCTTTGTTTAATTAATTTCTCACTGAGTAATAATCTCATCACTCTGCCCACGGCTGACCATCGGGGTAAGGGCTTCCTTCGCATCTATGCCTATTATTCTAACATTCTAGTGGGCATCTGGAGTGAGGCTCCTGCATAAACTGCAAGCTGTTAATATAGCAATAATGAGCCCTCAAGTTAGGTGGCCTGGGTCTAATTCTCAGTCCAGCTGATCCTAGGTGACTGGACAGCACAGGTGCTAGGACGGGGATTGGCAGAGAAGTGAAAGGGAAATCAGCAATCATGATCCCAGTCATGATGGGAATCATAATTGCTGTTCAGTAACCGCATATATGTGAACATGTAGTGAGGACCATGTCTGTTTTGGCTACAGTGGCTCCCTTGGTCAATAAGCCTGAAATGAATGAAAGATACAGCTGCTCATTAAACAAATACTGAGGAGATACTACCCCTAAGCTTATTACTCCTGCAGTTTATATTTTTTTGTCTTGAAGGCTTTGTTTCAGACATCTGAGGAGAAACATAACATTGGCACCCACCCAAAAAAAAAGCTAATTTCTGCTCTTTCCACCAACTGTCCGCAATCAGCAAAGTGATGCAAAATTCTGCCCATGGCACGATTAAGAAATCTTTCCTCATCAATAACCTGTCCATTTTATCCAACATCGGTCTCCAAAGACCACCTGCTTTACTACCTTCATTCAAACAACACAAAATGAGCTGAATGACAGAGATGAAGTCAGAGTCGTCAGTTGACTAAGTGTGATATAGAGTCCAAGGAAAACTGAAGTCATTTGGAATCAAGGGCAAATTTTCTCTTGGCTGCATTGATACCTCAGACAATGCTCTGGATATATTAGAAGATCAGAACTAGCTATTTTGTGGCAACTAACTCCCTGTTTTATTCTTCAGAGCCTTTCTACCATCTCATTGAAGTTCAGAATGAGATGAAACACTTTGTAGAAGCTTGAATGGGCATAGCTGTGAGACTCCAAGCTTGAAGAAACAAAATCCGGAGCAAGACTCTCATAAATTCCTTAAACTAGCCTAAACATTCACTCACTCCACCAGCAATACACTATGATTATAATGCGTGCTATGTACATATGATCATATGATACAAGAGAAGGATTAAACAATTTATCCTGTTGAGCTTTCTCTGCCATTCAATCATGGCTGATCTTTTTTCAATGACATTTTCCCATCTTCACCCTGTAACCCATAACCTCTTTAACACTTCTGCCATTCAAAGACTTACCAATCTCTGCCTTATATATACACAATAACTTGGCCTCCATAGCCCTCTGTGGCAATGAATTCCATGCATTCATCACCCTCTGGCTGAAGAAATTCCTCCTCATCTCAGTTTTAAAGGACATCCTTTTACTCTGAGGCTGTGCTCTTAAACTCTACACTCTCCTACCAATGGAAACAGCCTACCTACCTCCACTCTATCCACTCTATCCACACCTTTCAGTATTCTATTGGTTTCATCCTCAAACTCCATCTTTCTGAAGCTGCATTGCAGAAACACCCAATAGCATTCTCAAAACCGCAACTGTAAAATCTGTGCATGATTATGTAATGATCAGGGCCCTCTGCCCCTAGTCACAACCCTGATGTGGAAGATAAAGGCTGTTGCCATTCCATAATGGTTGTTCAGTTGTAAAGCTCAACAGCATTGTGGGAGTCCCTTCAACACAGGTTCATCAGCAAAATCTTATTGGGCCAAAAGGGAAGAGCATAACTGTTGACATTGATACTGTTGCCCACTTCAGTGAGAAAATGAGAAAGCATAACTTAACATTTAGAAAAATGCAGTGAGATAGTCCTCTTGTAAAACTGCTAACATCTCCACAATAATGAATGCCTACGACATCCAAATGATCAGATACATTGCTGTGTTTTACCAGATTGGTCAAGGATACCTTGTTGTAGACCACAAGTCTCTGGCATTGGACTCATGGATTTGGCAATGTTTGTTTTTTTCCCCTTCATATTTTGTTTGGTACTTAATTGCCCATCACTGTTCACCATTGAATGAATCAGTGGAGAATGGTGACGGGCCACTAAGGATCTAACAGGACTGCAGGAAAAGCAAAAAACTCTTAAATAGAATTGTGATTTTTTTTTACAATATGTTCCATGTTTTTGAAGTCAGTGTGAAAGGATGAATAGAGATCCTGTAATTCCAAAGGGTTGATGGATCTCTAAATTCCAGAAAAATAATTTGGCGCCTGGCTTCTGAGGTCCTCTGTCTCAACCCCCATGGAACTTATCTAAGTGAACCCAGCCTAAGTATTCAATGTTGGTAAGCTCAGAGCACAGTCTGAAGGTAGCATACACTGTGAGTCAAAGCCCATAAAGTTCATTTCACTATCTCAGTAATGTGGCTTTAAACTTTTTCCTGGCCAGTGAGTTCTGCTAGTAGGTTCTGAACTTTGATTAACATGACTCATGTCAGCTCAGTCAGAGGGCAGAGGATTCATTCACAGTTGAGTATTCTTGATTTGATCCATTGATTTTCATTGATCACATACCAATGTTGAGATTCAGAGGTACTGGTGCAGTGTCAATTTTATTCTCAGGATGACCTTGTTATGCATTTGAACAGGACTATGAAAGGTAATAGAACAAGCTAGCTGATCTTCTCTAGCTGGAGCTATAAACACGTTCAATGGGCTGAATGTCCCATTCCTACATACTATAATCAGCACCCTTCCAGCAGTGGTTATCATTTGTTTTGAAAAGCATGACATTAGCAACCTTTTCTGACTGAGGCACGGTTGTCAGCTTGTCCTAATGCCATTACAACAAGAATTGCTACTATAGCTTTTGACAAGTAGAATTGTGATGGTTAGTTATTAATGTGATCACTGGAAAATTGAATGCCTGATTCTGAAATTCACACACTATTAAATGAATCTCTGTGTCCAAATGCTTCACTTCACCAACTAGGTGTTACATTAACAAAAGGAATTTTGATTGCAAAGCTGATGTAAAATTAAATTTTCACTGTACTCTGCTGAAGCTTCGTTTCAATAAAAATAATTACAATTGATATAACTGATAAAATTTGCCAGATAAGCTGCTGTAGGGACTGCTTTATCATTTTATTTCTGTAATTTCTTATAATTATTGAGATTAATTTCACCTTAAAACTTCTTGAAAGGTTGTTCCAATGACTGATGATCTAAAACAAGTCAAACTCAAAGAAAAGATTACATTTGGAATTCAGGTAATGAAGGGTGGTCTAATGGTTCATTTATTGACAACGTGGTCAATATTAACTGGTTGGGCAGACGAGCATGTGTCCATGCTGTACTACTCTATGACTGCATGATTCTACGACCAGCCACCACGTGGTCCTTGAAAATTGGGGTCAGGGACTAATGGCATGAAATGTGAAATGAGTGAGAACTCTCCACTTCTGCAGCCTTCCTCCAACTTCACTGCTGTTGTGGTATGTCATCATCTTCTGCCAGCTCCAGTCCTCCAGAATCATACCAGAATCTATTGATTCTTGAAGTATCATTACTAATGCCTCCACAATCTGGTCAGCCACCTCTGTCGGAACACTGGTCCAGATGAGTTATCTACATTCAGATCTTTCAGTTTTCCAAACACCTTCTCCCTACAATGAGAAACTGAACTCACTTCTGCCCTCGACAGTTTCGAACTTCCACAGTGAAGACTGATGCAAAATACTTATTCAGTTCATCTGTCATTACCTTACCCGCCATTACTACCCCTGCAGCATTGTTTTCCACTAGTCCAATGTCTACTTCCACCTCTCTTTTACTCTTTAAATATCTGAAAAAGCATTTGGTATCCACCTTGATATTATTGGCTAGTTTACCTTCATATTTCATCTTCCCCCTCCCCCTCCCCAGCGTTAAAGAGATTGATGAGTGGATTTCTGCTCTCTCTAGGCACAGGTGAGTAGTTAATGTTGTGCCTCTACTTAAGAAAATTTCTGAGAATTATGGGCTGGTGAGTCTCACACCAGTTGTGGAGAAATTGCTGGAGTTTTAAAAAATTTCTTTTATTTATTTACTGAGATACAGCATGGAATAGGCCTTTCTGGCCCTGCAATCTCATAATTGAACCTTAGCTTAATCACGAGACAATTTACAATGACCATTTAACCTATCAACCGGTACATAGAAACATAGAAAATAGGTGCAGGAGTAGGCCATTCGGCCCTTCGAGCCTGCACCACCATTCAGTATGATCATGGCTGATCATCCAACTCAGAACTCTGTACCAGCCTTCCCTCCATACCCCCTGATCCCTTTAGCCACAAGGGCCATATCTAACTCCCTCTTAAATGTAGTCAATGAACTGGCCTCAACTGTTTCCTGTGGCAGAGAATTCCACAGATTCACCACTCTCTGTGTGAAGATGTTTTTCCTAATCTCGGTCCTAAAAGGCTTCCCCTTTATCCTCAAACTGTGACCCCTCGTTCTGGATCTTCCTGCATCTAGCCTGTCCAATCCCTTTAGGATTTTATATGTTTCAATAAGATCCTCCCTCACTCTTCTAAATTCCAATGAGTATAAGCCTAGTTGATCCAGTCTTTCATCATATGAAAGTCCCTGCTATCCCAGGAATCAATCTGGTGAACCTTCTTTGTACTCCCTCTATGGCAAGGATGTCTTTCCTCAGCTTAGGGGACCAAAACTGCACACAATACTCCAGGTGTGGTCTCACCAAGGCCTTGTACAACTGCAGTAGCACCTCCCTGCTCCTGTACTCGAATCCTCTTGCTATAAATGCCAGCATACCATTTGCATTTTTCACCGCCTGCTGTACCTGCATGCCCACTTTCAATGACTGGTGTATAATGACACCCAGGTCTCGTTGCACCTCCCCTTTTCCTAATCGGCCACCATTCAGATAATAATCTGTTTTCCTGTTTTTGCCACCAAAGTGGATAACCTCACATTTATCCACATTAAATTGCATCTGCCATGAATTTGCCCACTCACCTAACCTATCCAATTCACCCTGCATCCTCCTCACAGCTAACACTGCTGCCCAGCTTCGTGTCATCCGCAAACTTGGAGATGCTGCATTTAATTCCCTCATCCAAGTCATTAATATATATTGTAAACAACTGGGGTCCCAGCACTGAGCCTTGCGGTACCCCACTAGTCACTGCCTGCCACTCTGAAAAGGTCCCGTTTATTCCCACTCTTTGCTTCCTGTCTGCCAACCAATTCTCTATCCACATCAATACCTTACCCCCAATACCGTGTGCTTTAAGTTTGCACACTAATCTCTTGGGTACGCCTTTGGAATGTGCGAGGAAACCAGAGCATCCGCAGGAAACCCATGCAGTCCTGGGAAGAAAGTACAAGCATTATTAAAAGTGGTTTGAAGTGTTTATATTGTATTGCAGTGCATGAGGATGGAGAGGGGTTGGGGGCAGCCTCAAATGACTTACTGCATTAGAGTTAACTGCATTAACTGCCTGGGGAAGAAAGTTTTAAGATGGTGTGAAGTTTTAAAATTGAAGAACTCAGTATTGATGGGCAAGAAGGCCTGAATGGACAGGTTGGCCAAAAAGCCAATTTCTGCACTGTACTGTGCTATGAAAGCAGAAGGTAAGATGCTGTTCCTTGAGCTGATATTAGGTCTCTTTTTAACTGTACAGGATGTCACATACAGAGAGATCAGAGTGACTTAAAGTGGTGGGTGTTCAGAGTCACCCCTGTGAACTGGGTTTGGGCAACTAATCTGAACCAATCAGATTGCTTGGGGGTGGGAGGGAGAAGGTTATGGTGGGTAGGACCCTAATTCTGGGAAGAAGAAGCTGAGGCAGAACAACAGAACTGGAGTGTATGTGGGAACTTGCTGAGCACAATATTAGCTGCAGATTTCTCCTCCTTCTTCATCTTGTTCTTCCCTTTGGGATTGAGGCAGAGCTCTTTTCCTCTTTCATCACAGGAAAAATCCTCCTCACCGTTCAGCACATCTACAAGGAGCACTGCCACAGGAAGGTAGCATCCATCACCAAGGTCCTCACCATCCAGGCCATGCTCACTTCTCATTGCTGCCATTAGGGAGAAGGTACAAGAGCCTTAGGTCCCACACTATCAGGTTCAGGAGCGGTTACAATCTTTCAACTATCAGTGTGGATAATTTTTCTCACATCAACACTGAGCTGATTCCACAACCTATGATCTACTTTTAAGAACTGTATAACTCATGTTCTCAGTACTATTTATTTATTATTATATGGCCGTTGCAGTTTTGTCTTTTTTTCATCTCAAGTTGGTAAAACCTGAGGTACGGGCATAGCCAAGTACACACATTTCTCAATTGCTAGGAATTTTGGGCTATTCTGGTGGTGTGTAGTATTGTGGCTTTCTGGAAATTTACATAGATACTGTTGTGTCACCCTAATTGCTTCATGCTATTGAGTACTGTCTTTGGAATGATACTAGTTGTCGATATTACTGTTTGGACAATGTATACCATGTTCATGTTCAACAGTCTTTCAATTTCCTCTTTTAATTCAGCGTATTTCTGAATATTTTCACTGTCTGATTTCTGTATGCTATGTGTTGTTATGTTCCTGCTTGTTTATCCTGCATTATTTATCACAGACAGTTATTATCAATTGTCCTATCTGTAATAAAGGATTGGTCATAATATAATTTGTGGGACTCTGACTGTAAAATTGGATCAGCTTTGTATTTATAGTAAGGTATGGTTTTGTTAATGAGTTTGCACTTTAAAGCAAGAGTTTGGTGAATGTGCCTGTGCTAGCAATAATATTGAGTTAAACTGCTCGGGGTCCTGTAATGTGTTGAATTGATTCTTGGCATTTTCTGCATTTATCATCTTGAATTTGCTCATCTTTATTGTGCATTTTTGATAATTTTTTGTGCTAACGACCTGGTTTGTCACCTGTATTGCCACTAGGAACTGTTTCTGGGAAGAGGTCTCCAACTCTGAGCCAGGCATTTGACACTTCCTTGTCAGCATCTAGTCTGCTCAGAATGTGGGGATGTCTTCCATGGAGGGTCCTGCTCTTCCATTGGTTAACTTTTTGTTCTATGGAGGTAATTTCTTCATTTTTTGGGGTTGTGCTTTCAATTAAGTTTAGTTTAAGTGCATTTTATCAGAATTATATATGCTTGCATGGAGTGCTGAATTTACTGGTGAAAATATATCCTCAGATATGACTGTTGTTTAGATTTTTTATGTCAGTTATTTCTCTTCCTCCTTCTATCCTAGGTAGTGTTAATCTAAGTACATCTAGGTATACATACATATGTTTTCTAAAATGTGTCATTTCAGTGTTTATTTTTCTTTGTAAATTTTCCAGATAGGCTTTGAACCAAGATATTGTGCCAAAAAAAAGTTAATATGTGTGTAGCAAAAGAATTTGTTGCCTTTGTTATGTTTTTACTGTTGAGCTCTGTTTGGCAGATTTTCTTAAGCCTTGAAGTAAATTCTGTGTGAAGTTTTCTATTTATCACACTAAGATCTACTTCCTTTGCTTGTTACTTGTTATGTTTCACTGTCACCCATCAGTTGTACAGTATTGTATCCTGCTGCTCTGTTTCGTATTCTATTAGCACTATTACATCTTTCTTTATGTTTACCGTTCTGTCTTATCTCATCCAAAATTAATGCTTATATCATTAAAATATAGTTCTATTGCTTGAATTAATTGCTGTAGTTTATTGATGAAGGAGCATATAATCTCAATGATATGTATAGAAGGTGTGTCAAGGTATAAATTGTTTGGTTGCTTCTGATCTGATACCCAATTTTCGACTGATTCAGTTAATCAGAGAGCAAATTTAAAGCTAGATAAAATCATGGCTGGATTAGAGAATTGTCCTGAGAAATGCCTTGCTTTATTTTGATAAGGGTGATTTTTTTTTTAGTTGTTAATAGATAAAGTGATTATAGTATTCCAACGCTTCATCAGCTGTTGAAGGAAGTTCACAAGTATTGGGTGTAGTTTATATATATTCAGGACTTCTATTAACCATGAGTGTGGGGCAGAATCAAATGCTTTTTGATAGTCAGTATTGCAACATGAAAGATTTCCACTGGGCTTAATTAGAATTACAGAATCTGTTATCATTTGTTCTTTACATCCTTTCATACCCTTACAGCATCCTTTCTGCTCTTTCTAAGTATATTGAGGTTGTCTAAGTAAGTGCTAATTCATTCTGCCATGACTTGAGTGCTAAGTGAGTACTATTATTTGTATTAGTTTGTCTTCTTAAGCACATTAATTGTCTGTCTATCTTTGTGTGTAGATTTTCATTGATTCTGTGAAAAGTCAGGTGAAGTTTATTGTCATTTAACTACATTCATGTACAGAGTGTGGAAAAAGTATTCAGCCCACCCAGCCTTTTGCTCAATCAAATCAGTGCTACAATCAGGGATCCCAAACAATCTAACTGAGAATCTTCATTTGCAAATCAGTAGAGCCCTCACAGTAGAGCCCACAAACAGGGAAAACTGAAAAGTATGAGAAATCGCTCTATGGAGGATGCAATATCCACCACACTGCACACAGTTCTCTCTCACTTGGACAACAAAGACACTTATGCCAGAATCCTGTACATTGATTTCAGTTCAGCGTTCAATACCATCATCCCGCAGAGACTAGTGGAGAAACTGTCGCTGCTTGGCCTTAGCACTGCCATGTGTCGTTGGATTCTGGATTTCTTGACAGAGAGACCACAGTCAGTCCGTGTTGGCAGGAACATCTCTGACTCCATCACACTGAGCACTGGATCCCCACAAGGCTGTGTGCTTAGCCCATTGCTGTTTACACTGCTAACACATGACTGTGCAGCCCGATTCAAGGAGAACCTGATCATTAAATTTGCAGATGATACCACAGTGGTAGGGCTCATCAGCAAAAGTGATGAAACTATGTACAGGGAGGAGGTCAAGCACCTAGAGAGCTGGCGCAGGGATAACAACTTGATGCTTAATGTCACCAAAACCAAGGAGATGATCGTCGATTTCATACGGTCTCAGCCTGAGCACACACCCCTCAGCATCAGCGGCTCCACAGTGGAGAGAGTGGGAAACGTCAAGTTCCTTGGGGTGCAGATCTCGGACAATCTCACCTGGTCCAGGAACACCACTGGATTGCGAAATGGGCCCAGCAGAGATTGCACTTTCTGAGGAAGCTTAAACAAGCATTACTCCCTACTAATGTCTTAACTACATTCTACAGAGGCGTGGTTGAGAGTGCGCTGTCCTTTTGCATCACAACCTGGTACTCCAGCTGCAGTGCTGTCGACAAAAAAGCCTTGCAGACGGTGGTTAGGGGAGCAGAGAAGGTTATTGGGGTCTCCCTACCTTCTGTCCAAGACCTCTTTCAGAGTCGATACCTCCAGAAGACATGGTACATCATTAAAGACTCCTCACACCCTCTCCATGAACTGTCTGTTCTTCTGCCATCAGGCAAACGTTACAAGAGCATCAAAACTAAAACCACAAGGCTACTAAACAGCTTCCTCCCACGGGCAGTCAGACTGCTAAATAGCTGCTCCACCTGACTCTGCTTTGGACACTTTTAACTTGCACTGGACACTTATAACTGATTTTAACTGACATGGGGCTGTTGTGTTTTACGATTTATTGTTATGTTTATTATTTAGTGTTGCATTTGTTGTTATGATTGCACTGCCCCTGAGAAACGCTGTCTCATTCTGCCCTGCAGAGCTGATGTACGGTTACAATGACAATAAAGTTTTTTGAATTTGAATTTGAATTTGAAATCAAAAATTCAAAAACTGAAATGCCAGCAGTCTAAAAGGACTCAACAGTATACATACTTTGATTATAATTTTGCTTTGAACTTTGAAGATTTTGTTTTGTGGTAAACTGAAAGACAGTGCTCCTTTAATGATTTCCCAGAATTTCTGCAGACATCTTATTCATGATCTCCCAATCGTCAATGGATAACCCAAGTGCTCCTTCTCCATCTGTGGGATCATCAGCTGAGTGGTAGGGCTGCCTTAGATTCAGGCTTTATTTTATCATTGCATAGAATGCTGGAGCCATGATTCTGGAGAACAACAGTGTTTTCAAAGAAAGAATACATTTTGTTCATTCTGCCAAGGCCTTGGTAACAATATATCGACAAAGCACTTAAAATGTGACTCACAGTCAATACATTGAGCCAAGGTCATGTGACTGAGAGGAACTCTTATTTCTCTACACTCCATCTGTAAACATACAGTCATATTCAATTCTCAGATCTATTTGATCAATATAAGTGTGTTATAAACATAGGGAGTCATCTTCTCAGCTTTTAAACCAAAATAAACTAAAGACTTAAATAAGTTAAAGAGGTGTGTTAGTTATTAGTGTACACAGCTCAGTAATAATAAACACCAACCTTTTCTTCCATGAATTCTGTCTACAGTTCTTGCTGTCTCAGAAAAGCAACCAACATAATCCAATACCCTTACCACTCCAGTCATCCTCTCTTCCCTCCACCTCCACCAGGCAGAAGATATAAAAGCTAAAGAGCAGGTAACACAAAGCTCAAGAACAGTGTTATGTTTGTCCTCAATAAAAACAAACTTGACATGTGTTTATGCTAAGAACACTTTATTGCTGAACTGTTGTTCAACACTGAGCATGTATGACCAGCTCGTTATTGAAGCTTCTGTCTGAGCGAACTGCTCGAATTACTAATTTGGAACTGAAGTTTTTTATTGTGAACACTCATAATAATACACCTTCCCCATAAAGAAAAATAAACACGATACTATGTCCTCATAAACCCGCAAGGAGCAACGATCCTTTTCTAACAGTGACATCTATTTTCCATAGACAGTCCCTATCTACTCAACAACTTTAGATCAGTCTCTGAGGTGGTTCAACATGTTCATTTTTTACATCTGCTGGCCACTTTTGGTGCATTGACAAGTGATGTGTCACAACTATAGATTGAAGCTTGTGATCGTAGATCCACACAGTTCCTTCTCAGAGGTGTTCTTCGCTCTGTCTAGATCTGGTCTGGATGTGGATTAACTTCCTCTTGCGTATATTCTTGTATCAGATTTGCACTTGATCTCCAGGCTTCAGAACTGGTAGGCTTTTTGCAATCTTGTCATGGTACTGTTTCTGTTTTCCTTTCCCTTTCACTTCAGCCAATTTGATCTGGTATGCTCCTTTAGGTGTCAACAGGTTTTCATACACTGGCTGATGTCTTGGTTCATTCTTAGCCAGTCCAGTACTTTCCTAGATATACGTTTACTTTTTCCTCTCCAGAATGCCCCTCATGTATAAATCTGTTTCTTTGAAGACAATGTATTTTACTACGACAGCTCAGCTCTGCATGCCCCTTAATCCTGAATACTTATTGGATAGTCCTTCTTAGTTGCTGGCCATCCTTTCTGTATGGTATCTTTGATACTGTCATTGTTTCTTCTGTCCCTGCTGCTTTCCTAATCTTCTCTATTCTATTGGGAGATACTGGAATGGAGGTGACAATCATGTCAACATAGTCCTGTATATCAGCATTAATTATTTGGTCATTCTTTTCTTTCTTCTTGACCGCTCGAGACATTGTATCAGCAGCAAACATGTATTTTCCAGGTTTATAGATTATCTTCATGTCATATTTCTACAGCCTTATCAGCATGTGCTGATTCCTCATGGGACAGTCGTTCAGTGGTTTGAACATAGTTAAGACCAGTGGTTTATGGTCTTTCTCCACTTCAAAAGTTCATCCACAGATATACTGATGAACCATTTGCATGCATATGTGCTGGCAAGGAGCTCTTTCTCCATTTGTGCATAGTTGGCTTCCGCACTTGTTAAAGCCCATAAGACACAGGCCACAGGTTGCCATGTGTCATCATGCTGCTACAGTAGTACTGTTCCAAGGCCGAGATTCTAGTACACCTTTCTGGATCATAAAACTTCAGCGTCAGCTCTTCAATTAGGACTCTTTTCAGCATATGGAAACACTCCTCTTGCTCGTGAGACCAAATACACTCATTTCACTGCTCAAGGAGTGACCATAGTTGACAATCGATGGCTGAGCTTAGCCAGGTAAATCACCATCCCCAAGAAACGTCACACCTCCACTTTGTTTTGGGGCCTCTCCATGTTTTCTTGGGTCTTTCTAGGCTTCACTCCTTCTTCAGATATGACATTTTCTATAAAAGTCAGTGTTTTAACACCAAACACATTTCTCTTTATTTAATTTCAAAGCGACATTCTATGTCACGTAAATAGTTGTCTCAGTCATGCATCATGTTCATTCTTAGCGGACCACCAGACGTCATTGTCTCGACACCAGGTATGCCCTCAAAGATGGAGACTTGTGGTAGCTGAAGAAAGCAATATCTTCTCTGTGGTGTGTTAAAAGTACACACTCTCAAACCTGCCTCATCAAGCTTCATCTGCCAAGACCCGGAGGATGGGTAGAGCTTGCTAAACTACTTGGCATCTACAAACTGGGACCCAATCTCCTTAAAGTTTGTCACTAAGAGCAAACGGATCTTCTCTGCATGCATGGACAACAGGAGCAACTGTTTCATCTACATGACTTTTGTGTACTCCAGGGAAGCATCCAATCACCTCAAAGACATCTGCATACTCTTCCATAAGAGTTGGGTGGTCATCTTTGTCTGTAAAGCCACTATCAAAACTCTTTTCATTGGGTTGAACTTTTCACATGCACTCAGACCTAATATTAACTGTACTCTCTTTTCAACAATCTGTAGCTGTGTCTTTAGGTGCTGCCCCTTGTGTTTTTAATGGAACATTCTCTCCAGTGTAGCCTGTCACTTTTAACTTCACTGGGTAAGTCTTGGTCTTAACTTTGAGAGTATTGTAATCATCTATGGATAACAGATTCAACTGGGTTCTGCTGTACGCTTGAATGGAATTACAGTCACTGAAACAATACATTCTGTTTTACTAGTAGCACCATCACTCTGCAGAGAATCCAAAGAGACTTCCTCCATTTCCTCATCAGTGATGTACAACTTTCTCTTGGTAGCCCCAGCTTTGTAGCACTTTGCAAAATGATTCTTCTTCCCACAATTATTGCTGGACTTCCCATAAGCAGAACATGTCCTTGGAATGTGACTACCTCCACAGTTGCTGCATTTGCCGTTTGAGCTCTTTAACTTGTGTTCCTGTGGTCTCTGCTGCCCTACACATATCCACTGCTTTTTCCAGCGTCAAATCCTTTTCAAGGACCAATCTTTCTCTGAACTCACTATCCGCGATTCCACAAACTATTCTGTCTCTAACTAGTGAGTCTCTCAAATCACAGAACTTACTCAGTGTGTGTAGCTTGGCTAAGTATTGGTTGAAGCTAAAACCTTCTTTCTAATCACAGAAAAGAACTTGGATCTCTCACACATGACGTCTACATCTGCGCCAAGTGCATCGAGATGCAGCTCCTAAGGGACCGCGTTACGGAACTCGAGCTGCAGCTCGATGACCTTCGTCTGGTCAGGGAGAGTGAGGAGTTGATAGAGAGGAGTTGCAGGCAGGTGGTCACGCCGGGGCCACGGGAGGCAGACAAGTGGGTCACGGTTAGGAGGGGGAAGGGGAAGAGTCAGGTAATAGAGAGTACCCCGGTGGCTGTGCCCCTTAACAATAGGTACTCCTGTTTGAGTACTGTTGGGGGGGACAGCTTACCCGGGGGAAGCGACAGTGGCCGTGCCTCCAGCACAGAGTCTGGCCCTGTAGCTCAGAAGGGTAGGGCAAGGAAGAGGAGGGCAGTTGTGATAGGGGACTCGATAGTAAGGGGGTCAGATAGGGGATTCTGTGGACGCAATCCAGAGACCCGGATGGTAGTTTGCCTCCCTGGTGCCAGGGTCCGGGATATTTCTGATCGTGTCCAAGATATCCTGAAGTGGGAGGGTGAGGAGCCAGAGGTCGTGGTACATATAGGTACCAATGACATAGGTAGGAAAAGGGATGAGGTCCTGAAAGGAGAATATAGGGACATAGGAAGGGAGTTGAGAAAAAGGACCACAAAGGTAGTAATCTCGGGATTACTCCCTGTGCCACGCGACAGTGAGAGTAGGAATGCGATGAGGTGGAGGATAAATGCGTGGCTGAGGGATTGGAGCAGGGGGCAGGGATTCAATTTTTGGATCATTGGGACCTCTTTTGGCGCAGGCGTGACCCATACAAAAAGGACGGGTTACACTTGAATCCTAGGGGGACCAATATCCTGGCAGGGAGATTAGCGAGGGCTACTGAGTTGACTTTAAACTAGAATGGTTGGGGGGTGGGAATCAAATTAAAGAAGCTAGGCGTGAGGAGGTTAGTTCACAACAGGGGGATGGGAACCAGTGCAGAGAGACAGAGGGGTGTAAAGTGAGGGTAGAAGCAAAAAGAACTAAGGAGAAAAGTAAAAGTGGCAGGCCGACAAATCCAGGGCAAGCATTAAAAAGGGCCACTTTTCAACATAATTGTATAAGGGCTAAGAGAGTTGTAAAAGAGCGCCTGAAGGCTTTGTGTATCAATGCAAGGAGCATTCGTAATAAGGTGGATGAATTGAAAGTGCAGATTGTTATTAATGATTATGATATAGTTGGGATCACAGAGACATGGCTCCAGGGTGACCAAGGATGGGAGCTCAACGTTCAGGGATATTCAATATTCAGGAGGGATAGACATGAAGGAAGGGGAGGTGGGGTGGCGTTGCTGGTTAAAGAAGAGATTAACGCAATAGAAAGGAAGGACGTAAGCCGGGAAGATGTGGAATCAATATGGGTAGAGCTGCGTAACACTAAGGGGCAGAAGACGCTGGTGGGAGTTGTGTACAGGCCACCTAACAGTGGTAGTGAGGTCGGAGATGGTATTAAACAGGAAATTAGAAATGTGTGCAATAAAGGAACAGCAGTTATAATGGGTGACTTCAATCTACATGCAGATTGGGTGAACCAAATTGGTAAAGGTGCTGAGGAAGAGGATTTCTTGGAATGTATGCGGGATGGTTTTTTGAACCAACATGTCGAGGAACCAACTAGAGAGCAGGCATTCTGGACTGGGTTTTGAGCAATGAGGAAGGGTTAATTAGCAATCTTGTCGTGAGAGGCCCCTTGGGTAAGAGTAACCATAATATGGTGGAATTCTTCATTAAGATGGAGAGTGACATAGTTAATTCAGAAACAAAGGTTCTGAACTTAAAGAGGCAACATACATCAAAGTTGCTGGTGAACGCAGCAGGCCAAGCAGCATCTATAGGAAGAGGCGCAGTCGACGTTTCAGGCCGAGACCCTTCGTCAGGACTAACTGAAGGAAGAGTGAGTAAAGGATTTGAAAGCTGGAGGGGGAGGGGGAGATGCAAAATGATAGGAGAAGACAGGAGGGGGAGGGATAGAGCCGAGAGCTCTATCCCTCCCCCTCCTGTCTTCTCCTATCATTTTGCATCTCCCCACTCCCCCTCCAGCTTTCAAATCCCTTACTCACTCTTCCTTCAGTTAGTCCTGACGAAGGGTCTCGGCCTGAAACGTCAACTGCACCTCTTCCTATAGATGCTGCTTGGCCTGCTGCGTTCACCAGCAACTTTGATGTATGTTGCTTGAATTTCCAGCATCTGCAGAATTCCTGTTGTTTGAACTTAAAGAGGGGTAACTTTGAAGGTATGAGACGTGAATTAGCTAAGATAGACTGGCAAATGACACTTAAAGGATTGACGGTGGATATGCAATGGCAAGCATTTAAAGGTTGCATGGATGAACTACAACAATTGTTCATCCCAGTTTGGCAAAAGAATAAATCAAGGAAAGTAGTGCACCCGTGGCTGACAAGAGAAATTAGGGATAGCATCAATTCCAAAGAAGAAGCATACAAATTAGCCAGAGAAAGTGGCTTACCTGAGGACTGGGAGAAATTCAGAGTTCAGCAGAGGAGGACAAAGGGCTTAATTAGGAAGGGGAAAAAAGATTATGAGAGAAAACTGGCAGGGAACATAAAAACTGACTGTAAAAGCTTTTATAGATATGTAAAAAGGAAAAGACTGGTAAAGACAAATGTAGGTCCCCTACAGACAGAAACACGTGAATTGATTATGGGGAGCAAGGACATGGCAGACGAATTGAATAATTACTTTGGTTCTGTCTTCACTAAGGAGGACATAAATAATCTTCCAGAAATAGTAGGGAACAGAGGGTCCAGTGAGATGGAGGAACTGAGCGAAATACATGTTAGTAGGGAAGTGGTGTTAGGTAAATTGAAGGGATTGAAGGCAGATAAATCCCCAGGGCCAAATGGTCTGCATCTTAGATTGCTTAAGGAAGTAGCCCAAGAAATAGTGGATGCATTAGTGATAATTTTTCAAAAAAAGTTAGATTCTGGACTAGTTCCTGAGGATTGGAGGGTGGCTAATGTAACCCCGCTTTTTAAAAAAGGAGGGAGAGAGAAATCGGGGAATTATAGACCGGTTAGCCTAACATCGGTGGTGAGGAAACTGCTGGAGTCAGTTATCAAAGATGTGATAACAGCACATTTGGAAAGCGGTGAAATCATCGGACAAAGTCAGCATGGATTTGTGAAAGGAAAATCATGTCTGACGAATCTCATAGAATTTTTTGAGGATGTAACTAGTAGAGTGGATAGGGGAGAACCAGTGGATGTGGTATATTTGGATTTTCAAAAGGCTTTTGACAAGGTCCCACACAGGAGATTAGTGTGCAAACTTAAAGCACACAGTATTGGGGGTAAGGTATTGATGTGGATGGAGAATTGGTTAGCAGACAGGAAGCAAAGAGTGGGAATAAATGGGACCTTTTCAGAATGGCAGGCGGTGACTAGTGGGGTACCGCAAGGCTCAGTGCTGGGACCCCAGTTGTTTACAATATATATTAATGACTTGGATGAGGGAATTAAATGCAGCATCTCCAAGTTTGCAGATGACACGAAGCTGGGTGGCAGTGTTAGCTGTGAGGAGGATGCTAAGAGGATGCAGAGTGACTTGGATAGGTTGGGTGAGTGGGCAAATTCATGGCAGATGCAATTTAATGTGGATAAATGTGAAGTTATCCACTTTGGTGGCAAAAATAGGAAAACAGATTATTATCTGAATGGTGGCCGATTAGGAAAAGGGGAGGTGTAACGAGACCTGGGTGTCATTATACACCAGTCATTGAAAGTGGGCATGCAGGTACAGCAGGTGGTGAAAAAGGCGAATGGTATGCTGGCATTTATAGCGAGAGGATTCGAGTAGAGGAGCAGGAAGGTACTACTGCAGTTGTACAAGGCCTTGGTGAGACCACACCTGGAGTATTGTGTGCAGTTTTGGTCCCCTAATCTGAGGAAAGACATCCTTGCCATAGAGGGAGTACAAAGAAGGTTCACCAGATTGATTCCTGGGATGGCAGGACTTTCATATGAAGAAAGACTGGATGAATTGGGCTTGTACTCGTTGGAATTTAGAAGATTGAGGGGGGATCTGATTGAAATGTATAAAATCCTAAAGGGATTGGACAGGCTAGAATCAGGAAGATTGTTCCCGATGTTGGGGAAGTCCAGAACGAGGGGTCACAGTTTGAGGATAAAGGGGAAGCCTTTTAGGACCGAGATTAGGAAAAACTTCTTCACACAGAGAATGGTGAATCTGTGGAATTCTCTGCCACAGGAAACAGTTGAGGCCAGTTCATTGGCTATATTTAAGAGGGAGTTAGTTATGGCCCTTGTGGCTACGGGGATCAGGGGGTATGGAGGGAAGGCTGGTGCAGGGTTCTGAGTTGGATGATCAGCCATGATCATAATAAATGGCGGTGCAGGCTCGAAGGGCCGAATGGCCTACTCCTGCACCTATTTTCTATGTTTCTATGTTTCTATGATGGTTTTACTTGAGACAAAATATTCCTCAAATTTTGTCATGAGAGCGTCCAATGTAAAAGCTGTCTCTTCACCTTGAAAGCTGCTATAGATGTCCAAATTACATATCTTCACTAATTACATGTAGAAAAATCAATGTTTTAAAATTTTTCATCAGCTCCTCCTGCTCCCCTAGTAACAAAATATACTGAATCACTGTTTGAAGTGTTCCCAGTTAGGATGCCATTAAATTGCATAGGTGCAGGAGCACTTGGCTTATCCATGACAGGAACTCTCAGCTTCCCACCTGAATTTCTTGGTGAATCTGATGAACTTCGGTACACAATGTGCTCTCTTGCCTTGCTGGTTGTCTGACCTCACTTGCTGCTAGCACCTGTCATAAATATGCAGTCGCTTTCTCAGTCATGCACAGTATTCATTTACTGTGTTTTGAGCTCACATCAACTTCTGACACCACGTTAAGTTTGTTCTTATTAAAGAGAAACTTGGCATGGGTTTATGCTAGGAACATGTTATGACTGAACTATTGTTCAGCACTGAGCACATGTGACAAGCTCATCATCAAAGCTTCCATTCGGTGAACCATCTGCATTGCGCACGGGATGAAGGCCACACTTGTGGAGTATTGTCAACAGGTTTGAGCCCCATATCTCAGAAAGCATGTGCTGTCATTGAAGAGTCCTGAGGAAATTCAAGAGGATGATTCTGGGAATGAAAGGGTTAACATATGAGGAGCATAAACACAAAATATTCTGCGTATGCTGGGGTCAAAGCAACACTCACAATAAGCTGGAGGGACTCAGCAGGTCAGGCAGCATCTGTGGAAACGATCAGTCAACGTTTTGGGCCGGAAAGCTACATCAGGATTGAAGAGGGAAGGGGCAGAGGCCCTATAAAGAAGGTGGGGGGAGGGTGGGAAGGAGAAGGCTGGTAGGTTCCAGGTGAAAAACCAGTAAGGGGAAAGATAAAGGGGTGGGGGAGGGGAGGCAGGGAGGGGACAGGCAGGAAAGGTGAAGAAGGAATAGGGGAAAACACAATGGGTAGCAGAAGGAGGCGGAACCATAAGGGAGGTGATAGGCAGCTGGGGGAGGGGGCAGAGTGACATAGGGATAGGGGAAGGGAGGGGGAGGGAATTACCGGAAGTTGGAGAATTCAATGTTCATACCAAGGGGCTGGAGACTACCCAGACGGTATATGAGGTGTAGCTCCTCCAACCTGAGTTTAGCCTCATCATGGCAGTAGAGGAGGCCATGTATGGAGATATTCAAATGGAAATGTGAAACAGAATTGAAATAGGTGGCTACCAGGAGATCCTGTCTGTTTTGGCGGACAGAGCAGAGGTGTTCGACGAAGCAGTCCCCCAATCTGCGCTGGGTTTCACCGATGTAGAGGAGGCCGCACCGGGAGCACCGGATGCAATAGGTGACCCCAACAGACTCACAAGTGAAGTGTTGCCTCACCTGGAAGGACTGTTTGGGGCCCTGAAAGGTGGCAAGAGAGGAGGTGTAGGGACAGGTGTAGCACTTACGCTAACAAGGATAAGTGCGGGGTGGGAGATCCATGGGGAGGGATGTGTGGACAGGGAGTCACGGAGGGAACGATCCCTGCGAAAAGCAGAGAGAGGTGAAGAGGGAAAGATGTGCGGAGGATAATGTGCTGGATCCGGAGGCTGGTGGGGTGGTAGGTAAGGGCAAGGGGAACTCTGTCCCTGTTTTGTTTTGCTGGATGGGAGATCTGTGGGGAGGGAACCTTCCAGCCTTCTCCTTCCCACCCTTCCCCAACCTTCTTTAAAGGGCCTCTGCCCCTTCCTTCTTCAGTCCTGATGAAGGGTTCTGGCCCAAAATGTTGACTGATCATTTCCATGGATGCTGCTTGACTTCTTGAGTTCCTCCAGTGTGTTGTGACTGTGACATATGAGGAGTATTTGGCAGCTTTGGGCCTGTACTCACTAAAATTGAGAAGTATATGGGAGTATCTCATTGAAAGCTACCAAATGTTGAAAGGACTAGATAGTGTGGATGTGGAGAGGATGTTTCCTCTGCTGGGGTTACTCAGAGCACAGCCTCAAAATTGAAGGGCGACCTTTTAGAACAAAAGTATGAAAGATTTTTTTTTTAGCTAGAGAGAAGTGATTCTGTGGAATATTCTGCCACAGACTGTGGTGGAGCCCAAGTCCATGGGTACACTTATAGCAGAAGTTGATAGTTTCCTGATTGGTCAAGGCATTAGAAGATATAGTGAAAGGGCAGGTGTATGTGGTTGAGTGAGATCCGGGATCAGCCATGATGGAATGGCAGAGCAGACTCAATGGGAAGAATGGATCCTATGTCTTATGGTCTCATGGTCTAATCTCATTGACATTTTCACATTTCTATAAGCTCCTTCACATTTCACTGCAAGGCACAGTATGTGTATCTGGCACTCTGACATGATCTAATACTGCAGGGGTCAGGTGGCAGGAATGTCTTTGCCAGCAGAATAGAGGCAAGCAGTGGTTACACAAGAGATTGCAGATGCTGGATATGGAGCAGCTCAAAAGGCATTGGAGAAACTCAATGGGTTAGACAGCACCCAACCTGAAATACTGACTGGGATGGAGTACCTGGTAATTCTCGGAAAACTTGTGCCAACCAACTGGCAGGAGTATTCAAGGACAGTTTCAACCTCTCACTACTACAGGCAGAAGTTCCCACTTGCTCCAAAAAGGCAACAATTATACCAGTGCCTAAGAAGAATAATGTGAGCTGCCTTAATGACTATCGCCCAGTAGCACTCACAGCGACAGTGATGAAATGCTTTGACAGGTTGGTCATGACTAGTCTAAACTCCTTCCTCAGCAAGGACCTGGACCCATTGCAATTTGCCTATCGCCACAATAGGTCAATGGCAGATGCAATCTCAGTGGCTCTTCACATAGCCTTAGACCACTTGGATAACACAAACCCCCATGTCAGGATGTTGTTCATCAACTAGAGCTCAGCATTAAACACCATCACTCCCACAATCCCAATTGAGAAGTTACAGAACCTGGGCCTCTGTACCCCCCTCTGCAATTGGATCATCAACTTCCTAACCAGAAAACCACAATCTGTGCAGATTGGTTATAATATCTCCTCCTTGCTGACGATCAACACTGGTGCACCTCAGGGACATGTGCTTAGCTCACTGCTCTACTCTCTACTGTGTGGCTAGGCATAGCTCAAATACCATCTATAAATTTGCTGATTGTTGGTAGAATCTCAGATAGAGTTAAGAGGGCGTACAGGAGTGAGGTATGCCCACTAGTGGAGTGGTATCAGAGCAACAACCTTGCTCTTAATATCAGTAAGATGAAACAGCTGATTGTGGACTTCAGGAATGGTAAGACACAGGAATACACACCAATCCTCATAGAAGGATCAGAAGTGGAGAGAGTGAGCAGCTTCAAGTTCCTGGGTGTCAAGATCTCTGAGGACCTAACCTGGTCCCAACATATCAATGCAGTTATAAAGAAGGCAAAACAGCAGCTATACTTCATTAAGAGTTTGAAGAGATTTGGCATGTCAACAAATAAGCCATTATTAAGGACCTCCAGCAACTAGGGCCTACCTTTTTCCTACTGGTACCATCAGGTAGGAGATACAGAAGCCAGTAGGCACACACTCAGCGATTCAGGAGCAGCTGCTTCCCCTCTGCCATCCGATTCCTAAATGGACATTGAACCCATGAAAACTACCTCACTTTTTTAATATATATTATTTCTGGGTTTTTTGCATGATTTTTAATCTATTCAATATATATATATATATATAGAGAGAGAGTAATTGATTTATTTATTTATTATTATTATTATTTTATTTTTTTCTTCACACACAGACTTCCCTGCCAGATACAGGGTGGACTGCCCCTCACTTTTATCGATTCAAGCTGCTGCTCTGAACTAAACCTTCTCCATGGCTCAGTTCAACAAATATATGATATAAAAACGAGAAATTTTTGATGTTGGAGATTTGGAGCAACCCACAAGATTCTGGAGGAACACAACAGGTCAAGCAGCATCTAGAAAGGGAAATGGACAGTTGACATTTTGAGTTTAGACCTTTCATAATGACTGCATGAATGAGTGGAGATAGAGAAATTGTGTGGGGAGGAGTGGGAATATCATTTTAAGTTCAAGTTTAATTGTCAGGAATACAGCCAAACTCCAGGGCCAAGGTGCAAAACACATTACCAACAGTCATACACAGCACAAGGCACACATGATGCATATAAGACAGCAGTAAGATACAGTCACACAAAAGATGTACTGTAGTCCAAGTCCCTGAATCGGTGAATGTTTCCGCAGTCTGCAGTTGAACACAATACATTTTGTCTTTTGTCAGCTGAACTCCAGAGGACAACACCAACTCCAGCATGTGTGCCGCACCACGCTCTCTCTGGCCGTCCAAGATAGTTATCAGCCTGCTCAGGCACAATATGCTTTTCTTCAAAAGGGGACAGAGAGAGACCTTCGTCTAAAAAAAAAGACAGCACATTTTTTTAGGGAGGAGAACGAGACAATGGATTTTTTAAAAAGGCAGAAAATGGGTGTAATTAACAAGCAATTTGTAACGTGAATGTTATGCAGGAACATTTAGAACCTTTTGGTTCGTGGTTAATTAACCATTGTTAATGGCAGACACTTTAAGATTCATAACCAGAACCAATTTCATTTTAGTGTACATGGCTGAATTGAGGAAGGTATCCAAGCATTGCCAGTTCAGTGATGGGCTTAATGGTAAATTATGAGGACACTCAGTCCTCATTTATTATCATTTAGAAATACATGCATTAAGAAATGATACAATGTTCCTCCAGAGTGATATCACAAAAAAAACGACAAACCAAAGACTAACACTGACAAGACCACATAATTATAACATATAGCTACAGCAATGCAAAACAATACCATAATTTGATAAAGAGCAGACCATGGGCACGGTTAAAAAAAAGTCTCAAAGTTCCGATCGACTCCCGATAGTCCCGGTAGCAGGTGACAAAAGGGAGAAACTCTCCCTGCCATAAATCTCCAGGCTCCGACAACGGCCGATGCATTGGAAGCACCTGACCATAGCCAACTCTGAGTCCGTCCGAAAAATTCGAGCCTCCGACCAGCCCCTCCAATACAGCCTCCCGAGCACCGTCCTCTGCCAAGAGCTTCGACCCCGCCCCAGCCGCCAAGCAACAAGAACTCAGGGCCTTCTCCTCTGGAGATTCTGGATCACACAGTAGCAGCGGCAGCGAAGAAGGCATTTCAGAAGTTTCTCCAGATATTCGTCCGTGTTCTCACGTCTGTCTCCATCAAATCAGGATTGTGCACGGCACCCTACTGACAGATTACAGATATCATTCACCGGAGTGGCCGCTGCGTACTGCGTCACGTCGCCATCTTATCCTCCTCCATATAACCATATAACAAATACAGCACAGAAACAGGCTATCTCGGCCCTCTAGTCTATGCCGAACTCTTACTCTCACCTAGTCCCACCGACCTGCACTCAGCCCATAACCTTCCATTCCTTTCCTGTCCATATAGCTATCCAATTTTACTTTAAATGACAATGTCGAACCTGCCTCTACCACTTCTGCTGGAAGCTTGTTCTACACAGCCACCACTCTCTGAGTGAAGAAGTTCACCCCTCAAGTTACCCCTAAACTTTTGCCCCCTACCTTTCAACCCATGTCCTATTGTTTGAATCCCCCCCACTCTCAATGGAAAAAGCCTATCCACGTCAACTCTATCTATCCCTCTCATAATTTTAAATACCTCTTTCAAGTCCCCCCTCACCCTCCTACACTCCAAAGAATAAAGACCCAACTTAGAAACATAGAAAATAGGTGCAGGAGTAGGCCATTCGACCCTTCGAGCCTGCACCGCCATTTATTATGATCATGGCTGATCATCCAACTCAGAACCCAGCCTTCCCTCCATACCCCCTGACCCCTGTAGCCACAAGGGCCATATCTAACTTCCTTTTAAACATAGCTAATGAACTGGCCTCAACAGTTTGCTGTGGCAGAGAATTCCACAGATTCACCACTCTCTGTGTGAAGAAGTTTTTCCTAACCTCGGTCCTAAAAGGCTTCCCCTCTATCCTCAAACTGTGACCCCTCGTTCTAGACCTCCCCAACATCGGGAACAATCTTCCCGCATCTAGCCTGTCCAATCCCTTTAGGATCTTATACGTTTCAATCAGATCCCCCCTCAATCTTCTAAATTCCAACGAGTACAAGCCCAGTTCATCCAGTCTTTCTTCATATGAAAGACCTGCCATCCCAGGAATCAATCTGGTGAACCTTCTTTGTACTCCCTCTATGGCAAAGATGTCTTTCCTCAGATTAGGGGACCAAAACTGCACACAATACTCCAGGTGTGGTCTCACCAAGGCCTTGTACAACTGCAGTAGTACCTCCCTGCTCCTGTACTCGAATCCTCTCGCTATAAATGCCAGCATACCGTTCGCCTTTTTCACCGCCTGCTGTACCTGCATGCCCACTTTCAATGACTGGTGTATAATGACACCCAGGTCTCGTTGCACCTCCCCTTTTCCTAATCGGCCACCATTCAGATAATAATCTGTTTTCCTATTTTTGCCACCAAAGTGGATAACTTCACATTTATCCACATTAAATTGCATCTGCCATGAGTTTGCCCACTCACCCAACCTATCCAAGTCACCCTGCATCCTCTTAGCATCCTCCTCACTGCTAACACTGCCACCCAGCTTCGTGTCATCCGCAAACTTGGAGATGCTGCATTTAATTCCCTCATCCAAGTCATTAATATATATTGTAAACAACTGGGGTCCCAGCACTGAACCTTGCGGTACCCCACTAGTCACCGCCTGCCATTCTGAAAAGGTCCCATTTATTCCCACTCTTTGCTTCCTGTCTGCTAACCAATTCTCCACCCACACCAATAACTTGTTCAACATTTCTCTGTAACTTAGGTAATGAAACCCAGGTAACATTCTAGTAAATCTTCTCTGTACTCTCTCTATTTTGTTGACATCTTTCCTATAATTCGGTGATCAGAACTGTACACAATACTCCA
Source organism: Mobula hypostoma (assembly GCF_963921235.1). NCBI lineage: Eukaryota > Metazoa > Chordata > Chondrichthyes > Myliobatiformes > Myliobatidae > Mobula > Mobula hypostoma. The sequence continues at coordinate 645,851 of NC_086115.1, forward strand.
AATTTGGCCTTACCAATGCCTTGCACAATTTTAGCATTATATTCCAACTCCTATACTCAATGCTCTAATTTATAAAGGCCAGCATACCAAAAGCTTTCTTCACCACCCTATCCACATGAGATTCCACCTTCAGAGAACTATGCACCATTATTCCTAGATCCCTCTGTTTTACTGCATTCTTCAATGCCCTACCATTTACCATGTATGTCCAATTTTGATGACTCCTACCAAAATGTAGCACCTCACATTTATCAGCATTAAACTGCATCTGTCATCTTTCAGCCCACTCTTCTAACTGGCCTCAATCTCTCTGCAAGTTTTGAAAGCCTATTTCATTATCCACAACGCCACCTATCTTAGTATCATCTGCATACTTACTAATCAAATTTAACACCCCATCATCCAGATCATTAATGTATATTACAAACAACATTGGACCCAGTACAGATCCCTGAGGCACACCGCTAGTCACCGGCCTCCAATCTGACAAACAGTTATCCACCACTACACTCTGGTGTCTCTCATCCAGCCACTGCTGAATCCATTTTACTACTTCAATATTAATACCATATGATTGAACCCTCCTAACTAACTTTCCGTGTGGAACCTTGTCAAAGGCCTAACTGAAGTCCATATAGACAACATCCACTGCTTTACCCTCGTCAACTTTCCTAGTAACCTCTTCAAAAAATTCACTAAGATTTGTCAAACATGACCTTCCATGCACAAATCCATGTTGACTGTTCCTAATCAGACCCTGTCTATCCAGATAATTATATATACCATCTCTAAGAATACTTTCCATCAATTTACCCACCACTGACGCCAAACTCACAGGCTGATAATTGGTAGGTTTACTCTTAGAACCCTATTTAAACAATGGAACAACATGAGCAATACGCCAATCCTCTGGTACCATCCCTGTTTCTGATGACATTTGAAATATTTCTGTCAGAGCCCCTGCTATTTCTACACTAACTTCCCTCAGGGTCCGAGGGAATATCCTGTCAGGATCCGGAGACTTATCCACCTTTATATTCCTTAAAAGTGCCAATACTTCCTCTTCTTTAATCATCATAGTTTCCATAACTTCTCTACCTGTTTCCCTTACCTTACACAATTCAATATCCTTCTCTTTAGTGAATACCGAAGAAAAGAAATTGTTCAATATCTCCCCCATCTCTTTTGATTCCACACATAGCTGTCCACTCTCCTCACTATCCTTTTGCTATTAATATAACTGTAGAAACCCTTTGGATTTATTTTCACCTTACTTGCCAAAGCAACCTCGTATCTTCTTTTAGCTTTTCTAATTTCTTTCTTAAAATTGTTTTTACATTCTTTATATTTCTCAAGCACCTCATTTACTCCAAGCTGCCTATATTTATTGTAGATCTCTCTCTTTTTCCAAACCAAGTTTGCAATATCCCTTGCAATATGGCTCTCTCAGACTTTTAACTTTTCCATTCAACCTAACAGGAACATAAAGATTCCGTACCCTCAAAATTTCACCTTTAAATGACCTCCATTTCTCTGTTACATCCTTCCCATAAAACAAATTGTCCCAATCCACTCTTTCTAAATCCTTTCACATCTCCTTAAAGTTAGCCTTTCTCCAATCAAAAATCTCAACCCTGGGTCCAGACCTATCCTTCTCCATCACTATATTCAAACTAATGGCATTGTGATCACTGGACCCGAAGTGCTCCCCAACACATACCTCCGTCACCTGTTCTATCTCATTCCCTAACAGGTAATCCAACATTACTCCTTCTCTGGTTGGTACCTCTATGTATTGCTGCAAAAAACTATTCTGCACACATTTTGCAAACTCCAAACCATCCAGCCCTTTTACAGTATGGACTTCCCAGTCTATGTGTGGAAAATTAAAATCTCCCACAATGATAACCTTGCGCTTAGTTCAAATATCTGCTATCTCCTGACAAATTTGCTTCTCCACTTCTCACTCCCCATTAGGTGGTCTATAACACACTCCTATAAGTATTACTACATCTTTCCCATTCTTCAATTCCACCCAAGTAGCCTCCCTAGACGAGCCCTCTAATCTATCCTGCCAGAGCACCGCTGTAATATTTTCTCTGACAAGCAATGCAACACCTCCCCCTCTTGTCCCTCTGATTCTATCACACCTGATTCAGTGAAATCCAGGAATACCTAGTTGCGAATCACACCCCTCCTGCAACCATGTTTCACTAATTGCTACAACATCATACTTCCAGGTATCAATCCATGCTCTAAGCTCATCCACTTTTCTTACAGTGCTCCTAGCATTAAAATAAATGCATTTAAGAAAATTTCCACCTCTTACTCTCGGTTTATCACTAATGGTGCAAACAACGTTACTATCTCCTTTTTCTTCCTTATCCCCTACATCTGTTCCTACACTCTGTTTCCACTCCCCCCCCCCCCGCTGCATCTCGTTTAAATCCACTGGAGCCTCTCTAGCAAACCTATTTGTAAGAATATTTGTCCCCCTCCAGTTCAGATGTAAACCGTCCTGCCGGAACAGGTCCCACTTTCCCTGGAAGACTGCCAATTATCTATAAATCTCAAGCCCTCCCTCCTGCACCATGTCTTCAGCCATGTGTTGATCTACGCTATCTTACAATTTCTAAACCTGCCTGCACGTGGCACTGGTAGCAATCCTGAGATTGCTGTCCTGGAGGTCCTGGATGCACCAAGAAAACATTTAGGTTATGGAATCTTACAAGAAAGCATTCAAAAATGGTTCCTAACTGAAGCATAACTCATTTAAGAGAGCATTTGAAATTGCTATATTAATGGAAACAGCAGCCAGAGACACAATTGAATTGTAGTCAGGAATTAGGGTGATTGCGAACAAAATTACAATATCTAAACAGACACTGGCTTGTCCAAGTAAATTGTGTTGTAGTTGTGGCAGGGTTCACATACATCAGACCAATGCAGGTTTAAAGGCAAAAATTGCAGAAAATGCAACAAAATAGGACACATACAAATAGCAGGGTGCAGTCTGTACTTCTAAATACACCTCATTCTCAATAATATCTGCAGCATGTGATTTTCCTGTAAGCGACGTACTTTTAAGTCAACTTAATGATTTTCAGATTTCACAGTCTTCTAAATGACTTGGCAGACCAAGAAAATACCGCTCCTTTAAGTGAATGAAGGGTCATCGAATGGATGGAAGCCAGGCAGGAGAGGGAGACTCCAAGCCAGGCTGAAACACCAAGGGATGAGGCCTCCTCTACCCAGCATCTTATAGAAAATGCGCGGTCTTTGGAGAACAAAATTGAGGAACTGAGGGCAAGATGGAGAAAAATGAGGGATTGTTGCATTCTATGTCTGGGCAAGTCGTGGCTCTCTCTGGGCACACCAGATTCAGAAATCAAAAAGAAAGGTTACCCGATTTACCATATAGATCAAACTGCTGATTTGGAAAAGCAAAAGATAACCACGACAACTCTCGGTGCCTCGATGTGGTGGTTTTTTTGACCTTGTGTTCCCTAACATTGAACATCTAATGATCAAGTGCTGTCCTTTTTATTTACCAAGGAAGTACTCCTGGGTAATCCTAACTGCAACTTATATGCCACCAAGGGCTGACAATGATCAAGTACTTGAGACACGGCATTTTGGCGTCTCAAATAAAAAGTAGTCCATCCGACACATTTCAAATCATAGTCGGAACTTCAAGTAGGCTTGTTTGAAGAAAATCTTGTTCAATTACCATCAACATATACTGTAACCTGTAGCACCGTAGGTCCCAACATGCTAGATCACTGTTATACTAAGATGAAGAATGCCCACCTTTCCACACCCAGACTGCATTTTGATAACTCGGATCACTTGGCTGTCTTTCTCCTACCTGCCTACAGGTTGAGGCTAAAGAGCAAAGCTCCAGATATTAGGACAACAAAGGGGTGGCTGCAGGAGGCAGAGGAGCAGCTACGGAATTGCTTCGAGCCTCTGGACTAAACCATGTTCACGGACTGATCTTTGGATATGAATGAATACACTGTGGTTGTCACAGACTTTTAACAGTTTTAGACAAGTCTATCCCCACAAAGTCATTCAGATCTTCCACAATCAAAAGCCGTAGATGAACCAGAAGATCGGTAATCTGCTGAGGGCCAGATCAGAGGTATTCAAGTCTAGTGACCAAGAAAGTTACAAGAGGGCCAGATATAATTTCCAGAAAGCCATCTCACGGGGAAAGTGGCAATTCCAGACTAAACTTGAAACATCATACGATGCTCAAAATTATGACAGGGCTTGAATACTATCACCTCTTTTAAACATAGAGGAACTATCACAAACTCCCACAAACCCCGGTGATCCTGTGATTTCAGTCTCAGGCTGACATGCGAGAAACCTTCAGGAGAGTGAAAGCACAAAAGCATCTGGCCCACATTGGGTACCTGGGCAAGTATCCAAGACCTGTGCTGATCAAATGCCCGGAATGTTTACTCTCACTTCGGGAGTCTGAGGTAGCCACCTGCTTTAAGCAGGCTTCAATTATACTGGTGCCTAAGAAGAACATGGTGACCTGCCTCAATGACTATTGTCCAGTAGCACTTACATCCACAGTGAAGCTTGCCTGTGAGCTTATGGTATAGGTGAAGTCATGTCACAGGTTATGATTTATGGAAGTGAACACCCCATAGCCTTTGCATTAACTCTCATTACCACTGCAGAGAAAAATTATGCACAGGGTGACAGAAATGCCTTGACTCTGTTTGAAATGTTGCAAGCAGTATGGGGGAGAGTTTACATTCATTACTGGTTAACCACTAGTGTCCATTTTCAATCCATAGAAGGGTGTTCCACTAACAACGCAGAACAAATGCAGAGGTGATCTGGAGGACACAATTACCAGACTGAATTCAAGAGGATAACTAATCATGGAAGTGCTGATAAATTGTCCCATGTACCCTTGGAAAAGGAAAGTCCTGAAAAATTTACTTAAGGAGTATACTTCTCTTGATGCATTCTCTCTAATGCAATTTGAAACAAAACTCTCCCTAATACAGCAGAAATGTTCCAAAGGGAAACCAGAAAGGACCCCACACTATCTCAGGTCTACATGGCAACCCAAAATGGCTGGAACATGCAGCAGAAATTCCAGTTCCCCTGGTTTTACCAGTGCCGAGATGAACTTGTCCTTGATGGGGTTTACCTTATGTGATGATTGTGAGTTGTTGTACCATCCAAGCTAAGCGCTAAAGTGCTATAGGAGCTACATGTCAGTCACGTAGGTGTGATCAAAATGAAAGCGTTGGTCTGAAGCTTGTCTGGTAGCGAGGTTCTGGTGACGTCATCATCCAGAATGGCAGTTTAAATCAACAGCTCCTCCGGAAAAACACATATTTTGCCCTGTTAATCTATCAAATATAAGATCTTTCAAAACTACCTGAATTGATAAAAGGGGCAAGAATGGGGAAAAAGAATGGAGATTAAAAAAGCACCGCTGCGGATCCTATGGAAGAGAGAGGTACAACCAGCGGCTCTCCTGAACATGTGTGTGGCGGCGAGGCTGACGCTGGGCCTCGTGCAGGCGAAGTGGCAAATATGATAAGGATTCTGCAAGAGATAAGGGAATTCCAAAAAGATATAAAGCAGCAACTCAATGATATAAAGTGAGAGCTCGCCAACTTCAATCAGAAAGTAACGGTGGCAGAGACTCGAATTGAGAAGGTGGAAGATCAAGTGCAAAACGTGGAACAGTACTAAGTAATACGATAAAAATATTAAATCAACAGGAAAGTAAATTACTTGACCAGGAGGGAAGATCGCGACGGAAAAATATCAGGATTTATAATGTTCCTGAAGGAGTGGAGGGATTGTCGATGATGGACTTTGTAGAAAATCTGCTGCGGGAAGCGCTGGAGATTGAAACTGAGAGGGCGCATTGTTCGCTCGTCCCACGGCCTCCTGGAGACAGACAAAGTAAATCGCGCTCAATAGTACTTAAATTCCTTCGATTCAAGAGCAAGGTGGAGATTCTACGAAGGGCCTGGGGTAAGAAGAGGGTGTTTTGGAACGGGAAGTTAATATACTTCGATCACGATTACCCCCCAGCGGTCATACAGAAACGGAAGGAATATTCCGAAGCAAAATGAACGTTAAAGCAAGAAAAGATTAAATTCCAAACCCCGTACCCTGCTAAACTGAGAGTATTTTACCAAGAAGGGATACAGCTATATCAGACGGTGGAAGAGGTGACTACAGACATGAATAACAGAGGACTTCCCATTAGCGCGGTCAAACCGAGGGAAAGTCTGGCTGAGCAGTTATCCTGATCTGCTTGGGAAATAGTAAGGGAACCGAAAAAGCAGGGGACGGGAACAGGACGAGAGAAGGCTATTAGGAAGAGACTGTGAGTTCTCCGAGGGCAGCCCTCACCTCCTCCAGAAGAGTCATAAGGTTTGGCTAACTTTAAAAGTGCTGAGAAACTAAACGGAAGCAATAATATTTGGTGATATACCTATATCGAGAAATACGTATTATAATGTGGATTTTATATTATTCAATTTTTTTTTAATTCATTCATTCATTCCTTTTTCCCCACCTAAATGAGAATATATACATGGGAGGAATACACAGGGAAATCATTTCTGTGTAATGGACATAGATGTTTTTTACTTACTTTTATAGGTACTGCAGCGGGGGCCCTCAACTCACAGGTAGGAGGGGCTATCCCCCACAGCTAGACGTTTCTTCTAGCTCAACCCAGGGTCATCTAGAGACCCCAGCCTTGGAATCACACCTTCATTACCTTTTTTTGATTATTCACGATTCTTGGCTCTTCAATCAATTAAATAATATTCTGCAAATACTAACAGATAAATACACATGGCGAAGGACAAAGTAAAATTCATTTCTTTTAATGCCAATGGGCTGTTGAGTCCAGTCAAGCGCAGTAAAATTCTATCAAAAATGAAAAAAAAACAAGCCCATGTAGTATATTTACAGGAAACTCACTTAAGTGATAATGAGCATGGAAAATTAAAGAGAATGGGCTTCACTAGTTTGTTTTTCTCCTCATATAAATCAGGACATAGAAGAGGAGTTGCTATTCTCATCTCAAGCAAGCTAAATTTTGAAAAAGTATTCGAAATGAGAGATAAGGAGGGCAGATATATTCTAGTAAGTGGGAATAAAAAGGAGCAGAAGTTGGCCATTCGGCCCATCGAGTCTGCTCCGCCATCTTATCATGAGCTGATCCATTCTCCCATTTAGTCCCACTCCCCCGCCTTCTCACCATAACCTTTGATGCCCTGTACATCAAAGTACACAGCTTACTCAGTGAAAGATTGCTTCAAATTGCCTCCAGATCAAATATCAGGGACTTGAACCTCATGTTAAATTTGTACGTTGTGTGATACATTGTGTACATAAGATAATAAGTGCCTGGAAGTGAATTACAAAGCATAATTCATTGCAAATGAATCTGATGATGTCATAAAAATTGAAATGATTTAAGACTATCGACAGAACTGAGTGATTCAACACCATATTTAAAACTTCTCTTCTTTGGGTTTATCGATTTGTGCATTTATTGATGATGCCACAGTGTAGTCTTTGTGAGGAGCTATGTAGCAGAAATAGCCAGAACTACACCGGAATTATCAGCTGGAGCTGATATTATGGAGATTTTATTCATTGCAGATTTCCAAGTGTGTGGCATTTAAATATTAGTTTGAAAGCATAGTACTACAGGTCAGGCAGCATCAGTGAAAAAATGCATTGAATGCAGCTGATCGAACACCTTGTATCGGAATCATGAACAATTACAGATAATAGCATTTCATAAGACATTTGATAAGGTGATATACATGAGGCTGCCTAACAAGATAATATCCTATGCCATTACAGGAAAGATACTGACCGTGGATGGAGGAATGGCTGACAGGCAGGAGGCAGCGAGTGGGAATAAAGGGAACCTTTTCTGGTTGGCTGCCAGTGACTAGTGCCATTCCTCAGGGGTCAGTATTGGGACTGCTACTTTTCACATTGTTTGACAATGATTTACATAATGGAATTGATGGCTTTCTGGCAAAGTTTGTGGATGATACGAAGATGGGTGGAGGGGTATACAGTGATGAGGAAGCAATGAGATTGCAGCAGGATTTAGACAAATTAGATGAATGGGAAAAAGTGGCAGATGGAATACAGTGTTGGGAAATGTATGATCCTGCATTTTGGTAAAAGGAACAATAGTGCAGACTATTATCTAAATCGGGAGCAAATTCAAACATCAGAGACTCCCAGAAGGTTAATTTACAGGTTGGGTCCATAGTAAAGAAGGCAACTGCAAAGTTGGTATTGCACAAGGTTGTAAATCTAGTCAGTTCCATCTTGGGCACTAGCCTACAAAGTACCCAGGACGTCTTCAGGGAGCGGTGTCTCAGAAAGGCAACGTCCATTATTAAGGACTTCCAGCACCTAGGGGATGCCCTTTCCTCACTGTTACCATCAGGTAGGAGATACAGAAGCCTATAGGCACACACTCAGCGATTCAGGAACAGCTACTTCCCCTCTGCTATCCGATTCCTAAATGGACACTATAGCTTTGGACACTACCTCACTTCTTTTTAAAATACCGTACTTCTGTTTTTCGCACATTAAAAAAAATCTATTAATACACGTAATTGATTTACTTGTCTATTTATTATTATGTTTTATTTTATTTATTATTATTTTTTCTCCCTCTCTCTGCTAGATTCTGTATCGCATTGAACTGCTGCTGCTAAGTTAACAAATTTCACGTCACATGCCGGTGATAATAAAACTGATTCCGATTCTGATTATTTCAAGGGGAATAGAATATAGAAACAAGGAGATAAAGCTGACCCTTTATAAGACAATAGTCAGGCCACACTTGGAGTTTTGTCGACAGTTTTGGGTCCCATATCTCAGAAACGATGTGTTGGCATTGGAGAGAGTTCAAAGGAGGTTCAGTAGGATGATTCCGGGAATGAAGGGGTTAAGGTTAACTTCTGAGGAGTGTTTGGCAGCTTTGGCCTGTACTCACTGGAACTTAGAAGAATGCAAGGGGGTGGAGGAATCTCATTGAAACCTACCAAATGTTGAAAGGACTGGATAAGGTGGATGTGGAGAGGATGTTTTCAATAGTGGGGGTATCCAGAACTAGAGGGCACAGCCTCTATTTCCCTCATGGTTGATTGAAAAATATCACGATGTCAATCATTTTCTTCCCATGTGAAGAATAAGGAATTAAACACTGCTAGAAGTTTTTAAATACACCCTGCTTTACTAAACCAGATATTGAATTAATTAGCAATGGAGAAGAGTATATCCATTTCCTACTATATATTTTCAATAAAACATGAGATAGTTTATTAATTACATTTAGAATGGCTCCTTTCAATTTATTCTGTCTTCTACCACATTTTACCTAGTAACTGTTGCACATTGTAAAAAAGAGGTACATACTTTACAGTATATATATGGTTTTATTTGAGAGTTTACAAGTCTTGTCTTAATGAAGTTACAGAATGATTGATTGCACGGTCTACAATGTAACTGACATATGTAGTTCTCTCACATCAAACATAAGCAGAAACACGAGGAAAAGCGCTAATACTGGAAATCCGAGCAACATACACAAAATGCTGGCTCAACTCAGCAGGCCAGGCAGCATCGATGGAAAAGAGTAAAGAGTCCACAGTTCAGGCCAAGATCCTTCATCATATAGTCTAATAGTCACAAAGGTGAATCAGTAGTTTCTCAATTCAGTCCTTCCTTTATTTTCCATTTAACCTACTTCATTACCGCATTCTCTGTTTCTTATTTGAGGTTTCCAACATCTTTACTCTGTGTATAAATCTAGTTTAGTTAGCAATACTCCTGAACACAATATTTTGGATTTAAGCCACATACAACTGGTGTCAATTAGTCCACAAGGTTCTTTTCCAATTCATTTTGTCTATCCTTAGCTGGTATTCGATTGTGATCTCTGTGCAAGATCTCTACCTGGTATTCTATTGTGATTTCTGTGCAAGATGACAGAGTAATTGATCTGTTTGAAAAATAAACCCTCACAACACAAATCTATCAGCTCATCTAGGAAATCATAGCAGCAACCATGGAAAGTTGGAAAGGAAAATGAACAATAAAATTACTTCAAGGAAATTTTCTGCTGGAGAAACCACTGCAACCCACTTATAGCATTTACTTTCTGTCTGTTAGACTGAAGAGCACTTCATGCTTAATATATCACGTGCAATGATTATTTGTTTGTTAACAATGCTCATCAATTTATGCAGTTTGATATCAAACCATTTGTTTATATTTTGATGAGACTCCCAGAATGTAAGGCTGTAATGTTAAAATAAGAGATTTCTTTTGAAGTCTATAATTCTAACTCAGCAAATTAAAGTTTTCACAAGTTATATCTCCATCAATCTATACCATAATTCCACAATTAAAGTTAGTTCATCATTTATTAGCATTAACCCCCAACTCTTTGTCTTTGAGGCCACATGTAACAGAAAGAACTATTCAGAACTCAAGACAATAATGCCTGTGTAATTTCATCACAACTGATTGAGATAGTCTTTGTGCAGTTAATTTGAATGTAACTATAGTCGCCAATTCTATCTAAACCAATTGCTGCTGAGGGCGATCCCCACAGATTTAAGACAAGACTTTAAGACCATAAGACACAGGAGCAGAATTAGGCCATGCAGCTCATCGCGTCTGCTCTGCCATTCCATCATGGCTGATCCCAGATTCCACTCAACCCCATTCAACTGCCTTCTCGCCGAGTCCTTTGATGCCCTGACTGATCAGGAAACTATTGGCTTCTGCTTTAAATACACCCATGGACTTGGTCTCCACTGCAGTCTGTGGCAGTGCATTCTACAAATTCACTACTCTCTGGCTAAAAAAAAATCCTCCTTACCTCTGTTCTAAGAGGTTGTCCCTCAATTTTGAGGCTGTGCCCTCTAGTTCTGGGCACCCCCACCATAGGAACATTCTCTGCACATCCACCTTATCTAGCTCTTTCAACGTTCTGTAGGTTTCAATGAGATCCCTCCCCCCAGCATTCTTCTAAATTCCAGTGAGTACTGTCCAAAGCTGCCAAATGCTTCTCATATGGTAACCCCTTCCTTCTCGGAATCTTCCTTGTAAACCTCTTCTGGAGTCTCTCCATTGACAACACATCCTTTCTGACATATGGGGCCCAAAACTGTTGACAATGCTCCAAGTGCAGTCTGACCAGTGTCTTACAAAGCATCAGCATTATCTCCTCGTTTTTATATCCTAATCTCCTTGAAATGAATGCCAACATTGCATTTGCCTGCTATACCACAGACTCAACCTCTAGATTAACCTTTTAGGAGTCTTGCACAAGGACTCCGAAGACCCTTTGCACCTCGGATGTTTTTTATTTTTTATTTGTTATACTTTCATGACTGTTACTCAGCTTCAATAGTGATTGTTCCAGAAATTCAATCCTTTATTAGTAGATATACAATCTTGAAATGATGAAACTGAAGCACACCAAAGTGTAAGCTGAGTGTAATTGAGCAGTTAGCAAAAGATACGAAATCCGTCGGCCCCTGGCTACAAAACTGCTGAGAACAAAGCACCAATATGTACCCTTCAACTGTGCCCCCACTCACATGGCTAGTTACCATAATGAGCTTAATACGCTTCAACTGTGCCCCCACTCACATGGCTAGTTACCATAATGAGCCTAATATGCTTCAACTGTGCCCCCACTCACATGGCTACTTACCATAATGAGCTTAATACGCTTCAACTGTGCCCCCACTCACATGGCTAGTTACCATAATGAGCTTAATACGCTTCAACTGTGCCCCCACTCACATGGCTAGTTACCATAATGAGCCTAATATGCTTCAACTGTGCCCCCACTCACATGGCTAGTTACCATAATGAGCCTAATACGCTTCAACTGTGCCCCCACTCACATGGCTAGTTACCATAATGAGCCTAATATGCTACAACTGTGCCCCCACTCACATGGCTAGTTACCATAATGAGCTTAATACGCTTCAACTGTGCCCCCACTCACATGGCTAGTTACCATAATGAGCCTAATATGCTTCAACTGTGCCCCCACTCACATGGCTAGTTACCATAATGAGCCTAATACGCTTCAACTGTGCCCCCACTCACATGGCTAGTTACCATAATGAGCCTAATACGCTTCAACTGTGCCCCCACTCACATGGCTAGTTACCATAATGAGCTTAATACGCTTCAACTGTGCCCCCACTCACATGGCTAGTTACCATAATGAGCTTAATACGCTTCAACTGTGCCCCCACTCACATGGCTAGTTACCATAATGAGCCTAATACGCTTCAACTGTGCCCCCACTCACATGGCTAGTTACCATAATGAGCCTAATACGCTTCAACTGTGCCCCCACTCACATGGCTAGTTACCATAATGAGCCTAATACGCTTCAACTGTGCCCCCACTCACATGGCTAGTTACCATAATGAGCCTAATACGCTTCAACTGTGCCCCCACTCACATGGCTAGTTACCATAATGAGCTTAATACGCTTCAACTGTGCCCCCACTCACATGGCTAGTTACCATAATGAGCTTAATACGCTTCAACTGTGCCCCCACTCACATGGCTAGTTACCATAATGAGCTTAATACGCTTCAACTGTGCCCCCACTCACATGGCTAGTTACCATAATGAGCCTAATACGCTTCAACTGTGCCCCCACTCACATGGCTAGTTACCATAATGAGCTTAATACGCTTCAACTGTGCCCCCACTCACATGGCTAGTTACCATAATGAGCTTAATACGCTTCAACTGTGCCCCCACTCACATGGCTAGTTACCATAATGAGCTTAATACGCTTCAACTGTGCCCCCACTCACATGGCTAGTTACCATAATGAGCTTAATATGCTACAACTGTGCCCCCACTCACATGGCTAGTTACCATAATGAGCCTAATATGCTTCAACTGTGCCCCCACTCACATGGCTAGTTACCATAATGAGCCTAATATGCTTCAACTGTGCCCCCACTCACATGGCTAGTTACCATAATGAGCTTAATACGCTTCAACTGTGCCCCCACTCACATGGCTAGTTACCATAATGAGCTTAATACGCTTCAACTGTGCCCCCACTCACATGGCTAGTTACCATAATGAGCTTAATACGCTTCAACTGTGCCCCCACTCACATGGCTAGTTACCATAATGAGCTTAATATGCTACAACTGTGCCCCCACTCACATGGCTAGTTACCATAATGAGCCTAATATGCTTCAACTGTGCCCCCACTCACATGGCTAGTTACCATAATGAGCCTAATATGCTTCAACTGTGCCCCCACTCACATGGCTAGTTACCATAATGAGCTTAATACGCTTCAACTGTGCCCCCATTCACATGGCTAGTTACCATAATGAGCCTAATACGCTTCAACTGTGCCCCCACTCACATGGCTAGTTACCATAATGAGCCTAATATGCTTCAACTGTGCCCCCACTCACATGGCTAGTTACCATAATGAGCCTAATACGCTTCAACTGTGCCCCCACTCACATGGCTAGTTACCATAATGAGCTTAATATGCTTCAACTGTGCCCGCACTCACATGGCTAGTTACCATAATGAGCCTAATATGATTCAACTGTGCCCCCATTCACATGGCTAGTTACCATAATGAGCTTAATACGCTTCAACTGTGCCCCCACTCACATGGCTAGTTACCATAATGAGCCTAATATGCTTCAACTGTGCCCCCACTCACATGGCTACTTACCATAATGAGCTTAATACGCTTCAACTGTGCCCCCACTCACATGGCTAGTTACCATAATGAGCTTAATACGCTTCAACTGTGCCCCCACTCACATGGCTAGTTACCATAATGAGCCTAATATGCTTCAACTGTGCCCCCACTCACATGGCTAGTTACCATAATGAGCCTAATACGCTTCAACTGTGCCCCCACTCACATGGCTAGTTACCATAATGAGCCTAATATGCTACAACTGTGCCCCCACTCACATGGCTAGTTACCATAATGAGCTTAATACGCTTCAACTGTGCCCCCACTCACATGGCTAGTTACCATAATGAGCCTAATATGCTTCAACTGTGCCCCCACTCACATGGCTAGTTACCATAATGAGCCTAATACGCTTCAACTGTGCCCCCACTCACATGGCTAGTTACCATAATGAGCCTAATATGCTTCAACTGTGCCCCCACTCACATGGCTAGTTACCATAATGAGCTTAATACGCTTCAACTGTGCCCCCACTCACATGGCTAGTTACCATAATGAGCTTAATACGCTTCAACTGTGCCCCCACTCACATGGCTAGTTACCATAATGAGCCTAATATGCTTCAACTGTGCCCCCACTCACATGGCTAGTTACCATAATGAGCCTAATACGCTTCAACTGTGCCCCCACTCACATGGCTAGTTACCATAATGAGCCTAATATGCTACAACTGTGCCCCCACTCACATGGCTAGTTACCATAATGAGCTTAATACGCTTCAACTGTGCCCCCACTCACATGGCTAGTTACCATAATGAGCCTAATATGCTTCAACTGTGCCCCCACTCACATGGCTAGTTACCATAATGAGCCTAATACGCTTCAACTGTGCCCCCACTCACATGGCTAGTTACCATAATGAGCCTAATATGCTTCAACTGTGCTCCCACTCACATGGCTAGTTACCATAATGAGCTTAATACGCTTCAACTGTGCCCCCACTCACATGGCTAGTTACCATAATGAGCTTAATATGCTACAACTGTGCCCCCACTCACATGGCTAGTTACCATAATGAGCCTAATATGCTTCAACTGTGCCCCCACTCACATGGCTAGTTACCATAATGAGCCTAATATGCTTCAACTGTGCCCCCACTCACATGGCTAGTTACCATAATGAGCTTAATACGCTTCAACTGTGCCCCCATTCACATGGCTAGTTACCATAATGAGCCTAATACGCTTCAACTGTGCCCCCATTCACATGGCTAGTTACCATAATGAGCTTAATACGCTTCAACTGTGCCCCCACTCACATGGCTAGTTACCATAATGAGCCTAATATGCTTCAACTGTGCCCCCACTCACATGGCTACTTACCATAATGAGCTTAATACGCTTCAACTGTGCCCCCACTCACATGGCTAGTTACCATAATGAGCCTAATACGCTTCAACTGTGCCCCCACTCACATGGCTAGTTACCATAATGAGCCTAATATGCTTCAACTGTGCCCCCACTCACATGGCTAGTTACCATAATGAGCCTAATACGCTTCAACTGTGCCCCCACTCACATGGCTAGTTACCATAATGAGCCTAATATGCTTCAACTGTGCCCCCACTCACATGGCTAGTTACCATAATGAGCTTAATACGCTTCAACTGTGCCCCCACTCACATGGCTAGTTACCATAATGAGCCTAATATGCTTCAACTGTGCCCCCACTCACATGGCTAGTTACCATAATGAGCCTAATACGCTTCAACTGTGCCCCCACTCACATGGCTAGTTACCATAATGAGCCTAATATGCTTCAACTGTGCCCCCACTCACATGGCTAGTTACCATAATGAGCTTAATACGCTTCAACTGTGCCCCCACTCACATGGCTAGTTACCATAATGAGCTTAATACGCTTCAACTGTGCCCCCACTCACATGGCTAGTTACCATAATGAGCCTAATATGCTTCAACTGTGCCCCCACTCACATGGCTAGTTACCATAATGAGCCTAATACGCTTCAACTGTGCCCCCACTCACATGGCTAGTTACCATAATGAGCCTAATATGCTACAACTGTGCCCCCACTCACATGGCTAGTTACCATAATGAGCTTAATACGCTTCAACTGTGCCCCCACTCACATGGCTAGTTACCATAATGAGCCTAATATGCTTCAACTGTGCCCCCACTCACATGGCTAGTTACCATAATGAGCCTAATACGCTTCAACTGTGCCCCCACTCACATGGCTAGTTACCATAATGAGCCTAATATGCTTCAACTGTGCTCCCACTCACATGGCTAGTTACCATAATGAGCTTAATACGCTTCAACTGTTCCCCCACTCACATGGCTAGTTACCATAATGAGCTTAATACGCTTCAACTGTGCCCCCACTCACATGGCTAGTTACCATAATGAGCTTAATACGCTTCAACTGTGCCCCCACTCACATGGCTAGTTACCATAATGAGCGTAATACGCTTCAACTGTGCCCCCACTCACATGGCTAGTTACCATAATGAGCTTAATACGCTTCAACTGTGCCCCCACTCACATGGCTAGTTACCATAATGAGCCTAATACGCTTCAACTGTGCCCCCACTCACATGGCTAGTTACCATAATGAGCTTAATACGCTTCAACTGTGCCCCCACTCACATGGCTAGTTACCATAATGAGCTTAATACGCTTCAACTGTGCCCCCACTCACATGGCTAGTTACCATAATGAGCTTAATACGCTTCAACTGTGCCCCCACTCACATGGCTAGTTACCATAATGAGCTTAATATGCTACAACTGTGCCCCCACTCACATGGCTAGTTACCATAATGAGCCTAATATGCTTCAACTGTGCCCCCACTCACATGGCTAGTTACCATAATGAGCCTAATATGCTTCAACTGTGCCCCCACTCACATGGCTAGTTACCATAATGAGCTTAATACGCTTCAACTGTGCCCCCATTCACATGGCTAGTTACCATAATGAGCCTAATACGCTTCAACTGTGCCCCCACTCACATGGCTAGTTACCATAATGAGCCTAATACGCTTCAACTGTGCCCCCACTCACATGGCTAGTTACCATAATGAGCTTAATATGCTTCAACTGTGCCCCCACTCACATGGCTAGTTACCATAATGAGCCTAATATGCTTCAACTGTGCTCCCACTCACATGGCTAGTTACCATAATGAGCCTAATATGCTTCAACTGTGCCCCCATTCACATGGCTAGTTACCATAATGACCCTAATATGCTTCAACTGTGCCCCCACTCACATGGCTAGTTACCATAATGAGCTTAATACGCTTCAACTGTGCCCCCACTCACATGGCTAGTTACCATAATGAGCCTAATATGCTTCAACTGTGCCCCCACTCACATGGCTAGTTACCATAATGAGCTTAATATGCTTCAACTGTGCCCCCACTCACATGGCTAGTTACCATAATGAGCCTAATACGCTTCAACTGTGCCCCCACTCACATGGCTAGTTACCATAATGAGCTTAATATGCTTCAACTGTGCTCCCACTCACATGGCTAGTTACCATAATGAGCCTAATATGCTTGAACTGTGCTCCCACTCACATGGCTAGTTACCATAATGAGCTTAATACCTTCAACTGTGCCCCCACTCACATGGCTAGTTACCATAATGAGCTTAATATGCTTCAACTGTGCCCCCACTCACATGGCTAGTTACCATAATGAGCTTAATATGCTTTAACCACTCCCCCACTTACATGACTAGTTACCATAATAAGCTTAATATGCTTCAACCGTGCCCCCACTCACATGACTAGTTACCATAATGAGCTTAATATGCTTTAACCACTCCCCCCACATGACCAGTTACCATAATGAGCTTAATATGCTTCAACCATGCCCCACTTACATGACTAGTTACCATAATGAGTTTAATATGCTTTAACCGCTCCCCCCACTCATATGACGTTACCATAATAAACCTAATAAATGCACAAGACAGAATACAATGCAGATGAAAAACAGATACATGACTGCTACAGTAACTATCCTTTACTCGTTGCAGTATTCTGGGATCACCTTGTTGCTTTTGTTGGAAGAAGCTGTTTTAACAACATAGTTTCCTTTCATCTTTAAACACTTAAATGTTTGAACAATGAAGTATTCTGAATACTTTGTTTCCTACCCAATAGATCTGGAGCCAACACCAAGTTCACCTCAGCAAAGTTACCAGGCTGTATGTCCTTCTCCATGTCCAATACTTTGAGTCTTCAGTAGGCAGTCTCTGTAGGCCCATGTTTACCAAACAAATCAGGCTTCAGGTTATTTGACTTTAATGGTGGTTAGCGTGATGCTTTACAGTGACAGTGACCAGGTCCATTTCACGCTGTTGACTGTACAGATTTGTATGTTCTCCCCATAACCACATGGGTTTCCTCTGGGTGCACTGGTTTCCTCCCATGTTAGTTGGTTAATTGGTCACTTGGAAGTATTTGGGCTGTTGGTCTGAAAGGGACTGTTACTGTTCTGTATCTCTAAATAAAATAAAAAATAAACTGAATTACTTTTGTAAGCATTCTGACTGAAGGCACCATTGGACATGTAATCTGTAGAAAAGACATATCCGCAGATGTCTTTCATATACTACACCCTCTGTTTAATTCCCCTCCATCACATCTGCTCAGTTCAACAAATACTCTTGCAGTTGATATTACTGCAGTAAAGAGTCCTGATTGGGCCACACCATTGTGTTCAAAAGAGTAGCAAACCTTCAAGATTGTGAACACTACTGTAAAGATTCACCCATGAAAGACATGTATTTGAAACATTGGTAACTGTGGGGAAAATGTTTAATATCTCTGCAAGCAGGAGGGTCCTTCTTCTGTGAATATCCTTATTGCTTACTGGCAAATCCCCAGTGGCTGGTTACAAACAAGCTAGAAGATATTTGAAAAGAAACCCATTGAAGTGTGGTTCTGTTATGGTTGCTTGTCAATGAGAAACAGGTATATACTGTAGATAAATGTATTTACATGAAAAATGAGCATGTGGTATGTCTTGAAATAATTTTACAAAAAAATTGAAGCTCCTGGAGGAATTTAGCAGGTGAGGTAGCAATTGTAGAGGGAAGTGGCGGGGGGGGGGGGGGCGGGAGGAGGTGTCAATGTTTCCAGTTGAGACCGCTCCAGATGAGATAATTTGACCTAAATGTTGACTGCTCATTTCCTTGCCTAAACCACTGAGTTCCTCCAGCAGATCATTCTGTGCTCCAGAATTTGCAGACATGTGTCTTCATGTCATATGCTACATCAGCTGGTACCACCTTAAGAATTGTAACATGTGAACTTTGTTCCATTTCTGCGAAACTTCCAGTTCCAATGCAATCTTCTCTTTTATTTCATCAAGTACTCTTCTTGTTCAATTCAATTACACTATTTTTCTGATATTGAGTCATGTCCGACCAGCAACAGAATTCAAAAGCAGATTCAAAGAGCATAAATGGGTTCTTGTGGGCCTCTATCGATTAGTTGGCTGCTTCAAACGTTAGTGCCACCAGGTGCTGCTCCTCTCTTCCTCTAGTGTACACTTGATCCTAGTTTCTCAGAAAGATTTCTCCCAATCCAAGCAAATCTTCTGTTTCAAGATTCCAGTGTTCCACAAACAGAACAAAATTTAAGACCATAAGATATGGAAGCAGAATTAGGCCATTGGGCCCATTGTGTCTGCTCCACGATAGTGCCAAATATATTTGTAAATAGCTGGTAGAAACATCTACACAGTTCAGTAGTTTGTGCACATGCTTCCCTGTACAAAGCCATTTCATGTTTGCTTCATCATCTAACCTTTAGTCATAATTGATAACATCTCATGGAATCATCATATCTCTTCAAGTAATATTACCACGTTTGCTCAGCTGCACGGTTCCAATCATATCCCACAGCACTCTTGGTACAAACTGATTACTCAAGTTTCAAATAAAATTTATTATTAAAGTACATATAGTCCCCCCCTAACAAGGATCTGTTCTGGGACCGCTACTTTTCATGGTTTTTATTAATGACCTGGATGTAGGGGTAGAAGGGTGGTTTGGCAAGTTTGCAGACAACACAAAGGTTGGTGGTGTTATAGATAGTGTAGAGGATTGTCAAAGATTGCAGAGAGACATTGATAGGTTGCAGAAGTGGGCTGAGAAGTGGCAGATGGAGTTCAACCCGGAGAAGTGTGAGGTGGTACACTTTGAAAGGACAGACTCCAAAGCAGAGTACAAAGTAAATGGCAGGATACTTGGTAGTGTGGAGGAGCAGAGGGATCTGGGGGTACATATCCACAGATCCCTGAAAGTTGCCTCACAGGTGGATAGGGTAGTTAAGAAAGCTTATGGGGTGTTAGCTTTCATAAGTCGAGGGATAGCGTTTAAGAGTCGCGATGTAATGATGCAGCCCTATAAAACTCTGGTTAGGCCACACTTGGAGTACTGTGTCCAGTTCAGGTCACCTCACTATAGGAAGGGTGTGGAAGCATTGGAAAGGGTACAGAGGAGATTTACCAGGATGCTGCCTGGTTTATGCAATATGATCAGAGATTAAGGGAGCTAGGGCTTTACTCTTTGGAGAGAAGAAGGATGAGAGGAGACATGATAGAGGTGTACAAGATAATAAGAGGAATAGATAGAGTGGATAGCCAGCGCCTCTTCCCCAGGACACCACTGCTCAATACAAGAGAACATGGCTTTAAGGTAAGTGGTGGGAAGTTCAAAGGGGATATTAGAGGAAGGTTTTTCACTCAGAGAGTGGTTGGTGCGTGGAATGCACTGCCTGAGTCAGTGGTGGAGGCAGATACACTAGTGAAGTTTAAAAGACTACTAGACAGGTATATGGAGGAATTTAAGGTGGGGGCTTATATGGGAGGCAGGGTTTAAGACCATAAGACAAAGGAGCAGGTCGGCCATTCGGCGCATCGAGTCTGCTCCACCACTTAATCATGAGCTGATCAATTCTCCCATTTAGTCCCACTCCCCCGCCTTCTCACCATAACCTTGGATGCCCCGGCTACTCAGATACCTATCAACCTCTGCCTTAAATACACCCAATGACTTGGCCTCCACTGCTGCCCGTGGCAAGAAACTTCATATATTCGCCACCCTCTGACTAAAAAAATTTATTTGCATTTCTGTTCTGAATGGGCGCCCTTCAATCCTTAAGTCATGGCCTCTCGTACTAGAGTCCCCCATCATGGGAAGCAACTTTGCCACATCCACTCTGTCCATGCCTTTCAACATTTGAAATGTTTCTATGAGGTCTCCTCTCATTCTTCTAAACTCCAAGGAATACAGTCCAAGAGCGGACAAACATTCCTCATATGTTAACCCTCTCATTCGCGGAATCATTCTAGTGAATCTTCTCCATACCCTCTCCAAAATCAGCACATCCTTTCTTGAATATGGAGACCAAAACTGCCCACAGTACTCCAAGTGAGGTCTCACCAGCGCCTTATAGAGCCTCAACATCACATCCCTGCTCCTATACTCTATTCCTCTAGAAATGAATGCCAACATTTCATTCGCCTTCTTCACTACTGACTCAACCTGGAGGTTAACCTTAAGGGTATCCTGTACGAGGACTCCCAAGTCCCGTTACATCTCAGAACTTTGAATTCTTTCCCCATTTAAATAATAGTCTGCCCATTTATTTCTTCTGCCAAAGTGCATAACCATACACTTTCCAACATTGTATTTCATTTGCCACTTCTTTGCCCATTCTTCCAATCTATCCAAGTCTCTCTGCAGACTCTCCATTTCCTCAGCACTAACGGCCCCTCCACCTATCTTCGTACCATTAGCAAACTTAGCCACAAAGCCATCTATTCCATAATCCAAATTGTTGATGTACAATGTAAAAAGAACACGGATCCCTGTGGAACACCACTGGTAACCAGCAGCCTTTATTCCCACTCTCTGTTTCCTGCCAATCAACCAACGCTCTAACCACGTATGTAACTTTCCCGTAATTCCATGGGCTCTTATCTTGTTAATTAGCCTCATGTGTGGCACCTTGTCAACAGGCTTCTGAAAATCCAAATATACAACATCCACTGCATCTCCCTTGTCTAGCCTACTGGTAATTTCCTCAAAAACTTGTAATAGGTTTGTCAGGCAGGATTTTCCTTTAAGGAATCCATGGAGTTCTGCCTATCTTGTCATATGCCTCCAGGTGCTCTGTAACCTCATCCTTGACAATCGACTCCAACAACTTCCCAACCACTGATGTCAAGCTAACAGGTCTATAATTTCCTTTTTGCTTCCTTGCCCCCTTCTTAAATAGCAGAGTGACATTTGCAATCTTCCAGTCCTCCGGAACCATGCCAGAATCTATCGACTTTTGAAAGATCATCGCTAATGCCTCTGCAATCTCCACAGCTACTTCCTTCAGAACACGAGGGTGCATTCCATCTGGTCCCGGAGATTTATCTACCTTTAGACTATTCAGCTTCCTGAGTGCTTTCTCTGTCGTGATTGTGACTACGTACACTTCTCTTCCCTGCCACCCTTGAGTGTCCAGTATACGGCTGATGTCTTCCTCAGTGAAAACTGATGCAAAATACTCCTTCAGTTCCTCTGCTATCTCCTTATCATCATCATAGTCATAGTCATTGTCATACTTTATTGATCCCAGGGGGAAATTGGTTTTCCTTACAGTTGCACCATAAATAATAAATAGTCATAGAACCATAAATAGTTAAATAGTAATATGTAAATTATGCCAGTAAATTATGAAATAAGTCCAGGACCAACCTATTGGCACAGGGTGTCTGACCCTCCAAGGGAGGAGTTGTAAACTTTGATGCCCACAGGCAGGAATGACTACCTCTGTGCTGCATCTCGGTGGAATGAGTCTCTGGCTGAATGTACTCCTGTGCCCACCCAGTACATTATGTAGTGGATGGGAGACATTGACAAAGATGGCATGCAACTTAGACAGCATCCTCTTTTCAGACACCACCGTGAGAGAGTCCAGTTCCATCCCCACAACATCACTGGCCTTACGAATAAGTTTGTTAATTCTGTTGGTGTCTGTTACCTTCAGCCTGCTGCCCCAGCACACAACAGCAAACATGATAGCACTGGCCACCACAGATTCGTAGAACATCCTCAGCATCGTCTGGCAGATGTTGAAGGACCTCAGTCTCCTCAGGAAATAGAGACGGCTCTGACCCTTCTTGTAGACAGCCTCAGCGTTCTTTAACCAGTCCAGTTTATTGTCAATTCGTATCCCTAGGTATTTGTAATCCTCCACCTTGTCCACACTGATCCCCTGGATGGAAATAGAGGTCACCGGTATTAGCTCTCCTCAGGTCTACCACCAGCTCCTTAGTCTTTTTCACATTGAACTGCAGATAATTCTGCTCACACCATGTGACAAAGTTTCCTACAGTAGCCCTGTACTCAACCTCATCTCCCTTGCTGATGCATCCAACTATGGCAGTTACAATTTCTCCAGCATCATTTTCTATCAGTCCTATATCTTCTCTCACCTGTCTTTTACTCTTTATATACTAGAAAAAGCTTTTAGCATCCTCTTTGATATTATTTGTTAGCTTCCTTTCATAGTTAATCTTTTCCCTCTTAATGACCTTCTTAGTTTCCTTTTGTAAGGTTTTAAAAACTTCCCAGTCCTCTGTCTTCCCACTAATTTTTGCTTCCTTGTATGCCCTCTCCTTTGCTTTAACTTTGCCTTTGACTTCTCTTGCCAACCACGGATGCATCCTTTTTCCATTCGAAAATTTCTTCTTTTTTGGAATATACCTGTCTTGCACCTTCCTCACTTCTCAGTTTCAGTCGAAGCAAGCAGTTGAGAAGGGAGTGAAGAAATCGGGTCGAAAAAGTCGTTTTTTTTTAAACACTGCTCGGGGAGTAGGGTCTGCACTGCGCAGGCACATGACGTAGCGCATCAAGGTTTACAAGCAGACCACCTTATCCTGCGGCCATTGTCGGAGTGGACTGAGTCAGAGTGGGACGGCTTTGGCTCAACAGGCTTCGGCAAGAACAGGCTGAGGCCAGGGTAGGTTCCGGTAAGTTTTTTGTTCAGATTGTTTAGAGTAGAGAGAATACCAGGCAGGATGCTGGAATGCTCCTCTTGCAGGATCTGGGAAGTCAGGGAGCCCTCTGGTGTCCCTGACAATGACACCTGCAAGAAGTGCATCCAGCTGCAGCTCCTGACAAACCGTGTCAGGGAACTGGAGCAGGAGCTGGATAACCTGCGGATCATTCGGGAGAATGAGGAGATTCTAGATAGTAGCTACAGGGAGATAGTTACGCCAAAGGAGCAGAGGACAGGAAACTGGGTCACTGACAGGCGAGGGAAGAGGAAAGGGCAGGCAGAGCAGGGTTCCCCTGTGGCCATTCCCCTCAACAACAAGTATACCGCATTGGATACTGTTAGGGGGGATGACTTACCTGGGACAAGCTGCAGTATCCGGATCTCTGGCACTGAGTCTGGCTCTGCAGTGCAGAAGGGAGGGTGGAAAAAGAGGAGAGTGGTGGTGATAAGGGACTCGATAGTTAGAGGTGCAGATAGGAGGCTCTGTGGTCGTGACAGAGAATCCAGGATGGTTTGTTGCCTCCCGGGTGCCAGGGTCAAGGATGTCTCTGATCGCTTGCATGACATTCTGAAGTGGGAGGGAGATCAGCCAGATGTCGCTGTGCACATTGGTACTAATGACATAGCAAGGAAGAGTGAGGAGGCCCTGGAGAGTGAGTATAGAGAGCTTGGTAGGAAGTTGAAAAGCAGGACCTCAAGGGTCGTAATCTCAGGATTTCTACCTGTGCTACGTGCCAGTGAGGGTAAGAATAGGATGCTCTGGAGGATGAACAAGTGGCTGAGGAACTGGAGTAGGTGGGCAGGGTTTCAGATTTCAGGATCATTGGGACCTCTTCTGGGGCAGGTGGGACCTGTACAAGACAGGTGGGTTACACTTGAAGTACAGGGGGACCAATATCCTTTCAAGAAGGTTTGTTACTGCTGTTGGGGAGGCTTTAAACTAGATTTGCAGGAGGATGGGAACCAGAGTGCCAGAGCTGACAGTGTGGCTGGGGTGAAAATAAATGATGTTAAATGTTCAAGCAAATCCGATAATAGAAAGGCTGTGAGTGGTGGTGTATATATTTCAATGCTAGGAGTATTGCGGGGAAGGCGGATGAGTTGAGGGCGTGGATTGACACGTGGAATTATGACGTTATAGCAATTAGTGAAACTTGGCTACAGGAGGGGCAGGACTGGCAGCTTAATATTCCAGGGTTCTGATGTTTCAGATGTGATCGAGGCAGAGGAATGAAAGGTGGGGGAATAACATTGCTTGTTAGGGAAAATATTGCTGCAGTGCTCAGGCAGGACAGATTAGAGGGCTTGTCTACTGAGTCCTTATGGGTGGAGCTGAGAATCAGAAAAGATATGGCCACATTAGTGGGATTGTATTACAGACCACCCAATAGTCAATGAGAATTGGAAAAGCAAATCTGCAGAGAGATAGCAGGTAACTGCAGGAAACATAAAATTGTGGTGGTGGGGGATTTTAATTTTCCATGTATTCATTGGGACTCCCATACTGTTAGGGGTCTAGATGGTTTAGAGTTTGTAAAATGTGTTCAAGAAAGTTTTCTAAATCAATATATAGAGGGACCAACTAGAGGCAATATTTGATCTCCTGTTAGGAAACAAGTTAGGACAAGTGTCGGAAGTCTGTGTAGGGGAGCACTTTGGTTCCAGTGATCATAACACCATTAGTTTCAGCTTGATAATGGACAAGGATAGATCTGGTCATAGGGTTGAGGTTCTGAACTGGAAGAAGGCCAAATTTGAAGAAATGAGAAAGGATCTAAAAAGCGGGGATTGGGACAGGTTGTTCTCTGGCAAAGATGTGATCGGTAGGTGGGAAGCCCTCAAAGGAGAAATTTTGAGAGTGCAGAGTTTGTATGTTCCTGTCAGGATTAAAGACAAAGTGAATAGGAATAAGGAACCTTGGTTCTCAAGGAATATTGCAACTCTGATAAAGAAGAATAGGGAGTTGTATGACATATATAGGAAACAGGGAGTAAATAAGGTGCTTGATGAGTATAAGAAGTGCAAGAAAATACTTAAGAAAGAAATCAGGAGGGCTAAAGGAAGACACGAGGTTGCCTTGGCAGTCAAAGTGAAGGATAATACAAAGAGCTTTTACAGGTATATTAAGAGCAAAAGGATTGTGAGGGATAAAATTGGTCCTCTTGAAGATCAGAGTGGTCGGCTATGTGCAGAACCAAAGGAAATGGGGGAGATCTTAAATAGGTATTTTGCATCTGTATTTACTAAGGAAACTGGCATGAAGTCTATGGAATTAAGGGAGACAAGTAGTGAGATCACGGAAACTGTACAGATTGAAAAGGAGGAGATGCTTGCTGTCTTGAGGAAAATTAAAGTGATAAATCCCCGGGATCTGACAGGGAGTTCCCTCGGACCTTGAAGGAGACTAGTGTTGAAATTGCAGGGGCCCTGGCAGAAATATTTAAAATGTCGCTGTCTAGAGGTGAGGTGCCGGAGGATTGGAGAGTGGCTCATGTTGTTCCATTGTTTAAAAAAGGATCGAAAAGTAATCCGGGAAATTATAGGCCGGTACGTTTAACGTCGGTAGTAGGTAAGTTATTGGAGGGAGTACTAAGAGACAGAATCTACAAGCATTTGGATAGACAGGGACTTATTAGGGAGAGTCAACATGGCTTTGTGCGTGGTAGGTCATGTTTGACCAATCTATTGGAGTTTTTCGAGGAGGCTACCAGGAATGTGGATGAAGGGAAGGCAGTGGATATTGTCTACATGGACTTCAGTAAGGCCTTTGACAAGGTCCCGCATGGGAGGTTAGTTGGGAAAATTCAGTCGCTAGGTATACATGGAGAGGTGGTAAATTGGATTAGATATTGACTGAATGGAAGAAGCCAAAGAGTGGTAGTGGAGAATTGCTTCTCTGAGTGGAGGCCTGTGACTAGTGGTGTGCCACAGGGATCAGTGCTGGGTCCATTGTTATTTGTCATCTATATCAATGATCTGGATGATAATGTGGTAAATTAGATCAGCAAATTTGCTGATGATACAAAGATTGGAGGTGTAGTAGACAGTGAGGAAGGTTTTCAGAACCTGCAGAGGGACTTGGACCAGCTGGAAAAATGGGCTGAAAAATGGCAGATGGAGTTTAATACAGACAAGTGTGAGGTATTGCATGTTGGAAGGACAAACCAAGGTAGAACATACAGGGTTAATAGTAAGGCACTGAGGAATGCAGTGGAACAGAGGAATCTGGGAATACAGATACAAAATTCCCTAAAAGTGGCGTCACAGGTAGATAGGGTCGTAAAGAGAGCTTTTGGTACATTGGCCTTTATTAATCAAAGTATTGAGTATAAGAGCTGGAATGTTATGATGAGGTTGTATAAGGCATTGGTGAGGCCGAATCTGGAGTATTATGTTCAGTTTTGGTCACCAAATTACAGGAAGGATATAAATAAGGTTGAAAGAGTGCAGAGAAAGTTTACAAGGATGTTGCCGGGACTTGAGAAACTCAGTTACAGAGAAAGGTTGAATAGGTTAGGACGTTATTCCCTGGAGCGTAGAAGAATGAGGGGAGATTTGATAGAGGTATATAAAATTATGATGGGTATAGATAGAGTGAATGCAAGCAGGCTTTTTCCACTGAGGCAAGGGGAGAAAAAAACCAGAGGACATGGGTTAAGGGTGAGGGGGGAAAAGTTTAAAGGGAACATTATGAGGGGCTTCTTCACACAGAGAGTGGTGGGAGTATGGAATGAGCTGCCAGACGAGGTGGTAAATGCAGGTTCTTTTTTAACATTTAAGAATAAATTGGACAGATACATGGATGGAAGGTGTATGGAGGGATGTGGTCCGTGTGCAGGTCAGTGGGACTAGGCAGAAAATGGTTCGGCACAGCCAAGAAGGGCCATAAGGCCTGTTTCTGTGTTGTAGTTTTTCTATGGTTTTTCTATGATTTCTCGCATAAACTCCAGCCACTGCTGCTCTGCCGTCTTTCCCGCCAGTGTCCCCTTCCAGTCAATTTTGGCCAGTTCCTCTCTCATACCACTGTAATTTCCTTTACTCCACTGAAATGCCGACACATCAGATTTCGGCTTCTCTTTTTTAAATTTCAGGGTGAACTCAATCATGTTATGATCACTGCCTCCTAAGGCTTCCTTCACCTCAATCTCTCTAATCACCTCCGGTTCACTGCACAATACCCAATCCAGTACAGTCGATCCCCTAGTGGGCTCAACAACAAGCTGTCCTAAAAACCATCTTGCAGACATACTACAAATTCTCTCTCTTGAGATCCAGTGTCGACCTGATTTTCCCAATCCACTCGCATGTTAAAATCCCCCACAATTATCATAACACTGCCCTTCTGACAAGCCTTTTCTATTTCCTGTTGTAATTTGTAGTCCACATCCCTGCAGCTGTTTAGAGGCCTATAATAAACTGTCATCAGGGTCCTTTTACCCCTGCAATTTCTTTGCTGAACCCATAAAGATTCTGCACCTTCCGATCCTATATCACCTCTTTCTAATGATTTAATATCATTTCTTACCAATAAAGCCACGCCTCCCCCTCTGCCTACCTTCCTATCCTTCCGATACACCGTGTATCCTTGGACATTCAGCTCCCAGAGACATGCATCCTTTAGCCACGTCTCAGTGATGGCCACAATATCATACCTGCCAATATGTAGCTGTACGACAAGATCATCCACCTTATTCCTTATGCTGCGTGTATTTAAGTATAACACCTTAAGACCAGTATTTGGTACTTTTCGCTTTGATTTCACTGCAACTTTATTGCACTGCAACTCATCCCAATGGCTTCAAATTTGCCCCATCACCTGCCTGTCTTTCCTGACATCTTTACTGCTCACTATCTTAGATTTATTTCTGTTTTCCCCTTCCTCCGCTCTGTCATTCTGGTTCCCATCCCCTTACCAAATTAGCTTAAACCCTCCCTAACAGCTCTATTAAACTTTCCTGCCAGGATATTGGTCCCCTTCAGGTTCAGGTGTAACCTGTCCTTTTTAACAGGTTATACTTCCCCCAGAAGAGATCCCAATTCTCCAAGGATCTGAAGCCCTGCCCCCTGCACCAGTCTCTCAGCCACGCATTCATCTGCCTGATTGTACTATTCTTGCCCTTGCTAGCACGTGGCACAGGTAGCAATCCTGAGATTACTACCCTGGAGGTCCTGCTTCTCAACTTCCTTCCTAACTCCCGGAAATCTCTCTTCAGGACCTCCTCCTTTGTCCTCTCTATGTCATTGGTACCAACATGTACCAAGACAACTGGCTGCTCACCCTCCCCCTTTAGAATATTCAGGACCTGATCCAAAACATCCCATACCCTGGTACCTGGGAGGCAACACACCATGTGGGTATCTCCATCAGGCTCACAGAATCTCCTGTCAGTTCCCCTGACTATGGAATCCCCTGTGACTACCGCATTCCTCTTCTCCCTCCTTCTCTCCTGCACAACAGCGCCAGGCTCAGTGCCAGAGACCCGGTCACCGTGGGTGTCCCCTGTCAGGTCATCCCCCTCAACAGCATCCCGAACAAGATATTTGTTGCTAAGGGGGACAACCATAGGTGTGCTCTCCACTATCCGGGCATTTCCTTTCCCTCTCTTGACAGTGACCCCATTATCTGACCCCTGTAGCCTAGGGATGACTACCTCCCTGTAGCTCCTGTCTATCACCTCTTCACTTTCCCTGATAAGCAGTAGATCATCAAGCTGCAGCTCCAGATCCCTAACACGGTCTCTGAGGAGCTGCATCTCGGTGCACCTGGCGCAGATGTGGCCATCAGGGAGGCTGGAGGCACAACATTGTGGGCCGAGGGGCCTGTACTGTGCTGTACTATTCTATGTTCTATGTTCTATATATGTCACTGAGATATACGACCCTGAGATTAATTTTTTGCAGGTAATCACAGTAAATATAATAAACATAATAGAAATAATGAAAGACTGTCCCAACAGGATGGACAACAACCAATGTGGAAAAAGAAACAAACTGTGTATTCATAAAGAAAGAGAAATAAACAAATAAATAAATAATATTGTTAGTGTGTATATATAAACTTCACCGGACACTTGTGAGATTCCTGCAATATTTGATGAAGCATTTGTGTACTATAAACACCCTATCTACTAACAAACAAAAAGAACAATCACCAAGGCATTTTCCAAGGTGACTCTCTGAGCCCACTATGGTTTTGTCTAGCTTCAAACTCATTCTTTAGTTTACTGAATTGGACAAAAATTGTGTATCAGATCAGAAACAACAAAATGAGCTCTACCTTAACACACCTTCTGTACGTGGATGATTTGAAATTTATACGCTCCTTCATCAGTTAAGCTAAAGCAATTAATTCAAATAGCAGAACTATTTTTGAAAGGTATAAATATGTCCTTTGGACTGGATAAATGCAGAACATTAAACAGAGAAAGGTGTAATAGAGCTAATAGAATACAAAACAGGAAGCAGGATACAATACAGGATAGATTGAAAGAAAGTAAATCATAGCATGATAAAGGACAAGCTTTTGGCAGAATTTACTTCAAGGCTTAAGAAAATCTGCCAACCAGAGCTCAACAGTAAAAACATAACAAGGGCAATGAACTCCTTTGCTATACCCACATTAGCATATTCTTTTGGCAAAATATCTTGGTCTGAAACCGATCTGGAAAATTTACAAAGAAAAATAAGAACTGAAATTTCAGAAAACATCATGTACATCCAAATACATATAGCTTAACACTAACTAGGACAGAAGGGGGAAGAGGAATAACAGACGTTAAAAATCTACACAACAGATAAAACGTAAGGATATACTCTCATCAACAAAAACAGGAATCAGCACTCCACCCAAGCATATGTAATTCCAATAAGTACACACCACTAAACTTAATTGAGACCACAACACAGAAAAATGAAGACATTTACTCTATTGAACAAAAAGTTAACCAATGGAAGAGCATGACCTCAATGGAATACATCCAGATGATCTGAGTAGACTAGATCTTGACAAGGAAGTGTAGGACGCCTGGCTCAGAGTTGGAGACCTCTTCTCAGAAACAGAATGGTTCCTTGAGGCAATACAGCCGGTTAACACAAAAAAAACTGAGGGGGTGCCAGTGCGCATACGTATGGATTAGACGTGTTTGGTCAGTGCTCCTCTCCGAGGGTTCGATAAAATTACTATTATACCATGTACTATTCATTCGAAGGCCAACAGTGTATGTCTAAACTAAGTGTCTGGAAAAGTTTGACAATGCCGAAGGCAAATAAAGCCAAGACCACCGACTGCCAAACTACCGAAGTTAGTGTTAACAACGGGTCTGTAAAGAACTTCTCTACGTCTGAGATACCGCCGGATAAAACTTACGCCATGTGTAAGGGATTAGGTCAGGAGATTTCTGAGTCAGTTCTGTGCGGCATTAATGACCGCTTTGATGTTTTTGAGACCAAGTTTGAGGCGTTTGTGGCCTCACAGGCTGACTTACAAGCCCATGTGGCTAATCAAGAACTAACCACCAGTGACCTTGAAGCACGCATGCAAGAGCTTGAAACTAAATACTCGGAGCTAATGAGACAAAATAGCCAGCTTGAAGCTAAAGTGCATGATGACCAAGAGGCTCGTTCCCAGAGACGTAATATTAAGATTGTAGGGATACAGGAGGGCGAGGAGGATGATAAACCTACTGAATTTATTTCCAGACTGATTCCCCAGTTGCTCGGGAAAAGCATTTCCCGTATCCGGTTGCACATCACTCTCTCCAGCCAAAGCCGGCCCACCATCTTGGCATGTATTCATCACTTTCAAGTGAAAGAGCTGATCCTGCGCTGCAGCAGACTACAACCCATGGAGTACAAGGGAAACAAGGTCTTGATCTTCCCGGACTATACTAAAGGGGTGATGACTCAACATCGTGCCTTTCGTGATGTGCACCCTGCAGTATCCAGCTGGGCTCTATATTTATCATAAAGATGGAAGAGCGCCTAAAGTATACGATGACCCGATAGAAGCAGCACAATTCTTGAAAAGGAATAATGCACTCAAAAGGGAGTAGATAATATTGACACTGTTTATTCAGCTTATATTTGTGCCGGTTTCCATGTTGGGATAAGGGGAGAGACTTGCTTGTTATACGCAAACACGAGGAAATCTGCAGATGCTGGAAATTCAAGCAACACACATCAAAGTTGCTGGTGAATGCAGCAGGCTAGGCAGCATCTCTAGGAAGAGGTACAGTCGACGTTTCAAGCCGAGACCCTTCGTCAGGACTAACTGAAAGAAGAGCTAGTAAGAGATTTGAAAGGGGGAGGGGGAGATCCAAAATGATAGGAGAAGACAGGAGGGGAAGAGATGGAGCCAAGAGTTGGACAGTTGATTGGCAAAAGGGATATGAAAGGATCATGGGACGGGAGACCTAGGGAGAAAGAAAAGGGAGAGGGAGGGAAAACCCAGAGGATGGGCAAGGGGTATAGTGAGAGGGACAGAGGGAGAAAAAGGAGAGAGAGAAAAAGAAAAGGACAGAGAGAAAAACCTATATATTGGCGAAACCCGACACAGACTGGGAGATCGTTTCGCTGAACACCTACGCTCTGTCCGCCAGAGAAAGCAAGATCTCCCAGTGGCCACACATTTTAATTCCACGTTCCATTCCCATTCTGATATGTCTATTCACGGCCTCCTCTACTGTAAAGATGAAGCCACACTCAGGTTGGAGGAACAACACCTTATATTCCGTCTAGGTAGCCTCCAACCTGATGGCATGAACATTGACTTCTCAAACTTCCGCTAATGCCCCACCTCCCCCTTGTACCCCATCAGTTATTTATTTATATACACACATTCTTTTTCTCTCTCTCCTTTTTCTCCTTCTGTCCCTCTCACTATACCCCTTGCCCATCCTCTGGGTTCCCCCCTGACTTTTCTTTCTCCCTAGGCCTCCTGTCCCATGATCCTCTCATATCCCTTTTGCCAATTAACTGTCCAGTTCTTGGCTCCATCCCTCCCCCTCCTGTCTTCTCCTATCATTTTGGATCTCCCCCTCCCCCTCCCACTTTCAAATCTCTTACTAGCTCTTGTTTCAGTTAGTCCTGACGAAGGGTCTCGGCCCGAAATGTCAACTGTACCTCTTCCTAGAGATGCTGCCTGGCCTGCTGTGTTCACCAGCAACTTTGACTAGCTTGTTATATGTAGTTTTGCAACGCTGTATGCCACATTGGGATTTAATTGCAGAGAATGTTCTAAATATTTTTGTTATTATAAGGGTTAAATTTTAGTTGGTGTCATGAATGTTCAGCTTCAGGTGCGGACATTGGATAACTCTCCCCAGCCCTGATAGCATTTGTTTAATGGTATTATATAATTTGTATTATAAATTTTCTCAGAGAGGGGGTTTGTGATAATTGTGTAATGTTAGTTACCTGCCCAGCAGCTCCTTTTGTGATGGAAATGAGGAACTATTTGTCTGGTTTCCGAAGACACGAAGGGGTGTGGGTTAGAATGTGTGTTGATCCTGTTTATGGCTCAGACATGATTTTTTTTGGTGTGTGTTGTGTTCTTATAAGGCCGCCAGTTATTTTGCATTGTTTACTATGTTTGTGCTCAACTCTAATAATCTCTTTCTCATTCGCATATGCAGAGGCCATGCAGTAGAACGTAGCTGGGGAGTAATGATATTACAATAGTCTCATGGAATGTTAAGGGCCTTGGTCATGTTGTTAAGAGGGATAAAGGTTTTAGACATCTCAAATCTCTATCTGCAGATGTGATTTTTCTACAGGAAACCCATATCAAAGTAACTGAGCAACGCAGATTGAGATCTAGCTGGATATTGCAGGTTTACCAGTCACGATTTACTTCTCATGCCCATGGTGTGGCTATCCTCTTTAGGAAAAACATTCCATTTCAACTCACTTCCATGACCACAGATCCTCTCGGCAGGTTTATTATGATCTCTGGCACCATTAATTCATTTCCACTAACCTTCCTTAATATTTATGGTCCAAACACAGACGGGCCAAATTTTTTTAGGAAAGTTTTTGATTTACTTCCGATTGCTAGTAATTCAAATATAATAATCGGCAGTGACTTGAATTGCTACCTGGATCCATATTTAGATAGATTGTCCTCCCGCCCACCCTCAAATATCTTGTCAGTGCAGGTCCTAAATAATTTGATTAGATCTAGGAATTTAGTAGATATTTGGCGAATTCAACACCCCACCGACAAGGACTATTCTTATTATTCTCATATACACAAATCTTATAGTAGAATAGACTATTTTTTGGTTGACTCTCATTTAATATCTGGTGTTACCAATACAAAATATCATAATAGATTAATTTCTGACCATAGCCCCTTGACAATGTCCCTAAACCTCTCCCTTTCCAAATGAATCTATTCCTGGTGTTTTAACCCCTCCCTACTCACCAATAAGAAATTTATAGATATATCACCACCAAATTAAAAGATTTTATAGAAATTAACGATAATGGCAAAGTGTCAGATTCCACACTCTGGGAGACATTAAAAGTTGTAATTCGTGGGTATATAATTTCATATGAATCCACTGCTAAGAGGGAGAGAGAAGGGTGATTATTAGAGATTGAGAATACTCTCCCAACCTTCGAAGAGACATACCAGGCTTTGAAATCCTCTGAAGATTATAATAAAATAATGAAGCGTAAATATGAGTACAATTGTATCTTGGGTACTCAAATAAATAACCTCCTCTTAAAATTAAGACAAAAGCATTTTGAAATGGGGGAGAAGCCTGAGGGGCTCCTGGCGCGGCAGCTCAGGGGCGCCCAGGCCCTGAGGTCAATTCATTGCATTAGATCGAGGGCAGCTACCCTGTTAACTAACCCCAAGGAGATAAATGATTGTTTTAAAGAATTTTACAGTGAACTCTACACCTCTAAATGCAATGCCACTCAATTTGATTTGAATGACTTCTTTGATTCTTTTGTAATGCCGAAACTTAGTGACGCTGCTAGGGAGGACTCTGAATCTGACTTCACATTGGAAGAAATAACCTCTGCCATTTCCGTCCGGCAAGGCTGCTGGGCCAGATGGATTTGGCTGTGAATTTTACAAGAAATTTTGTGATATCCTTGCCCCACTTCTCCTCAGAATGATATATTGCTCTAAGAGAGATAAAACCTTGCCTAGGACAGTGTACGAGGCTAACATTTCCCTCATTTTAAAGAAAGGTAAAGAGGAAACAGACCCGGCCAGCTATAGGCCATTGCACTTCAGAATTTCGAGAGAAAGGTAATTACTAAAATGCTGGCTAACCAACTAAATAAGTATTTGTCATTTATCATTCATCCTGATCAGACAGGATTTGTCCCAGGTAGGTTCTCTTTTCCCAGTGTTAGATGCCTCCTTAATACTATATATGCTGACCATGGGAAAGCTAATGGGGCAGCAATTTTGTCCCTTGATGCACAGAAGGCTTTTGACCAGATTGAGTGGCCTTGAGTGGTTTGAATCACTGTACAGGTTTGGGTTAGACCATAAGACCATAACACAAAGGAGCAGAAGTCGGCCATTCGGCCCATCGAGTCTGCTCCGCCATTTTATTGTGAGCTGATCCATTCTCCCATTTAGTCCCACTCCCCCGCCTTCTCACCATAACCTTTGATGCCCCGGCTACTCAGATACCTATCAATCTCTGCCTTAAATACACCCAGTGACTTGGCCTCCACTGCTGCCCGTGGCAACAAATTCTATAGATTCGCCACCCTCTGACTAAAAAATTTCTTCGCATTTCTGTTCTGAATGGACGCCCTTCAATCCTTAAGTCATGCCCTCTCATACTAGACTCCCCCATCATTTGAAACAACTTTGTCACATCCACTCTGTTCATGCCTTTCAACATTCAAAATGTTTCTATTACGTCTCGCCTCATTCTTCTAAACTCCAAGGAATACAGTCCAAGAGCGGAGAAACATTCCTCATATGTTAACCCTCTCATTCCCAGAAGCATTCTAGTGAATCTTCTCTGTACCCTCTCCAAAGTCAGCACATCCTTTCTTAAATAAGGAGACCAAAACTGCCCACAGTACTCCAAGTGAGGTCTCACCAGCGCCTTATAGAGCCTCAACATCACATCCCTGCTCCTATACTCTATTCCTCTAGAAATGAATGCCAACATTGCATTCGCCTTCTTCACCACTGACTCAACCTGGAGGTTAACCTTAAGGGTATCCTGTACGAGGACTCCCAAGTCCCGTTGCATTTCAGAACTTTGAATTCTTTCCCTATTTAAATAATAGTCTGCCCGTTTATTACTTCTGCCAAAGTGCATAACCATACACTTTGCAACATCGTACTTCATTTGCCCATTCTTCCAATCTATCCAAGTGTAACGTTCCGGTATATTGGCTCGTGTATGTCTAGGGGAAATCCCGCCCAGCACCTGCTTCAACACTCCCCTCTGGGGCAGTCGCCGCCCGAATCAATCACAAACATCAATCATCAGCCAGCACACCCAGTAAATTTTAACAAATACACTTTATAGATATTACTAATTCTATGACATTAATATGCATTTGATACAGAGAGGAAAGTAATGGGGAAAAAAAGGCGCCAAGACTTATCAAAGTCCAAGTTCTTCGCGCGCTACCGTTGGAGCTCAATTCGACGTCAGACGACCACCCGAATTCCGTCGACTCACGGCTCGGGACCACCCTGAGTGATCGACCGGAGCCTCTCCGCACGTCCGCCGTCCTCCTCGTCTCTCCTCCCGACTCCCCGCTAAAACCCAGTCCACAGTCATATCATACAGCATGGCATCCGAAAACAAAACGATACATAACCACCCATTGGCTAATAGAACCTT
Organism: Mobula hypostoma; assembly: GCF_963921235.1. NCBI lineage: Eukaryota > Metazoa > Chordata > Chondrichthyes > Myliobatiformes > Myliobatidae > Mobula > Mobula hypostoma. The sequence goes on from NC_086115.1 coordinate 682,558, forward strand.
GTTATCTCATTTAAAGTAAAACAAACTGTTAGCGCAAACTCTCTGCAACGTTAAACACAACAAAGCCGCATTCCCCAGATTAACATAACAAAATCGCCATTTTAAATGTAACAAAAGAAAGACCCCGTACACTCTCCCCCCACCTCAAAAAGTCATGCCCTCATGACGTTAACAGAGTTCACCAGTACTCCTTGTAAAACACGAAACCCAACCCAGGTGCATAAAGCAGTGACATAACTTTGCAGGGCAGTAGAGATCACACCCTGCTCTCCCGGCGCTATATAAGTGAGTCTTTCCGGGGGATGCCTACTCCTCTGAGGCCTCTGTACTTCCTCTGCGGACTCTCCCTGTTCAGACACCCCAGTTGACCCCTCGAGCCTATCTGTCGGACCTTCCCCTTCACCGGGATCCCTCTGCCCCTGTGAGCCCTCTGGCTCGGGTTCTGCCTCCACCCTCTCCTCCCTCAATCCCGGTTGTAATACAGGCGGCTCTGCAACACCCTCCCTCAATCCCGGCTGTAATACAGGCGGCTCTGCAACACCCTCCCCCAATCCCGGCTGTAATACAGGCGGCTCTGCAACACCCTCCCCCAATCCCGGCTGTAATACAGGCGGCTCTGCAACACCCTCCCTCAATCCCGGCTGTAATACAGGCGGCTCTGCAACACCCTCCCCCAATCCCGGCTGGAATACAGGCGGCTCTGCAACACCCTCCCTCGGTTCCCCTGACTCAGTGATGGAAGGGCCAAGTGTCTCTTCCCCCGGCACCGGGGAATCAGCGAACGGAAGCAGGTACCACACGTCCGAATCATCATCTTCCGATGACGTATCCCTTCTCGAGGTGGGGACCGGCCCCGTTTTCTTCACAGCGGGCTCTTCCCGCGCCCTCGCAAAGTCCTCCTAATAGGAGTAAACTCCCATTCGGGCTCTGGGTCCATCTTCACCTCTCGACCCAGAGGCAACAGGTGGTTCCGATGGAGTACCTTGACAGGCCCCTGCCCGCCCTCAGGTCTCACCCGGTAAACCGGGAGATTCGGCATCTGACTCTCCACCACATAGGGGGTGGCTGCCCAACGGTCCGCCAACTTGTGCTTACCCTGTAGTCCTAAATTCCGGATAAGGATTCGGTCTCCCGGCAATAGCTGGACGAACTTTACCTTCTGATCATACCTTTTATTCCGCTGGTTCTGCTTGGTGGCTGCCGCCTCGGCCAACTCGTACGCCCTTTTCAACTCTCTCCTCATATCGGACACGTACTTCAGACACGGCTTCGAAGGTATTTCCCCCGCTTCAGTCCCAAAACACAGATCAATGGGCAACCTCGCTTCCCGTCCGAACATCAGATAGTAGGGCGAGTACCCCGTAGCATCATTGCGAGTACAATTGGAACAGTGAACCAAATGGGCAATGTGCTGACTCCACGTACTCTTCTGTCCAATCTCCAAGATGCCGAGCATGTCCAGCAGGGTCCGGTTAAACCTCTCGGGTTGAGGATCACCCTGCGGGTGATAGGGGGTGTTTCTGGACTTTTCAACCCCAAGCATATCCAGCAATTCATGGATAAGCCTGCTCTCGAAGTCCCGTCCCTGATCACTGTGGATCCGCCGGGGAAGGCCATAATGAACAAAGTACTTCTCCCATAACACCTTCGTCACTGTAGTCGCTTTCTGATCCTTAGTAGGAAAAGCCTGCGCATATCTAGTGTAGTGATCCGTGAGGACCAAAACATTCGCGGTATTGCTGGTGTCCGGCTCAATAGACAGGAAATCCATACACACCAGGTCCATGGGTCCCGCACTCTGCAAGTGGGATAACGGGGCCGCCTGCGCAGACAAGGTCTTCCTCCTGACGCAATGGCTACAGGTCTTACAGTATTCTTCCACCTCCCCCCTCATCCGGGGCCAGTAAAACCGGTCCTTGGCTAATCCATAGGTCTTCTCTACCCCTAAGTGCCCGGAATCATCATGTAGAGCCTGGAGCACAGCCTTCCGATACTTCTCAGGCATGACCAGCTGCCAGCGCCGGGGGTGGTCCGGAGGCGACGTGACCCGGTACAGGACGTGGTTCTTCAGCTTCAACCGGGGCCACTCCTTCAGTAGTAGGGGAACGGAGTCATGTTTCGCCTTCTCCACCTGCCCCATATCACCTTGGCTAACCGCATACCAGATAGTGCCAATGCTCGGGTCATCACGCTGAGCCGCCTCTACTTCCTGGGGGCTCAACTCCGGCAGCTGCCTGTTCCTCAGAGCAGTCACATTACCGTAAACAGTGGGTAGCGCGTCATCGTCAGCCCCCAGTTGATCTACTGCCCGATCCGTTCCTATCGGGGCTCCTACTTCCCCGTCGCTCCCAACTTGACACATGGCCTTTACTCCCTGGGTGGGGACACTCTTCCACTCCTCGGCCCTGCCCGACTCGTCGTGCGCCCGAAGAGGCAGGGCATCTGCATCGATGTTCCGACTCCCCGGGCGGTACTTCAGGCTGAACTCATAGGCAGACAAGGCTGCTAACCACCGGTGCCCAGTAGCGTCCAGCTTCGCCGAGGTCAGGATATAAGTGAGGGGGTTGTTATCAGTTCTCACCTCAAACTGGGCACCGTACAGGTAGTCACTCAACTTGTCCACCACCGCCCATTTCAACGCCAAGAACTCCAGCTTGTGAGTGGGATAGTTTCTCTCGGATGGCGACAAGCTCCGACTGACAAATGCCACCGGCCTCAAGCCGTTTCCCTGTTCCTGGTATAGGACAGCCCCCAGACCCTCGTGACTGGCATCAGTGTGTAGAACATACGGCTTCCGGGGATCAGCAAAGGCCAACACTGGGGCCTGCGTCAGCGCCCTTTTTAGAGATTGGAACGCCTCCTCACATTGAGCATCCCACCTCAATCCAAAAGGCTCCCCCGGGTTCCAGTATCCTCCTACCTCCGACCCTCAGTCTCCCTTCCTCCTCCTCCCCACAGGTGGATAGCCACACAGCAGCTGGTTCAATGGATGACTCATTTTAGCATATCCTTTCACAAAACGGCCGGTAATATCCGCAAAACCCCAAAAACGAGCGTAAGGCGCTCACCTTCTGAGGTCTCGGCCAGGTGGTGACTACGGCTATCTTACCCGGATCGGTGGCCACTCCATTTCGCGAGATTATGTGCCCGACATAGCTGACCGACGTCTTACAGAACTGGCATTTATCCAGGGAAAGTTTTAACCCTTCCTCCTTCAGCCGACTCAGCACCTTCAGCAGCCGCTCCTCATGTTCCTCCAACGTAGATCCAAACACTATCAGGTCGTCGGTACACCAATACCTCTAGCAGGTTCATGTCCCCCACTGTCCGCTCCATGAGCCGCTGGAAGGTGGCTGGGGCCCCCGAGATACCTTGGGGCATTCGTTCGAACTGGAAAAACCCCAGGGGACAGATAAAGGCTGTCTTCTCCTTATCAGTCTCGCTCATCGGAATCTGGTAATACCCACTCCTCAAATCCAATACACTGAACCACTGTGCACCACTCAGACAGGCCAAGGCATCTTCCACCCTCGGGACCGTATATTGGTCGGGAACAGTGCGGCGGTTCAGGGTCCTATAGTCCACGCACATGCGAACCTTCCCATTTTTCTTCCTTGCCACCACTATGGGGGACGCAAAGGGGCTTCGGGACTCCGCAATAATCCCTGCGTCTTTCAACTGCCGCAAGTACTGCCGCACATCTTCCACATCTGCTGGGGCCAACCGCCGCGACCTCTCCCTAAACGGGGTGTCATTTGTCACCCGGATAGTGTGCCGAGAGCTCTTGGAACATCCTATATCAAACTCGCCCTGAGAAAAGACATCCCCTAACTTCAGCATCTTCTCCACCAGCCTGCTCTTTACGCCGGCGGTACAGGGGACTTTTCAAAATTGAAGGCCTCCTCGGTCAGCCGCCCCCCCGTTTCCCAATAGTTCTCTTCCAGTGGGCTTCACGGGGGCGCTGGACATCACCGTCACCGGGAACAAGTGCACGAGGGGTATCCCGCGCTTAAAGGTGATCTCCCTCTCCGTTATGTTCCTTACCATCACCCCCATCCGCCGTGCCTGTACAGTTGAGGGCCTCTGCAATTCAGGTCTCACCAGCGCCCCAGCCGGGAACCGGGACTCCCTTTCCAGGTCGTCGGGGGCGTCTACTAGCAGGGCCTCGCCCGGCGGTAATCCGGGGAATCTGGGGGTCCCCATCACTAATGTCGCCTCCCCTGGCTGTATCACCTTAGGCCTCGCCTGAGTGCACCACACCGTCCCTCGTATGTACTCAGGATCCGGCCCCTGGGGGTCACTCACTCCTTCGTACACTGCTCGGAACACGGGGTGTACCGAGAGGGTCTCCAAAAAGTTCTTTCCCCCCCCTTCTTCTTACAGGCCCCCAAGAGCCGTCGCACCAGCGGGGAGTTAGTCCCCACCAACAGGGCAGCACCACCGGTCTCCACCGGGTCCGGACAAACCAACACCAGCGTCTCAAAGGCTTCCGATACTCCCACATCTCCCTCCGAAAATTCCAATCTCACTGACAAGTATCCATAGTACGGGTAATCACCATCACTTATGCCCCAAATGTCCAATGCGTTAAACGGAGTTACTGGCAAATGCTTCAGATATTTGTTGTAGAACGACCGGTACAGTAAGGTAACCTGCGACCCGGTGTCAAGGATGGCTTTCGCAAAGATTCCCTCTATCCGTAGGGACACGCTGGAACGGGGTCCCAGCAGTCCATCCGGAATTTGGGCTTGTTCTTTCCGGGGTTCCATAGCGGTTTTCTGGGAACGTGTTCCTCCCGAGATTCCAGTCCGTTCCCTCACTGAGCCTCTCTTAAGTTTCCCGACACCTCTCCCTTCTTGGTGGCCCGGGGGCCCTCCCCCCTCGGCGCATCTCGTCTCTCACAATCCTTCCGCAAGTGGCCAGCTTCCCCACAGTAGTAGCACACCCCCGGCCACTCACATTCCGGGCGGAAATGCCCCTCTCTCCCACGGTTATAGCACCCACTACTCGCCGCCTCTCTCCTCCCGATACGGGCCCCCGGGGACCCCTTGGATTTCTCTGGTCTCACCCCGGCTACCACCTCCTGAACCGCTGAAGACCGTCCCTGAGGGTCCGAGCCCCCTGGTCGGCCCAAAGCTCACTCCTCGGCCCGTACCTCTCGGTCAGCTATCCGAATGATGGAGGGGAGCTCCGCTTAAATGACTGCCGTACACTCCAAGCCACCCTGTCATCCTCCCGGGAACCGCTACATATCTGGCTCATCCTTAACTCCGCCACTTCGTCCTCCCTCACTACCCCTCGTCGCGGCAACCCCGTAAGCTCTCCTTCCAGCCTGAAAGCATAGTCTGAGAGCTTTTCCCCTCTTCTCTGCCCCATCCGTTGAAACTCCGCTAAATGCCGCCAGGGATCTCCTGACAGTCCAAACACTTCCTCCAAAGCGTCCAAACACTCCGATAGGGAAGCCGAGGGGCATGTCGCTCTCAGATCGCGGACCACCCGGGCCGCCCCGCCCCTTAAGCTTTCCACCAATCGCTGTCTCTTTTCCTCATCCGAAACTGGCCACACCTCTAACAATTGGGACGTATCTTCAACCCAGGTATCATAGTCATCCTCCCCTTCCGGGGTGGGCTTGGCTCCCGAGAAAATTCTCAGCTTCGGGCGGGGCCCCTCAACCCTTCTCTCCAGGGAGGTAATGGCAGCCGTTAACTCGGCAGTCTCCTCAAGCCCATGGGGGCCGGGCCTGGCCAAACCTTCCCACTCCACACCTCTACCTCTCGCTACGGGCACCCGGCCGGGGGCCTCATCTAGCTCCTCCTCCTCCGGCACCTCCTCACTTGCATCCTCGGGGAGAGTGTGGAGACCCCACGGCCCCGCCTCCCCTGGACGTGGACTGTCGCCGGTAATTCTAAAGTCATGACGTCGGCACTCGTCCGCACCAACATCCAGCTAGCCTCCAGTTCTTTCCCACCCCTTCTAGCTACAAGTTCTACCTGCCCGATACCTTTAATCATACTCAACCTTCGCAATAGTACTTCTACCGGAATGCGATAATCGACCCCGCTTACCACACACGCATGATTCACCGGTACCTCCTCCAGTTCACACCAATTTACAATCTTATCTCGATCCATCTTTACACCACTTACCGCAACAACAAGTACAACTTTCCCGAGAAAGTCCAAATCCAGGACGGTCGCCCCCACTTGTAACGTTCCGTTATATTGGCTCGTGTATGTCTAGGGGAAATCCCGCCCAGCACCTGCTTCAACACTCCCCTCTGGGGCAGTCGCCGCCCGAATCAATCACAAACATCAATCATCAGCCAGCACACCCAGTAAATTTTAACAAATACACTTTATAGATATTACTAATTCTATGACATTAATATACATTTGATACAGAGAGGAAAGTAATGGGGGAAAAAAGGCGCCAAGACTTATCAAAGTCCAAGTTCTTCGCGCGCTACCGTTGGAGCTCAATTCGACGTCAGACGACCACCCGAATTCCGTCGACTCACGGCTCGGGACCACCCTGAGTGATCGACCGGAGCCTCTCCGCACGTCCGCCGTCCTCCTCGTCTCTCCTCCCGACTCCCCGCTAAAACCCAGTCCACAGTCATATCATACAGCATGGTATCCGAAAACAAAACGATACATAACCACCCATTGGCTAATAGAACCTGGTTATCTCATTTAAAGTAAAACAAACTGTTAGCGCAAACATCTGCAGCGTTGAACACAACAAAGCCGCATTCCCCAGATTAACATAACAAAATCGCCATTTTAAATGTAACAAAAGAAAGACCCCGTACACAAGTCTCTCTGCAGACTCTCCGTTTCCTCAGCACTACCGATCCCTCCACCTATCTTCGTATCGTCAGCAAACTTAGCCACAAAGCCATCTATTCCATAATCCAAATCGTTGATGTACAATGTAAAAAGAAGCGACCCCAACACGGACCCCTGTGGAACACCACTGGTAACCGGCAGCCAACCAGAATAGGATCCCTTTATTCCCACTCTCTGTTTCCTGCCAATCAGCCAACGCTCTATCCACGTATGTAACTTTCCCATAATTCCATGGGCTCTTATCTTGTTAAGTAGCCTCATGTATGGCATCTTGTCAAAGGCCTTCTGAAAATCCACTACATCCACTACATCTCCTTTGTCTATCCTACTGGTAATTTCCTCAAAAAATTGTAATAGGTTTGTCAGGCAGTATTTTCCTTTAAGGAATCCATGCTGAGTTCTGCCTATCTTGTTATGACTCCAGGTACTCGGTAACCTCATCCTTGAAAATCGACTCCAACAACTTCCCAACCACCGATGTCAAGCTAACATGTCTATGATTCCCTTTTCGCTTCCTTGCCCCCTTCTTAAATAGCGGAGTGACATTTGCAATCTTCCAGTCCTCCAGAACCATGCCAGAATCTATCGACTTTTGAAAGATCATCGCTAATGCCTCCGCAATCTCCACAGCTACTTCCTTCAGAACACGCGGTTACATTCCATCTGGTCAAGGAGATTTATCCACCTTTAGACTATTCACCTTCCTGAGTGCTTTCTCTGTCGTAATTGTGACTGTGCACACTTCTCTTCCCCGCCACCCTTGAGTGTCCGGTATCCTGCTGTCTTCCTCAGTGAAGACTGATGCAAAATACTCCTCCAGATCCTCTGCCACCTCCTTGTCTCCGGGTTCGGGGAGTCATTTGTATCTTGGGTAAAACTGATATACGCCAGCCCAATGTGTTCTATTATAACTAATGGTGACAAGTCAACTCTTCTTCTACACCAATCAGTCCAGCAGGGGTGCCCTCTCTCACCGGCCCTTTTTGCCTTTGCAGTAGAGCCTCTTGCCTTGAAAATGGAAGGTAATGAAACACTTATTAGTTTATATGCTGACGATGTGATACTCTACTTACAAAACTCAGAAAAGTCAGTCCCTCTTCTTCTAGGTTTAATCACCTCTTTTGGCAAACTATCGGGATACTCAATTAATTGGACAAAAAGTGACTTTGTGCCCCTCTCCAATGACTACACATGGGGTTTTTTGGAAAGTGTCCCATTCAAAGTAGTTAAAGATCACTTTACTTATCTTGGCTTGACAATCCTCAAAGATCCTAAATTAACATTCAAATTAAACTTTGCAGAGTTTATTTCAAAACTTAAGCAGAATATAAAAAGTTGGAAAACCCACCTCTGTCCATGATTGGTCATATAAGTTCGATTAAAATGGTTTCCCTTCCTAGGTTTCTCTATCTTTGTCAAAATCTCCCCATTTTCTTACATCAGTTTTCTTTAAAGAATTGGACTCCATAATTATATTTGGAATTATAAGAATTACAGGATTTTGAAAATTCATTTACAAAATCCGAAGTCTGAAGGAGGGCTGGGATAACCTGTATTTAGACACTATTACTGGGCTATCCATGCTAGGCCTTTAATATTTTGGCAACAGGAGGCTCCAGATAACCTAGCCCCTGGGGCTCCCTTCTGGCTATGTATGGAGTCTAACTCTGTTGTCAATTCCTCCTTGCCAACCATGCTGTTCTCTAAGTTAGAGAAGCCTGGGACTTCAAAAAGTTTGAGTTTTATTTTGGAAAATTTCATCAGAATTCTAAATCAGATTAGGAGCATTGTGAATTTACCAGAGACCTCTGTACAAACACCAATCTGTTTCAATCACTCCTTTCTACCCTCATGGTCAGATAAAACCTACCATGCTTAGAGGGAGAAGGGTCTAGTTTCTATTGAAGACCTGTACATAGAGGGACAGTTGGCAACATTTAGTCTGCTGAAAGAGAAACTTGAGCTGCTTCATTCACATTTTTTTCGTTACTTGCAAATTATACTCTACATTCAGTCTAAGATTTGTAATTTTGAAATCCTTCCAGGGAAACATATGTTTTTTTGATATTTTAAAGAACCCTCCTGACTCCAGGCATCTCGTTTCTAAGTTTGTATGTTTGTTTGATAATTGCACTGTAGCGTCTACTGTGAAGATTAGAGACACCTGGAGAGAGGAGTTGGGTATTGAATTATCTGAAGCTGCCTGGGATAAGTGTTTGTCTATGATACAGGTACCAACTGATCCCGTTTAAAGTTGTCCACAGTCTCCATTACTCTAAACTTAGGTTGCACAGGATTTACCCTCCTGTCTCGCCAATGTGTGATAGATGATAGGGACGGAAGCCACGTTGTCACACACCTTTTGGTTTTGCCCGTTACTGACTGGATTTTGCTCCAAAATATTCGACTGGTACTCAAAGGCCTATAAAAGATCCTTCCCCTTGGAAGCTGGTCTCGCTATATTTGGCGGCTCGCAATCTACTATTTGTTTCCCTGCAGCCATACAACAGTGTCTGATGCTGGGGATGATTGTTGCCAAAAGACTTATCTTGAGGGAATGGAAATCACCCTCTCTCCCTTCCTTTCAGAGGTGGATGGCTGATATGATCTCAGTCATACAGATGGAGAAACTTAGGTTCTTGAGAACCAATTCAATTAAAAAATTTTCGGCTATCTGGGATCCATTTCTTGCCGACCTGGACGAGGCCGGGGGGGGGGGTGGATGAGCAATTTCCCCCCAGCTGATTTCTCACAGCCCTCATTTGAGATTTAATGTTTAGTATTTTTGAGCACTTTGTACAATAGGCATCCCTCTAATGTTATGTCTCTTTCTTTTTTTGCTTATTTCATTTTTATACATGTCTGAGCTGGTATGTTCTTGTTGATTTCATAGTTATTTTGAAAATAAAGTATTTTTAAAAATATATGATTATTTCTTTTTTCACTTTATTTATGTATTTGCACAATTTGTTGTCTTTTGCACATTGGCTGTTCATGGGCACGTGACCAAGTGGTTAAGGTGTTCGTCTAGTGATATGAAGGCCGCTAGTTCGAGCCTCAGCTGTGGCAGTGTGTATGTGTCCTTGAGCAAGGCTGTTAAGCACACATTGCTCTCGTGTCTGTGCGAGGAGTGGCGCCTCACACAGACTTTCAACTTGCATGAGAATGGAAGAATTGTAAGGCATGAAAATGCCCAATGCAGGACTCTCTGAGTCGACGTTCCCCTGTTCGTCTGCCTTGTTGGGTGTGGTCTTTCACTGATTCTATTGTGTTTCTTGTATTTACTATGATTACCCAAAGGAAAACAAATCTCATTGTTGCATATGGTGACATATATATACTTTGTATTTAATAATATATTTACTTTGAACTTCGAAAAAAAAGTAAAACACAAAAAAATTCAAAAATACATAATAAAAGACCAACAAATTCAAGATGATAAATATAGAAAATGCCCAGAAAAAGGGAGACACAATCCAACACATCACAGATTAACACAAACTGATTACTTACCGAGGCATAATCAAGTAGCAAATATCATTCATCAAAAGCTTGCTTTAAAATGCAACCTCATAAAAGAAATCACACCTTACTATAAATACAAGTCTGGTCCAGTTTTAGAGTCAGAATGCCAAATATTATGACTGATCTGTTATTACAAATAGGACAATTGATAATAACCATCTGGGTATAATAATACAGAATAAACAAGCAAGAACAACTTATTTAATAGATATAGCCATTCCAAGCACACATAATTTACATAAATCAGTAAATGAAAAACACCAGAAATTTGCTGAATTAAAAGAGGAAATTTAAAGACTTTGGAACATGAACAGGGTAAACATTGTCCTGATAGCAATATCCACAACTGGTATCATCCCAAAGGCACTTAACAAAAGCATTAAACAATTAGGACTACACAAAATATCTATGTAAATCTTCAGAAAGCCACAATACTAAACAATCACTAGGATAGTCTGAAAGTTCCAAGCAATTGACAAATTAGTGTGCTTGGCTATGCTGGTACCTCAGGTTTTGTCAGCTTGAGCTGAGAGAAAAAAAATAATAATCACCCTATTTATTAACAACCAAAAAGGAACAACCACCTTATCAAAATAAAGTGAGGCATTTTCCAGGGTGACTCACCAATTCCACTATGGTTCTGTCTAGCTTTAAGCCCACTTTCTAATTTAATGAATCAGATGAAAATCTGTTATCAAATCAGAAACAATCAAATGAACTATACCTTGATCCACCTTCTATACATGGACAATTTGAAAGTTTATGCACCTTGATCAGTAAAGCTAAAGCTAAATCCAAATAGTAGAACTATTTTCTAAAGGTATAAATGTGACATTTGGACTCAATAAGTGCAGAACAATAAAGATAAAGAAAGGTATAATAGAGCTAACACAATACAAAACAGAGCAGCAGGATACAATAGAAATGAGGGATGAATATCTGGGATATCAACAAGCAAAGAAAATAGATCATAGTGTGATAAAGGGAAAACTTTTGACAGAATTTACTTCAAGACATAAGAATATCTGCCAAACAGAGCTCAACAATAAAAATGTAACGGGGCAATAAACGCTTTCACTATACACAGTTCAAAGTTCAAAGTAAAATTTATTATCAGAGTACATACATGTCACCACATAAAACCCTGAGATTCTTTTTCCTGCAGGCATACTGGGCAAATCTATAGAATAGTAACTGTAAGTAGGGTCAATGAAAAATCAACTAGAGCATAGAAGGCAACAACTGTGCAAATGCAAATATAAATAGTGATAAATAACAAGAACATGAAATAACAAGATAAAGATTCCTTAAAGCGTTTTCATTTGTTGTGGGAACATCTCAATAGGTGAGTGTAGTTATCCTCTTTTCTTCAAGAGCCCGATGGCTGAGGGGTAGTAACTGTTCTTGAGCTTGGTAGTTCGAGTCCTGAAGCTCCTGTACCTTCTACCTTATGGTAGCAGTGAGAAAAGAGCATGGCCTGGGTGGTGAGGATCTTTGATGCTTTCGTATGACACCATTTCATGTAGATGTGCTCAGTGGTTGGGAGGGTTTTACCTGCCATGTACTGAGCCGAATCAGTTACATTTTTTAGGATTTTCCACTCAAAGGCATTGGTGTTCCCTTACCAGGTCATAATGTAGCCAGTCAGCACACTTTCCACCACATAGCTATAGAAGTTTTCCAATGTTTTTGAAGTCATGCTGAATCTTAGCAGACTCCTGAGGAAGTAGAGGTGCTGTCATGCTTTCTTTGCAATTACATTTATATGATCGCTCCAGGACAGGTGCTCTGAGATAGTGACCCCAGGAATTTAAAGTTACGGACCCTCTCCCCCTCCAATTCTATGATGATTACTGGCTCATGGACCTCTGATTTCCCTCTCCTGAAGCCTACAATCAGTTCCTTAGTTTTATTGACATCGAATGAGAGGTCGTTGTTATGACATTACTCAGTTAAATTTTCAATCTCCCCCTGTATGCTGATTCATCACAATACTAAGCATCACTGGAATAGTCTGAAAGTTCCTAGCAATTGAGAAATGAGTGTGCTTGGCTATGCCTTTAACTCATATTTTACCAGCTTGAGATGAGGAAAAGTAAAAATTAAATAATCAACAAACATCTAGAACATGGGCTAAATAGTTCCAGAAAGCGAGTCCATAGGTTCAAGATGGTAAAGGGGTAATATCGCCCTGTTAGCCTAACATCAGTAGTGGGGAAGATGCTAGAGTCCATTATTAAAGATGAAATAGCGGCATATCTTGATAGCAGTGATAGGATTGGGCCGAGCCAGCATGGATTTACCAAGGGCAAATCATGCTTGACTAATCTATTGGAGTTTTTCGAGGATGTAACCAGGAAGATAGACGCGGGAGATCCAGTGGATGTGGTGTACCTTGACTTTCAGAAGGCATTTGATAAGGTACCACATAGGAGATTGGTGGGTAAAATCAGAGCTCATGGCATTGGGGGGAGGATATTGACGTGGATAGAAAACTGGTTGGCAGATAGAAAGCAAAGGGTAGCAGTGAATGGGTGTTTCTCAGAATGGCAGGTGGTGACTAGTGGTGTGCCACAGGGCTTGATATTGGGACCACAGCTGTTTACGATTTAGATAAGTGTGAAGTGCTTCACTTTGGTAGGTCAAATATGATGGCAAGATATAATATTGATGGTAAGACTTGGCAGTGTGGAGGTTCAGAGGGGGCTTGGTGTCTGGGTCCATAGGACGCTCAAAGCAGCTGCGCAGGTTGACGCTGTGGTTAAAAAGGCATACGGTGTATTGGCCTTCATCAATCATGGAATTGAATTTAGGAGCCGAGAGATAATGTTGCAGCTATATAGGACCCTGGTCAGACTCCACTTGGAGTACTGTGCTCATTTCTGGTTGCCTGACTACAGGAAGGATGTCAAAAGCATAGAAAGGGTGCAGAGGAGATTTACAAGAATTTTACCTGGATTGGGGAGCATGCCTTATGAAAATAGGTTGAATGAGCTCGGCCTTTTCTCCTTGAACCGACAGAGGATGAAAGGTGACCTGATAGAGGTGTATAAGGTGATGAGAGGCATTGATCGTGTGGATAGTCAGAGGCTTTTTCCCAGGGCTGAAATGGTTGCCACAAGAGGACACAGGTTTAAGGTGCTGGGGAGTAGGGACAGAGGAGATGTCAGGGGAAAGTTTTTTACACAGAGAGTGGTGAGTGCATGGAATGGGCTGCTGGCGGCGGCGGTGGAAGCGAATACAATAGGGTCTTTTAAGAGACTTTTGGATAGTGTGACGAATACGCATAGATAAGATGTTAGCTGTCCTGTGTGATCAGCAGTTGGTCTGCCACCTGTCTTCAAGAGAGAGATAAGGGACACAATGAAACAGCACCTGGAGATGTGTAGAGAGCTGTCTGGAGCGGCTCCCCCTTTGAACCCTGAACTGTTTGAAGTGATGGACAGGCGATACCCCAGCAGGGGGATAAAAAGGGACCGGTTCGCTAAGGCAGGACACACACGACACCCGAGGTAACGAGACCCTGGAAGCGGTGCGCCTCTCACGAGTCGGTGGGAAGTATCGGACAACGCACAGGGTGGAAAGGTACGATCAGCGGGAACCCGGTGTGTGTCCGCCCTTGCTTGGGTGCCGGGTTCACTGCAGAGGATCGACCGCATCTGGAGGAGGGGTCACAGTCGGTGACCTCAGGTGACATCACCAAGGACCTGCCCAAAAGCTGCTTGTGAGCCATATCGCTGGTCTGTGAGTGAAGCCGTGTCTGAATGATCAGTCGTTCCCATTCTCTCTCTCTCTCCCCCCACGTTGTCCATCACCATGGCAACGATTACTGCGAACTGAACTAAATTGGACTGAACTTTGTGTCACTTTGAAATTGGTCATTTATCCCTAGACAACGATAGAGCTTGATTGATGCTGTTATCTTAATTCTGTGCACATGTGAGTTTATCATTGCTGAACTGTTGCATTTATTATCCTTTCGATTACTGTGTTGCTTGTTTCTTTAATAAAACTTTCTTAGTTCTAGTAATCCAGACTCCAACTGAGTGATCCATTTCTGCTGGTTTGGCAACCCAGTTACGGGGTACGTAACAATAGGTACATGGAGCTTAGACAATTAGAGGGCTCTGGGTAAGCCTAAGGACATGTCCCTAAGGTCGGGACATGTTCGGCACCACCTTGTGGGCCAAAGGGCCTGTATTGTGCTGTAGGTTTTGTACATTTTTATGTTTCTATGTCTATCCAAATAATTATATATCCAGTCCCTTAGAAAACCATTCAATAACTTTCCCACAACTGATGTCAGACTCACTGGTTTATAATTTCCTGATTTATGTTTTGAGCCTTTTTGAAACATCAGAACAACACTGGCTATTCTTCAATCCTCTGGTATGGCTCCTGCCATGAAGGATAACCTAAATATCTCTGCTAGGGCCCCAACAATTTCTGTGCTTGCATTGCATATGGTCCAAGAGAAAACCTTGTCAGCCCTTGGATAGCAAACACCCCCTCCTTTGTAATCTATACAGGGTCATGAAGTTGATGCCCCTTGCCTCAGTTCCATAGACTCTATGTCTATCTCCTGAGTAAATACAAAATGCTAATAATTTATTTAAGATCACCCCCATCTGTTTTGACTGCACACATAGATTACCATTCTCATCTTCCAGAGGACAAATTTTGTCCCTTGCAATCCATTTGCACTTAACATACAGTATAGGCATAATCCCTTAGGATTCTCCTTCACCTTGTCTGCTAGAGCAACCTCATGCCTTTACTTAGCCATCCTGATTTATTTCTTAAGTGTTCTCTTGCACTTCATATTTGTACCTCATTTGTTCCTACCTGCCTATACTGGCTATGCACCTCTATTTTTCTCTTAAGCAGGGCATCAGTATCTCTTGAAACCCAAGGTTCCCTACACTTGTTATGTTTACCTTTTATTCTGACAGACACATACAAGCTTTGTACTCTCAAAATTTCACTTTTGAAGGCCTCCCAACTACTAAAGTACACCTTTTTCAGAAAACAGTCTGTCCTAATCCACACTTGCCAAATCATCTGACCCCATCAAAATCGGCCATTCTTCAATTTAGAATCTTGATCCATGGACCAGACCTATCTTTTTGCATATTTACTTTGAAAATAATGGCATTGTGATCACTAGATGCAAAGTGTTCCCCTACACAGTCAATTTGCAGTTTAAAAAAGAGTTCTAATCTGCAAGCTGTTGATGTAAAATCTGATAATGATGAGAGTGACACCTGAGATTTACCATGTGAAAACTAACATTGGATAAGTAATATAGCTTACACAAGAAATGAACAGCAAATTAATTAAAATGGAATCGGATACTGGCTCAGCTCTTTTAGCCATTCAAATGAGTTTGAATTGCATTTCAAAGATATTGAACGGAAGCCTGCAGATAGCCAACTAAGAATTTATACTGGAGAAAAGTTAACTCCTGTGAGAATGACATTGTTAGGCTTGTATGTGGCAAAAGCAGGAGGGCCAGCACAGTAGAAATGTAAGTGACTGAGACAACAGCAACTTGACTGGAGATCCATCAGCAGTTTGCATGTCACTTCCCCTGTAATAGACTCAACTGAAAGCAAATTAAGAATGGTACTGGATAATGTCAAAACTGTCTCCACGCTGCACTCACAACACGCTGGAGGAACTCAGCAGGTCGGGCAGCATTCGTGGAAACGATCAGTCAACGTTTCGGGCCAGAACCCTTCGTCAGGACTGTAGGGGGAAGGGGCAGAGGCCCTATAAAGGAGGTGGGGGGAGGGTGGGAAGGAGAAGGCTGGTAGGTTCCAGGTGAGAAACCAGTAAGGGGAAAGATAAAGGGGTGGGGGAAGGGAGGCAGGGAGGTGATAGGCAGGAAAGGTGAAGAAAGAATATGGGAAAACACAATGGGTAGTAGAAGGAGGTGGAGCCAAGAGGGAGGTGGTAGGCAGCTGGGGAAGGGGGCAGAGTGAAATAGGGATGGGGGAAGGGGAGGGAATTACCGTAAGTTGGAGAATTCTATATTCATACCAAGGGGCTGGAGACTACCTAGACGGTATGTGAGGTGTTGCTCCTCCAACCTGAGTTTAGCCTCATCATGGCAGTAGAGGAGGTCATGTATGGACATATCAGAATGGGAGTGTGAAGCAGAGTTGAGTGGGTGGTAACCGGGAGATCCTGTCTGTTGTGGCGGACAGAGCGAAGGTACTCGATGAAACGGTCCCACAATCTGTGTCGGGTTTCACCGATGTAGAGGAGGCCGCACCATGAGCACCAGGTGCAATAGATTAACCCAACAGACTCACAAGTGAAGTGTTGCCTCACCTGGAACGACTGTTTGGGGCCCTGAATGGTGGCAAGAGAGGAGGTGTAGGGACAGGTGTAGCACTTACGCTTACAGGGATAAGTGCCGGTTGGGAGATCTGTGGGGAGGGATGTGTGGACCAGGGAGTTGCAGAGGGAACGATCCCTGCGGAAAGTGGAGAGGGATGGAGAGGGAAAGATGTGCTTAGTGGTGGGGTCCTGTTGAAGTTGGTGGAAGTCGCGGAGGATAATGTGCTAGATCCGGAGGCTGGTGGGGTGGTAGGTGAGGACAAGGGGAATTCTGTCCCTGTTGTGGTGGCAGCAGGATGGGGTGAGGGCCGAAGTGCGGGAAATGGAGGAGATGCGGGTGAGGGCATCATTGATGATGGCAGAAGGGAAACCACGATCCTTAAAGAAAGAATATTTGAGATGTCCTGGAACGGAAAGCCTCATCCTGGGAGCAGATGCAGCGGAGACGGAGGAACTGGGAATAGGGAATGGCATTTTTGCATGTGGCAGGCTAGGAAGAGGTACAGTCGAGGTAGTTATGAGAGTCAGTGGGCTTGTAGAAGATGTCAGTGGACAGTCTGTCTCCAGAGATGGAGACCGAGAGATCGAGAAAGGATTTTCCCTATTTCACTCTGCCCCTCCCCCAGCTGCCTACTACTTCCCTCATGGTTCTGCCTCCTTCCATTGTGCTTCCCGCATTCCTTTTTCACCTTTCCTGCCTATCACCTCCTTGCTTCCCCTCCCCCACCCCTTTATCTTTCCCCTTACTGGTTTTTCACCTGATACTTTCCAGCCTTCTCCTTCTCAACCTCCCCCCACCTTCTTTATAGGGCCTCTGCCCCTTCCCTCTTCAGTCCTGACGAAGGGTTCCAGCCCGAAACGTTGACTGATCGTTTCCACAGATGCTGCCCATCCTGCTGAGTTCCTCCAGCATGTTGTGAGTGTTGCTTTGACCCCAGCATCTGCAGAGTATTTTGTGTCCACGCTGTACATCATGAACCATTGCCCAACAGAGACCAACAATTATTGGTGCTAATCTCTGTGCCCCTGGTTGGAAAGCATATTGGACCAAGGATGGGCCACGCTACTCATAGGAATCTTAAAAGTGATGAAAGCATTGGCCTGACTACAGCAGGTTTTATAAGCAACATATCTGAAAACATTAATCAGGTAGATCCTTATGGAATGTGACTTGATTTTAAGCTGAAAAATACTTTAAGGAGCTTCATGAAAGTGCAATCATTCAGCTTTTGTGTGTAAAAAGAAGCAAAATCTACTCTGTGTGCATTAAGGTTATTGCATGAACTTCACATGGGGGACAAAAAGCTGCTTGTAAAAGTAGATGCAAAGACCAAAGCCCAACTGGATAAATGGAAAGCCAAAAAGAAAGGAGTCAATGTAGATATGAAAACAGAGGATTCATCAGATGATGTTATAGATGAGGAAACCAAGAGAAGAGATCAGTTCATAAATGAAGCAATAGATGGATTAATAACAGAATACTGCAGTGAACTAAATGCTCCTTCCCAAGATCAAGATGCACATCGTCGAAAAAAGAAAAAGATAAAGAAAGAGGAGGATGATATGGAATTGGAAGAGGATAAATGAGACCCAAGTTCTTGAGAAGTTAGCAAATTCAAAGCTACTCAAAATAAATTAGAAGAGGAAAAAGGAAGGCAAGAAAAACAAAGACAAGAAGTTGGAAAGGAGAGAGGAGATAGAAAGAAAGAATGTGAGCAAGAAAGGAAAGCCATAAAGGAGAGAATGAACTTGAGAAAGAAGAAAGGGATCAAGAGCAGAATCAAGAGAGAGAAAGAAGCCGAGACCAGGAGAGAAGCAAGGATCGAAGTAGATCCAAAGAGAAAAAAAGAGAAAAGGAGAGGAAAGGGATTCAGAACTGTCAGAAGCACTCCCTGCTGTCTCAGTACCAACTCCTACAACCACCACAGAGGAGGCTACAGAACCTGACATTTCTTTCACAGCCAGAAGTCTCACCTGCCAAGCAGAGAGACCTCTCCTGTCAGAAAGGATGTTATTCCATAATTGTGAGAAATCCTCCATAGCAATTAAATCTTTAGGCCTGAATGGATTGCTATAGAGTAGTTTTATTATATAGTATACTGTATATACACTGTATAGTGTATGTGTAGTAAATGTATATACAATAAGTTGAATTGCATTCTATATTGAGTTGGTGTTTATACCTAAGCAGGGAGGAGTGTTGTGGATTTAATAATGAGTAATATTTGAGTATATTTGTAAATACATTGCTTTATTAATTATTTTTTGTTGTTTAAATAATTAATTATGGCTATATACTTATAGGCATTCATTAGTCTCGTAAGACCATGGATTTGCGTCTTGGAAGGTTTCCAGGGGGCAGGCCTGGGCAAGGTTGTATGGAAGACCGGCAGTTGCCCATGCTGCAAGTCTCCCCTCTCCATGCCACAAATGTTGTCCAAGGGCACTAGGGCTGATACAGCCTGGCACCAGTGTCATCGCAGAGCAATGTGTGGTTAAGTGCCTTACTCAAGGACACAACATACTGCCTCAGCCGAGGCTCGAACTAGTGACCTTCAGATCCCAAGACCGACACCTTAACCACTTGGCCATGCGGTCAACGGGCATCCTCAAATGCGGTCAAGTCCACTTCCCAGAGGAAGGCAACCTTCAAGAACGTGGCACCGGCTACACCCTCTACTGGTCAGGCAAGCCAGGGACTGAGAGATGCCTTTCTGGCGTTGGCTTTATGGTCAGGAACTTCACTGCCTCCAAACTTGAAAAATTGCCAACGGGTCACTCTGACTGCATCATCTCCATGCACCTCCCACTTCGAACCAAGCAGCAAGCCACATTCTTCAGCATGTACACCCCCACTCTTCAAGCGGATCCTGCAGAAAAGGACAAAAGGACAAGAAAAAGGACACTGATCTGTGCAACCTCATATGGAACAACCCTGCAGATGACAAGGTCTTTATCCTTGGCAACTTCAGTGTCAGAGTAGGTCAAGATTCAGAAGCCTGGAAAGGTGTTCTTGGCAAACATAGTGTTGGAAACTGCAATGACAACTGGCGCTTTCTGTTAGAGTTTTGCACGGAGCAGCAACTCACCATCACTAACACCATTTTCCAGCAGAAAGACAGTCTGAAGACAACCTGGATGCATCCTCTGTCCAAGCATTGGCACCTCATAGACTACATCTTGGTGCGCCAGAGAGACCCTCGGGACATCTTACTCACCCGAGTGATACCCAGCGCAGAGTGTCATCATCTTGTCTGCTGCAAACTCAGTCTCCATTTCAAACCCAAGCCAAAGAGAGGAGGCACTCAAAGGAAGAAGTTTCAGGTTGTCACTCCAGCTGAAGTGAAAGCTGACTTTCAGATGAATCTTCAGTCAAGGCTTCAGGATCCCAGTTTCCCTACAGACACCTCTCCAGAAGTGCTTTGGGAACACCTAAAAACCACCATCCTGCAAAACTCTGAAGAATTCCTAGGGTTTTCCACAAAGAAGAACAAGGACTGGTTCGATGAAAACAACCAGGAGATCCAAGAATTGCAGGCGAAGAAAAGATCTGCCCACTAGGCGCACCTTGCTCAGCCGTCTTGTCCTGATAAGAAAGCAGCATTCCGCCTTGTATGCAGCAACCTCCAGCTCAAGTTTCGAGAGATTCAGAACGTGTGGTGGACCAACCTCGCAAAGAGAACTCAGCTTTGCGCAGACACCAGTGATTACAGAAGGTCTGATAAAGCCCTGAGAGCGGTGTACAGCCCTTCACATCAGGTCCAGAGTCCCTTGAACAGTGCAAACTGTTACATACCCCGTAACGGGTTAAAGAACCAGCAGAAATGGAACACACCTTTAGTCTGGTATTGCTGTTATCTAAAGCTAGTTTTATTAGTAACTACACAATGCAGTAATATAAAACCAGATAAATCAAACAGATTAACAGTGTTCAAATATATGCAAATATAACTCCCAAACTATTGAGCTTGGGGGAAACAAGGCTTAGAGTCTTGAGATGGTAAAGTATGAAAGTTCAGTTCATCCACGGAATAGGTGATGAAAGAGAGCTATTTGTAATCCAGGGTAAATGTCGAAAGAAGGCAATTACGTCGATATTCCACAGATTCCATGACAGCAATACAGATAACAATAGTAGTAGGTTTTATCCCCAAAGTTGTTCCGCTCCACACACGAAATATCACCGACAGTGATCTTCAACGAATATCCTTTCAACACAAGTGGTACCACAGCCGAATTCAGCTATGGGTCATCCCAAAGTGGTGGCCACAGGATACTCCAACAGAATCTATGTATGAATTATCATCAACAGTAGTCTATCACTGAGGTACCATCTTCAAGTGGTAAAACTATTAACCCAGACAAGGATGATCACACACAGGTAGTTTCCAAACACACCCCAAACACACAACTGTGATAGCCACTTATCTAGTTCCACGACATATGAAATAACTCCAACAGTGATTTGCCACAGGGATGCCTGTCTTCAGTGAACTACCACACCCAAACAAGGGTAACACACAAGTGGTATTCACAAAGGTACTCCCCTCACCAGAGAACCCACTCCTATGGATTAACTACGTGACAGTCACACCTTCGTATTCGAATGGAACTCAAACTCATCCTTACGGGCTACAGAGGAGAGAGTCCAAACAGTGGCCTCTTTATCACTAGGTTTCTTCTGTTTCAAACCTTCATCTCCCTCTTCTCTTCCTTTAAAGTCACCGAATGTGACCACAAAAAGGAAACTGTCTTCTGTGGTTAAGTTATCAACCCAGGCGAGGGTTGGACAAGATTCCAACCCTAGTAGAGACAGTCAAAGCCATAGAGTAGCTGAAAAGTGGCAAGGCAGCAGCAGTTGATGGAATCCTACCTGAGATTTGGAAGCATGGGGGCCCGGTGGTACACACCAAACTTCACGAGTTCTTTGTCTGCTGCTGGGAACAAGGTAAACTACCACAGGACCTCCGAGATGCAGTCATCATCGCCCTGTATAAGAACAAGGGGGAAAAGTCCGACTGCTCCAACTACCGGGGGATAACTCTTCTCTCTATTGCAGGAAAAATCCTCGCAAAAGTACTCCTGAACAGATTGGTGCCCATCATTGCAGAAGAACGCCTCCCAGAGAGCCAGTGTGGCTTCAGAACCAACAGGAGCACCACCAACATGGTATTTGTTCTCAGGCAGCTCCAAGAGAACAGAACAAGGGATTGTACGTGACGTTTGTCGACCTTACCAAAGCATTCGACACCGTGAGCAGGGAAGGTCTGTGGTAAATCATGGAACGACTGGGATGCCCCCCAAAGTTCCTCAGCATGGTCATCCAGCTACATGAAGATCAGAGTGGCCAAATCAGACACAACAACGACCTCTCAGAACCCTTCCCAATAGGCAACAGAGTAAAGCAAGGCTGCGTCCTTGCGCCAACTCTCTTCACCATCCTCTTTAGCATGATGCTCAAAAGGGCCACAGAAGACCTTGATGACGAGGACGGTGTCTACATCCAATACCGCACTGATGGCAGCCTGTTCAACCTGAGGCGACTACAGTCCCACACCAAGACATTGGAGCAACTCATCCGAGAGCTACTCTTCGCCAATGATGCTGCCCTTGTTGCCCACACAAAGACAGCCCTGCAGCGTATAATATCCTGCTTCGCAGAGGCTGCCGAGCTCTTTGGACTGGAAGTCAGCTTGAAGAAGACAGAAGTTCTCCATCAGCCCGCACCTCAGGAAGATTACCACCCTCCCTGCATCACCATCGGTGAGGCAGAGCTGAAGACAGTCCACCAATTCATCTACCTGGGGTGCACCATCTCATCAGATGCCAAGATCGACAAAGAGATTGACAACAGACCGGCAAAGGCAAACAGCGCTGTACGAGAGAGTCTGGAACAACAAGCATTTGAAGAAAGGTAGAAAGATCAGCTTGTTCAGAGGCGTTGTACTGCCCACCCTCCTGTACGGCTCCGAGTTGTGGGTCACCTACCGTCACCACTTACATCTCCTTGAGTGTTTCCACCAGCACTGCCTCCACACCATCTTCAACATCCACTGGAGTGACTTCGTCACCAACATTGAAGTCCCTGAACAGGCGGAGGTCCCAGCATTGAGGCCATGCTGTTGAAGACGCAGCTGTGCTGGGCAGGGCATGTCTCCAGGATGGAGGATCATCACCTGCCCAAGATTGTGCTGTATGGCGAACTCTCCACTGGCCACTGTGACAGAGGGGCACTGAAGAAGAGGTACAAGGACTCTCTGAAGAAATCACTTGGTGCCTGTCACATTGACCATCGCCAGTGGTCTAATCTAGCCTCCGATCGTGAGGCCTGGTGACACACCATTCACCAGTCTGTCTCCTCCTTCGAGAACGCATGCAGGGCTGGCACTGAGGACAAAAGGAGAAGGAGGAAGAACCATGACACAGCAGCACCAAACCCAGAACAGAATTTCCCTTGCAGCCGCTGTGGTCAGACCTGCCTGTCCCATATTGGTTTTGTCAGCCACCAGCGAGCCTGCAGCAGATGTGGGCAGCCTCCTTCCTAAATCTTTGTTCACAAAGTCAAGCCATGATGATGATATGGCTATAGGTACGAAGTAAGTGAATGGCATACGTCATCACGCCACTGTGTCATGCGTACGTGTGTTGATCGAAGCAAAAAAACCTGTTACTCTCACATTCCTGGCTCTCTTGTTTTCCTTTCAATTACTTTTTATCTTTTGGAGTTACAAAACAGAGTACCTCCGGAAGGATGTTCTCACATTGGCCTCAGAGACAGAACTCTCAGGGTCATGGGAGCTGTGGGATTTTGTGAGGGTGCCCTCATGGTTTGATGGTCTAAGTGAACATAAAAGGTATTCAGCTCATCTGGGAGCAAGCCTTGGTGTTAGCTATGCTTTCCAACATGAACAGCATCTCCACCATGATAAAGCAACATCAACTCCAATGAACAGGTCATGTCATTTGGATGCCTAAATCATGTCTCTGCAAACAGATCCTTTCACTCCCAGTTGAAGGAAGGTCAGCGAGCTCCTAGCGGGCAAAGGAAATGTTTCAAAGATAACATTAAAGTCAGTGTGAAGAAATTCAATATGACATCTAAAATCTGGGGAGAAATTGCACTCAATTGATACACCTGGTCCAGCTTGCTTACTAAGAGAAGGACTAATTAGAAAATGGATGGCACAGGAACACAGCTGTTAGTGTAATACTGTTACAGTGTCATAAGATCGGGGTTTAATTCCCAACACCATCTGTAAGGCATGTGAATATTCTCCCTGTGACCACATCAGTTTCCTCCATGTGCTCCAGTTCCCTCCCATATTCCAGAGACATATGGATAAGGTTAGTTACTTGTGGGCAAGCTTTGCTATCATGGAAGCATGACACCTAAATGGCCGAGTAAAATCCTTTCTGATTTGATTTGATTCAAATATTTCATGGTATGTATCAATATAGATGTGACAAATAAAGCTAATTATTAATCTTTAAATTTCTGTTAGTTATTGGAAGGCCAGTCCAAAAATATTGTTGTTTAATGAGCATTGAGGGTATTTTGTGTGTAGTGATAGAAGAAAGGTTCTGGGACTAATTTCAGACTCAGAATCAGAATCATGTTTATTATCACTGGCATATGACATGTAATTTGTTAACTTAGCAGCAGCAGTTTAATGCAATACAAAATATAGAAGAGAAAAAAATGAAATAAAAATAATAATATGAATAATAAATAAATCAAGTACAGTATACGTATGTTGAATACATTAAAAAACGTGCACAAAACAGAAATCATCATCATCATTATCAGGTGCCATGCCCAGTTTGAGCTTTGATCAATTCATTGGTATTCATTTCCAGTTCTCTGGCTGCTGTCTCCATCATCATTTGTCTTTGCCTTCCTCTTGCTTTCTTCCCTTCAATCTTTCCCATAATTACCGTGCATTCTAATTCCTCTTTTCTAATCGCATGTCCACTGAAGTCACGTTGCCTTTTCATGATCTCATACACTATTTCTCTTTTTGTGTTTGCTCTGTTCATGACATCCTCATTAGATATTCGTTTCATCCATGATATTCTTTGCATCCTCCTCAAAAACCACATCTCTGCTGCTTCAATTCGTTTCCTCATGTTACTAGATATTGTCCAATATTCTGAGCCAAATAACATAACTGGATAAACATAACATTTCAGTACTCTGAGGTGGGTTGTCATGCTTAGCTCAGTGTTGGTCAGTATACTCTTCATTCTCGTAAAGGTGAAATACTGTATATTAAAATAGTGAGGTAGTGTCCAAGGGTTCAATGTCCATTTAGGATTCGGATAGCAGAGGGCAAGGAGCTATTCTTGAATCACTGAATGTGTGCCTTCAGACTTCTGTACCTCCTACCTGATGGAAATAGTGAGAAAAGGGCATACCCTAGGTGCTGGAGGTCCTTAATAATGGACGCTGCCTTTCTGAGACACTGCTCCCTGAAGATGTCCTGGGTACTTTGTAGGCTAGTACCCAAGATGGAGCTGACTAGATTTACAACCCTCTGCAGCTTCTTTCGATCCTGTGCAGGAGCAACCCTCCCCCCATACCAGACAGTGATGCAGCCTGTCAGAATGCTCTCAACGGTACATCTATAGAAGTTTTTGAGTGCATTTGTTAACATGCCAAATCTCTTCAAGCTTCAATGAAGTATAGCCGCTACCTTACCTTATTTATAACTACATCAATATGCTGGGACCAGGTTAGATCCTCAGAGATCTTGACACGCAGGAACTTGAAACTACTCACTCTCTCCACTTCTGATCCATCTATGAGGATTGGTATGTGTTCCTTCATCTTACCCTCCCTCAAGTCCACAATCAGCTCTTTCATCTTATGATGTTAGTGCCAGGTTGTTGCTGTGGCACCATTCCACTATTTGGCATATCTCACTCCTGTATGCCCTCTCGTCACCACCTGAGATTCTAACAACAATGGTTGTATCGTCAGCAAATTTATAGATGGCATTTGAGCTATGCCTAGCCACATAGTCATGTGTAGATAGAGAGTAGAGCAGTTGGTTAAGCACACACACCTAAGGTGCTCCAGTGTTGATCGTCAGCGAGGAGGATATGTTATCACCAATCCGCACAGACTGTGGTCTTCCCGTTAGGAAGTCGAGGATCCAATTGCAGAGGGAGGTACAGAGGTGCAGGTTCTGCAACTTCTCAATCAGGATTGTGGGAATGATGGTATTAAATGCTGAGCTGTAATTGAAGAACAGCATTCTGACATAGGTGTTTGTGTTGTCCAGGTGATCTAAAGCCATGTGGAGAGTACTTGTCATTGATCTATTGTGGGTCCAGGTCTTTGCTGAGGCAGGAGGTCATTCTAGACATGACCAACATCTCAAAGCATTCCATTACTGTAGCTGTGGTTGCTACTGGGCGATAGTCATTAAGGCAGCTCACATTATTGGTGTACAGGAATAATGGTGCATTATTCCTGAAGTTGGAATCTCATGTGGATAGGGTGGTGAAGAAAGCTTTTGGTATGCTGGCCTTTATAAATCACAGCATTGAGTATAGGAATTGGGATGTAATGTTGAAATTGTACAAGGCATTAGTGAGGCCAAATTTGGAGTATTGTGTACAGTTTTGGTCACCGAATTATAGGAAAGATGTCAATAAAATAGAGAGAGTACAGAGAAGATTTACTGGAATGTTACCTGGGTTTCATCACCTAAGTTACAGAGAAAGGTTGAACAAGTTGGGTCTTTATTCTTTGGAACATAGAGGGGGGGACTTGATAGAGGTATTTAAAATTATGAGAGGGATAGATAGGGTTGACGTGGGTAGGCTTTTTCCATTGAGAGTGGGAGAGATTCAAACAAGAGGACATAAGTGGAGAGTTAAAGGGCAAAAGTTTAGGGATAACATGAGGGGGAACTTCTTTACTCAGAGAGTGGTAACTGTGTGGAACGAGCTTCCAGCAGAAGTGGTTGAGGCAGGTTCGATGTTGTCATTTGAAGTTAAATTGGACAGCTATATGGACAGGAAAGGAATGGAGGGTTATGGGCTGAGTGCAGGTCGGTGGGACTAGGTGAGAGTAAGAGTTCGGCATGGACTAGAAGGGCCAAGATAGCCTGTTTCCGTGCTGTAATTATTATATGGTTATATGGTTACGGTAATTCTTCTTAGGCACTGGTATAACTGTTGCCTTTTTGAGCAAGTGGGAACTTCCGCCCGTAGCACTGAGAGGTTGAAAATGTCCTTGAGTACTCCCTCTAGTTGGTTGGCACAGGTTTTCAGAGCCTTACCAGGTACTCCATCTGGACCGTAAGACCATAAGACCATAAGACAAAGGAGCAGAAATCGGCCATTCGGCCCATCGAGTCTGCTCCGCCACTTTATCATGAGCTGATCGATTCTCCCATTTAGTCCCACTCCCCCGCCTTCTCACCATAACCTTTGATGCCCTGGGTACTCAGATACCTATCAATCTCTGCCTTAAATAACCCAATGACTTGGCCTCCACTGCTGCCTGTGGCAACAAATTCCATAGATTCACCACCCTCTGACTAAAAAAATTTATTTGCATTTCTGTTCTGAATGGGCGCCCTTCAATCCTTAAGTCATGCCCTCTCGTACTAAACTCCCCCATTATGGGAAACAACTTTGCCACATCCACTCTGTCCATGCCTTTCAACATTCGAAATGTTTCTATGACGTCTCGCCTCATTCTTCTAAACTCCAAGGAATACAGTCCAAGAGCGGACAAACGTTCCTCATATGTTAACCCTCTCATTCCCGGAATCATTCTAGTGAATCTTCTCTGTACCCTCTCCAACGTCAGCACATCCTTTCTTAAATAAGGAGACCAAAACTGCCCACAGTACTCCAAGTGAGGTCTCACCAGTACCTTATAGAGCCTCAACATCACATCCCTGCTCCTATACTCTATTTCTCTAGAAATGAATGCCTACATTGCATTCGCCTTCTTCACTACTGACTCAACCTGGAGGTTAACCTTAAGAGTATCCTATATGAGGACTCCGAAGTCCCGTTGCATCTCAGAACTTTGAATTCTTTCCCCATTTAAATAATAGTCTGCCCGTTTATTTCTTCTGCCAAAGTGCATAACGATACACTTTGCAACATTGTATTTCATTTGCCACTTCTTTGCCCATTCTTCCAATCTATCCAAGTCTCTCTTCAGACTCTCCGGTTCCTCAGCACTACCACCTATCTTCGTATCTTCAGCAAACTTAGCCACAAAGCCATCTATTCCATAATCCAAATCTTTGATGTACAATGTAAAAAGCAGTGGCCCCAACACGGACCCCTGTGGAACACCACTGGTAACCGGCAGCCAACCAGAATAGGATCCCTTTATTCCCACTCTCTGTTTCCTGCCAATCAGCCAACACTCTATCCACGTATGTAACTTTCCCGTAATTCCATGGGCTCTTATCTTCTTAAGTAGCCTCATGTGTGGCACCTTGTCAAAGGGCTTCTGAAAATCCAAATATACTACATCCACTGCATCTTCCCTGTCTAGCCTACTGGTAATTTCCTCAAAAAATTGTAATAAATTTGTCAGGCAGGATTTTCCTTTAAGGAATCCATGCTGAGTTCTGCCTATCTTGTCATATGCCTCCAGGTACTCCATAACCTCATCATTGACAATTGACTCCAACAACTTCCCAACCACCGATGTCAAGCTAACAAGTCTATAATTTCCTTTTTGCTTCCTTGCCCCCTTCTTAAATAGCGGAGTGACATTTGCAATCTTCCAGTCCTCCGGAACCATGCCAGAATCTATTGACTTTTGAAAGATCATAGCTAATGCCTCCGCAATCTCCACAGCTACTTCCTTCAGAACACAAGGGTGCATTCCATCTGGTCCGGGAGATTTATTTACCTTTAGACTATTCAGCTTCCTGAGTACTTTCTCTGTCGTAATTGTGACTGCGCACACTTCTCTTCCCTGCCACCCTTGAATGTCCGGTATACTGCTGATGTCTTCCTCAGTGAAGACTGATGCAAAATACTTGTTCAGTTCCTCCGTCATCTCCTTATCTCCCATCACAATTTCTCCAGCATCATTTTCTATCGGTCCTATATCTACTCTCACCTGTCTTTTACTCTTTATATACTTGAAAAAGCTTTTAGTATCCTCCTTGATATTATTTGCTAGCTTCCTTTCATAGTTAATCTTTTCCCTCTTAATGACCTTCTTAGTTTCCTTTTGTAAGGTTTTAAAAACTTCCCAATCCTCTGTCTTCCCACTAAATTTTGCTTCCTTGTATGCCCTCACCTTTGCTTTAACTTTGGCTTTGACTTCTCTTGTTAACCACGGTTGCATCCTTTATTCCAATCGAAAATTCTTCTTCTTTGGAATATACCTGTCTTGCACCTTCCTCACTTCTCGCATAAACTCCAGCCACTGCTGCTCTGCCGTCTTTCCCGCCAGTGTCCCTTTCCAGTCAACTTTGGCCAGTTCCTCTCTCATGCCACTGTAATTTCCTTTACTCCACTGAAATACCAACACATTAGATTTCGGCTTCTCTTTTTTCAAATTTCACAGTGAACTCAATCATGTTATGATCACTGCCTCCTAAGGGTTCCTTCACCTCAATTTCTCTGATCACCTCCAGTTCATTACACAATACCCAATCCACTACAGCTGATCCCCTAGTGGGCTCAACAACAAGCTGTTCTAAAAAGCCTTCTCACAGACATTCTAGAAATTCTCTCTCTTGAGATCCAGTGCCGACCTGATTTTCCCAATCCACTCACATGTTAAAATCTCCCACAATTATCATAACACTGCCCTTCTGACAAGCCTTCCACCCTTGTGAGGGTTCACTCTCTTTAAGGACAGCCTAACATCGGCCTCTGAGACAGAGATCACAGGGTCATCAGGTGCAGCGGGAATCTTCACAGCTGTAGTTGTATTCTCCCTTTCAAAGCGTGCATAGAAGGCGTTGAGTTCATCTGATAGTGAAGCATCACTGCCATTCATTCTATTGGGTTTCGTTTTGTAGGAAGTAGTGCCTTGCATACCCTGCCAGAGTTGCTGTGCATCCGAAGTCGCCTCCAACCTCATTCAAAATTGTCTCTTCACCCTTGAAATAGCCGTCCGCAAGTCATACCTGATTTTCTGGTACAGGCCTGGGTCGCCAGGGTTGAATGCCATAGATCTAGCCTTCAGCAGGTGACATACTTGCTTATCCAACTTATCAAGTTTAGTCACATCCTCAGAAAATTATCAAGTTGGATAAGTTAAGTTGGACTGGACGGGTTGTACCCCAGGCTACTGTGGGAAGCGAGGGAGGAGATTGCTGAGCCTCTGGCAATGATCTTTGCATCATCAATGAAGAGAAAGGGATGACAGGTGGGAGGCAGGAAGAGGGAAGGAATAACTGACTGACTGCAGGCACTGCTGACAAGTCTGGCATCCGATGCCCATCCCCGAATGCACTGTTTAAATGAGTGACTGGGTCAGCCATTTGAAAGAGTCAAACTTGTATGTGCAGGCTTGAAGTCTAAATCTTTACAGATTTTATCCCCAGAGAACAATGCTTAATTAATAGAGTTAATTAACAGCAATCCAACAGTTTCAGGAATAATTTTTGCTCCTGCAGTGATTAATGTCCCTCAAAGTTTAACAGAATTCAGATGTCCTGTTGGTCAAAGTTACTCCATTGAACCAATGGAAGCCAGACTCAATTAGAATAGTAGAAGTCCAGTAGTGCCCTCAGGTGTCAATGTTGGGACTTCTGATATTCAATATTGGTGTAAATAATATGGATATGAAGGTCCATGGGTCTGGTTGATTTAAGTTCAAGTTTATTGTCATTCAACCATACACATGTATACAGCCAAATGAAACACTGTTTC
The DNA here is from genome assembly GCF_963921235.1 of Mobula hypostoma. Taxonomy (NCBI): domain Eukaryota; kingdom Metazoa; phylum Chordata; class Chondrichthyes; order Myliobatiformes; family Myliobatidae; genus Mobula; species Mobula hypostoma. The sequence goes on from NC_086115.1 coordinate 713,151, forward strand.
TGCAGACCAAGGTACACAACACAGTACATATTACTCACACACACCACACATAAAGTAATAAATGAACAAACAATAAGAAAAATCCATAAAATTGACACAAGTTAAGAAGTAAACAGTATAACACTAGTGGCACTTCATAAGTGATGATACGGGTGTTGGTATGGTGTTCCATAGTTTTATGGCCTGGGAAAGAAGATTTTTCCCATCCCAGCAGCCTTTTTCCTCATGCTCCATTACCTCCTACCCGATGGTAGGTGATCAAAGAAATTGTTGGATGGATAGGTAGGATCTGTGAAAATGCTAATGGCCCTACATATGCAGAGCTCCTGATAAATATCTCAGATGGACAGACAAGGGACCTTGAGGATCCCCTCAGCAGACCTCACAATCCTTTTAGAGTCTTGTGGTCAGATGCCTGGCAGTTCCTGTACCAGACAATGATGCAGCTGGCCAGGGCACTCTCAATGGTGCTCCTGGAAATAGTGAATCATTACAAATAATTGCAAAGAGATTTTGATCAGCTTGGAAGATGGGCTGAGGAATGGCAAATAGATTTCAAATTAATTAAATGTGAGGTGATGTATTTTGAACAGTCAATCCAATGTTGGATTTATACAATCAATGGCAGGGTACTGATAAGTGTTGAGGAACAGAGGAACAAGTGCACAGTTTGCTGAAATGTAAGTACATGGGGCAGTGAAGAAGGCATTTAGCAACACACACAAAATGCTGGAGGAACTCAGCATACCAGGCAGCATCTACGGAAAAGAGTAAACAGTTGACATTTCAGACTGGGACCCTTCATTGGGACTGGAGAAAAAGATGAGAAGTCAGATTAAGAAGGTGAGTTAGGAGAGGAAGAAGTACAAGGTGCTCGGTGATTGGTGAAACTGGTTGAGGGGGAAGGGTGAAGAACAGAACTGGGAAGTTGATTGGTGGCAATGATAAAGGGCTGGAGAAAGGGGATTCTGATAGGAGAGTGTAGAAGACCATGGAAGAAAGGGAAGGGGGATGAGCATCAGTGGGAGGTGATGGGCAGGTAAGGAGATAAGGTGGGTGATGAAAATGGGGAGTGGTGAAGGGGGAGCAATTACCAGAGGTTCAAGAAATCAATGTTCATGCCATCAGGTTGGAGGCTACCCAGATGGAATATCAGGTGTTGTTTCTCCAGCCTGAGTGTGGCATCATTGTGGAAGTCATGGACTGGCATGTTGAAATGGGAATGGGAAGTGGAATTAAAATGGGTGGTCATCGGGAGATCCCACTTTTTCTGGCGGACAGAGAATAGGTTCTTGGTGAAGCGATCTCCCAAACTATGGGTGATTTCATCAATATACAGGAAGGCACACCAGGAGCACCAAATACATAGATGATCCCAACAGACTCACAGGTGAAGTGTCGCCTCATCTGGAAGGACTATTTGGGGCCCTGAATGTCAATGAGGGAAGAGGCGTAGGGCCAGGTGTAGCACTTGTTCCACTTGCAAGGCTAAGTACCAGGAGGGAGAACGGTGGGGAGGGACTATGAACAAGGGAGTTACGTAGGGAGTGATCCCTGCAGAAAGCAGAAAGTGGGGGTGAGGGAAAGATGTGCTTAGTGGTGGGATCTCCTTGGAGATGACAGAAGTTACAGAGAATTATGTGCTGGATACAGAGGCTGGTGGTGTGGTAGGTGAGGACAAGAGGTACCTTATCCCTGATGGGGTGGCAGGAGGATGGGGTGATGGCAGACATGCGCGAAATGGAAGAGATGCGGTTGAGGGTAGCACTGATGGTGGAGGAAGGGAATGATAAGCCTCAATCTGAGAGCAGTTGTGGTGGAGACAGAGGAATTGAGAGAGGAGAATGGCATTTTTACAATTAACAGAGTGGGAAGAGGTATAGTCCAGATAGTTGTGAGAATCAGTGGGTTTATAAAAGGTATCAGTAGATAAACTGCCTCCAGAGATGGAGACAGAAAGATCATAAAAGTGGAGAGAGGTGTTGGAAATGGACCAGGTAAATTTGAGGGCAGGGTGGAAGTTGGAGGCAAAGTGGATGAAGTCGACAAGCTCGGCATGGGTATATGAAGCAGCACCAATGCAGTTGCTGATGTAGTGTAGGAAGGGTTGGGGAGCGATGCCGGTGTAGGCTTAGAACATAGACTGCTTCATGTGTCTGACAAAAAGGCAGGCATTGCTAGGATCCATGTGAGTACCCATGGCTACACCTTTTGTTTGAAGGAAGTTGGAGGAGCCAAAGGACGAATTATTGAAAGTGAGGCCCAGTTCCACCAGACAGAGGAGAATGGTGGCAAAGGGGAACAGGTTGGGTCTGTTGTCTATAAAGAAGCAGAGAGCTTTAAGGCGCTCCTGATGGGTATGGAAGTGTATAGGGACTGGACATCCATGGTGAAAATGAGACGATTAGGGCCATGGAATATGAAGTTATTGAAAAGATCGAGAGCATGTGAAGTGTCACGGCTGTAGGTAGGAAGGGACTGAACGGTGGGGGTGGGGTGGGTGGGGATAAAACAGAAACAAGGTATGCAGATATGAGTTCAGTGGGGCAGGAACAGTTGAAACAATGGGTCTAGCTGGACAAGCAGGTTTGTGGGTCTTGGGTAGGAGGTAGAAACAGGAAGTGAAAGGCTAAGGGAACTGAGGTTGGTGGCAGTGGATGGGAGATCCCCAGAGTTAATAAGGTTGGTGATGTTGTGGAAGTCAAAGGCCTGAGGCTCCTTAGTGGGGTCCTGTTCAAGGGGTAAGTAAGAGGAAGTGTCTGAGAGTTGCTGTCTGGCCTCTACAAGACAGAGGTCAGTCTGCTGGACTACTATAGCACCCTCCTTATCTGGGGGTTTAATGGTGTGGTTAGGATTAATGTGGAGAAACTGGAGAGAAGTGGGATTGCGGTTTGAATTGGAGAGAGGAGTGTTAAAGTCGATGTGGTTGATGGCTCGTCAGCAGTTGGTAATGAAAAGATCCAGAGCAGGCAGAAAACCAGAGCTGGGTGCTCAGAAAGAGTAGGAGTGTTGAAGATGGGAGAAGGAGTCCCGGAGTTGCTGTCAGTCAAGATCCAGGCTGGAGTTGGAGTTGGACGTTGCATGATAGGCCGTTTGAAGGTGCCCGGGGTCGTTGGAACCTGCATTGATGGTAGTGGAGTCCGGATTCGGAACCTGCTGGGGATCATTGGGACCACAGAGGTCAGCAGCAGGGACTGCAGTCTGGGAATGTCCGTGGCTGCCGGCATTGGAGATGGCAAATTCTATAGTCTGTAGGCAGGCAATACTAGTATTCAGCAGGTCAGTCACAGCATCGGGTTTAACAGTAAGGACTTATATTGTAGTTATATAAGTTATTAGAGAAGCATCACTGGGAGTATTGTGCACAGTTTTGGTCACCCTGTTATAGGAAAAATATTGTCAAGCTGGAAAGGGTGTGTTGCCCCCTGGTAAGCCTCAGGCTTGCTCAGCTCACTTTCGTCTGGGGGAAGCAGCCTTCGGCCCCACCAAACTGGGTAATCAAGTTTGTGTGGATGCTGTCTGGTGTATCCCACCCCGCCAAATAACAGACAATACTACATATACGATTAAATGATTACACTTTATAGATCTTACTGGAACTATGTAATTAATAGAGATAAAATATCAAAGGAAGGTAAAAGGCACTAAACTTATCAAAGTTCAACCACCTCATGCACAACAGTTGGAGCTTAATTACCAGAGTCTTCTTTCCAGCATTTGATCCCCTCCGACCCCCTCGACCCGCCACCTGGGACCAACCACGGTGGTCGACCCGACGCACCACATGAGTCTGTCTTCGTCTCCTCTCCTCGCCGAAGACCCTGGGCCTCAGACTCCCAATCGGGGCCTGTCCCACCGCCCAGCTTACAGCATCGCGTCTCCTCTCTTTGTCCCCATCGCCGTCTTCTGCCCCAAAGCCCGCGAAAAACAATAGCTTACAGACACACAAGAAAGAATAACAATTGGTTTGTTCCATCTCTTATCAATAATATAACCCAAACAAACTGCTAGAGAGAGAACTTTCTCAGCAGTTAACATAACAAGGAAGCCATTTTATTCTATATAACAAAGAAGCCATTTTGATTAGCCTCAGCAGTAACATAAAAGAAGAAACTCCTCACACTCTCCCCCCACCAAATTTAGTCATGTCTTCATGCCTTCTAAATAACTCACCAACCACTCCTGCAGACACAAAAACCCAATCGAGGTACAAACAGTCACATGGCTCCTCAAACAGTAGACCTTACACCTTGTTCCACGGGCGTTACATAGGCCAACCTATCTGGCAGTTTCCTAATCCTCCGAGACCTCCGTACCCCCTCACCTAAACTCTTCAGGCTCGGACACTACTGGGGATACCTTGGGTCAGCTTGCCAACTCCTCTCTCAATCTCTCACTCATGCCCCCATTGCACTCTGGAGCCCCCGTCCCGTGACCAGGGCCCCGCTTCTTTTACTTCAGGGTCTTGCAGTAACCCAGGCTGCCCACGGCTAGCCCTCCCCACTACACCTGACTCAGTGGAAGAAGGGCCAAAGGTGTCTTCCTCAATCAAGGGGAAGTTAGCGAAAGGCAGCATTTACCACACATCCCGCACATCATCCTTCGAATCCGTATTCTTCCTCATTTCCTTGATTGGTAGCTGCTGTTCGATTTTCTCCAAACTGAAGCACTGAGCCTGGGCTGCCTGTACAGCGTATTCAGCCTCCTGTAGTCGAGACGTCAGCTTCTTCTCTGACTCCTCCAACTCTCACCGCGACCTCTCTCTCACCGAGGTGTCTTCAGCGGTTTACTCCCCTCCCTCGTAGTATTTCGGAGCGTCTACTAAGAGGGTCTCACCCTCAGATACTTCCCCCAGGCCGTACCACAATCGGCTCTCGGTTAAATCTGGTACCGGCCCAAGGCTGCTACACATGTCCTCACAAGCAGCTCGAAACACTGGGTGCACAGACAATGCCCCCATGAACTCCAGTTTCACTGACCAATAATCGGCTTCTGGATAATCACTGGCACTGTACCCCAAATCTCCAGTGCCCTTAATGTTGTCAAGGGTAAATGCTTCAGAAACCGGTTGTAAAACGAACTGTACAACAACTTGACCTGCGCCCCGGTGTTGAGGATGGCTTTAGCATAGCTTCCATCTATCCTTAATGACACAGGGGGGCATGGTCCCTTTAAGCCTTCAGGAATAGGGTCTTTTCCTTTCAAAGGTTCCTTGGTACATTGCTGGGAATGTGCTCCCCCAGAGACCCCAAGCCGTTCCCTAACTGAGCCTCTACTAAGTTTCCCGACACCTCTCTGATCAGCTGAACAACTGAGAGAGGGGCTGATCCCCTTAAATGATCCCCCTGGCACTGCAAGCAATTTAGCTGTCCTCCTAGCCAGAGAAGGTACATTGAAAGCTTTTCCCCAATCTCCTGACACAGGTATGGAAAGACCCCCAGGCACTGCATTTTACTTCCAGTCGAACCAGACGCATTTTCCCCTGCTTTCAGATAACTAGCAGCTGTCACTACGGGATAATTGAACCTGACAGTTCTAACACCGTCAACAGCCTGCCTACTCAAACTTTCAACAAATCCCTGTCGCTCTCCCTCAACCGAGCACTGCCACTCATCTAACAACTGAGAGATCCACTCCACCCACGTCTCGCATGCCTCTGCCCCTTTAGGGGTGGACAATATCCCAAAAGCCAGGCAGAGCCTGCCATAGCTGGAACATTTATTCGTAGACACTACCTGCAAATCAGACCACTCTTTTCTCTCCCTCCTAACAGTATGGACAGCCCATTGTCCCGCCTCACCTGGGGCACCAATAGACACTGGCAGTCCCACCACCAACTTGTCAGCGCTAGTCTGTACTTGAACAAAGTCCTCCAGGGTACCAACAACCACCCCACCCAACACGCATGCAGTAATAACCAGCAATCCCACACAGACACACATTACTAACCACAATCCCACAGAAACACAGCAGCACTGATTTAAACAGGGCAATCACACAGCACCCCACTGAATCAAATCCCGGACGAGCCCCCAAACGTAGCCCCCTGGGAAGCCTTAGGCTTGCTCAACTCACTTTCGTCTCGGGGGAGCAGCCTTCGGCCCCGCCAAACTGAGTAATCAAGTTTGTGTGGATGCTGTGTGATGTAGCCCACCCCGCCAAATAACAGACAATATACCGTATGTGATTAAATGATTACACTTTATAGATCTTACTGGAACTATGTAATTAATAGAGATAAAATATAAAAGGAAAGTAAAAGGCGCCAAACTTATCAAAGTTCAACCACTTCGTGCACAACAGTTGGAGCTCAATTAATGGAGTCTTCTTTCCACCATTCGATCCCCACCGACCCCCTCGACCCACCACCTGGGACCAACCACGGTGGTCGACCAGATGCTCCACATGAGTCTGTCTTTGTCTCCTCTCCTCGCCGAAGACCCTGGGCCTCGAACTCCCACTCAAGGTCCTTTCCACATCGCTTTTACAGCGTCGCATCCACTCTCTCTGTCCCCATCGCCGTCTTCTGCCCCAAAGCCCACAAAAAACAATAGCTTCCAGACACACAAGAAAGAATAACAATTGGTTTGTTCCATCTCTTATCAATAATATAACCCAAACAAACTGCTAGAGAAAGAACTTTCTCAGCAGTTAACATAACAAAGAAGCCATTTTATTTTAGCATAACAAGCCATTTTGATTAGCCTCAGCAGTAACATAAAAGAAGAAACCCCTTACAGGTGCAAAAGAGATTTACAAGAATGCTGTCAGCTTTCCATATTGATGCTTGCCTTAGTGAACTTCAACACATAGAAAGGCTGTACAAAGTGTCTGCACTCTGTTCTGTTAGCACATTATTTTAACCTCTACTCTTCTGTATTTTCCAGGACCGACCAAATGCTGGAGCAAGTCCAAACAGTTAACTTCTGCTTTTCTTTCTTATGACCAAAGTTTCCAGTGATTCCAATGTAGAACATTCGTAAAGCAGCAATAAAATATTGTAAAGATTACTGCAACACACATCAAAGTTGCTGGTGAATGCAGCAGGCCAGGCAGCATCTCTAGGAAGAGGTACAGTCGGCGTTTCGGGCCAAGACCCTTCGCCCTGATGTCCAGGTGTTTCAGAATTTTAGATTTTTCTGACTGACCCCAGCTGATACATGCTTTTGAAATGTGAAGCTCTCTGGGTTGGGTTCACAGATTCTTAAAGCAATTCTAATAATGTTATCTCAGAAATTTCACGTTAATGGAACACAAAATATGGAGTGTTAAAAGAGGAACTGATCATCTCATATTCTTCATTAATTTCAATTTGCCAGCTCAGTGCTTTCTCATGGTTACATTGAAACTCTGTCCACTGTAAATGCTCGGACTTTTTATCACTGTGCTTCCTTCCACCTCTCTCTGACATTGCCTTTAGTAGAGAATAATCCAGCTAGATTTTCCAAAGCCTTCATCAATGCCTCTGTCACTTGCAGATTCTTCTGCTCACAGTCCAAGATTCCATAACTTCATACTGTCCTACACTTGGCTTCCTGAAACCCTTTAGAACAGGGGTTCCTGACCTTTTTTATTGCATAGACTGACCAATACTATTAAGCAAAGAGACCATGGACCCCAGGCTGCGAATCCTTACCCTAGAATAAGATGCTGATCATAGCATATCAGAATATCCAATGATTAAGTTAAAGTACTGCTGGTTACTGGTTAAACTGAAATATTCCAGAAATCTGGAATTCAGCATCTGTGGAAAGAGAAACAGAGTTAATGTTTCTGGTCCAAGACACTTTGTCAGTAGAGCTGCTAGGACTTGATGTTTCGATGCCTATGGTAAGTCGGCACTCTCGATGTTGGCAGTGGGTTTGGAGTGGTGACAAGGGGGGAGGGTAGGTACGTTATCGGGGTCATCAGGTGGGCACCCTCCTTCTTTGACGTTTCGTTGATAAGCCCTTGACATCGCCAGAGGGCTCAACGGTGCTATCTGGCGTCCTAGATACACCCCCTTCAGTTCCATACCCTCCTGTCTTCATCTTGCAGACCAGTTGTTGTCTTTCCTTTTAATCCAAATCCAATTGCTGCTTTCTTCTGCTGCATTTGACAAGGACTTGATTGCTTGTTGGAGGGAGTAACCCCTCACCCCCATCTTCTTCAATAGACTGGTCGTAGATGTAGCAACGAATCCCCTGCATCCCACTCCTACAGGAAAAATCTTGGTCTTCCAGCCATTCTGGGCAGCTTCAGTTGCCAGTTCAGAGTACTTGGTCTTTTTCCTCTCATAAGCTTCTTCGACACCATCTTCCCATGGTACTGTCAATTCCACAACATATGCCAGCTTGGCTGTTGTGGACCACAGGACCATATCTGGCCTGAGTGTTGTAGCTGCAATGTCTGGGGGAAACACAAGAGAGCCTTAACTCCTCTTCTGTTTGCACAGATGCACCTCATCCAGATATGTGTATCCACCATTTTTGTTTCTGTTTCAGTTCAGATTCCCAACAAGTTTATAATGTCCTTGCTGTAATCCCTCATCTCTTACTGCAGATCCTAAGACTCATCTACGCTATTGAACATCATTTCTACTTTCAGATGACTCACAACTGACATGTAATGCCAACATTTATTTTATGCCTTTAAAAAGGTCTATCAACATGAAAAGTCCGAGTAAGTGGAAGTTCAAGCCTTGGGGTCAAGTTATCATGACGGATATCTGAGTGTGGTGAATAATGACAGTAATAGTTCTTTAGAATTTCACTCTCTATAAATCAAACTGTCCGGCATTCGAGTTTTATTATAAGGACTGTGATGTAACTTGGCTCAGACTTTGACTTTAGATAATGTAGCATTAAAATAACATGTCAGTAACCCTTAGTGCCTGCAATGTCAACTCTAATGAGGCCACAATCTACCTAACAGACAAATAAGTGTGTTCTTGTGCTGACCTGATAATAGACAAAAGCAGAATTTGGTTAGTTTTATGAAATGCCTTAGAAATGGATTAGACAGAAAACTTTTTCTATCTCAAAAATATATGACTTTAATGTTCGCTTGCAATATTGAATCCAACCATCTGGCACAAGTGTTCTGTGCTGGTCTTGTGTGTGCATCTATGCACTGTACTTTGCCTAACCCTTTCGACCTAAGAAGGTGCTTTCTATACCAACCATTGTCATGGTCTGGATCGGGTTCCCTTTAAATTTCCTATGTTTGTGTTACGATCAGGACCGTTGACTCCTTGTTTCCCTTGAATTCCCTGTTTTCCCGTGTCCCTTGGGCTTGGTGATTAAAGGCAATTTGCTCTCGACTGAACCGGCAGTTTATAAGTCTCTGGCTTTCAGCCGTTCGGCGCGAGAGCGTTATGGAGCGTTAACGAAGTCACCGAAGCTAGTGCGAGCCAACATCTTGCCAGACCCAACTAAGTTTCTTGCTGCAGCAAGCCAAGTCTCCTCCCTGAAGCAAGTGCCAGTAAGCCTGAGATAAGCCGGACCCTTGCCAGAGCGGGTCCATCAAAGTTAACCCGCCAGGGTGAGTCAAGAGCTCATCGCTGCTTGGAGTGCACTTGTGTCCAGATAAAGAACTGTCTATTGTTGTGTAGTTTCCATCTCCATGGCCTGTGTCGAAAAGGGGTTCTGGCCCTATGTCAAAAAGCATCCCGACTCTGTCCTGTGTCCGAGGAGCATTGGCTCAGTATTGCTTGACCTCGCCTCCACAGGGTAGGCCTGGCCGTCTGTCACTACCCTGAGTTGAGAACTATCTCTTCGTGTCCAAGTCCAGGTTTCGTGGTTCAAGTCCAAGCTCCAAGGTTCAAGTACCAAGTCCAAGTTCCGAGGTTCCAGTATCAAGTCCAGGCTCCGAGGTTCAAGTATCAAGTCCATGTCTGGGTCCCGAGTTCCATGTTCCAGTTGCAAGTCCGAGTCCTGGCTCCGAGGTCCCTGTTCTGAGTCCCTAGTACCTAGTCCAAGCCTGGGTCCCTGAGTTCCAAGTCCTAGCCCAGACCCTGATTCCCAGCCTAAGTCCAGGGCCTGAGTCAATAGACAATAGGTGCAGAAGTAGGCCATTCAGCCCTTTCAGCCAGCACCGCCATTCACTGTGATCATGGCTGATCATCCACAATCAGTACCTTTTTCCTGCCTTCTCCCCATATCCCTTGACTCTGCTAACTTTAAGAGCTCTATCTAACTCTTTCTTGAAAGAATCCAGAGAATTGGCCTCCACTGCCTTCTGAGGCAGTGCATTCCACAGAACCACAACCCTCTGTGTGAAAAAGTTTTTCCTCAACTCCGTTCTAAATAGTCAACCCCTTATTCTTAAACAGTGGCCTCTGGTTCTGGACTCCCCCAACATCGGGAACATATTTCCTGCCTCTAGCATGTCCAATCCCTTAATAATCTTATATGTTATAATAACAAGCTAGGGCCTTACTCTTTGGAGAGAAGGAGGATGAGAGGAGACATGATAGAGGTGTACAAGATAATAAGAGGAATAGATAGAGTGGACAGCCAGCGCCTCTTCCCCAGGGCACCACTGCTCAATACAAGAGGACATGGCTTTAAGGTAAGGGGTGGGAAGTTCAAGGGGGATATTAGAGGAAGGTTTTTTACTCAGAGAGTGGTTGGTGCGTAGAATGCGCTGCCTGAGTCAGTGGTGGAGGCAGATACACTAGTGAAGTTTAAGAGACTACTAGACAGGTATATGGAGGAATCTAAGGTGGGGGCTTATATGGGAGGCAGGGTTTGAGGGTCAGCACAACGTTGTGGGCCGAAGGGCCTGTACTGTGCTGTACTATTCTATGTTCTATGTTTCAATCAGATTCCCTCTCATCTTTCTAAATTTCAGTGTATACAAGCCCAGTCACTCCAATCTTTCAACATATGACAGTCCACCGCCATCCTGAGAATTAACCTCATGAACCTATGCTGCACTCCCTCAATAGCTAGAATGTCCTTCCTCAAATTTGGAGACCAAAACTGTTCTCAATCCTCCAAGTGTGGTCTCACCAGGGCCCCGTACAACTGCAGAAGAACCTCTTTGCTCCTAAACTCAACTCCCCTTGTTATGAAGGCCAACATGCCATTAACTTTCTTCACTGCCTGCTGTACCTGCGTGCTTACTTTCAGTGACTGATGAACAAGGGCACCTAGATCTCATTGCACTTCCCCTTTTCCTAACTTGACACCATTCAGATAGTAATCTGCCAGATGGTCTGCATCCCAGAGTGCTTAAGGAAGTAGCCCAATAAATAGTGAATGCATTAGTGATAATTTTTCAAAACTCTTTAGATTCTGGATTAGTTCCTGAGGATTGGAGGGTGGCTAATGTAACCCTGCTTTTTAGAAAAGTAGGGAGAGAGAAACCGGGGAATTATAGACCGGTAAGCCTAACATCGGTGGTGGGGAAAATGCAAGAGTCAGTTATCAAAGATGTGATAACAGCACATTTGGAAAGCGGTGAAATCATCGGACAAAGTCAGCATGGATTTGTGAAAGGAAAATCATGTCTGACGAATCTCATAGAATTTTTTGAGGATGTAACTATTAGAGTGGATAGGGGAGAACCAGTGGATGTGGTATATTTGGATTTTCAAAAGGCTTTTGACAAGGTCCCACACAGGAGATTAGTGTGCAAACTTTATGCACACAGTATTGGAGGTATGGTATTGATGTGGATAGAGAACTGGTTGGCAGACAGGAAGCAAAGAGTGGGAATAAACGGGACCTTTTCAGAATGGCAGGCAGTGACTAGTGGGGTACTGCAAGGCTCAGTGCTGGGACCTCAGTTGTTTACAATATATATTAATGACTTAGACGAGGGAATTAAATGCAGCATCACCAAGTTTGTGGATGACATGAAGCTGGACGGCAGTGTTAGCTGTGAGGAGGATGCTAAGAGGCTGCAGGGTGACTTGGATAGGTTAGGTGAGTGGGCAAATTCATGGCAGATGCAATTTAATGTGGATAAATGTGAGGTTATCCATTTCGGTGGCAAGAACAGGAAAACAGATTATTATCTGAATCATGGCCGATTAGGAAAAGGGGAGGTGCAACAAGACCTGGGTGTCATTGTACACCAGTCATTGAAAGTGGGCATGCAGGTACAGCAGGCGATGAAAAAGGTGAATGGTATGCTGGCATTCATAGCAAGAGTATTCGAGTACAGGAGCAGGGGGGTACTACTGCAGTTGTACAAGGCCTTGGTGAGACCACACTTGGAGTATTGTGTGCAGTTTTGGTCCCCTAATCTGAGGAAAGACATTCTTGCCATAGAGGGAGTACAGAGAAGGTTCACCAGATTGATTCCTGGGATGGCAGGACTTTCATATGATGAAAGACTGGATCGACTAGGCTTATACTCTCTGGAATTTAGAAGATTGAGGGGGGATCTGATTGAAACGTATAAAATTCTAAAGGGATTAGACAGGCTAGATGCAGGAAGATTGTTCCTGATGTTGGGGAAGTCCAGAACGAGGGGTCATAGTTTGAGGATAAAGGGGAACCCTTTTAGGACCGAGATGAGGAAAAACTTCTTCACACAGAGAGTGGTGAATCTGAGGAATTCACTGCCACAGGAAACAGTTGAGGCCAGTTCATTGGCTATATTTAGGAGGGAGTTAGATATGGCCCTTGTGGCTAAAGGGATCAGGGGGTATGGAGAGAAGGCAGGTACAGAGTTCTGAGTTGGATGATCAGCCATGATCGTACTGAATGGTGGTGCAGACTCGAAGGGCCAGCTGGCTTACTCCTACACCTATTTTCTATGTTTCTATGTTTCTATGTTTCTGTGCCTTCCTGTTCTTGCCACCAAAGTGAATAACCTCACATTTATCCACATTATACTGCATCTGCCATGCATCTGCCCACTCACCCAACCTGTCCAAGTCACCCTGCATTCTCATAACATCCTCCTCACGTTTCACACTGCCACCCAGCTTTGTGTCATCTGAAAATTTGTTAATGTTACTTTTAATCCCTTCATCTAAATCATTAATGTATATTGTAAATAGCTGCGATCCCAGTACCGAGCCTTGCGGTGCCCCACTAGTCACTGCCTGCCATTCTGAAAAGGACCCATTAATCCCTACTCTTTGTTTCCTGTCTGCCAACCAATTTTCTGTCCATGTCAGTACCCTACCCCCAATATCATGTGCTCTAAATTTGCCCACTATCCTCCTATGTGGGACCTTATCAAAGGCTTTCTGAAAGTCCAGGTACACTACATCCACTGGCTTTCCCATGTCCATTTTCACAGTTACATTCTCAAAAAATTCCAGAAGATTAGTCAAGTATGATTTCCCCTCCGTAAATCTATGCTGACTTGGACCTATCCTGCTACTGCTATCCAAATATGCCACTATTTCATCTTTTATAATTGATTCCAGCACCTTCCCCACCACTGATGTCAGACTAACTGGCCTATAATTACTTGTTTTCTCTGTCCCTCCTTCCTTAAAAATTGGGATAACATTAGCCACACTCCAATCCGCAGGAACTGATCCTGAATCTATAGAACATTGGAAAATGATTACCAATGTATCCACGATTTCTAGAGCCACCTCCTTAAGTACCCTGGGATGCAGACCATTAGGCCCTGGGGTTTATCAGCCTTCAGTCCCATCAGTTTATCCAACACCATTTTCTGCCTGATGCGAATTTCCTTCAGTTCCTCTGTTACCCGAGGTCCTCTGGCCACTATTACATCTGGGAGATTGTTTGTGTCTTCCCTAGTGAAGACAGACAGATCCATGTACCTGTTCAGCTCGTCTGCCATTTCCTTGTTCCCCATAATTTTTTCACCCGTTTCTATCTTCAAGGGCTCAACTTTGGTCTTAACTAATTTTTTCTTCTTCACATACACAAAGAAGCTTTTACTATCCTCCTTTATATTCTTGGCTAGCTTACCTTCTTACCTCTTCTTTCCCCCCCATATTGCCTTTTCAGTCATCTTCTGTTGCTCCTTAAATGTCTCCCAATCCTCTGGCTTCTCGCTCATCCTTGCTATGTTATACTTCCTCTCTTTTATTTTTATACTGTCCTTGACTTCCCTTGTTATCCACGGTCACCCCTTACTCCTCTTAGAGTCTTTTTTTCTCTTTGGAATGAACTGATCCTGCACCTTCTGTATTATTTCCAGAAATACCTGCCATTGTTGTTCCTCTGACATCCCTGCTAGGGTATCTTTCCAGTCAACTTTGGCCAGCTCCTCCCTCATGGGTCCATTGTCCCCTTTGTTCAACTGTAATACTGACACTTCCGATCTTCCCTTCTCCTTCTCAAATTGTAGATTAAAACTTATCATATTATGGTTACCTCCTAATGGCTCCTTTACCTTGAGTTCCCTTATCAAATCTGGTTCATTACACAACACTAAATCCAGAATTGCCTTCTCCCTGGTAGGATCTAATACAAGCTGCTCTAAGAATCCATCTCCGAGGCATTCCACAAACTCCCTTTCTTGGGGTCCAGTACCAACCTGATCTTCCCAGTCTACCTGCAAGTTGACAGAATTACCTTTGCAACATGCCAATTTTAACTCTTGATTTAACTTGCACCCTATATCCAGGCTACTGTTTGGGGGCCTGTAGATAATTCCCATCAGGGTCTTTTTGCTCTTACAGTTTCTCAGTTCTATCCATACTGACTCTATATCTCCTGATTCAATGTCCCCCCTCGCAAGTGACTGAATTTCATTCCTCACCAACACAGCCACCCCACCCCCTCTGCCCACCTCTCTGTCCTTTCGATAGGATGTATATCTCTGAATATTCATTTCCCAGCCCTGGTCCTCTTGCAGCCATGTCTCTGTTATTCCCACAACATCATACTTGCCAGTTTCCAACTGAGCCTCAAGCTCATCCACTTTATTTCTCATACTCCGTGCATTCAAAAGTAATACTTTTACTCCCCTTACCTTTCACATCAATTCCTATTGTACTTGGCCATACTCTCCGATCCCTTCCTGAGCTTTCTGCCCCTTAAATTCTGTTGTCTTTCTTAACTTTTCTTATTCTCTTTTTCCCTTTAACTCCATTCTTATATTTCCAGTTCGTCCCCTCCCCCCCACTACTCAGTTTAAACACACCCGTGTAGCAGTGGCAAACCTGCCTGCCAGAATGCTGGTCCCCTGTCTGTTAAGGTGCAACTCGTCCCTTCTGTACAATTCATCCTTACCCCAAAACAGATCCCAGTGGTCCAAGAATCTAAATCCCTACTTCCCGCACCAGCTCCTCTGCCATAAATTCAGATATCCTATTTCCCTGTTGCTGCCCTCACCAGCACAAGGAACTGGAAGCAAACCGGAGATAACCACCCTGGAGGTCCTGCTTTTCAGCCTTCTTCCGAGTTCTCTGAAGTCACGCTGCAAAATGTCTCTCCTCTTCTTCCCGCCGTCAGTTGTGCTGGCATGCACCACCACCTCCAGCAGATCACCTTCTCCCTTGACGATGGTCTGTCATGTCCTGGATCCTGGCACCAGGTAGGCAACACACCATCCTTAAATCCCGCCTGTTGCCACAGAAACCCCTATCTGTACCTCTCACTATGGAGTCTCCTACTACGCTGATGTCTGTCTCCTCGACTTTGCTTCAGCGCCAAATTTTGACTCGCACACCCATCCGCCTCTCAGGCTGGCAGTGTCTTCTGTCCCGACAGCTTCCAAGAGGGTGAACCTGTTTTCTAGAGGCACATCCCCTGGGGTCTCCTGTACTCCAAGCATCCATCCTTTCCTCATCGTTGCCCCCCTTCTCTCTTCCGGTATCTTTGGTGTAATGATCTCATTGCAGGTCCTGTCCAGAACAATCTCTGTTTCCCGGATGAACCTGAGGTCATCCAGTTGTCTCTCCAGTGCCTCAACACAGTCCTTCAGGAGCTGAACGTGGACACACTTTCCACATTTGTAGCAGCCAGTATCCCTGACCTCCCACATCATGCAAGCAGCACACTGAATCAGTTGATCTGTCATTTCTTCACCACTTCTCACCCCCTCCAACTGTGGTGTAGTCTCCTCCCTCAGCCTCCTTGCCGAAGACTCTCGAGACAAAGACTCACATTTTTCTCACAAGGCATTTCCCTCAACGAGGCCACTTCCTGACAGGCCACTCCCCTAGAGCAAACCTTGACTATATTGGCTGATATTTTGACTAATTCGTTTCACCTGTCGCACCTCGGCCGACCTTGAACATTTGTGTTGCAGGCTGGTCCCGACTGGGTTTTAAATCAACCGCTCCTTCTCAGCCAATGCCCTCACTCACTCCTTCACTTGTCGCACCTCAGCTGAGTCCCAGTCTATTGCACTTATTCCCGCTTCCACTTCGCTCTCTCCTTGATTTCTCTCTGTTCTATCCTTGCATCATGGCTTTCCTTGTAACTACTAATAAACTTAACTCTACAAAACATGTTTGTGTCCTGCATTTAGGTCCACCACTGCTCCGCACTTGTGACAACCATCAAATAGCCATCTTCTATTCCTTGTTCCTTCACAGAATGTGGAATGTCAAACAGGCCCTTCAGGCCACAAAGTCTGTGCTGAACACGATACCTAATTATTTCAAACCTCTTCTGTCTGTACATGATCCATATTCCTCCACTCTGCATATCCATGTGTCTATCTAGAAGACTCTTAAATACCACTATTGTATCTGATTTCACCACTACCCCTGGCAGGCAGTACCAAGTATTACGATTGGTAAAAGATTCTGACTCTCCACATAATTACTTCATTAATATTTCTTTCAATGCTTTACTTTAAGGAGAAACATAACAGTAGCAGAATCGCTGCCACCATCTTTTCACTGTCTAATGCCACTGAAAAGATAAAGATCCTGTCTGCAGCAGCATTTCCAGGCATCAGTGCCCATCACTGCAGAGGTCTGCCTGGTGTTATTCTGAATATATTGCATAAAACAGCTATCTCAGGCAACTGGTCCGAGCTGCCGTTTATGTTCAACTCCAACTAACGTCACCAACATACGTTTCTGTTCCTTCCCCCATGCTTCTCCATTTATCATGCTCCATGCAACTGTTCCACATAGTAGCAAAATTCATATTTGAACCATTACACCCAGCCCCACCGAGTTTACTGCTGGATATTCTTGACTTTAGATCATGTATTTTCCACAGAGAGACACGTCTACCCTCTAGCCATCATTGGCTTTCATTGTCCTAAGTACTTTTTATCAGGTGAGCCATGAACCCTCATTTCTGTGGCCCACAGTCTGGTTATTTACAGGTCACGTTACATACATGTGAATTTGGTAGGGATTTGTACAGTTCCCAACCGGAAATCTGGAAGTCCAGGCTTACTGGCGTGCCCATTTATCTGTTACATGTTGGTCCCTAAAATCGGGAGTTGGTGAGCAGAAGTGAAATTATACCTACTTCACTTGCCCCACATGCAACATGAAAAGACACTGACTACCTCCTAAAGTTGCTCTTGCCTATTTTTTTTTTGGCTGTCAAGTGATCCTTGACTTGGGTTCAAATCAGGAGAAAATTAAACTCATCAAAATATTGAAGAATTTTGAAAATTTCCCTTTTCCCACACTTCCTGATTGACCTCCATTAAGTTCAAAGCATTACAAAATGAAGAATGTGTATTAAAAGTCATCTTCTTAAAACTTCAGATCTTTCATGAAACCAACCTTCCTATTTTTCTGCACAGCACACAATGATTTGAAGTAGAAACCTGTTGAAAAAATGGAAAAAAGAGATCGGGAGTAAGAATTTCCCTTTTCATGCCCAGAGAGGGGTTAGAATTAGGGCCATTAGATCAAGCTAAGGTCTCTCTCACCTTCCTCAAATTCTACATGTGATCTTCATCAATGATATCACATAGGACAACACCCAGAAAATGCTGGAGGAGCTCAGCAGGACAGGCAGCACCTATGGAAAAAAGTACAGTCGACGTTTCGAGCAGGACTGGAGAAAAAAACTGAGGTGTAGATTTAAAAGGTGGGTGAGAGGAGAGAGAAACACAAGGTGATAGGTGAAACCCGGAGGGGGAAGGATGAAGTAAAGAGCTGGAAAGTTGATTGATGAAAGAGACAGAAGGTCATGGAAGAAAGGAAAAGGGGTAAGGAGCACCAGAGGGAATGTAAGGAGATGAGGTGAGAGAGGGAAAAAGGGATGGGGAATGGTGAGCCGAGGGTGGCGGAGCATTACTGGAAGTTTGAGAAATTGATGTTCGTGCCATCAGGTTGAAGGCTACCCAAACGGAATATAAGGTGTTGTTCCTCCAAGCTAAGTGTGGTCTCATCACAACAGATTAAAATGGGTGGCCACTGGGAGATCCCACTTGTTCTGGTGGATGAAGTGTAGGTGCTCGGCTAAGTGGTCTCCCAATCTATGTCGGGTCTCACTGAAATACAGGAGGCACCGAGCACAGTAAATCACCCCAACAGACTCGCAGGTGAAATGTCACCTCACCTGGAAGGACTGTTTAGGGCCCTGGATGGTAGTGAGGGAGGAGGTGTAGGGGCAGGTGTAGCACTTGTTCCACTCGCAAGGATTAGTGCCGGGAGGGAGATCAGTGGGGAGGGATGAGTGGACAAGGGAGTTGTGTAGGGAGCGATCCCTGTGGAAAGCAGAAAGTTGGGGTGAGGAGAGGGAAAGATGTGCTTGGTTTCTCCTCAGCTTTTTTTCTCTAGTCCTGCCGAAGAGTTCCAGCCCGAAATGTACTTTTTTCCATAGATGCTGCCTGGCCTGTTGAGTTCCTCCAGCATTTTTTTTTGTTGCTCGGATTTCCAGCATCTGCAGATTTTCTCTTGTTTGTGAATTCATAAGGACTTCACCTTCATATTTGGTTGCAAGTACATCAAGCCCTCTCCAACTGCCTGGATAAGTGCAGCACTAGCAACTAAAGCACAGCACCTGATTGGTTCCTCTATGGAACTCCAAAAAGATTTATTTCTTCCCCTCTGAATGTGGAACACCGCATTCCAGGTTCTGATGTGCTTGAATTAGCCATGCTCTACCTCTGCAAGTTTATTAGTTTTATTTGCCATTCACATTTCTTTGACTGCCTCTATGTAAACTTATTTCACCTCTTTCTGAGCAGTGGGAGCAGAATTTTAATGAGTGTTGAAAAAGGATCTCGTGCTTCATCGATCTTACATCCCAAATGCATCTTCAGATATAGACTCTAGGCACTCCAACAGTTCCACAACCATCTGAACAGATTACATCAGTTTATGATGGAGATGGAGAAGAATGGTTCGCTCCCATTTCTGGACATTCTAATATGATGGAAACCAGATGGTAGCCTCAGGCATGGCATATATCGGAAACCCACTCATGCTGACTTAAATCTCAACAATAACAGCCATCATCATGCATGTCTCCCGATGTGGAGCAGTTCTTCCTACTTTCATTAACTATATGAAAACTATTTTGTACCCATGGATATAAAACGATTATGCATGACATTCCAACAGAATTGCTTCAAGGTGAAGGAAATCAATCTGGAAAAACCAGGAAACCTAACAACAAGGTGGAACCCTTCACCATTGCATTTCTTCCCTATATTTCCACAGTTTGTAGAAGGATTGCCAGGATCTTGAATAAATACTGGATTAATACCATCCACAAACTCGTAAAGAAGCTCAAATCACAGTTTATGTGGGTCAAAGATGACCTGGGACTCAGGTTGGCTGGTGTTTACAGGATTCCCTGTGAATGTGAAGCATATCAGAAGGTGTATCCATTTGGATTACCTAGAGAAAACTGGCTGTAGCAAAACCGAAATTTGCATTTGCAGTAGGCGTAGGATTGACTTTGACAGAACAAGACTACTGTGTTGCAGCGATGGCTTTAGGGACCACATGGTATAAGAAGCCATTGAAATAAAACTAGGGGCAAAGAATTTTAACAAAGATGAAGGTCTCGCTCAAGTAAAAACTGGAATTCAATTGTAACCAAGCTGAGAGAACAGAAACCTGATTGGATGAGGACTAACCATTCAGGAGGGATATATTACAGGGGTGTAAATACCAACAGATTAGACATACCCAGGCTTCATTCCTGATGAAGATGGCAGAGTTTATCATTGAAACATTGGTTATAATCAACATCTGTACCCAGCTGGAAGCTTGAGAAGAGTTTGTTCATTTAATGAGTCTTGTTAGTGTATATGTTTTTGTCAATGTGTGGGGAAAGATCAAGAATGGCTGAAATTCATATGTTTTTGCTGGCAGAATAGAAATTAATATTTGTTAACAACAAGACCTAAACTATTTTATATTGCCATAGCTACAGTATGCTCTTTGGAAACCCAGACTACTGTGTCATGGTTAGTACTTATATATTATTTACCTGTTCTGTCCAGAGCCATTGCTGTATGATCCTAAAATAAGTTAATTTATTTTGCACAAGATTGTAAAATGCAATAGTCCTACTCCAAAGTTTGCTCTCAAAGCCAACTTCATGCGTGGAATTGCATCAAACTCATTACACAGTACTGCCACACACATCAAAGTGGCTGGTGAACGCAGCAGGCCAGGCAGCATCTCTGGGAAGAGGTACAGTCGACGTTTTGGGCTGAGACCCTTCGTCAGGACTAACTGAAAGAAGAGCTAGTAAGAGATTTGAAATTGGGAGGGGGAGGGGGGGATCCAAAATGATAGGAGAAGACAGGAGGGGGAGGGATGGAGCCAAGAGCTGGACAGTTGATTGGCAAAAGGGATATGAGAGGATCATGGGACAGAAGGCCCAGGGAGAAAGAAAAGGGGGA
Source organism: Mobula hypostoma (assembly GCF_963921235.1). NCBI lineage: Eukaryota > Metazoa > Chordata > Chondrichthyes > Myliobatiformes > Myliobatidae > Mobula > Mobula hypostoma. The sequence goes on from NC_086115.1 coordinate 733,866, forward strand.
GGGGGGGAAAACCCAGAGGATGGGCAAGGGGTATAGTCAGAGGGACAGAGGGAGAAATAAAGAGACACAGAGAGAGAAAGAGTGTGTGTGTATATAAATAAATAACGGATGGGATACGAGGGGGAGGTGGGGCATTAGCGGAAGTTTGAGAAGTCAATGTTCATGCCATCAGGTTGGAGGCTACCCAGGCGGAATACAAGGTGTTGTTCCTCCAACCTGAGTGTGGCTTCATCTTTACAGTAGAGGAGGCCGTGGATAGACATGTCAGAATGGGAATGGGATGTGGAATTAAAATGTGTGGCCACTGGGAGATCCTGCTTTCTCTGGCGGACAGAGCGTAGGTGTTCAGCAAAACGATCTCCCAGTCTGCGTTGGGTCTCGCCAGTATATAGAAGGCCACATCGGGAGCACCAGACTCAGTATATGACCCCAGCTGACTCACTGGTGAAGTGTCACCTCACCTGGAAGGACTGTCTGGCGCCCTGAATGGTGGTAAGGGAGGAAGTGTAAGGGCATTGTAGCAGTTGTTCCGCTTACAAGGATAGGTGCCAGGAGGGAGATCAGTGGGGAGGGATGGGGGTGACGAATGGACAAGGGAGTCGCGTAGGGAGCGATCCCTGTGGAAAGCAGAGGGGGGGAGGGAAAGATATGCTTAGTGGTGGGATCCCGTTGGAGGTGGCGGAAGTTACGGAGAATAATATGTTGGACCCGGAGGCTGGTGGGGTGGTAGGTGAGGACCAGGGGAACCCTATTCCTAGTGGGGTGGCAGGAGGATGGAGTGAGAGCAGATGTGCGTGAAATGGGGGAGATGCATTTGAGAGCAGAGCTGATGGTGGAGGAAGGGAAGCCCCTTTCTTTAAAAAAGGAGGACATCTCCCTCATCCTGAGAGCAGATGCGGCGGAGACGGAGGAATTGCGAGAAGGGGGATGGCATTTTTGCAAGAGACAGGGTGAGAAGAGGAATAGTCCAGACAGCTGTGAGAGTCAGAAGGCTTATAGTAGACATCAGTGGATAAGCTGTCTCCAGAGATAGAGACAGAAAGATCTAGAAAGGGGAGGGAGGTGTCGGAAATGGACCAGGTAAACTTGAGGGCAGGGTGAAAGTTGGAGGCAAAGTTAATGAAGTCAACGAGCTCAGCATGCGTGCAGGAAGCAGCGCCAATGCAGTCGTCGATGTAGCGAAGGAAAAGTGGGGGACAAATACCAGAATAGGTTTGGAACATAGATTGTTCCACAAAGCCAACAAAAAGGCAGGCAGTACCTCCTTTTGATCTGGGTCCAGAGCTTCCACCTATCAGCCATTAGATCCTTTTGCTAAGACAATGGGATTTGCTATCCACAGCTGGACCTGGTAATCCAAGAAATTCTTTCTCCAGTGTGACCACAAATGAATGTATGTGGTAAGAGATCATTGAGCAAACATTCTGGATATGCAATAAACACAGGATCTTACAGATAACTTTGACCCAACTCATCCATACATAACATCATGCCTTCCTAAGCTAGTCCCATTTGCCCATGCACTTCCAGACTTTTCCTATCTATGTGCTGATCCAAAGGTCCTTTAAATGTTATTTTGTACCCATTTTCTCTGGCAGATTTGTACATATACACACCAGGCTGTATGTGAAGAAGTTACCCCCTCAGTTTTCTTTTAGATCTTTCCCCTCCCCGCTTAAACCTATTCCCTCCAGTTCTTGACTTCCCAACCCTGGGAAAAAGAATGAGTGCATTCATCCTATCTGTGCCCCTCATAATCTTATACACCTCTATAAGATCAGTCACAATTTCCTATGCTCCAAGAAGTAAAGTCCTGTCTTGCCCACCGTCCTCCTCAAACCAAAATTTTCAAGTCCTGGCAACATCCTGCTAAATCTTTTCACCACCACTCCATTAGATAAGCCTGGCTTAGCAGTGAACTAGTCAGGGACAGACCTTTCTTTAAAAGGCAATTTGAAGTAAGGATTGCCATCTCTGGTTATATAAAAAACAGAAAGAACATGACATTTTTTGAAGCCTCTACAAACTCTCCTGAGATAATAATGATTGTAGAGTGTGATAATGTGTTGTTTCATGTCCATTTCACATATCACACAAAACTAGTAGAAAGTGTGCAGCTTTGATCAAATATCTATAACTGGGCAATAAATTACAGATAAGTTTTAATCAAAGGCAATTCTTTTCAACTTGGAGCACACTCCCATCCTCTACTCAACCTTACAGGATCTGAAAACTTGCTGTCTTTAGGTGCCATAAAGATGCAAACGATGATGGGTTCATGAGTTTTTTAAAAATTATTAATAGCAGGATGAAGTTACATTTAATTCCTTGAGGAGGTAAGAACAAGACATTCCATTTTAATTATTATTTGATATGGCAGCTGCATAAAATGTTGCTGGAAATTTCCACAGATTCTGAAGTTAGATGGGTCACTGATATTGTCTATGGCAATGCCATTCAGGCACTTGATAAGCAACCAAGTAACGAGCTGAAATTTTCAGCAGGTGGCTCATTTATTTGGAAAATTTGTGTTAAATTCAAAGTACAAAATGACCACACTGTACAATATTTATCCTATAAGGAGAATAGCGCTGCATAAACTCCAAGTGACTATCCTTTTCTTAAAAACATACAAGTAAAGAAAATTATACTAGGCTAATATAAATAATGGCCATAAGTATCTCTTCCCTAAGTACTGGGATTAATCATAAGACCATAAGATCATGAGACATAGGAGCAGAATTAGGCTATTTGACCATTTGAGTCTCTTCCACTATTCTATCATGGCTGATTTGTTATCCTCCTCAAACCCATTCTCCTGCCTTCTCCCCATAACCTTTGATGCCCTAACTAACCAAGAACTTATTAATCTCCACTTTATAAATATACTCAATGATGATCCTGAGCAAGGAACAGCTGCAAACAGTGGTAGTTGTTTTAAAGCTCCAAAACGTCCCCAAGGCCTTTCACTGAGTGTTGGCACTAAGAGGCATAAAGAATTATTAAGGCCCCAATCAAGTGTTTATGGAGAGAAGTAGTTTTTAAGGAGCTCCTTAAAGCAGAAAAGAAAGGTAGCTGGAGGGATGGTGAAAAATTGTGCCCTAAAACTGAAGCTGCTGGGGGAACAAAGTATATTGATTGGTCTCTGCACAAGAACAGATCAATGGTTCAAAGCTGACTTCCGTGAAACAGGCAGAAGACCTCTAACCAGTTTTCATAGTCCAGTTACTTTACACTAACAAATACATTCAAAATGACTCAGCATATTAAAACACTACACAGACCTTCACATAATTATTATTCTTCGGAGTCAAACCCTATTATGCAAGCAGACCTGCAGTGCATTTTGCTATAAATTCCCTGAATGACCCAAAGGGTGAAATTTGTCACATTGATAAATTTAGTGAAAAAGTCAGTAATCGTATAAGATTGGAAGCAACAATTTGTTCTCATGCCAATTTTTTGATTAAAAATTTTGACAGGGTGAACATTTTGCTTCTTCCTTCAGTGATTCATGCCTAAATAATATTTTTTTTCCTGGTGAAAAAGTTAATTTATCATCTTCTTTAATCAAACAAGGTTTTGATCTTGCTGTTAGTGTCAGTTTCAATGTCAATGACGCTCTGTTACTCTGCGTTGTGGTGCTAAAATATCAAATAACTTAGCCAGCAGGTGAACTGTGTACCAGAGTCAGATGAGTCTATGTGAGTATGATCAACCTGCTCCTTTCCTGCTGGCTCCTGTACAGAAATGAAAACAGGAACTGGCACCCATTCTTTCCTCATTCATGTTCTTATTGACTTAGTGGGATAGATCTTTTAACGTCAAAGGTTCAAAAGTTCCAAAGTTCATTTATTATGTTACGAGAATACACATAAAATTAAGATGTTTGCTGGCCTGGGCTAGCATCAGTGGCATCAGCAGATGGTCTGCCACCTGCCCTCAGGGGAAGGAGAGATAAGGAACAATGGAGCAGCGTCTGGAGATGTGTAATGAAGGGATGTGGGAGGGAGAGCTGTCTGGAGCGGCTCCCCCTTTGAACCCTGAACTGTTTGAAGTGATGGACAGGCGATACCCCAGCAGGGGGATAAAAAGGGACAGGTTCGCTAAGGCAACACACACACGCCACCCGAGGTAACGAGACCCTGGAAGCGGTGCGCCTCTCACGAGTGGGTGAGAAGCATCAGACAACGACAAGGGTGGAAAGGTACGATCAGCGGGAACCCGGTGTGTGTCCGCCCTTGCCTGGGTGCCGGGTTCACTGCAGAGGATCGACCGCATCTGGAGGAGGGGTCACAGTTGGTGACCTCAGGTGACATCACCAAGGACCCGCCCAAAAGTTGCTTGTGAACCATCCCGCTGGTCTGTGAGTGAAGCCGTTCTGAATGATCAGTTGTTCCTGTTCTCTCTGTCTCTCTTCCCCCACCTTGTCCATCGCCATGGCAACGATTACTGCGAACTGAACTACTAACTGGACTGAACTTTGAGTCATTTTGAAATTGGTCATTTACCCCTAGACAACGACAGAGCTTGATTGATGCTGTTATCTTAATTCTGTGCACATGTGCGTTTATCATCGCTGAACTGTTGCATTTATTATCCTTTCGATTAATGTGTTGCTTGTTTCTTTAATAAAACTTTCTTAGTTCTAGTACTCCAGACTCCAACTGAGTGATCCATTTCTGCTGGTTTGGCAACCCAGTTACGGGGTACGTAACATAAGTGGGGTTCTCGTCCGCGATTTTGAACGCTAAATTTGGGACGGAGTAAATTGATTGGGTTAAAATTCCCGAAAGAAAGAAAAGACAAACAGCAGAAATGGAGGTTGAGGAATTTATAAAGGCGCCGACCTTGGAGGCATTAGAGGATGCCAGGAAATCGGAATTGATAGCTGTGGCCAAACGGGTGAATCTTGCTAAGGTGAAGTCGACAATGAGGAGAGAGGAGATACACAGAGCTATTGTAGAGCACTATGTATCTAAAGGTGTGTTTCCCCAAGGTGAGCTGCGGGTGGTGTCTATTGAAAAACCTGCTGGAGACGCGGTACAGGTACAGCTTGAAAAACTGAGACTCGAGCACGAGTTCCGGGTACGGCAGTTAGAACATGAAGAGAAGCAGTTAGAAAGGCGGGAGAGAGAGAAAGAGTTAGAAAGGCGGGAGAGAGAGAAAGAGGTAGAAAGGCAAGAGAGAGAGAAAGAGGTAGAAAGGCAAGAGAGAGAAAGACAGTTGGAGAGAGAGGAGAAACAGAGGGAAAGGGAATTTGAGCTGGAGAAGTTAAAGATAAGGGCCGAGCAGGGGCTCGTGCCGAACCAAGGTGGAGGGTTCCGGGCGACCCAGGAGGTAAGGCTGGTTCCCCCTTTTGACGATACCGACGTGGATCGGTACTTTCTCCACTTCGAAAAGGTGGCTATAAGTCAGGAATGGCCGAGGGATAAGTGGGTTGTTTTACTTCAGAGTGTACTGAAAGGGAAGGCCCAACAAGCTTACTCCGCTTTATCCGCGGAAGATGCCCAGAAGTATGAGGTGGTGAAGGAGGCCATCCTCAGGATTTATGAGTTGGTCCCGGAGGCATACCGGCAGAGGTTCCGGAATGCGAGGAAGCGGTGGGACCGCACGTATTTGGAGTTTGCTCGTGAGATGCAAACATATTGTGAGCGTTGGTGCGCCTCGAAGGGGGTAGAGGGGGATTATGACAGACTGCTACAACTGATTCTGATTGAGCAGTTTAAAGGTTGTGTCCCTGAGGGTATGAGACCCTACCTCGATGAGAAAGATAGTTTCCCCTCTCCAGCAGCAAAGAAATTCCACCAGCAATCAAAGGCAGTCTCCCCTCTCTGCTAGCAGAGCAATCCCACCAGCGATCAGAGACAGTCTCCCCTCCTCGGCAACAGAATGATCCCACCAGCGATGAGAGACAGTCTCCCCTCTCCGCTAGAAGAACAATCCCACCAGCGATGAGAGACAGTCTCCCCTCCTCGGCAACAGAATGATCCCACCAGCGATCAGAGACAGTCTCCCCTCCCCGGCAGCAGAGTGATCCCACCAGCGATGAGAGACAGTCTCCCCTCTCCGCTAGAAGAACAATCCCACCAGCGATCAGAGACAGTCTCCCCTCCCCGGTAGCAGAGCAATCCCACCAGTGATCAGAGACAGTCTCCCCTCTCCGCTAGCAGAGCAATCCCACCAGCGATCAGAGACAGTCTCCCCTCTCCGCTAGCAGAGCAATCCCACCAGCGATCAGAGACAGTCTCCCCTCCCCGGTAGCAGAGCAATCCCACCAGTGATCAGAGACAGTCTCCCCTCTCCGCTAGCAGAGCAATCCCACCAGCGATCAGAGACAGTCTCCCCTCTCCGCTAGCAGAGCAATCCCACCAGCGATCAGAGACAGTCTCCCCTCTCCGGTAGCAAACAACACTGACCAGAGAGGAATTCACGGTAAGGTGTCATTGAGGGAAAGTCTGCAAAAACATCAGAGGGCTCAAGAGCAGGTCTAGATGTGGATCAGTGGTGACCCAAGTGCAGCGCATGGACTTAGTGTCCGGTGAGACGAAGGAGAATTCCAGCCAGGAAACACCCCACAGAGCTGAAGATCTCTCCGCTCTTGAGTCACCTCAGCACTGAACAACAGACCTAGTGAGTTCCTCATCAGCTACCCGAATCCATTCATCAAGGAAAGACAGGATCAAATGGCCTAGATTGTCAGACAACATCACCTGGATGCAGTTCGATGCTGATCTAGACGGCATCCTGGAAGTTGGCTTAGCAGGTCCAGTACACAGAAAGATCGACTCACTCACAGACATAGCGTACAATCTAGCTAAGGAACGATTTGGCCCAATGGAGCGGAGAAGCCAGCCCGAGTTACTGCGGCAACCAGGTAGGAGGGAAACGGAGATTCGTCCCTTGAGAGGTGAATTAAAGGCACTCTACAAGAGGTTTAAAACCAGCTCACTGGCCGAAAAAGGAAGCATCAAGGACTTAACCAGTATGCTGCAGAAAAAGCTGTGCAAACTCCGGAGGGTGGAACATCTACGACAGCAAAGAAGGAAGAAAGAGAAAAGGCGAGTGCAGTTTGTGAGAGGTCCATTCAGCTTCACCAGGACTCTTCTCGGCCAACAAAAATCTGGTATACTATCCAGCTAGAAGCCAGAGGTAGAGGGGTTCCTGCGGGAGGCGCACAGTGACTCATGGAGGGGTCAGGGATTAGGAACCAATCGGGCTGTGCGTAGACCGGAAAAACCATCAATTGAGCTGAATGTGAAGGAGCCTACATGGCAGGAAATCCAGGACATCATCCGGAAAGCTAAAGCATCAGCTGCCCCAGGCCCAAGAGGCATACCTTATAAGGTATATAAGAAATGCCCAAAACTTCTTTGGAGGCTATGGAAGGTCATGAGAAAGATCTGGGCCAAAGGTACTATTCCATCAAGTTGGAAATTGGCAGAGGGATGCTTTATTCCAAAGGGAGAGATTTCTTCCACAATTGTCCAGTGAAGGACAATTTCTCTCCTGGATGTGGAATGTAAGATTTTCTTTGCTGCGCTCGCAAGAAGGCTGACTTCTTACATGACGCAGAACCGCTATATCAACACATCCATCCAGAAAGGCGGTATTCCAGGCTTTTCGGGGTGTCTGGAACACACCTCAATGATTAGCTATTTGATCCTTGAGGCCAAGCAGAAAAAAGGCGACCTAACAGTTGTCTGGTTAGACCTCGCGAATGCCTTCGGGTCTATTCCATATGATCTCATCCTAGAAGGACTCGACCACCCCAGTGGCTATTCGAGACGTGATCATCAGCTACCTAGGAGGATTCAAACTCAGATTTACATCAGCCCATTTCACAACTAGTTGGCAGGACCTCCAGAAGGGGATTCCAACAGGGTACACCATCTCCCCCACCCTATTTATTATGGGAATGAACCTCCTATTATCAGCAGCAGAAGATGTAACCCACGGCCCAATGCTGGAGTCAGGCATTGTTCAGCCGGCTCTACGAGGGTTCATGGACGACATCACTATAAGAACTGTGTCACATGTCCAAGCAAGATGGGTATTGGAAACCCTGGGTAATGTAGCCACTTGGGCAAGGATGTCCTTCAAGGCCAAGAAGTCCAGGTGCATGGTGATCAGAAAGGGCAAAGTTACTAGCAAGTTTAGCCTCCAAGTTCAGGGTGAGGTCATCGCTTCCATCGAAGATAACCTGATAAAATGCTTGAGAGGTGGCTCAATGTGTCACTGACAAATGGGGCCAATGTCACTGATGCTGTGAAGCAGACAGACGAATGACTGAAGAAGATCGACAAATCCGGACTTCACAGTAAATTCAAGACCTGGAAATACCAGTACGGCATTCTGCCCAGGCTTCTCTGTCTCTTCACACTTTATGAGTTCCCCATGACTACCACAGAGGGCATGGAGAGGAAAACCAACAAGCACCTGCGGAGATGGTTGGGAGTTCCCCCAAGCTTCTCTTCAGTGGGCCTTTACATTCGTTCTGGGCAACTGCAGCTTCCTCTGTCATCTGTTGTGGAGGAATTAAAGGTGGAAAAATGCAGAGCCTTTTTAAGCTTGAGAGACTCCAATGATGTCTTGGTAAAGCAAGCAGGCGTTACAACCAGATCTGAGTGCAAGTGGGCAGCCAACACAGCTGTGGAGGAGGTAGTGTGTTCTCTGAAGCTGCGAGATATGATCGGCAACCCCTGCGTCAGGCAGCAAGGCCGTTCACTTCCAGCAGTGGGGAAACGCAAGCATAAGGAACATGCAAGACGTGATACAGGCAGAAGTACAGATCCGTGAGGAAGAGAAGCGGATTTCAAAGGCAGTAGAACAAGGGTCCCAGGGCGTCTGGACAAAATGGGATCTGCCTAAATGCAAGATCTCATGGGCAGAGTTATGGAGACTGGAGCTGTTCCATATTTCCTTCCTCTTGCGATCCATGTAATCACCATTACATCTGTACACATGGGGGATGAGAGAGGACCCAAACTGTAAGCTCTGTGGTCAAAAGGGGTCACTGGCTCATATACTGTCTGGGTGTAAAACAGCTCTAACTCAAGGACGGTATAGGTGGCGCCATGATAAGATGCTTCTGGCTCTTGTTGACACACTAGAGTGGGAGAGATGCAAGAAGAGGACGGCTGGCACAGATTTGAGGAAGGCCATCACCTTCATTAAAGAGGGAGCCAGGCCTTTAGTAACCAAACAACCAAAGCCCAATCTGTTGCTAACGGCCAGGTCCTGGGAGATGAGGGTCGATGTGGGAAGGAGGTTGCAGTTCCCGGATGTGGTGCACACAACCCTACGCCCGGACATTGTACTGTGGTCAACCGAAGACAAGAAACTAATTCTGGTTGAGCTGACTGTGCCGTGGGAGGAGATTTGGGAAGAGGCCCATGAGAGAAAGGCCTTGAAGTACCAGCCCTTAGTGCAGGAGTGTAAAGACAAAGGATGCCAGGCATGGTTGTTCCCTGTGGAGATCGGCTGCAGAGGTTTCCCAGCCAAATCAGCATGGCGGTTGTTGTCAGATCTGGGCCTGGATGAAAGGAGCAAAAAACAAGCAGCTCGTAGGATGGGGAAAGAGGCAGAACGAGCCTCTTGTTGGATTTGGAGTAGGCGAGAGGAGGGAAGTTGGAAGCCAGGAGCAGATGGGCAGTGATTTGGCCACTACTGCCGGCCCACCAACTGGAGAGTGTCGTGGTTAAGGGTCGAAAAACTCGGTGAAGGTTGGGAATCACCTGATGACATCTGCTCCTGGCTGAAAGCTAAGGTTACCTTATAAGGTAACTGGAGAATGCACCCTAACAGGTGTATGTAACAAGTGTTCAAATAGCATCTCAACAATTACTGAATTTGACAGATTTTGCTTCCTGTATTTAATAATGGAAACTGCTTTGCTTTTTCGCAAAGTGATTCCAACAAAAATTTGGTAAATTAAATTTCCTCAGTATAGTATATTCAAAATCCTTTCCAGGCCATATGAATTATCTTTTTCTGTCACTACATTTGTCAAAAAATATATTTAAGGATTTAACCTAAGATTTCCTGCTCAAGATATATCCCACCTTCATCGGTCAGATCCAACCAAACAGCCTGAGGGAAATGACGTAATCAGATCTTTCATGGAACTGGATGCCTAGATCCATTTAGAGATTCAAATGTATTGCATAGGTAAGATGCATCTTCACACTGCCATCCTCTCTCCTGAAGACAATTTGTGAGTTTTCCAACTGATCTTCTGAGATTCCTGCATCAGGCCACAACTGCGGTACGGCTACATGTCTGCAGTGGCAGGAAAGTCAAGTCAGATCAAACCAGGTTTATTGTATGATGAGGGAGAGGTACAATGAAACACTGTGGAAAAACTGTGTCTCCTGAGGCTTCTTCACTGCCCAGATGCTCACTGCTTCACAGGATTAGGCAACAATGATATCCTTAATAAGATAAAACGTAACTGCAAAGGGTGGCACAAGAGGCTGCTGGAATCAGGAACAGCAATTAAGAAGTTGGAAGAATTCAGCAGTCAGTCAGAACCTATAAGTGGAACTGGGGAGTTGATGTTTCAGATCGAGACCCTTTATCTGGACTGAATGATAGAGGAGAGATAGAAACATAGAAACAGAGAAAACATACAGCACAATACAGGCTGTTCGGCCCACAAAGCTGTGCTGAACATGTCTCTACCTTACAACTACCTAGGCTTTACCCATAGCCCTCTATTCTTCTAAGCTCCATGTAGTCATCCAGGAGTCTCTTAAAAGACCCTATCGTTTCCGCCTCCACCACTGGCCCCGGCAGCCAATTTAAAGACACTCAAAAATCACTTGCTTCTGTATGGTCCTGGAGGACAGGAAAGTTACAAATGTCACTCCACTCTTTAAGAAGGGAGGAAGGCAAAAGAAAGAAAACTATAGGCCAGTTAGCCTAACCTCAGTGATTGGGAAAGTGTTGGAGTCTAATATTAAGGATGAAGTTTCAGGGTAATTGGAGACTAATGATAAAATAAGTCGAAGTCAGCATGGTTTCTGTAAAGGGAAATCTTGCCTGACAAGTCTGGTCTTCAAGGAAGTAACAAGCAGGGTAGACAAAGGAGAGGCAGTGGATGTCAGTTACTTGGTTTTAAGGAGGCATTTAATAAGGTGCCACACATGAGGCTGCTTAACAAAATAAATTCCTATGGTGTTGCAGGAAAGATATTGGCATGGATAGCAGAGTGGCTGACAGGCAGGAGGCAGAGAGGGGGAATAAAGGGGCCTTTTCTGGTTGACTGCCAGTGACTAGTGGTGTCCCTCAGGGGTCAGTATTGGCACCGCTACTTTTCACATTGTTTGTCAATGATTTAGGTAATGAAATTGATGGTTTTGTGCCAAAGTTTGCGGATGATGCAAAGATAGGTGAAGGATTTGCTTGTGCTAAGGAAGCCAATGCAATTTCAGCAGGACTTAGATAAATTGGAAGAATGGGCAAAAAAGTGGCAGATGGAATACAGTGTTGGGAAATGTATGATAATGCATTTTGGTAAAAGGAACAATAATGTGGACTATTATCTAAATAGAGATAAGTTTCAAACATTAGAGGCGCAAACAGACTTTGGAGTCCTCATGCATGACTCTCAGAAGCTTAATTTACAGGTTGAGTATGTGGTAAAAAAGACAAATGCAATGTTGGCATTTATTTCAAGGGGAATAGAATATAAAAGCAAGGAGATAATGCTGAGGCTTTATAACACACTAGTTAGGCCACAGTTGAAGTATTGTCAACAGTTTTGGGGCCCATAACTCAGAAAAGATGTGTTGCCATTGGAGAGAGTACAGAGTAGGTTCACAAGGATGACTCGGAATAAAGAGGTTAACATGTGAGGAGTGTTTTGCAGCTTTGGGCCTGTACTCACTGGAATTTCAAAGAGTGTGTGTGTGTGTGTGTGGCGGGGGGGTGGGGGGTGATCTCATTTAAACCTACTGAATGTTGAAAGGACTAGATAAGGTGGATATGGAGGTGATGTTTCCTATGGTGGGGGTATCCAGAACTAGAGGGCTCCACCTCAAAATTGAGGGGCGACCTTTTGGAACAGAGGTAAGGAGAAATCCACTTAGCCAGAGAGTGGTAAATCTGTGGAATGCTCTGTCACAGACTGCTGTGGAGGCCAAGTCAGTGGGTATATTTAAAGCGGAAGTTGATCGTTTCCTGATCAGTCAGGCCATCAAAGGACTTGGCGAGAAGGCAGGTATATGGGGTTGATTGGAATCCGGATCACCATGATGGAATGCCGGAGCAGACTCAATGGACTGAATGGACTAATTCTGCTCCTATGTCTTATGGTCTTATATGTCAATGACAGTAAACCTGATTCAGAACATTCAGTGCTTCAAGCCTGCTCCTTCAGTTAATGAGATCATTATGGATTTTGCCTGTACGGAGAAATATAGTTGTGAAAGAACTGACATTCAGCGAGGTCTGAATTAGGTTCTTTCACTTGAATAAATGCATTTTGAATGGCGTATTGTAGGGTGTCTGAGAGGTTTCAGCTTTGTGCCTTTACAATCTATTCTCCTCTGCAGAGCTCATAGAAATGACATCAGAAATTATATTTCCTCATTCTAAGCATTTGCTAAACTTACTTAATTTTAAGTATTTGCCACTGTGTGTTTGTTTAGAGTCTGATTTGTCCTTGTACCTGGGGTTCTCAGTTTAGATAGGTACCTGTGACCAGTTTGGCTTGAAGGCTTATTCTATGTTTAGTCCTGTAGTCTTGTAAGTTAGGGAGCTTAAATAAGTATTCGTTTGACTTAGATGTTTTGCTGAGTGTTTCATTGCTTGTCTGAAAGTAAGTAGTTAACGTGCTTACTGGAAGTCAGGGTCTTTCGTCCCACTTACCAAATCGTGAGTCTTCTTCCCTGTAACCTTATATTACTAAGCTATCTCCTTCCTGTACTCTGACTCATCATAATTTGACACAGGGCCCACCCACTCTGGTGTATCATCTGCAAACTTGTAGATGGAATTGGAGCAGAATCTAGCCAGGCAGTCATGAGTATACAGGGAGGAAAACAGAGGGTTGTGAATGCAACTTTGTGGGGCACCAGTGTTGAGAATAATCATAGTGGTGGTGTGACAGCTTATCCTTACCAATTGTGGTCTATTGTTCAAGAAGTTGAGGATCTAGTTGCCGAGAGGGGGTGTTGCCTCCCAGGTCTTGGTTTTGCCCTTCCTTCATCTTCACTGTATCAAAATTTTCGAGCATCCTTTCCAACAGCACAGTGGGATTACCTTCACCAGAAGGACTGTAATCTTACAAAAACTAGATTCATTAAGGGCAACCAGACACACTGCTATTTCTGCAGAAAGGAAAATATTTCGTAAAGGGCTGTTTACAGCAAATACTTCTCTAAAATTACATGGAACTGTTTTACCTCATTAAGACTGCAAATTTAGCAAAATATACACGTTGTATGTGACTGCCCTAAAACTGCAGCATCTAAAGCAGATGTTTTACTTAATCTGGAGAAGTTGACACAGAAAGGAGTGCTAGTTAGACTGTTCCACTAAAAGTTCAGTGACTGGAAATTCAAAACATCTGGCAATTCCAATTGTACGGGGTGGAAATAGATCTGAATTTTCTTGGCTGAAGAACCACTGATAAGAAAAACATAGTAAAACAGAGTTTCTGCAGCATATTGCACACTGATAAGTCAGAAAATGAAACATAGGGATAAATCATTTGGATGTAATGTTACTTGTTGAGCTTCAATAGTGTTTATTAGTCAACATGTTTGTTAATTAGCTGCCATAACCTGCTAATGCTTTTGACATTTTAGATGTATTAATGTCTTTTTAAAAGTATCTGATTTCTTGAGTGTTTCGCTGAGGTACAAAACAGAGATCACGAAACACTGATGCCATCTGAAGTGTATATGGTATATACCATCGGTTCATATCTATCATAGTGTAGAGGTTGTTTGACAGTAATGCAATGTTGTTTATTTAATTGTTTTTCACAAGGTTACATTCATAACATTTATTATGGGTTGAAATTGGATTGTGTAAAATTTTGTGGAACAATATGGAGGAATAAGATTCACATTTATGCTTTAACATGTTTCTTATTAATAAGACACACTGCTATCAATGAGATGCACCATTACACTAATATATAGGCACTGTTTAATAGTATTTCACAGGAATGGTTTACTATAGCTCATTTAATGGGGTAACATTAAGAAAAATTTAGAAATTTGATAGTTAATTCAAAACTGAAAAGCAGGAAATCAAATCAGATTTTATTCACTAGGAAAAATACAATTATGAATATTGGTTCTGAAGTCAAAGTTTGGTAAGATACATCCTTGTCAAAGTGACATATTTTAGTGGATTAGGTCATTGAAAGGATTTGCTGAAAGTCGCACTTGTGATAATTGTGGCTATCATTTTTTAAAATTTCAGGGTACAACACAGTAACAGGCCCCTCCAGCCCAATGAGCCCACAATTGCGCCCATTGGTGCAGATACAGACCCAGTCTTTGTTAATGTGTCCCCCTACAGCACCAACCCTTCTTGTTACACTTCAGGTTGTGTCTTTGAGTGTAATAGGTCTATATAAAGGGCAGGAAAATACACAGCTGCTCCCAGCCAAATGGGTGTAATTAGTAGAATTATTAACCCTGTTCGTGTTTACCCAGTTCTATCAAGACTAGCTTTCATCCTCTAGATCACGTTTAAGTGAACAATTGACAACTAAATATTCTGAAGTAACCTTAACTTCTACCATTAACTCTCCAAGTGGTCTGCTCTGCTAATCTCATGCAGTACCTCCTAGAGTTATGAATGCTCTCTGATTCTGAAATATTTGATGTACAATGTTGATTCAATGTTTGTCGCTTTAGTGGACTTACCAGACTGGAAAATCATATTTAATTTCATTTTGTGCAGTTCCCGGCTCTGCTGTTGATCTGACTTGGTTAATTTAACTTTTTAGCTGGGAAGAGATAACTAACTGGATGTTGGTGTGAGGGAGGGTACTCCATAGTGTTCAGTGGAGTAAAGCTGCACACAAAATCCAGACACCAGTGTTGAGATGAAATAGTCAAGTGAAGGACTTTGGTAAGGGAGATTGTTTTGCAATTTCAACTTCCAGGTAGGAAACCAGGATCTGATAGTAAATGAGCCATCCGGCAGTGCTTGCGCAGTACCAAGCAGAAGCAAAAGTAAATCACGACAGGATCAGATTTACAGGGGTGAGGCGGGTGTTGATTAAGTTCATGGCCTAGGGTAGAAGGAGAATATTTTAGAAAACCTAGCACATTTATTTTTCAACACAGTCCCGACCTACATTTACACATTTAGTCCAGCGGTCATGGAGCATATGGACCTTGGACCTTCAGAAAGTGTCCACAGCAGGGGTGATTGATAAGTTTGTGGCCTAAGGTAGATGGAGATAAGTTATACAGCTCTTGTTACATGCACATGCAGTTCAACTCTTTGAGTGATTATGCAGAAAGTTTGAAGTTAATAACTCATCTCTTTCTCAGGGTGTCTGACCCTCCAAGGGAGGAGTTGTAAAGTTTAATAGCCACAGGCAGGAATGACTTTCTATGACGCTCTGTGTTGCATCTCGGTGGAATGAGTCTCTGGCTGAATGTACTCCTGTGCCCAACCAATACATTATGTACTGGATGGGAGACATTGTCCAAGATGGCATGCGACTTGGACAGCATTCTCTTTTCAGACCTCACCGTCAGAGACTCCAGTTCCATCCCCACAGCATCACTGGCCTTACAAGTGAGTTTGTTATCTCCTTTAGCTGCTAGCGTAGACTTTTACAGCAAAAATGTACATCAATGAACCTCTTTGGAAAAGCAAAGCTCTGAGGTTAACCATCTGGGTGGCTTCTGCTGCAGTGATCCCTTCTAGTATGTGTACATCAGCTGTTAAACTTCCACTAGATGGGATATTTGACCTACAAAAGTAAACAGAGATGTAACACAGCTGGTGGGTTCTAAATTTAGGTTGTGTTTGGTGCACACTATTTTATTACCCTGTCACCACTGTAAAACTTAATAGTAGGAACTGAAAATGTAGCTGGGCGGGTTAGATTACAGAGGAAAACAAGTCATTTATCCTTGCAGTACACCAGGAAAATGTAAGATAATGGGGCAAATATAATTTTCTCTATAGATTTTTTTCCAAGTGCATGCAAGTACTTTCAATTGCTGCTCGTGCTTGCCTCTGTTCTCTGAGCAATTTATAAAGATGCAAGAAAATACCTGTCCCTCCAAACCTTCCAGGCCATTCAATAATCCTAGCTGGTCTACCCAAGCCTCAGATCCCCCCCGTGTCAGAACCCTCAATACACCAAACTTCCAAAACTTCATCTATCTTTCATTTACTTGTTTATTTTTTCAGAGATACAACATGGTCACAGGCCCTTCCAGCCCCAAAAGCCCGCCCCACCTGTTACATAAACGGCAACAATGAATATCAATCGAGACAGGTTATATAAAAACAACCAAATATTTATTAAATACGGATAAACAACAAGGAAAAAAACAAACAAAAACTTTAACCGGAAGTTAACCGATATGCAGCCACTCAACACCTCGTCACTCGGCACTGGTTCTTAAAGCGTTAAATGCGAAAACAGTTCTTAAGGCGATAAAATCAGATATAGTTCTTAAAGCGATAAATTCGGAAGTCCAACAAACTTGTACATTCAGTTGGGAGAGACTTCTCTGGAGAAGGATTTCTTCACAGGTGCAACTTTCCTGCTGGTTCTGTCCACAGGATTCACGATGCCGAAAATAAACAGTATAAAACAACTGACCTTAAATTCTTTTAGAGAGAGAGCAAACCATTGCCGGAACTCCTTGCTTTTTTTGCCATGAGTTATCCTCGATGTAGGTCGCTACTCTTCCAAGGAAGACTCAATAAGGTCGATCCTTTATTAAACTGCCAAACGATGTCGACTCCTCTCGATCCTTTGATCCTGTACTTCGATAAATTCTTCACTCTTCCTTCTACTGTTAGAATTGAGTAAATCAACACATCTAGCAAAAGTATCCAGTCCAATAATATGGTATCTTGCAACAGAACGCACACTCCATTTTAAAAATGTAACCGCGTCACAAAAACAAACATGCAACAGAAAGGGAGACACAGTACGTTCTACCTGGAAATCTACAAACTAAAAACCTACTGCGTCACCTGGGTCGACCCTTATATAGCCATGGTGCACATGTCATCACGTGACCTCACATCAGGTGATCTCCAAAAGACCATTACATCATTCTCACAAAAAAAAAATCTCCTTGAGCATGTAACACACCTAATTATACCCATGTGGACAATTAACATACTAACCCAGACAGCTTTGCAACATGGAAGGAAACCAGAGCATTGGAGGAGACCCACTCAGCCGTAAGACCATAAGACCATAAGACAAAGGAGCAGAAGTCGGCCATTCGGCCCATTGAGTCTGTTCCATTTTATCATGAGCTGATCCATTCTCCCATTTAGTCCCACTCCCCCGCCTTCTCACCATAACCTTGATGCCCTGGCTACTCAGATTCCTATCAATCTCTGCTTTAAATACACCCAATGACTTGGCCTCCGCTGCCGCCTGTGGCAACAAATTCTGTAGATTCACCACCCTCTAGCTAAAAAAAAATTCTTTGCATCTCTATTCTGAATGGGTGCCCTTCAATCCTTAAGTCATGCCCTCTCATACTAGACTCCCCCATCATGGGAAACAATATTGCCACATCCACTATGTCCATGCCTTTCAATATTCGAAATGTTTCTATGAGGCCCCCCCACATTCTTCTAAACTCCAAGGAATACAGTCCAAGAGCGGACAAACGTTCCTCAAGTGTTAACCCTCTCATTCCCGGAATCATTCTAGTGAATCTTCTCTGAACCCTCTCCAATGTCAGCACATCCTTTCTTAAATAAGGAGACCAAAACTGCCCACAGTACTCCAAGTGAGGTCTCACCAGTGCCTTATAGAGCCTCAGTTTCACATCCCTGCTCCTTTACTCTATTCCTCTAGAAATGAATGCCAACATTGCATTCGCCTTCTTCACCACTGACTCAACCTGGAAGTTAACCTTAAGGGTATCCTGTACGAGGACTCCCAAGTCCCATTGGATCTCAGAACTTTGAATTCTCTCCCCATTTAAATAATAGTCTGCCCGTTTATTTCTTCTGCCAAAGTGCATAACCATACACTTTCCAACATCGTATTTCATTTGCCACTTCTTTGCCCATTCTCCCAATCTATCCAAGTCTCTTTGCAGACTCTGTTTCCTCAGCACTACCAGCCCCTCCACCTATCTTTGTATCATCAGCAAACTTAGCCACAAAGCCACCTATTCCATAATCCAAATCGTTGATGTACAACGTAAAAAGAAGTGGCCCGAACACGGACCCCTGTGGAACATCACTGGTAACCGGCAGCCAACCAGAATAGGATCCCTTTATTCCCACTCTCTGTTTCCTGCCAATCAGCCAACGCTCTATCCACATATGCAACTTTCCCATAATTCCATGGGCTCTTATCTTGTTAAGTAGCCTCATGTGTGGCACCTTGTCAAAGGCCTTCTGAAAATCCAAACATACGACATCCACTACATCTCTCTTGTCTAGCCTACTTGTAATTTCCTCAAAAAATTGCAGTAGGTGTGTCAGGCAGGATTTTCCTTTAAGGAAACCATGCTGAGTTCTGCCTATCTTGTCCTATGCCTCCAGGTACTCTGTAACCTCATCCTTGACAATCGACTCCAACAATTTCCCAACCACGGATGTCAAGCTAACAGGTCTATAATTTCCTTTTTGCTTCCTTGCCCCCTTCTTAAATAGTGGAGAGACATTTGCAATCTTCCAGCCCTCTGGAACCATGCCAGAATCTATCGACTTTTGGAAGATCATTGCTAATGCCTCTGCAATCTCCACAGCCACTTCCTTCAGAACAGGAGGGTGCATTCTATCTGGTCCAAGAGATTTATCTGTGTGTCTTATAAAGGTTCAGCATTTATCCTTGCTTTTTATTTCTATTCCCCTTGAAATAATTGCCAACATTGTATTTGCCTTCTTTACCACAGACTCAACCTGTAAATTAACCTTCTGGGAGTCTTGCACGAGGATTCCTATTTCCCTCTGAACCTCTGATTTTTGAATTTTTTTCCCCATTTAGGTAACAGTCTGCACTATTGTTCCTTTTATCAAAATTCATTATCATACATTTCCCAACACTATTCCATCTGCCATTTTCTTGCCCATTCCTCCAATTTGTCTAATTCCTGCTGCAATCACATTGCTTCATCAGCACTACCTACCCCTTCAACTATCTTCGTATCATCTGCAAACCATCAATTCAATGATCTAAGTCACTGACAAAAAATGTGAAAAGTATCAGTCCCAATACTGATCCCTGACCACTAGTCACTGGCAGCCAACCAGAAAATGCCCCTTTTATTTCCATTCACTGCCGCCTGCCTGTCAGCCATTCCACTATCCATGCCAATATCTTTCCTGTAACGCCATAGGATTCTATCTTGTTAACCAACCTCATGTAGGGTACTTTTCAAATGCCTTCTGAAAATCCAAACAAATGACATCCACTGCCTCTCCTTTGTCCACTCTGCTTGTTACTTCCTCCAAGAACAGATTTGTCAGGCAAGATTTCCCTTTACAGAAACCACGCTGACTGATTTATTTTATCATTAGTCTCCAAATACCTAGAAACCTCATCCTTAACTTTCCCAACCACTGAGGTTAGGCTTTTCCTTTCGGTTGTCTTTCTCCTTTCTTCAAGAGTGGAGTCACACTTGCAATCTACCAGTCCTCCGGGACCATGCCAGAATCAAGTGATTCTTGAAAAATCATGACCAATGCATCCATTATCTCTCCAGCAATCTCCCTCAGGATTTTGGGATGTCATCCATCTGGTCCAGTTAACTTATCCACCTTAGGACCTTTGAGTTTGCCAAACAATTTTTCCTTTGTAATAGCAATGGCACTCACTCCTGCTCCCTGACACTCACAGACCTCTGGCACATTGGTAGTGCCATCCACAGTGAAGACAGATGCAAAGTACCCATTAAGTTCAAGTGCCGTTTCTTTGTCCCTCATTTCTACCTCCCCAGCATCATTTTCCAGTGGTCCGATATCAACTTTCACCTCCCTTTTACTCTTCATATAACTTCTGGTATCCTGCTTTATATTATCAGCTAGTCTGCCCTCGTATTTCATCTTTTCCCTTCTCATAGCTTTTTCTAGTGTGACGACAAACCAAGTTATGAGAAGATTGATGTTGATGAGAGAGATAAGGGAGACAAATGGAGAAACGTTCAAAATGTTAATGAGAGAGGAGAGAGATAAGGAAAAGAGACACAATTCAGAATATTGACAGACCGGTTGCTTTGAACCTGAGCTGTTTGAAGTTTGATGGACAGGCGATACCCCAGCAGGGGGATAAAAAGAACAGGTTCGCTAAGGCACGACACGCACCACGAGATCACGAGATAACGAGACCCTGGAAGAGCAGTGTGCCCTCACAAGTTGGTGGGAGTTTGGAGGTCTGGTTCGAGGGAACCAACCATAGAGTGACAAGGTGAAAAGGTACGATCGGCGGGAACCTGGTGTGTGTGTCCGCCCTTCCCTGGGTGCCGGGTTCACCGCAGAAGAACGGTCGTATCCGGAACGGAGAGGTCACAGTCGGTGACCACAGCGGGATAGAAGACATAAAAGGGTCCGCCCAAAAGCCAACTGCGAAGAACATCAAAGGTCTGCTTGAATCAAAATTTGCATTTCTCTCTCTCTCTCTCTCTTTCCCCCTCTCCAACGGCACAACAGCGATTACTGCGAACTGTACTAAGCTGAACTGAACTCTGCGTCGCTTGAGACTGATCATTTTACCCCTAGACTGCGATAGAGCTTGGTTGATTCCTATTACCCTAATTCTGTGTACATGTGTCTTTTATGATTGCTAATCTGTTGCATTTATATCCTTATAATTAGAGTACTGTGTTACTTATTTATTTAATAAAACTTAATTAGATCCAGTAATCCAGACTCCAACAAGTGGTCCATTTCTGCTGGTTTGGCAACCCAGTTACGGGGTACGTAACTTTAGTTACTCAGCTCCTCAGCTTACATAGCCCCTCAGCTATGTGGAGTACTTCACCATGTATTCAACATGAGCCTGAGGCTCCGGAGGGTTCCTGTACCCTCCTGTGGAAGACGTCCTGCTTCGTCTCTGTGCCGAAGACGCCGCGACCCAGCGGCCTCAATGACTACAGACCAGTGGCATTGACTTCCCACATCATGAAGACCCTGGAGAGACTTGTTCTGAAGCTGCTCCGGCCTATGGTCAGGCCACACTTAGATCCCCTCCAGTTCGCCTACTAGCCCCGAGTAGGAGTTGAGGATGCCATCGTCTACCTGCTGAACTGTGTCTACGCCCACCTGGACAAGCCAGCAAGCACTGTGAGGGTCATGTTTTTTGACTTCTCCAGTGCGTTCAACACCATCCGCCCTGCTCTGCTGGGGGACAAGCTGACAGCGATGCAGGTGGATGCTTCCCTGGTATCATGGATTCTTGATTACCTGACTGGCAGACCACAGTACGTGTGCTTGCAACACTGTGTGCATGACAGAGTGATCAGCAGCACTGGGGCTCCACAGGGGACTGTCTTGTCTCCCTTTCTCTTCACCATTTACACCTCGGACTTCAACTACTGCACAGAGTCTTGTCATCTTCAGAAGTTTTCTGATGACTCTGCCATAGTTGGATGCATCAGCAAGGGAGATGAGGTTGAGTACAGGTCTACGGTACGAAACTTTGTCACATGGTGTGAGCAGAATTATCTGCAGCTTAATGTGAAAAAGACCTGAGGAGAGCTAAGGTACCGGTGACCCCTGTTTCCATCCAGGGGGTCAGTGTGGACATGGTGGAGGATTACAAATACCTGGGGATACGAATTGACAATAAACTGGACTGGTCTAAGAACACTGAGGCTGTCTACAAAAAGGGTCAGAGCTGTCTCTATTTCCTGAGGAGACTGAGATCCTTTAACATCTGCCAGACGATGCTGAGGATGTTCTACGAGTCTGTGGTGGCCAGTGCTATCCTGTTTGCTGTTGTGTGCTGGGGCAGCAGGCTGAGTGTAGCAGACACCAACAGAATCAACAAACTCATTCGTAAGGCCAGTGATGTTGTAGGGATGGAACTGGACTCTCTCACGGTGGTGTCTGAAAAGAGGATGCTGTCTAAGTTGCATGCCATCTTGGACAATGTCTCCCATCCACTACATATTGTACTGGGTGGGCACAGGAGTACATTCAGCCAGAGACTCATTCCTCCGAGATGCAACACAGAGTGTCATAGGAAGTCATTCCTGCCTGTTGGCATCAAACTTTACAACTCCTCCTTTGGAGGGTCAGACACCCTGAGCCGATAGGCTGGTCCTGGACTTATTTCATAATTTACTGGCATAATTTACATATTATTATTTAACTATTTATGGTTCTATTACTATTTATTATTGATGGTGCAACTGTAACGAAAACCAGTTCCCCCCGGGATCAATAAAGTATGACTATGACTATGACTATGACTAGTTGCATTTTGTTGGACTCCCAATCATGCAACTTCCCACTCACTTTTGCTACCTTAAATGCCCTTTCCTTGGCTTTTATGCAGTCCTTAATTTCTTTTGTCAGTCAAGATTGCCTACCCCTGCCAGTTAAGAACTTCTTCCTCTGCGGGACATATCTATCCTGCAGTTTATGAACTACTCCCAGAAACTTCAGCCATCTCTGCTCTGCTGTCATTCCCATCAATATCCTCCTCCAATCAACCTGGGCAAGCTTTTCTCACATGTATCTGTAACTCCCTTCGTTCCATTGCGATGCTGATACACGTGACCTATGCTTCTCCCTCTCAAATTACAGTATGAATTCAGCCATATTCTGATCACTGCCTTCTAAAGTTCACTTTACGTTAGGCTCCCTAATAAAATTGGGTTTTATTACACTACACCCAATCTAAGATAACCTCTCCCTGCAGCTCATGCACAAGCTGCTTTAAAAGCCATCTCATAGGCATTCAACAAGTTCCCTCTCTTGCGATCTGACACCAACCTGATTATCCCAATCCCATTGCATATTGAAGTCCCCCATTATCACTCTGACATTACTCTTATTACTCTTTTCCAGCTCTCTTTGCAAACTTAATCCCACATCTTGGGTCTTTTGCCATTCTTCTACCACTAATATAGCACGCCCACAATTTGCTAAGCCTAACCCATATGTAATCAAACCATGCATAACTTTTGGATCAAGTTTGAAAGACTTTCTGACAATATTACATACAAATCTATATCTCATAATTTGTAACAATCTGATAATGAGTACTAGTGAAGGGTCTTGGCCCGAAAAGCTGACTGTTAATTCCTCTTCACAGATGGTGCCCAAGCTGCTGAGATCCTCCAGCATTTTGTGTGTGTATCTCAGTCTCACTTCATTGTATACAATTTTTAACCAAATATAGAACATGAAAATGTCTCTTATTTTCCTGAAAGAGTAAGAATGACATTGGAAAAGAATTAGGTCAAATCTGCCCATCGAGTTTTCTTCATCATTCCATCATGGCTGATTTATTATCCCTCTCAACCCCATTCCCCTGTCTTCTCCCATAACCCTGATTAATAAAAAATCTATCAACCTCCACCTTAAATATGCCCAATGGCTTGGCCTAAACAGCCATCTATAGCAATGATTCACCACCATCTGACTAAAGAAATTCCTCCTTAGGTTATAAATGGAAGTTCCTCCATTCTGAGGTTTTGCCCTCTGGTCCCAGACTCCCCCACCATCTTCTCCACATCTACTCTGCCTAGGCCTTCCAATATTCGATAGGTTTCAATGAGATCCCCCCGTCATTCTTCTAAACTCCAGTGGGTACAGGCCCAGAGCCATCAAATACTCTTCATATGTTAACCCTTTCATTCTTGTGAACCCCTTGCAATGACAGAACACTTTTTCTTAGATAAGGGGCCTGAAACTGCTCACAGTACACCGTGTGGTCTGACCAATGTTTTATAAAACCTCAGGATTACATACTTGCTTTTATATCCTAGTCCTCTCAAAATGAATGCTCACATTACATTTTCCTTCCTCACCACCGACTCAACCTGCAAGTTAACCTTTAGGGAATCCTGCATGAGAACTCCCAAATCCCTACTTGCCCCTCCACCTATCTTTGTAGCCTCTGCAAACCTGGCCACAAAGCCATCAATTCCTTCATCCAAAACATTGATATATAATGTGACAAGAAGCGGTCCCAACACCAGCCCCTGCATGACACCATTAGTCACCAGCAGGCAACCAGAAAAGGCCCCCTATATTCCAACTCTGCCTGTTGCCAGTCGGCCAATCTTCTATCCATGCTAGTATCTTTCCTGTAATACCATGGGCTCTTATCTTGTTACGCAGTCCCAAGTGTGGCATTTTGTCAAAGGTCTTCAGACAATCCAAATAAACAATATCCACTCACTCTCCTTTATCTATCCTGCCTGTTAGTTCATTAAAGAACTCTAACAGATTTGTCAGGAAAGACTTCCCCTGAAGGAAACCATGCTGACTTTGTCATTTGCTTCCAAGTACCCTAAAAGCTCATCGTAATAATAGACTCCAGCATTTTTCCAACCACTGAAGTCAGGAAAACTAGCATATAATTTGTTTCCTTCTAGATCCCGCCCTTCCTAAAGGGTGGAGTGACATTGCAAATGTCCAGTCCTCTGGGACCATTCCAGAATCCAGTGATTCTTGAAAGACCATTACTAATGCCTTAAGGTTCCTTAAGGTTGATACAGCCGGGGCTGGTAAAGAGATCTAGCTCCCACTAATTAAATCTTCCCAATGGTGTGCAGCTCAATAGCCTCTGCCAACCAAGTCCAGCTCCTGGCCTTCACATGTGGCTTAGCAATTAAGCCCAGCGGTATTGTTTTTACTGACAGGAGAAGGGGCAAAGGCAGTTTACTAGTGCCTTAAAACCAGTTACTTCAGGCAAATGGGGCATGTCAGCCGTGGCTGGCAACTCATTTAGGAGAAGAAAAACTCTGATCTCAAACCTCCACTGCATTGTGAGTATACCCACCCATGGGGAAGGCTTTGGGAGTAAACCCTCAGGGAAAAATCCAGAGCTGGAGTTGAATACTGTCTGGCAGCTCCTGTGACTCTACTGAATCAGTCTCTGTTGCTGTTCCTTTGGGTTCATCGGATGCATTGACAGCAGGAACTTGTAACATGGCCAACAGCTTGCTCTCCATATCGTACTGCCCAAGCTTGCGTATCTAGACAGCTAGGGCGCAGCATCCATGGTTGACCCTGACTAATGGAAGCCTCATCATCATTATCATGACTAATGCCTCCATAATCGCTTCAGCAACCTCTTTCAGAACCCTGGTGCACAGTCCACCTGGTCCGGGTGACTGATCTACCTTCAGACTTTTCAGCTTCCCAAGTACCTTCTCAGACACTCAGTTCTGCCCCTGACACTCTTGCCCACTTTAACAGCCATGATTTCAGTAACAGCTTCATCAATGTAAAATCACCATGAAGATTAATAAAGTAACCGAATGTATAATAATGTTGGGAATAATACAGGTTCAAATAACATTAGGCCAGTTGGATAGAAGATTACTTTGTGACAGACAGTCAGTCAGGATATTGATGAAATGGGGCAGAGAGGGGAGATTAAATCCTGCAGTGAAAGTCATTGCTATCATATGAACCATTTTCTGCTAATGGAAATTTTAAATGAAGAATAGTCATCACCTGGCTCGAACAATGTCCTTGTTCTTGCTGAAGCAGCCCATAACTGATGACTGATATGTTAGGAGAACATTGCAGCGACGCACATGGATGCCCTTTCTGGGGGGGGGGGGGGGTGGTAAGGAATTTCAATTGTGTAGACTGCTACTGTTTTCTTTAGACTTCAGAGAATTGAAAGATGATTTTATCAAGACGTATAAATTCTTAGAGTGCTTGATAACCTTGATGCAGTGAGGATATTTCATCTAGCAGAGTGGTCTCGAACTGAGGGGCACGGTTTGAGGATAAGTACAAAGTGCATAGGGGTGTGATGGTTATGGGATTCTCTACCCTTAGAGGGCTAGAAAATTAGATGAAATACTTAAATTGGGACTATGAAATACTGGAACAGGGTATAAAGCAGAAACACAGGAAAATCTGCAGATGCTAGAAATCTGAGCAACACACACAAAATGCTGGAGGAACTCAGCAGGCCAGGCAGCATCTATTGAAAAGAGTACAGTTGATGTTTTGGGCTGAAACCCTTCATCAGGACTGGGGAAAAAAAGCTGAGGAGTAGATTTTACCTGGTGTTTCTCTCTCCCCTCCTCCCACCTTTTAAATCTACTGCTCAACTTTCTTTTCTCCAGTCCTGCCAAAGGGTTTTGGCCCAAAATGTTGACTGTATTTTTTTCCATAGATGCTACCTGGCTTGCCAAGTTTCTCCAGCATTCTGTGCTGGGCATTGCAGGGGTGGGGGGAGGGGGGGCGCGTGGGTGGATACAAGTTCTCACAGTAACTGATTTTTATTATACAAGACGGAACATAAGGTGTTGTTCCTCCAGCCTGAATGTGGCTTCATCTTGACAGTAGAGGGGGCCATGGATAGACATATCAGAATGGGAATGGGATGTGGAATTAAAATGTGTGGCCACTGAGAGATCCTGCTTTCTCTGGCGGACAGACGTAGGTGTTCAGCGAAACGGTCTCCCAGTTTGCTGGGTAGCCTCCAACCTGATGGCATGAACATTGACTTCTCTGACTTCCGCTGATGTCCCTCCTCCCCTTCTTAGCCCATCCCTTATTTATTTATTATTATTTATTTATTCCCCCCCTTCTTTCTCTCTCTCTTTGTTCTCCCTTTGAACCTCTCACTATATCTCCTTGCCTGCTCTCCTCCCGTCCCATGATCCTCTCCTTTCTCCAGCCTTGTATCCCTTTTGTCAATCAACTTTCCAACTCTTAGCTCCATCCCTCCCCCTCCTGTCTTCTCCTATCATTTTGGATCTCCCCCTCCCCCTGCCACTTTCGAATCTCTTACTATCTCTTCTTTCAGTAGGTCCTTTAGGAAAAAGTTTAGTTTTTAGTTTAGTTTTAGTTTTTAGGAAAAACTTCTTCACACAGAGAGTGGTGAATCTGTGGAATTCTCTGCCACAGCAAACTGTTGAGGCCAGTTCATTAGCTATGTTTAAAAGGAAGTTAGATATGGCCCTTGTGGCTACAGGGGTCAGGGGGTATGGAGGGAAGGCTGGGTTCTGAGTTGGATGATCAGCCATGATCATAATAAATGGCGGTGCAGGCTCGAAGGGCCGAATGGCCTACTCCTGCACCTATTTTCTATGTTTCTATGTTTCTATGTCCTGACGAAGGGTCTCGGCCCGAAACATCGACTGTACCTCTTCCTATAGATGCTGCGTTCCACCAGCATTTCCTGTGTGTTGCAGTGTGCTTTATTAGGCAGAAAGGCTGTATCTCTCTATAAATACGTTTCTATGGGTCAGGTGGCCTACTCCTACTTCTACTCATCCATTCTATCAAAACTAGTATGGAAGGAAGATTGTTTGACTGGCAGAAGACAAAGAACTGGAATAAACAGAGCCTTGTCTGGTTGGCTGCTAGTTACTAGCGGTGTTCCACAGGAGAAGGTGTTGGGTCCGCTACTTTTCACATTAATGTATCTAGATGACAGAATTGATGGGTCTGTGGCCAAGATTATGGACGACACAAAGATAGATCGAGAGGCAGGTAGTGCTGAGGAAGTAGGATTCCCCAAGGGTTAACTTGCAAATTGAGTTTTTAATAAGGAAAGCAAATATGACATTAGCATTCATTTTGAGAGGACAATATATAAAAACAAAGATGTAATGCTGAGGCTTTATAAAGCAGTAGTTGGACTACATTGGAAGTATTGTGAACAGTTGTAAGCCCCTTACCTACAGGGAAGCTGTAAATAAGGTTAAAAGAATACAGAGAAGATTAACAAGGATGTTGCTGGAACTGGAGGACCTGAGTTATAAGGAAAGATTGTATAGGTTAGAACTTGATCCTTTGGAACGTAAAAGATTCAGGGGAGACTTGGTAACAGGATATTAAAGTATGAAAGGTATAGAAAGGATAAATGCAAGCAGGTTTTTTTCACTGAGGTTGGGTGGTATTACAACTAGAGGTCATGGGTTATGAGTGAAAATTGGACATTTTAAGGGGAACATGAGAAGGAACTTCTTCTTAGAGGGTCCTGAGAGTGTGGAACGAGCTGCCGGCATAAGTGGTGCATGTGAGCTTGATTTCAACATTTAAAAGAAGTTTGGATAGGTACATGGATAGCAAGTGTATGGAGGGCTATGGTCCCGGTGGAAGTCGATGGGAGCAGGCAGTTTAAATAACTCGGCATAAATTACATCTGCTGCACTTTTCTAAACTCTATGACTCTGAAGTGGGAGAATAGGTTTGAGAGGGAAAATAAATGGTCTAATTCTATTCCTATGACTTTCAAAGTGTGTTTTGAAGTCTGACAGACCATATAACCATATAACAATTACAGCACGGAAACAGTTCATCTCGGTCCTTCTAGTCCGTGCTGAACTCTTACTTTCACCTAGTCCCACTGACCTTCACCCAGTCCATAGCCCTTCATTCCTTTCCTGTCTATATAGCTGTACAATTTAACTTTAAACGACAACATAGAAACTGCCTCAACCACTTCTGCTGGAAGCTCATTCCACACAGCCACCACTCTCTGAGTAAAGAAGTTCCCCCTCATGTTGCCCCTAAACTTTTGTCCTTTAACTCTCAACTCACGTCCTCTTGTTTGAATCTCCCACACTATCAATGGAAAAAGCCTATCCACGTTAACTCTCTCTATCCCCCTCATAATATTAAATACCTCTATCAAGTCCCCCCTCAACATTCTACGTTCCAAAGAATAAAGACCCAACTTGTTCAACCTATCTCTGTAACTTCGGTGATGAAACCCAGGTAACATTCTAGTAAATCTTCTCTGTACTCGCTCTAATTTGTTGACATCTTTCCTATAATTCGGTGACCAAAACTGTACACAATACTCCAAATTTGGCCTCACAAATGCCTTGTACAATTTCAACATTACATCCCAACTCCTATACTCAATTCTCTGATTTATAAAGGCCAGCATACCAAAAGCTTTCTTCACCACCCTATCCACATGAGATTCCACCTTCAGGGAACTATGCACCATTATTCCTAGATCCCTCTGTTCTACTGCATTCTTCAATGCCCTACCATTTACCATGTATGTCCTATTTTGATTAGTCCTACCAAAATGTAGCACCTCACATTTATCAGCATTAAACTCCATCTGCCATCTTTCAGCCCACTCTTCTAACTGGCCTAAATCTCTCTGCAAGCTTTGAAAACCTACTTCATTATCCACAACTCCACCTATCTTAGTATCATCTGCATACTTACTCATCCAATTTACCACCCCATTATCCAGATCATTAATGTATACGACAAATAACACTGGAACCAGTACAGATCCCCGAGGCACACCACTAGTCACCAGCCTCCAATCTGACAAACTGTTATCCATCACCACTCTCTGGCATCTCCCATCCAGCCACTGCTGAATCCATTTTACTACTTCAATATTAATACCTAACGATTGAACCTTACTAACTAACCTTCCACGTGGGACATTGTCAAAGGCCTTACTGAAGTCCATATAGACAACATCCACTGCTTTACCCTCGTCAACTTTCTTGGTAACCTCTTCAAAAAATTCAATAAGTTGTCAAACGTACAAATCCATGTTCTAATCAGACCCTGTCTATCCAGATAATTATATATACCATCTCTAAGAATACTTTCCATCAATTTACCTACCACTGACGTCGAACTCACAGGTCGATAATTGCTAGGTTTAGTCTTAGAACGCTTTTAAAACAATAGCACAACATGAGCAATACGCCAATCCTCCGGCACCATCCCCGTTTCTAATGACATTTGAAATATTTCTGTCAGAGCCCCTGCTATTTCAACACTAACTTCCCTCAAGTTCCTAGGGAATATCCTGTCAGGACCCAGAGACTTATCCACCTTTATATTCCTTAAAAGCTCCAGTACTTCCTCTTCTTTAATTATCATAGTTTCCATAACTTCCCTACCTGATTCCCTTATCTTACACAATTCCATATCCTTCTCCTTAGTGAATACCGAAGAAAAGAAATTGTTCAGAATCTCCCCCATCTCTTTTGGCTCCACACATAGCTGTCCACTCTGGTTCTCTAAGGGACCAATTTTATCTCTCACTATCCTTTTGCTGTTAATATAATGGTAGAAACCCTTGGGATTTATTTTCACCTTACTTGCCAAAGCAACCTCATATCTTCCTTTAGCTTTTCTAATTTCTTTCTTAAGATTCTTTTAACATTCTTTATATTCCTCGAGCACCTCATGCTGCCCATATTTATTGTAGATATCTCTCTTTTTCCAAACCAAGTTTCCAATATCCCTTGAAAACCACAGCTCTCTCAAATTTTTAACCTTTCCTTTCAACTTTACAGAAACATAAAGATTCTGTACTCTCAAAATTTCACCTTTAAATGACCTCCATTTCTTTATTACATTCTTTCCATAAAACAAATTGTCCCAATCCACTCCTTCTAAATCCTTTCACATCTCCTCAAAGTTAGCCTTTCTCCAATCAAAAATCTCAACCCTGGGTCCAGACCAATCCTTCTCCATAATTATATTGAAACTAATAGCAACGTGGTCACTGGACCCGAAGTGCTCCCCAACACATACCTGACCTATCTCATTCCCTAACAGGAGATCCAACACTGCCCCTTCTCTAGTTGGTACCTCTATGTATTGCTGCAAAAAACTATCCTGCACACATTTGACAAACTCCAAACTATCCAGCCCTTTTACAGTATGGGCTTCCCAGTCTATTCATGGAAAATTAAAATCTGCCACAATCTCAACCTTGTTCTTACTGCAAATATCTTCTATCTCCTTACAAATTTGCTCCTCCAATTCTCGTTCCCCATTAGGTGGTCTATAATACACCCCCATAAAAGTTACTACACCTTTCCCATTCCTTAATTCCACTCAAATAGCCTCCCTAGACGAGCCCTCTAATCTATCCTGCCAGAGCACCACTGTAATATTTTTTCTGACAAGCAATGCAACACCTCCCCCTCTTGTCCCTCCGATTCTATCACACCTGAAGCAATTAAATGCAGGAATATTTAGTTGCCAATCACATCCCTCCTGTAACCATGTTTCACTAATATCTACCACATCATACTTCCAGGTATCAATCCATGTTTTAAGCTCATCCACCTTTCCTATAATGCTCCTAGCATTAAAATAAAGGCATTTAAGAAATTTTCCACCTCTTACTCTATCACTGTCGGTGCAAACAACTTTACTATTTTCTTTTTCTTCCTTCTTCCCTACATCTGTTCCTACACTCTGGTTCCCTTCCCCCGTCGTGTCTAGTTTAAATCTACCGGAGCCTCTCTAGCAAACCTACTTGCAAGAATAATTGTCCCCCTCCGGTTCAGATGCAGACTGTCCCACTGGAACAGGTCCCACCTTTCCTGGAAAACTGCCCAATTATCTATAAATCTGAAGCACTCCCTCCTGCACCATGTCTTCAGCCACTTGTTGACCTGCGTTATCTTACTATTTCTAAACCCGCCTGCACATGGCACAGGTAGCAGTCCTGATATTGCTATCCTGGAGGTCCTGTCCTTAAACTTGGCGCCTAACTCCCTAAACTCACCTTTCAGGACCTCCTCACTCTTTCTACCCACATCATTATCCCTACATGGACCACAACATCCATCTGCTCACTCTCCCTCTTGAGAACACTGACAACTCGATCCAAGATATTGCGGACCTTGGCACCAGGGAGGCAACAGACCATCCGTGATTCTCGATCTCTTCCACAGAACCTCTTACCTGTCCCCCTAACTATCAAATCCCCTATCACTACTGCTCTCCTCTTTTCCCTCCTTCCCTTCTGAGTTGAGGGTCCCATCTCGGTGCCAGAGACGCAACCACTGCAACTTGTCCCTGGTAGGTCATCCCCATCAACAGTATCCAAAACAATGTACTTATTATTGGTGGGAACGGCCACAGGGGTGCTCTGCTCATTCTGTCTATTCCTCCTCACTCTCCTGACAGTCACCCAGCTACCTGTCTCCTGACTCTTAGGGGTGACTATCTCCCTGTAACTCCTCTCTATTTCTGCCTCTGTCTCACGAATGATCCGAAGTTCATCCAGCTCCAGCTCCAGTTCCCTAACTCGGTTTGTCAGGAGCTGCAGCTGGATGCACCTTTTGCAGGTGTAGGTATCAGGGATGATTGTGCTCGCCCTGACTTCCCACATCCTGCAAACGGAGCAGTCAACTGCCCTAACTGCTGCCTCCATTACCACTCTTAAGGTAATTTGATTTATTAAAGGAACTTACCCAACCTTACCTCACTTGGAGTGAAGCTCTTCCTCAGCCTCCACTCGCCGAAGCCTCAGGAGCTAAAGCCTTCCTACTCTGTCTCCCTCTACTCCGTCGCCCGCTCCGTTTCTCTGCACTCTTTTAAATACTCCCGCTGCTTCAAGGTCCGACTTACATGCGCTTACGCAGTCGTGCCCCATTCAACTGCCAAAGAAAATGACCTGTCTGTTATTGAGTTTATCAGACAACCACAACTACTTTGTAGTCCCACACAGAGCATGAGGCATGTAATCATGCATTATTCAAAGCCAGCACCATTCAAGTGTGGGATGCACTTGGAGCAATGGCTGAAGACAGCCCCAACATTTCAAGCTCTGTGAACTAAACTGCATTGAACTGACTTCATTTCTTACATCCTTCACATACATGAGGAGTAAAAAAATCTTTACATCACGTCTCTGTCGAAATGTGCAATGTGCAATTATAGTAATTTATAATAAATAAGCAGCCAATGTAACATAGAAATACACTCAGATTAGCGTGAGTTAATCAGTCTGATGGCCTGGTGGAAGAAGCTGTCCTGGAGCCTGTTGGTCCCGGCTTTTATGCTGCAGTACCGCTTCCTAGATGGTAGCAGCTGGAACAGATTGTGGTTGGGGTGTCTCGGGTCCTTCAAACACTTTGTAGACACCTATTTTTGTAAATTCCTGGATCATGGGAAGTTCAAAACTACAGATGCACTGGGCTGTCTACACCACTCACTGCAGAGTCCTGTGATTGAGAGAAGTACAGTTCCCATACCAGGCAGTGATGCAGCCAGTCAGAATGCTCTCAATTGTGCCCCTGTAAAAAGTTCTTAGGATTTGGGGGCCCATACCAATCTTCCTGAACCGTCTGAGGTGAAAGAGGCGCTATTGTGCCTTTTTCACCACACAGCTGGTGTGTACAGACCATGTGAGGCCCTCAGTGATGTGAATGCCGACGAACTAAGCTGTTTACCCTCTCAACCCCAGATCCATTGATGTCAACATGGGTTAGCCATCTTCACTCCTCCTGTAATCCACAACCAGCTCCTTTGTTTTTGCAACATTCAGAGAGAGGTTGTTTTCTTGACACCACTGCGTCACTGTGGACATGTAGGTCAATAAAAGTTGTGAAGCCGCATCAAATGACTACCTCCAGTAGCACTTATATCCAGTGGATAAAGTCTTTTGAGAGGGGTTGGTGATGAAACATATCAACTCCAACCTGAGAAGTGACTTGGATCTGCTCTGATTTGCCTAAGGGCACAACATGTCCACAATAAGTGCTATCTCATTGGCTCTGCAGTCAAATCTGGAACATCTGGACAACAAAGATGCATATATCAGGATGCTCTTTATTGACTACAGCTCAGCATTCAATACTATCATCTCCTTAAAACTAATCAATAAGCTTCAAGATGTTGGCCTCAATACCTCCTCGTGCAATTGGATCCTCAATTTCTTCAGTTACAGACCTCAATCATTTCAAATTAGCACAACATCTCCTCAACAATCTCCATCAGCACAGGTGCATTACAGGCTGTGTGTGTATCCCCCTGCCCTACTTGCTCTACACTTATGACTAAGCACTGCTCCAAGACCGTATTCAAGTCTGCTAAAGACACCACTGTCATAGAGCGAAACAAAGCTGGTGATGAATTTGTATATAGGAGGGAGATTGAAAATCTGGCTGAGTGGTGCCACGATTATCTTTCACTCAATATCTGCAAGACCAAGGAACTGATTATTGACTTCAGGAGGAGGAAACCAGAGGATCATGAGCCAGTCCTCATTTGAGGCTCAGCGGTGGAGAGGGTTAGCAACTTTAAATTTCTTGTTGTTATCATTTCATGGGACCTGCCTTGCAATTACAAAGAGAGCACAGCAGTGTCTCTACAACCTTAGGAGTTTGAGAAGATTTGGCGTGACATCTAAAACTTTGACCAACTTCAAAAGATGTGTAGTGGTTGCATCGCAGATAGGAATGGAAACACCAATGCCATTGAACCGAAATTCCTAGAAAAAGTAGTGGATACTGCCCAGCCCATCCACACCACTGAGCACTGAAATGTGTTGAGCTGAAATGGCAACAGATAGGGAAAAGTGTTGGGAAGATATGTTGGAATGGGAATTAGAATGCCTCTAAAGAGTTGCTGGCATCAGTAGAGTTGCACAAAGACAAGAGCACAAAGAGGGAAGGTAACCATTAAAGGGCTAGCAAACCCTTGAAGACAATTAAAGGGACTAGGGGCTGTAAAGAGATGTTTGTTGGGACAAAGGTAGAGTCATTTTTATGTCTTTTCCTTGAATCAAAGAGGGACTTCTGTTATAGAAACACAGAGAGCACCCCTTCTGATAGTCCCTCATAGGTGTTGACCAGGAAATGGGCAAATTGCTATGCTTTCACTTTCTTCAATATTCATCATAGTGGGGTAGTAAGGAAAGGTCAATGCAGAAAAAATCTACAAGGATTTTGCCAGGACTTGAGAACTTGTATTATAGGGAACAGATGAACAGGTTAGGATTTTATTCTTTGAAGCATAGGAGAATGAGGGGAGATCTTAAAGAGACATACAAATAATGATGGGCATAGATAGAGTGAATGCTAAACTAAAACCAGAGGTTTTAGGTTTAGGGTAAAAGGAGAAACTTTTAAGGAGAATCTAGGGAATCTTCTTCACTCAGAAGTTGGTGCAAGTGTGGAATGAGCTGCCAGTGGAAGTAATGTTTAAGAGAAGTTTAGATACAGTAGATACATGGATGGGAGGGGTTTGGAGGCATATGGTCTGGGTGTAGGTAGACCAGGTTGACATGGGCTTGATGGGTTAAAGGTGCTCTTTCTGTGTCATAGTACTTTATGGCTCTATAGCTCTATCTTCCTCATTCCACCACTCAGAAATAATAATGTAAGGCAGCCACTACTGTCTCTGAATTCTCCTTGCTGTCCTTCAAGTAGACACAATGATTTTAGGCTACAAAGCAGATGAACTTCAATTCCCTGAGTCTGGAAATGACAAGATTTGAGTGATCTTGAGTGTTTGAGTGAAGCAGGCAGTGAACATTGGTTCAAACTGCATACACATTTGCCTCCACACCTGCCCCCGGTGGCACTTAGCTGTTGCAGTGTCATCAATTCCAATCCACAGCTGGTCTCGCTGCCTGTGATGTACCATGTCCCAGAATGGTCTGACTGTGTCTAAGAGGCATGGCAGAAGCAAAAGCCCTGCCCACAGATCATTGTCATCAATGGGAGCTGTTGCTCAGTTCCGGTCTCTTCATTACAGGAAGGATGTGGTAGTTTTAGAGAGGGTACCAAGGAGATTTACCAGGATGCTTACTGGGTCAGAAAGCTTGTCTGATGAGGATGGGATGATTGAGCCACGGCTTTTCTCTTTGGAGTGAAGGAGGATGAGAGGTGACTTCTTAGCAGTGTATAAGATGGTAAGAGACACAGATCAAGTGGACAGCCAATGACCTATTTCCCAAGATAGAAATGGCTAAAACCAGGGGGCATAATTTTAAGGTGTAGGGGGATATCAGAGATAGGTAGTTTTCACAGAAGGAGGTGTGTCATAAGGGAGGGGGGGCACTGGGAGTGAACCCAAATGCAAGACATAGACACTGAAGTACTAGGAACTGGACTAGAGTAGGGACGGGACTGGATGCAGACCAGGACCTGGGACAAGAACACAGACTTGGGCTAGGGCTTGACTAGGAAAGCGAGACCCCAGGACAACTGGGAACTAGGAGCCTGGGCTTGGACTCTGAGCCGGAGACTGGACAAGGACCCAGAACCTGGGTCTTGACTCGGGGTCGGACCCCGGATCTAGACAAGGACATGATGTGGTTACAAGACTGGATGAGGCTTGGGTTCCTCGAGGCGAGGACATGACGAGGCTTGGGTTCCTCAAGGCTTGGGTATGGACTCCGAGCCAGAGACTGGGCAAGGACCCAGAATCTGGGTCCTGACTCGGGCTCGGACTCCAGAACTAGACGAAGACATGACCTGGCTACAGGACTGGATGAGGCTTGGATTCTTCGAGGCTTTCCTGGGCAGGACGAGGTACTCCTGGTCTGGGCGAGGCACAAGAACAGGACGAGATCCTGAAGCCTTGACTTGGTCTTGACAGAACAGGAACACAGAGACTTGGTCTTGGGAGAGACAGGAACACAGAGACCTGGTCTTGGGAGAGACAGGAACACAGAGACCTGGTCTTGGGAGAGACAGGAACACAGAGACCTGGTCTTGGGAGAGACAGGAACACGGGGACATGGAACACAGAGCCGGGACCCCTCCTTGGGAACAGGACTTGGGGCCGGGGCTCTACACAGAGTCAGGACCCCTCCTAGGGAGCAGGACGTAGGGTCAGGACTTGTACACAGAACACAGAGAGATGGTTCCCAACACAAGGTAGCGGAAAACAGCTGGACCTACCAAGTGAAGGCATGGACACAGAGAGACAGTTCCCAACACTAGGTAGTGGCAAACGGCTGGACCTACCTAGTGAAGGCGTGGACACAGAGATAGTTCAAAACAACGATAGACAGTTCCTTATCTTGCTCTGGCAGTTGAGCTTGACAGCGGTGCAGGCGAAGGTTACAGGCAAGGCAAGGCTTCAGGGGGGATGGGGATGGGGATGGGGATGGGGATGGGGATGGGGATTGGACAGGAACAATCCAGCAACTGAAGCTGAACCAAGGAGCTATTTAAGTAGCAGCCCAAAATCAGAATCATGCGCTTCAATTAAAGCACCCAACAGGAAAAGGGAAAACCAGAAAACCTGGAATAAGGAACGATGGACCGGACTGCGAACTGGAATCCGGACTTCACAGACCGGACCATGACATGGTGAGTGCGACAGTGTGGTTTGTACGTCCTTCCAGCGACCACGTGGTTTGTATGTCCTTCCCGCGACCGCGTGGTTTGTATGTTCTTCCCGCGACCATGTGGTTTGTATGTCCTTCCCGCGACCGCGTGGTTTGTACGTCCTCCCCGCGACCGCATAGTTTGTATGTCCTTCCTACGACCGCATGGTTTGTCTCTGGGTGCTTCATTTTCCTCCCACTTTACAAAATCGTACACATCAGTAGCTTAAGTGGACATGTGGGTGTAATTGGTCAGACTGGGGTTGTTGGGCTGGAAGGGCCTGATATCGCGCTGTATCTCTAAATTAAAAAAAAAATAAATGGCATGTATCTAAGCGGACTGGTATAAAGAGGGATTTGATCATTCCATACAGGGAGGAAATAGGCACTCATTTACAGTCTCCTGTTAGCTGTACTAGCTGAAAGGATCAACAAGTGATTTTCCTATGATCACATGTCCAAACTTGGATTATTTACTGCCTCCAACATAGTTAAACATCTCCAGGGACTGCACAGAATGTGACTCTAAATTACATAAACACAAACTCAGTCAAAGTTGTTTAAAATAGTACCTTGAGGGACAAATTTAAAGACGGCATTCCAGAGCTTGGGACCCTGACAATTGATGTCAGTGGTGGAACAAATGACTCAGGAATGATGGAGAGAGCAGAACAGGGGAGGCAGAAAACTCAAAGGGCTTTGAGCTGGAGCAGATGATTTTAAAACTATGAAAACTGCAGAAAAGTGGATTCTATGTTATTTTATTTCTGAATTAATATTTCAAACGTGCTTACTGACATAACCACTTTACAACTGATGCCAAAGTATCTGTCCTGGACCTGGCCCTGACACAGCGAGAAAACAAAGACACTTATGTTAGAATGCTGTTTCTGGATTTCAGCTTGGCATTCAACACTGTTATCCCACAGACCTTTGTGAACTAGCTCATATCCTCGGTTTGAATATACTCCTGTGCAACTGGGTGTTGGACTTCCGAATGAACAGATCTCAGATAGTCAGGATGCACAAACGCTCCTCCCTCCCCATTATCCTCATACAGCTGCCCCCCAGGGCTGTCAGCCGAGCCCATTGCTATACACTCTGCTCACATATGACTGCACAGCCAGTTACCTCAGTAATTACATTGTCAATTTGCCAATGACACAACAGTGACGCTCAACACCAACCGTGATGACACAACCGACAGGAGGTAGAAGGCCTCAGGACCTAGTGCCAAGCAAATAACCTCTTCCTCAATGTCAAAAAAACAACAGAGATAGTTACTGACTTCAGGAGAACTCACACATCAGCTGTACAGTAATGGAAACTGCGAGCAATTTCAAATCCAGCAAGTGAACATCTCGCACAAACTCTCATGGTCTCAGAACACATCCTACACAGTCAAGAAAGCTCACCAATGCCTCTACTTTCTGAGGACTCTGAAGAAAGATGGATTATGCACATCTGTATTGAACTTTTTCTACAGATGTGCAGTAGTGCAGTAGAGAGCATCCTAACAGGCTGCATCACCTCATGGTATGGAAACCACAGTGTGGCGGTTAAGATGGCTCCACATGGGTAGTTAAATCTGTGCAATACATTTATTATTGTGATCTTTAGCTTTTATTAGTGCTGTATTAGAGTCAGAGTAATAATTATTTTGTCCTCCTTTACAGATGTGTACTGAAAATGTCATTAACCAGCCTTGTATCTAATCTGGCCTCATTGTGCTTCAGGGTACAAGGACTGAGAAATGGCCGTATGTAAAATGTTAACAATAGCTACTCCTGTGAATGCCTTCATGGCAATATAGAACAGAGAACATAGAAGATTGCAGCAAGGAACAGGCCCTTCAAACTGTCAAGATGTAAAACTGATAATCCTTCCGCCTGCATATGACCTATATCCCTCCATTCCCTACATTTACATCGTATGGCCAGATTTGGGAACAGCTTCTTTCCAACTGTGATAAGACTGTTGAACGGATCCCGACCCGGATCTGGGCCGTACCCTCCAAATATCCAGACCTGCCTCTCAGTTTTTTGCGCTACCTTACTTTCCATTTTTCTATTTTCTATTTATGATTTATAATTTAAAATTTTAATATTTACTTATTTTTAATATTTAATATTTGTAATCCAGGGAGTGGGAAGCGCAGAATCCAATATCGTTGTGATGATTGTACGTTCTAGTATCAATTGTTTGGCGACAATAAAGTATAAAGTATTTTCATGTGTTTGTATAAAAGCCCCTTGAGTGTCACTGTTCCATCTATTGTCCTTGCAGTACATTCCAAATACCTACCACTCCCAGGGTGAAATAACTTCCCCCTCACATTCCCCATTTAATATCCCCCCTCTCACCTCAGTATCAGAATCAACATCTTACTTATTGATGCCTGTATTTCATCAAACACGTGCAGTGTGTGTAGCTGCCATTTAGAAGATTAAATTTCAAAGAATTCTAGATAGTCTGTCATTCTGGGAAGAGACTTGAACATAACAGGAGTTTTACGTCCACTTTCAGAATGAATGCATGCTAGGTAATCCTCTATTTGAATGGCTCTGCAAGGTGTGGAGGTAGGAGAGAGGTGTCTTTTTATGATTTGCTATCTGTGCAAGAAGGTCAGTCATGGGTTGAAGTGAACTGAATTGAATTGACTTGTTTACTTGCATCCTTCACATACATGAAGAGTAAAAATCTTTATATTACATCTCCATCTAAATGTGCAACATGCAATTTATAGTAATTTGGAATAAATAGTAGGTACAAAAGAGCAGTCAATATAACATAGAAATACAGATGTGTCGGTGTGAGCTAATCAGTCTGATGGCCTGGTGGAAGAAGCTGTCCAGGAGCCTGTTGGTCCTGGTTTTTATGTTGTGGTACTGTTTCCTGGATGGTAGCAGCTGAAACAGTTTGTGGATGGGGTGATTCGGGTCCCCAATGATCCTTCGGGCCCTTTTTACACACCTGTCTCTGTAAATGTCCTGAATAGCGGAAGTTCACATCCATTGATGCGTTGATCCATTGATCCACTCTCTGCAGAGTCCTGTGATTGAGGGAAGTACAGTTCCCATTACCAGGCAGTTAGGATGCTCCCAATTGTGCCCCTGTAAAAAATTCTTAGGAATTCGCAGCCCATACCAAACTTCTTCAACCATCTGAGTTGAAAGAGGCACTGTTGTGCTTTTTTCACCACACTTCCGGTATAGACCACATGAGATCCTTGGTGTTGTTTATGCCGAGTACCTTAAAGCTGTTCACCCTCTCAACCCCGAATCCATTAATACCAATAGGGGCTAGACTGTCTCCATTCCTTCTGTAGTCGAAATGCAGGTTGGGACTCGACCCCTCTCCATTTCAATGGCATTTCTTCATCTGACACTGAAATTGTCAGTGCCATTGACTTGAAGACATGAGTGCATTTCTATAACAAAAAGTAATGGATACATCCCAGTCCATCACAGGAAAAGCCCTCGCCACCATTGAGCACATCTATAAGGAGCACGGTCACAAGAAAGAAATATCCATTATCAAGGCCCCCACCACACAAGCCATTGCTCTCTTATCACTGATGCCATCAGGAAGGAGGCACAGGAACCTTAGATCCCACACTACCAGGTTCAGGAATGGTTACTACACTTCAACCATGAACTCCTGAACCAGTGTGGATAACTTCAGCCACCTCAACACTGAACTAATTCCATAACCTATGGATACACTTTCAAGGGCTTTACAACTCAAGTTCACAATATTATTTTTTTACATATTTATAATAATAGTTATTATTATTGTATTTTCATCTTTGTCCAGCTCATGCTGGTAAAACCTGAGGCATGGGCATAGTGAAGCACACTTATTTGCCAATTGCTAGGAACTTTCAGACTATTCTTGTGGTGTTTAGTATTGTGGCTTTCTGAAGATTTACATAGATATTACTGTGTATCTCTAATTGGTTTAATGCCATTGTGTAGTGACTTTGGGATGACACCAGCTGTAGATATTACTATCAGGATAATGTATACCCTGTTCACATTCCATAGTTTTTCAATTCCCTCTTTTAATTCAGCATATTTCTGGTGTTTTTCATTTTCTGATTGCTGTAATTTATGTGTGCTTGGAATAGCCATATCTATTAAATAAGTTTTTCTTGCTTGTTTATCCTGTATTATTGAACCTGGACATTTATTACGGACTGTCTTATCTGTAATAACTGATCGGTCATAATATAATTTGTGGTATTCTGACTCTAAAACTGAATCAGGATTGTATTTATAATAAGGTGTGATTTTATTTATGAGTTTGTATTTTAAAGCAAGCTTTTGATGAATGATGTTTGCCACTTGATTATGCTTCAATAAGTAATCAGATTGTGTTAAACTGCTAGAGGATCTTGTAATGTGTTGGATTGTTCCTGGTTTTTTTTGCATTTTCTACATTTATCATCTTGTATTTGTTGGTCTTTTATTATGTATTTCTGACATTTTTTGTGTTAACCACCTGGTTCTGTATTGCCGTAAGTTACCCTTCGGTTTCTGGGAGGAAATCTCTGACTCTGAGCCAGCCATTCAGAGCTTCCCTGTCGAGATCTAGTCTGCTCAGATTGTGGGGCTGTCTTCCATGATGGTCATGCTCTTCAATTGGTTAACTTTTTCTTCAAGAGTGATAATGTTTTCATTTTTCTGGGTTGTGGTCTCATTTAAATTTAGTGGTGTGTACTTCTTATCAGAATTGCATATGTTTGTGTGGAGCGCTGCTTCCTGTTTTCATTGATAAAAATGTTTCATATTCATCTATTGGTTGTATTGTATCCTGTTGCTCTGTTTTGTATTCTACTTGCACTATTACAGGCAGATGATAGGACAAAATTGTAGCCAGCAGGGTGAGTATCAGTGCATTCAGAATGCAAAATCAAAAAAAGGGTAGCAAATACAGCACTCAAAGTGTTAAATCTCAATCCATGGAGTATAAGAAATAAAATGGATGATCTTGTAGCACTATTACAGATTATCAAGTATGACGTTGTGGCCATCACTTTTATACTTTATACTTTATTCTCACCAAACAATTGGTACTAGAACGTACAATCATCACAGTGATATTTGATTCTGCGCTTTCCACTCCTTGGATTACAAATAATCACTAAATCGTGGCTGAAGGATGATTGTAGTTGGAGGTGAATTTCCAAGGTTACATGTTGTATTGGAGAGATAGGAAGGTAGGCAGAGCTGGTGGCATGTCTCTGCTGATAAAAGATGGCATCAAATCAGTAGAAAGATGTGACATAGGATCAGAAAATGTTGAATCCTTGTGGGTTGAGTTGAGAAACTGCATGTCAGCTAACACTCCAGTTAGCTCCCTTGCACAGGCCCGGAGAACCTGTCCTGGGACGCCATCTGGGCCCGTCACCTTCCTTGGATTTATCTTCAGAAAGGCCCTTCTAACGTCCGCCTCGGTGACGATGAATCTCGATGCCACCAGGTCCGGTTCATCCGGAGGGAGCAGGACGCTCCTCTTCTGTTCGAACCTTGCGTAGAAGGTGCTCAAAAAGCTGAAAGATCTAATTAGTCACCCGGACCAGATGAACTGTACCCTGAGTTTCTGAGAGAGGTAGTGTTAAAGACTGTAAAGGCATTAGTAATGATCTTTCAAAAGTCATTGGACTGGCATGGTGCTGGAGGACTGGAGAATTGTAAATGTCTCTTCATTCTTCAAAAAAGAAGGGAGGCAGCAGGGAGGAAATTATAGACCAATTAGCCTGACCTCAGTGGTTGGCGCCAATTGTTAAGGATGAGGTTATTGAGTACTTGGTGACACAGGACAAGATAGGACAAAGTCAGTACAGTTTCCTTAAGGGAAAATCTTGCCTGACGAACTTTTCGAAATTCTTTGAACAAATTCCAAATACCATAGATAAAGGGGATGCAGTGGATGTTGTACGTTTGTACTTTCAGAAGGCCTTTGACAAAGTGCCAAATATAAGGCTGCTTACCAAGGTAAGAGCCCATGGTGTTACGGGAGAGTTACAAACATGTTTAGAGCATTGGCTGATTGGTAGGAGGCAGCAAGTGGGAATAAAAGGTACCCTTTTGGGTTGGCTGGTAGTGACTAGTGATGTTCCCCAGGGTTCAGTGTTGGGAATGCTTCTTTTTCTGTTGTATATCAATGATTGAGATGATGGAATAGATGTCTTTGTTGCCACGTTTGCAGATGATACGAAGATTGGTGGAGGGTCAGATAGTGTTGAGGAAACAGGTAGGGTGCAGAAGGACTTAGACAGATTTAGGAGAATTGGCAAGAAAGTGGCAAATGAAATACAATGTTGGAAAATGCATGGTCCTGCACTCAGGTGGTAGAAATAAACGTGCAGACTATTTTCTAAACAGGGAAAAAATCCAAAAATCTGAGCGGCAAAGAGACTTGACAGCCCTTGTGCAGAATACTTTAAAGGTTAACTTGCAGGTTGAGTCAGTGATGAGGAAGGCAAATACAGTGTTAGCATACAGGAGATCTTGATTATAAGAGCAGAGACGTGATGCTGAGGCTTTATAAGGCACTGGTAAGGCCTCACCTTGAGTATTCTGAACAGTTTTGGGCCCCTCACCTTAGAAAAGATGTGCTGGCATTGGAAAGGATCCAGAGGAAGTTCACAAGGCTGACTCTGTCAATGAAACAGTTTATCATCCGAGGAACATTTAGTGGCTCTGGGTCTGTACTCGCTAGAATTTAGAAGGATCATGGAGGATCTCATTGAAACCTTTTGAATGTTGAAAAGACTAGACAGAGCAGATGTGGAAAGGATGTTTCACGTGGTGGGGGAGTCTAGG
The DNA here is from genome assembly GCF_963921235.1 of Mobula hypostoma. Classification (NCBI taxonomy): domain Eukaryota; kingdom Metazoa; phylum Chordata; class Chondrichthyes; order Myliobatiformes; family Myliobatidae; genus Mobula; species Mobula hypostoma. The sequence continues at coordinate 778,110 of NC_086115.1, forward strand.
ACAAGAAGGCACAGCCTCAGGATAGAGGGGCATCCATTTAAAACACTGATGCTTCTTTCAGCATATCCACTGCGGCATCAGGTATTTGCACTTCTTCAACTGTGTGAGTGCATTCTTTTTCCTCCTTCATCCAGCATACCTCTTTATTGTAAGTCACCCTGTTTGACCAGATATTAGACCAAAAGTTCATTATCTCTGTGTTTCTGGTAATTCTGTGCAGGTCCTGCTGAGATTTTGCTGCATCAAGTTCAGTTTCAATGTCCTAGAAACATAGAAGCACAGAAAACCTACAGCACAATACAGGCCCTTCGGCTCACAAAGCCGTGCCAAACATGTCCTTCCTTTGGAAGTGACCTAGGGTTACCCATAGCCCTCTATTTCTCGGAGCTCCAAGTACCTGTCCAGGAGTCTCTTAATAGACCCTATCGTATCCACCTCCACCACCGTCACCGGCAGCCTATTCCACACACTCACCACTCTCTGCATACAAAACTTACCCCCGACATCTCCTCCATACATACTTCCAAGCACCTTAAAACTGTGTCCTCTCGTGCTAGCCATTTCGGGCCAAGGAAAAAGCCTCTGACTATCCACATGATCAATGCCTCTTATTATCTTGTACACTTCTATCAAATCACATCTCATCCTCCATCACTCAAAGGAAAAAAGGACGAGTTCACTCAACCTATTCTCATAAGACATGCTCCCCAATCCAGGCAACATCCTTGTAAATCTTCCCTGCACCCTTTCTATGGTTTCCACGTAATTCCTATAGCGAGGCGACCAGACTTGAGCACAGTCCTCCAAGTGGGGTCTGACCAGGATCCTCTATAGCTGTAACATTACCTCTTAGCTCTTAAATTCAATCCCATGATTGATGAAGGCCAATGCACCGTATGCCTTCTTAACCACAGAGTCAACCTGTGCAGCCGCTTTGAGTCTCCTATGGACTTGGACCCCAAGTTCCCTCTGATCCTCCACACTGCCAAGAGTCTTACCATTAATACTATATTCTGCCATCATATTTGACCTACCGAAATGAACCACCTCACACTTACCTGGGTTACCATCTGCCACTTCTCAGCCCAGTTTTCTATCCTATCAATGTCCCGCTGTAAGCTCTGACAGCCCTCCAAGCTATCCACAACACCCCCAACCTTTGTGTCATCAACAGATTTACTAACGCATCCCTCCACTTCCTCATCCAGGTCATTTATGAAAATCATGAAGAGTAGGGGTCCTAGAACAGACCCCTGAGACACCGCACTGGTGACCAACCTCCATGCAGAATATGGCCGTCTACAACTACTCTTTGTTTCTGTGGGCAAGCCGGTTCTGGATCCACAATGCAATGTCCCCTTGGATCCCATGCATCCTTACTTCCTCAATAAGCCTGGCATAGGGTACCATGTCAAATGCCTTCCTGAAATTCATATACACTACCTCAACTGCTCTACCTTCATCAATGTGTTTAATCACATCCTCAAAAAATTCAATCAGGCTCATAAGGCACGACCTGCCTTTCACAAAGCCATGTTGACTATTCCTAATCATATTATGCTTCTGCAAATGTTCATAAATCCTGCCTCTCAGGATCTTTTCCATCAACTTACCAACCACTGAAGTAAGACTCACTGGTCTATGATTTCCTGGGCTATCTCTACTCTCTTTCTTGAATAATGGAACAACATCCACAACCCCCCAATTCTCTGGAACCTCTCCCATCCCCATTAATGATGCAAAGATCATCGCCGGGGCTCAGCAATCTCCTCCCTCGCCTCCCACAGTAGCCTGGGGTACATCTCATCCGGTCCCAGAGACCTATCCAACTTGATGCTTTCCAAAAGCTCCAGCACATCCTCCTTCTTAATATCTACATGCTCAAGCTTTTCAGTCCGCTATAAGTCTTCCCTACAATCGCCAAGATCCTTTTCCATCATGAATACTGAAGCAAAGTACTCATTAAGTACCTCTGCTATCTCCTCCAGTTCCATACACATTTTTTGACTGTTGCACTTGATTGGTCCTATTCTCTCACGGCTTTGTCACATGGGGTGCTGGGAACGGACCCAAATGCAAAACACAGACAGTGAAGTACAAGGAACGGGACTTGACTAGAGTAGGGACGTGAACGCAGACTTGCGCAAGGAAAAGCAGGACCAGGACTAGGAACCATGGACTAGGAGACAAGGCTTGGATTCCGAGCCCGAGACTGGACAAGAACCCAGAACCTGGTCCTTGCCTCGGGCTCGGAACCCAGAACCAGGCAAGGACATGACATGGCTTCAGGACAGGGTGTGGCTGGGGTCTAGAGGCCTGAGCTCGGGGACAAGACAACGCTTGGACTCCGAGCCTGAGACTGGACAAGGACCCAGAACCTGGGTCTTGCCTTGGGCTCGGAATCCAGAACCAGGCAAGGACATGACATGGCTTGAGGCTGGGGTCTTGGGATCCTCGAGGCTTGGGGTCTTGGAGCTTGGCTGAGGGATCTTCGAGGCTTGGGTTCTTGGAGCTTGGCTGAGGGATCTTTGAGGCTTGGGTTCTTGGAGCTTGGCTGAGGGATCTTCGAGGCTTGGGTTCTTGGAGCTTGGCTGAGGGATCTTCGAGGCTTGGGTTCTTGGAGCTTGGCTGCGGGATCTTCATCTTGAAATGCGGAGGCTGATAACTCAGAGGTTGGAGCTGAGAGACAGACTGGGAACTGAACATCAACATAGAGCTGGGACTTATCCTTCGACAAGCCAGGACTCATCTTTAACACAACACTAACATGAAACAGGACAGAACGTAGACATAGAGCCGGGACTTATCCTATGACAAGCCGGGACTCAACTTTATCTCCACAGCAAGGTGTGACAGGTCTCTCCGTCAGGTAACAGCAGAACCGCCAGACTTACCCAACAGAGGCAAGGACAAGACAAGACAGGTCCCCCCACAGGGCAATGTCAAAACAGCCTGGCTTACCCCACGGAGGCAAGGACAAGAAGAGACAAACACCAAAGAACGACAGACAGTTCCATCTCTGCTCTGGGGAAGCTCCGAGTCTCAGTTCAACCAGCAACCTCAGCTGGCTACGGAAACAGCCAGATCCCTACCTAGCTTGGAGTGGCTGGCAGCCACTCAGCTGGCCTGGGAAACAGCCGAATCCATACCGCAAAGACCACTCCAATGAGTGGCAACAAGGCTCCATGAAGCAGTGGTCCTCCAACCAGGCCTGGAGATCACAAATGGTTTCACTAGCCTTCCATCAGCAGGTTGCTGCAAGGGGGACTGACAAGACAAACCAGCAGCCCAGACTCAATCCCGAGGCTACTTATATTGCAAACCCAAAGATGGGAATCAGGTGCCTATGATTAATTCAAACAAGGGACAGCTGGAAGACCCGGAGTCCTGAGTCCATGGACCAGACCATGAACCAGAATGCAGACTTCACAGACCAGACCATGACAGTCTTATCCTCTTACTCTTCACATACTTGTAGAATGCCTTGGGGATTTCCTTATTCCTGTCCACCAAGGCCTTCTCATAGTCCCTTCTGGCTCTCCTAATTTGTTTCTTAAACTCCTTCCTGCTAGCCTTCTAATCTTCCAGATCTCTATCATTACCTAGTTTTTTGAACCTTTCGTAAGCTGTTCTTCTTGACTAGATTTACAACAACCTTTGTACACCACGGTTCCAGTACCCTATCATCCTTTCCTGTTTCATTGGAACAAACCTATGTAGAACTCCATGCAAATATCCGCTGAACATTTGCCACATTTCTTCCGTACATTTCCCTGAGAACATCTATTCCCAATTTATGCTTCCAAGTTCCTGCCTGATAACCTCATATTTCCCCTTACTCCAGTTAAACACTTTCCTAACTTTTCTGTTCCTATCCCTCTCCAATGCTATTCTAAAGGAGATAGAATTGTGATCAGGCGGGAGGAAAAGATGGCGACTCGACGCAGCGTGCGCAGCTCTCCGGTGAAATGATATTGTATTTGTAAGTAGGAAGCCATGCACAATTCTGATTTGATGGAGACAGACGTGAGAAGCAGAGGAACAACTGGAGAAATTTCTGAAATGCCCGGTTCACTGCTGCTGCTACTGTGCAATCGTGAATCTCTGGAGGGAAGGCCCCAAAATCCCCGGCTTTGTCTGCTGCTGGCGACCGAGGCTGAGGTCGAAGTGTTCAGCAGAGATGGTGTTCGGTACTTGGTGTCGGAGGGCTGATTAGAGCTCGAAGTTTTTAGATGACTCAGAGTCGGACTGTGGTCGGGCATGGCAGGGAGACTTTTCTTCCTTCTCCCATCTGCGTGAGATGTGGGACTTTAGAGAGACTTTGAACTTTTTTACTGTGCTATGGCCTGTTCTTCCTCAAGTTATGGTGTTGTTGCACTGTTGTAACTGTATGTTATAATTATGTGGTATTTGTTAGTTTTTCAGTCTTGGTCTGTCCTGTGTTTCTGTGATATCACACCGGAGGAATATTGTATCATTTCTTAATGCATGCATTACTAAATGACAATAAAAGAGGACTGCATGTCCTCATAGTCTAATCTAATCTAATCTCCAAAATGCTCTCCCACTGAGAGATCTGACACCTGACCAGGTTCATTTCCCAACACCAGATCAATACAGCCTCTCCTCTTGTAGGCTTATCTACATATTGTGTCAAGAAACCTTTCTGAACACACCTAACAGACTCTACCCATCTAAACCCCTTGCTCTAGGGAGATGCCAATCGATATTTGGGAAATTAAAATCTCCCACCACAACAACCCTGTTATTATTACACCTTTCCAGAATCTGTCTCCCTATCTGCTCCTCGATGTTCCTGTTATTATTGGGTGGTCTATGAAAAAACATCCAGTAGTGTTATTAACCCCCTCCTGTTCCTAACTTCCACTCACAGAGACTCTGTAGACAATCCCTCAATGTTTTCCTCCTTTTCTGCAGCCGTGACACTATCTCTGATCAACAGTGCCACGCCACACCTCTTTTGCCCCGTCCCTGTCCATTCTGAAATGTCTAAAGCCTGGCACTCGAAGTAACCATTCCTGCCCCTAAGCCGTCCAAGTCTCTGTAATGGCCACATCATAGCTGCAAGTACTGATCCAAGCTCTAAGCTTATCCACTTTGTTCATAATACTCCTTGTCTTAAAATAGACACATCTCAAACCATCGGTCTGAGTGTGTCCCTTCTCTATCACCTGCCTATCTTCCCTCTCATACTATCTCCAAGCTTTCTCTATTTATGAACCGACCGTCTCTTCCTCCATCTCTTCAGTTGGGGTCCCACCCCCCAGCAATCCTCATTTAATCTCCCCCCATAGCCTTAGCAAACTTCCCTGCCAGGATATTGGTCCCCCTGGATTCAAGTGCAACCCGTCTGTTTCGTACAGGTCACTCCTGCACCAAAAGAGATCCCAATGATCCAGAAATCTGAATCCCTGCCCCCTATTCCAATCCCTCAGCCACACATTCCTCCTCCACCTCTCTCTATTCCTATACTCACTGTCATGTGGCACGGGCAGTAATCCCAAGATTACTACCTTTGTGGTCCTGCTTCTCAACTTCCTTCCTAACTCCCTATAGTCTGCTTTCGGGACCTCCTCCCTTTTCCTGTTTATGTCGTTGGTACCAATATGTACCACGACCGCTGGCTGTTCTCCTTCCCATTCAGCATATCGTGGACGCGATCAGAAACATCCCGGACCCTGGCACCTGGGAGACAAACAATCGTCCGTTCTTCTTTCCTGCATCCACAGAATCGCCTGTCTGACCCCTAACTATAGAGTCTCCTATCACTGCTGCCATCCCCTACCCTTCTGAGCCACTGTTGCTTCCCCCAGGTAGGATGTTCTCCCAACAGTACTCAAACAGGAGTACTTATTGTCAAGGGTTACAGCCACAGTGATGCTCTCTGGCATCTGAGTCCTGCCTGTCCCTCTCCTGACTGTTACCCAGTTATCTGTTTTCCGAGACCCCTGTGTGACTACCTGCCTATAGCTCCTCTTTATCACCTCCTCACTCTCCCTGACCAGATGAAGGTCATTGAGCTGCATTTCCAGTTCCCTAATATGGTCCCTAAAGAGCTGCAGCTCAATGCACCTGGCACAGATGTGACTGTCCAGGAGGCTGGGAGTCTCCAGGACTTCCCACATCTGACACCTAGCACAGAACAACGGCCTCACACACATTCTTCCTGTCTGTATTCTACACAGGTGACCTACCTCACCCCTCGACCCATTATCGCCGAAGCCCTGTTGAGCTAAAGCCTTTCTACTCTGTCTCCCTCTACTCTGAGGTCCGCTCTGTAAAGCTGTGTGCTTTTAAACTTTTCTTGCTGTTCTCATTGGCTGATGTCCACGCGCTTGCGCAGTCGTGCCCCGTTCAAACTGCTTAAGAAATAACTATCTCCTTTTAAACTCTTCTCACTTTTAAACTCTTTTCACTGTTCTCACTGGCTGATGTCCATGTGCAGCGCAGTCATGCCCCGTTCAAGCCGCTGAAGAAATAACCTATGTAAACCTTTTTCATTGTTTCTGAACTGATAATTCCGTTTTCTTCATCTGGTGCATTTCATGTATCTATTTAGTCTGGTTTCATATCCACCAAGCTTTTGTTTTAGTATATCGATAAACTCTACTGTGCTTTGCTTTTGTTAGGCTGATATATCTTGTATGGGCCTTATATTTCTTTAGCTTTTTTTCTTAACTTTCTTGTTCTCCTTTTTATACTCCATTAGGCAGGCTAGTTCTCTTGTTAAGGTTTCAATTTTGTTTTTTAATCTGTATGGCCATTTTGGTGTTCTTATTTCATTACTGTACTCAGTTTTGAGCTGCTATTAATGAGTGCCTCTATTTCGGAACCATTGCACTGAACTGCTCTTAAAGGAGCTTAGTATGTTTTGTATGTCATTCTTCAAATGTTTCACATTTTCCTAAATGTTCTGGTAATATAATTTTGTTGAAAGCATCAACAATTTTTGCAAATTTTGATGACATATTTGTTTTGGTACATAGGGTCTTTTTCTTAGGTCAATGCCCATATATTCTGTTAGTGCGGTGTTGAATATTAGGATAATTTTATCTGTAGCTCAGATTCATCATCAGCATTGTGCAGAGGCTTAAAACGGTGTTGCTGCTGTTAACGTCGGGTTGTGAAGCAAATGAAATAATTGTATTTTCATCATTGGGTTGCATTTTCATTATTTCCTTGTCATGGTCTTTGGTTTCTTTCTAGCTCTTGTACAACTTCATGTTTTATTTGTTTTGACATATCTAGAGGGATTAAGTTATTTTTTGCTATTACTCTATGTTGATCTGCTATTCATTGTGCATTGATTTGCATGGAGGGATATTGTATTGTAAACAGTTGCTAAAAGTTGTCCTTGTATCCTATCATACTATTATTACTACAACGTTTGTAGTAGTAGTAGTTTTATTTTTCTATTTGCACAGTTCATCTTCTTTTGCACATTGATTTCTCCTTCTTTGTTTGTATGTAGTTTTTTCATTGATTCTATTGTATTTCTTTATCCTACTGTGAATGCCTGCAACAAAGTAAATCTCAGGATGGTATATCATAACAGTAGAAGCATTTCCACGCAAGTCTGGTGAAGAGTTTTAAAAACCCAATCTCCATAAAAGAGGGATACCGTCTTGCAGAGCGGTTGTCATTGTAGTTGTCTGAGTCAAAGTGGTAAGGTTTTGGCTCACCAGCGCTTTGGCAAGAATAGGAGGAGGTAGGTTTATTCCTTATTTCTTCTTATTTAACTCTTGAGAATAAGAGGTATGTCTTACCGAAGGGTTTTGGCCCGAAACATCGACTACACTCTTTTTCATAGATGCTGCCTGTTCTGCTGAGTTCCTCCAGCATTTTGTGTATATTGCTCGGATTTCCAGCATCTGCAGATTTTTTCATTTGTGAGGGGGTATGTCTACAGGGCCAGTGTTCTGCTCTGGATGTCAGAGTCAGATGTGGGAGACTACCACCTTCCCCGATGGCCACAGCTGCATCGAGAAGCAGCTCCTGAGAGACCCTGTTAAGGAACTGCAGCTGCAGCTCGATGACCTTTGGCCTGAGAGAGAAAATGAAGAGGTGATAGAAGCTACAAGGAGGTAGTCATGTCAAGGCTACCGGAGGCAGATAAATGGGTGACTGTCAGGAGAGGGAAGGGAGAACATCAGATAGAGGAGAGCACCCCTATGGCCATCTCTTTCAACAATAAGTACTCCATTTTGAGTACTGTTGGCGGGGAATGACCTACATGGGGAAAGCAACAGCAACCATACCTCTGGTACTGAGTCTGGCCCTGTGGCAGAAGAGGATGGCAGCAGTAATAGGAGACTCAATAGTTAGGGGAACAGATGGGTAATACAGTGGATGCAAAAAAAAAACACGGATGGTAGTTTGTCTCCCAGGTGCCAGGGTGCATGATATTTCTGGACGCATCCACGATGTCCTGAAAAGGGAGGGTGAGCAGCTAGAAGTCGTGGTAAACATTGATAGAAAAAATGGAGGTGGTCCTAAAATTAGAATGCAGGGAATTAGGAAGGAAGCTGAGAAGCAGGATCTCAATGTTAGTAATCTCAGGATTGCTGCCTGTGCCATGTGACAGTGAGGATAGGAATACAATGAGGTGGCAGGTAAATGCATGGTTGAAGAATTGGAGTCTGGGCAGGGATACAGATTTCTGGTTGCACTTGAATCCAAGTGGGACAAATTTTCTTGCAGACAGGTTTACTAGAGCTGTTGGGAGTGGTTTAAACTAATATGGCAGAGGGATTGGAACCAGTATGATAGAGCTGACGATGAGCCAGCAGGTTTACAAGTAGATGAGGGATGTAACATGAATGTAAGGATGGACAAGCCAATGGTTGGGTACAAATGCAAACAGAACAAAGAGTCAAATTGTACCACGGAGGCAAAATTCAAAAGGGTGAAGAATGTAGGACTGAAGGTGCTGTATTAAAATGCGTGTAGCATTCGAATAAGGTGGACAAAATTGAAGCGCAATTAGAGATTGGTCAGTATGACGCTATGGGCATCAATGAGTTGTGGCTGAAAGAAGGCCACAGCTGGGGGCTTAACATCAAAGGATATACTTTGTATAGAAAGGACAAGCAGGAAGGCATAGGCTGTGGTGTGGTTCTGTTGGTAAGAGATAGAATTACATCTTAAGAAAGAGGTGACATAGGGTCAGAGAATGTTGACTCTTTCTGAATGGAGTTAAGGAACTGCAAGGGTTAAAAAAAAAACATTATAGGAATCATACATAGACCTCCAAATAGTAGCTAAGATGTGGCATTGAGATTGAAAAGGGAGCTGGAAAAGGCACGTAATAAGGGTAACATCACAATTGTAATGGGGGATTTCAATATGCAAAAGGATTGGGGAAATCAGGTAGGTTGTGCTTGAACCTACTCGCAGAAAGGTTACCTTCAATTGGATGTTGTGCAATAATCCAGATCTTATTAGGGAGCTTAATGTAAAGGAACCCTTCAGAGGCAGTTATCATAATATGATTGAATTCATACTGCAATTTGAGAGGGAGAAGCAAAATCACATGTATCAGTATCACAATGGAATAAAGGGAATTACAGAGGCATGAGGGAGGAGCTTGCCCAGGTGGACTGGAAAGGATACTGATGGGGATGACGGCAGAGCAAAGGTGACTTAAGTTTCTGGGAATTGTTCACAAGGCACAGGATAGATATGTCCCACAGAAAAAGTTGTCCTCAAATGGCAAGGTTATGCAAGCATGGCTGACAAAGGAATTTATGGACTACATTAAAGCCAAGGAAAGGGCATATAAGGTAGCAGATGTGAATGGGAAGTTGAATGATTGGGAAGTGCTTAAAATCCAACAAAAGTTAACTAAGAAGCTGTGAGAAGGGAAAAAATGAGGGTAAACTAACTGATAACAAAGCAGATTACTGAAAGTTTCTTCAGTTATATAAAAAGTTAAAGGGAGGTGAGACTTGCTATTGGACCACTGGAAAATGATGCCGGTGAGGTAGTAACAGGGAATAAAGAAATGGCAGATGAACTTAATGAGTACTTTGCATCTGTCTTCACTGTGGAAGACACTAGCTGTATGCCAGAGGTCTGTGAGTGTCAGGGAGCAGAAGTGAGTGCTATTGCAATTATAAAAGAAAAAGTGCAAGTCAAACTCAAAGATCTTAAGGGGGATGAGTCATCTGTACCAGATGGACTACATCCTAGAGTCCTGAGAAAGGTTGCTGAAGAGATAACAGATGGACTGGTCATGATCTTTCAAGAATCACTTGATTCTGGCATGGTCTCATGGAAGTTTGCAAAAAAAAAAGTAAATTATAGGCAAGTTAGCCTAACCTCAGTGGTTGGGGAAGTGTTAGAGTCTATTATTATGGATGTGGTTTCAGGGTACTTGGAGACTTTTGATAAATAAGTCAAAGTCAGCATAGTTTCTATGAAGAGAAATCTTGCCTGACAAGTCTGATAGAGTTCTTTGATGAAGTTACAAGCAGGGTAGACAATGGAGATGCAGTGGATGACACATAAGACCATAAGACTTTGGAGCAAAATTAGGCCATCTGGCCCATCGAGTGTGCTCCACCATTCAATCATAGTTGATCCTTTTTTCCTATCTCCTCCTCAATCCCAGTCCCCAGCCTTCTCCCTGTAACCTTTGATGCCATGTCCAATTAAGAGCCTATCAATCTCTGCCTAAGTATACCCAATGACCTGGCCTCCACAGCTGCACGTGGCAACAAATTCCACAAATTCACTTTGATTTTCAGAAGGCATTTGATAAGCTGCCACACATGAGGCCATTTAACGATATAAAATCCTATGGCGTTACAGGAAAGATACTAGCATGCATGGAGGAATGGCTGGCAGGCAGGAGGCAGTGAGTGGGAATAAAAAGGGCCTTTTCTGGTTGGCTGCCAGTGACTAGTGGTGTTCCTCAGGGGTCAGTATTCAGACCGCTACTTTTCACATTGTTTGTCAATGATATAGATAATGGAATTGATGGCTTTGTGGTAAAATTTGCAGATGATATAAGGATAGGTGGAGGAGTAAGTAGTGCTGAGGAGGCAATGGGATTGCAGCTGGGGGAATTAAAGCAAATTGGAAGAATGGACAAAAAAGTGGCAGTGTTGGGAAAAGGATGATAACGCATTTTGGGAAAAGGAACAATAGTGCAGACTGATATCTAAATGGAAAGAAAATTCAAAAATCAGAGGTGCAGAGGGACTTAGGATTCCTCATGCAGGACTCCCAAAAGGTTAACTTACAGGTTGAGTCTGTGGTCAAGAAGGCAAATGCAATGTTTTCATTTATTTCAAGAGGAATAGAATATAAAAGCAAAGAGATAATGCTGAGGCTTTATAGGACACTAGTCAGACAGTTTTAAGCCCCATATCTCAGAAAGGATGTGTTGTCATTGGAGAGAGTCCAGATGAGTTTTACAAGGATGATTCTGGGAGTGAAGGAGTTAACATATGAGGAGGATTTGGCAGCTTTGGGCCTGTACTCACTGGAATTAATAAAGATGTTGCAGGGGGGGAGGGGGAATCTCATCGAAACCTACCAAATGTTGAAAGGTCTCCATAGGGGGAATGTGAAGAGGATGTTTCCTATAACCAGAGGGCACAGTCTCAAAATTGAGGGGCAACCTTCTAGAACAAAGGTAAAGAGGAATTCTTTTAGCCAGACAGTAGTGAATCTGTGGACTGTTCTGCCACAGGCTGCAGTGGAGGCCAAGTCTATGCGTATATTGAAGTGGAATTTGATGATTTCCTGATCAGTCAGGGCATCAAAAGATACAGCATGAAGGGAGGTGCATGGGATTGAGTGGGATCCATGATCAGCCATGATGGAATAGCAGAGCAAACTCTATGGGCTGAATGGTCTACTTCTGCTGCTATGTCTTGAGGGGTTATAGACATATACGTACTTGATAATAAACTTTGAACTATGATGATGAACTAATCTGTCTGAAGCCCAGGTGATAAGACTGATATGAAGGCAAGGTATTATTCCTTGTCTCTGGAGAAGGTCTTTGTGCAGCAGGTCATCCTGCGCTCACAGAACATCCACTTATTACCCTACAGGCATCTGCCTTCTGCATAATGGAAGATCCATTTCCAGATTTGTCTATGCCAGCAACCGTACTGTATTCCACTACAGAAACTAGACTCACACGTTCGGTTCCTGGGACAGGTCTTTGAGCTATTGATTTGATAAACTTCAAATGGTTGAATCAAAATATAGATTAAATGAAGATTCCTTTGAAGTATAATTCAGAATCTTATTGCTAAAGCTCCAGCTGCTGACAAGTCAACGGAGAAATAGCTTCAAATCTCAAAGTATGTGGTCTTATTGCACTTAAAATGATTGAGTCATTGAAGGAGATTTGTTAGTGGCTCTGACAATGCGAGTTGCTTAAAGCTATCTTGTAGGAATAAAATTTTCAGCAAATGAGGCAACAGAATGGTGATTCATTGCAAGCTGCAGATCTTCTCAGAACTTCTATTATAATTGTTCTACTCTTAAATCTAAATTTTATGACTCTAAGAATTATTTTTTAATCTACATACAGGAATAGTGATATTTTGATCTCCTGGAGGCATCACAATCTAACTCCTCATGTCTTCGTACTTTACAGATGCCTGCACTGCACTATCTCTGTAAATGTTACATGTTTTTCTGTCTCCTGTTATTGCTTTCCCCTTGTACTTACTGAGGTGGCATTATGTTCTGTACAGATGACATGATACTGTTCCTTGGTGCATGTGATAATTTATCAAATTTACCTAAACCAATCAATTGGATGAAGAACAAGTGTTGGTTGTCTTTATGAATTTCTTCTGTTGTTCTTCTTTGAGTAGTGAGTATGGATACTATCTGCCCTCTGAGCATGCTAACAGGATCCTGGTTTTATATTTTAGTTCACGTCAGCGATTCACATCAAGGTTACCTTACAACTTCAAAATCTCATTTCTCTGACTCTTTTAACATCGGATATCTGCTCACTACACGGATAAGTTTATGAGTTAAAACTCTTAAAGCTATAAATCTGATATCATGACCTAACAATTTGAGTGACCAGTTAATATTCATTTAATTTAATCAACCAAGGTCAGCTCACAGATAAAAGTGTGAGCAATTGGCCAAAGGGGTCATTTTATTCCAGGAACGGGTGAGCAAGTAATTTGTTGCCATGTAGTAGATGACTGTAGCCATGCTGGAGAATGGTGTACAGAGCTGTGACAGTAGTCACAGATATTTGTCTTCCAGTTCAGCGGGCTTCAGCATTTATCAAGTACTAACCAGTTTCCCACACAGTAATGACAACACTTCAAAACTACTTCAATGCCTATAAAACACTCTGGAATTTCTTGAAAGTGCAGTGAAATGTATTATTGAAAAACAATAAAATAAATTGGACACACCTAAGTGGGAAAGTGGGGCAAGCAGACCTATTGAGGGAATCAGATTTAACATTTCTGGTCCATGACTTTACAATGTTATCAAATCATATAGAAGGCATGGGATCCAGGGAAGTTTAGCCAGGTGGATTCAGAATTGGCTTGCATGCAGAAAGCAGAAGGTCATGGTGGAGGGAGTACATTTGGATTGGAGGGTTATGACTAGTGGTGTCCCACAAGGATCAGTTCTGGGACCTCTACTTTTCATGAATTTTATTAATGACCTGGATGTGGGGGTAGAAGTGTGGATTGGCAAGTTTGCAGACGACACAAAGATGGTGATGCTGTGGATAGTGTAGAGGATTGTCGAAGATTGCAGAGAGACATTGATAGGTTGCAGAAGTGGGCTGAGAAGTGGCAGATGGAGTTCAACCCGGAGAAGTGTGAGGTGGTACACTTTGGAAGGACAGACTCCAAAGCAGAGTACAAAGTAAATGGCAGGATACTTGGTGGTGTGGAGGAGCAGAGGGATCTCGGGGTACATGTCCACAGATCCCTGAAAGTTGCCTCACAGGTAGATAGGGTAGTTAAGAAAGCTTATAGAGTGTTAGCTTTCATAAGTCGAGGGATAGAGTTTAAGAGTCACAGGGTAATGATGCAGCTCTATAAAACTCTGCTTAGGTCACAATTGGAGTACTGGTTGCCTCACTATAGGAAAGATGTGGAAGCATTGGAAAGGGTACAGAGGAGATTTACCAGGATGCTGCCTGGTTTAGAAAGTATGCATTATGATCAGAAATTAAGAGAGCTAGAGATTTACTCTTTGGAGAGAAGGAGGATGAGAGGAGACATGATAGAGGTGTACAAGATAATAAGAGGAATAGATAGAGTGGATAGTCAGCGCCTCTTCCCCAGGGCACCACTGCTCAATACAAGAGGACATGGCTTTAAGGTAAGGGGAGGGAAGTTCAAGGGGGATATTAGAGGAAGGTTTTTTATTCAGAGAGTGGTTGGTGCATGGAATACACTGCCTGAGTCAGTGGTGAAGGCAGATACACTATTGAAGTTTAAGAGACTACTGGACAGGTATATGGATGAATTTAAGGTGGAGGGTCATATGGGAGGCAGGGTTTAAGGGTCGGCACAACATTGTGGGGTGAAGGGCCTGTACTGTACTGTGCTGTACTGTTCTATGTTCTATAGTATATTTCTACAGTGCTGTTCATATTGGCACCCAAGGTGCAGTTAGTTTAGACAGGACCGCTGAAATTTGACATGTACTGTATACCAAAATGTAAAAGAGGCTGTTTTCATAGAGTCATACAACACAAAACAAGCCCTTCAGCCCAACCTTACTGGCTTAGATGGTAAGCTGTTTTCACACTGTCCACATTCCATTTTTCCATGTTTAGTACAAATTCCTTTAAACCAAGGGTTATCAACCTTTTTTATGCCATGGACTAATACCATTAAGCAAAGGGTCCATGGACCCCTGATTAGGAACCCCTGCTCTAAACCTTTCCTTTTCGTATACCTGTGTAAGTGTCTTTTCAATGTCGTGAATGCATCTGCCTCAACCACTTCCTCCGCAAGCACTTTCCTCTCTGGGTTGCCACTTGACTTCCTATTAAATCTCTTCCTTCTCTACTTCTTGATTCCCCAATGCTAGGAAAAGGCAAATATGCATTCATCCCATCTATGCCCTTCATGATTGTACACAGTTCTATATGGTCACTCCTCATTCTCCTGTAATGTAATGAATAAAGTCATAGCTAACCCGCTCTACAGCTCAATCCTTTGTGTCCTGGCAATATCCTATTATGTTTATACCCTTCCTTTTGATTTCATGCTCATTATCCAACATATTTCGCTTTGGCACAGTGTAACCTGAACTGTGCTAGCTCTATTATTGAAATTAAAGGCAGGAAATAATTTTAATAGTCAATTAAATTTCTTGCAAATGTGAGATCTACCTCAAAGCTTATAAAAAACATATATTTAACATCTAGTAATATGAGGAAACGAATTATAGCAGCAGAGATGTGGTTTTTGAGGAGGATGCAAAGAATATCATAGACGAAATGAATATCTAACGAGGATGTCATGAACAGAGCAAACACAAAAAGAGAAATAATGTATGAGATCATGAAAAGGCAACGTAACTTCATTGGACATGTGATTAGAAAAGAGGAGTTAAAATGCACGGTAATTATGGGAAAGATTGAAGGGAAGAAAGCAAGAGGAAGACAAAGACAAATGATGATGGAGACAGCAGCCAGAGAACTAGAAATGAATACCAATGAACTGATCCACTTGACCCGAAACAGGAGTGCGTGGGCCATGGCAGTCAAAGCTCAAACTGGGCATGGAACCTGATGATGGTGATGATATTTAACTTCAGAGAAGTCTTACAGAAAATGATTTTAGCTGCTTGGGATACTGATTAAAGGCATTCATTGAATTTTATCCCACTTAGAGGCAAAATCAGGTTGGATTCCAGTAAAAAATATGATTCAAGTTTTGAGTAGGCATGATTGATTTTAGCACATTCAATGTTTACCCATGGGAAATACCGTATGTAACTAACTATGGCAGCTTATCAAGAATGTCTGAAAACAATGTATTCTTGATTCTGCAAGGCTGGATGCAGAATAAATCACTAAACACTTTTTAATTTAAGGTTGCAGCCTCATCAGAAAGGCAACAAAATGGAACAGCAGTTGATGACAAATGCGAAGAATAAGAGAGAGGAAAAGGCAATTAAGTTAAAAAAAGAAATGATGCATCAAAGTGCCAAAACAGATTTTCTTCAGAACTTATGAAATTAATTACCTTTGAAGCACAGGAAATTACTGAAATCAGCTGTGAATTAGAATGATATGTGAACTTAAACATTAGATGTTAAAAGCAGCGCAGAGCTATCACAGATCCAGTGACCCGGTTTCAATTCCACCACTGTCTGTCAAGAGTTTATATGTTTGATGAAGGTTTTGTCACCAAATGCCAAACACAGACACTGAAATACAAGGAACAGGACTAGACTAGAGTAGGGACGTGACAGGATACAGACAGGGAGCAGGGACAAGAACGCAGACTTGGGCTAGGACATGGAATAGACAGGGAACCCGGGCTAGGAACCATGAACTAGGAGCCTGGGCTTGGGCTCCGAGCCAGAGACTGAACAAGGACCCAGAACCTGCGTCTTGCCTCGGGCTCTGGCCCCAGAACCAAGCAAGGACATGACATGACTACAGGACAGGAGGTGGCTGGGGTCTTGGGGCTTGAGCTTGGAGACAGGCTGGGGTTTGAGCTCTTGAGGCTTGAGTCTTGGCTCTTGAGAGTTGAACATAGAACATAGAATAGTACATCACATTACAGGCCCTTCGGCCCACAATGTTGTGCTGACCCTCAAACCCTGCCTCCCATAAAACCCCCCACGTTAAATTCCTCCATATACCTGTCTAGTAGTCTCTTAAACTTCACGAGTGTATCTGCCTCCACCAGTGACTCAGGCAGTGCATTCCACACACCAACCACACTCTGAGTAAAAAACCTTCTTCTAATATCCCCCTTGAAATTCCCACCCCTTACCTTAAAGCCATGTCCTCTTGTATTGAGCAGTGGTGCCCTGGGGAAGAGAAGCTGGCTATCCACTCTATCTATTCCTCTTATTATCTTGTACACCTCTATCATGTCTCCTCTCATCCTCCATCTCCCCAAAGAGTAAAACCCTAGCTCCCTTAATCTCTGATCATAATGCAAACTCTCTAAACCAGGCAGCATCCTGGTAAATCTCCTCTGTACTCTTTACAATGCTTCCAGATCTTTCCTATAATGAGGCGACCAGAACTGGACACAGTACTCCAAGTGTGGCCTAACCAGAGTTTTATAGAGCTGCATCATTACATCACGACTCTTAAACTCTATCCCTCAACTTATGAAAGCTAACACACCATAAGCTTTCTTAACTACCCTATCTACCTATGAGGAAACTTTCAGGGATTTGTGGACATGTACCCCCAGATCCCTCTGCTCCTCCACGCTACTAAGTATCCTTCCATTTACTTCGTATTCTGCCATGGAGTTTGTTCTTCAATAGTGTACCACCTCACACTTCTCCCAGTTGAACTCCATCTGCCACTTCTCAGCCCACTTCTGCATCCTATCAATGTCTCTCTGCGATCTTTGACAATCCTCTACACTATCTACAACACCACCAACCTTTGTGTCGTCTGCAAACTTGCCAACCCATCCTTCTAACCCCACATCCAGGTCGTTAATAAAAATCATGAAAAGTAGAAGTCCTAGAACAGATCCTTGTGGGACACCACTAGTCACCTGGCCAAACTTCCCTGGATCCCATGCCTTCTGACTTTCTGAATAAGCCTACCGTGTGGAACCTTGTCAAATGCCTTACTAAAATCAATATAGATCACATCCACTGCACTACCCTCATCTATACGTCTGGTCACCTCCTCAAAGAACTCTATCAGGTTTGTTAGACACGATCTGCCCTTCACAAAGCCATGCTGACTGTCCCTGATCAGACCATGATTCTCTAAATGCCCAGAGATCCTATCTCTAAGAATCTTTTCCAACAGCTTTCTCACCACAGACGTAAGGCTCACTGGTCTAAAATTACCCGGACTATCCCTACTACCTTTTTTGAACAAGGGGACAACATTCGCCTCCGTCCAATCCTCCGGTACCATTCCCGTGGACAACGAGGACATAAAGATCCTAGCCAGAGGCTCAGCAATCTCTTCCTCGCCTCATGAGCAGCCTGGGGAATATTCCTTCAGGCCCCAGGGACTTATCCGTCCTAATGTATTTTAACAACTCCAACACCTCCTCTCCCTTAATATAAACATGCTCCAGAACATCAACCTCACTCATATTGTCCTCACCATCATAAAATTCCCTCTCATTGGTGAATACCGAAGAGAAATATTCATTGAGGACGTTGCTCACTTCCACAGCCTCCAGGCACATCTTCCCACATTTATCTCTAAGCAGTCCTACCTTCACTCCTGTCATCCTTTTGTTCTTCACATAATTGAAGAATGCCTTGAGGTTTTCCTTTACCCTACTCGCCAAGGCCTTCTCATACCCCCTTCTTGCTCTTCTCAGCCCCTTCTTAAGCTCCTTTCTTGCTTCCCTATATTCCTCAATAAACCCATCTGATCCTTGCTTCCTAAACCTCATGTATGCTGCCTTCTTCCACCTGACTAGATTTTCCACCTCACTTGTTACCAATGGTTCCTTCACCCTACCATTCTTTATCTTTCTCACAGTGACAAATATATCCCTAACATCCTGCAAGAGATCTCTAAACATCGACCACATGTTCATAGTACACTTCCCTGCAAGAACATCATTCCAATTCATACCTGCAAGTTCTAGCCTTATAGCCTCATAATTTGCCCTTCCCCAATTAAAAATTTTCCTGTCCTCTCTGATTCTATCCTTTTGAATGATAATGCTGAAGGCCAGGGAGCAGTGGTCACTGTCCCCCAGATGCTCACCCACTGAGAGATCTGTGACCTGACCCGGTTCATTACCTAGTACTAGATCTAGTATGGCATTCCCCCTAGTCGGGCTGTCCACATTCTGAATCTGTCCTGGACACACTTAACAAACTCTGCCCCATCTAAACCCTTGGAACTAATCAGGCGCCAATCAATATTAGGAAGTTAAAGTTACCCATAATAACAACCCGTTATTTCTGCACCTTTCCAAACTCTGCCTCCCAATCTGCTCCTCTGTATCTCTGCTGCTACCAGAGGGCCTATAGAATACCCTCAATAGAGTAACTGCTCCCTTCCTGTTCCTGACTTCCACCTATACTGACTCGAAAGAGGATCCTGCTACATTACCCATCCTTTCTGTAGCTGTAATAGTATCCCTGACCAGTAATGCCACCCCTCCTCCTCTTTTCCCCCCTCTCTATCCCTTTTAAAGCACTGAAATCCAGGAATATTGAGAATCCATTCCTGCCCTGGTACCAGCCAAGTCTCTGTAATGGCCACTACATCATTGAGGCTGGGGTCTTGGCTCTTGAGGCTTGAGGCTGGGGTCTTGGCTCTGAGGCTTGAGGCTGGAGGCTGGAGCTCAGGGACAGACTTGGAACTGTACATCAACATAGAGCCGGGACTTATCCTTCGAAAAGCCAGGACTCATCTTTAACATGACACTAACACGAGACTGGACAGTCCATAGACATAGAGCCAGGACTTATCCTTGAACAAGCCAGGACTCAACTTTATCTCTACACCAAGGTGGGACAGGTCCATCCGTCGGAACAGCCAGACTTACCCAACAGAGGCAAAGACAAGACAAGACAAGACAGGTCCCCCCACAGGGAAACAGCAGAACAGTCTGACTTACCACACAGAGGTGAGGACAAGAAGAGGCAAAAACCGAAGAACGACAGACAGTTCCATCTCTGCATCGGGGTTGCTCCGAGTCATAGTTCAGCCAGCAACCTCAACTGGCTACGGCAACAGCTGGATCCCTACCTAGCTCGGAGTGGCTGGTAGCCACTCAGCTGGCCCAGGAAACAGCCGAGTCCATACCGCAATGCCAGCTCCGTCTACCGACACCAAGGTTCCATGAAGCGATGGTTCTCCAACGAGGCCCAAAGATGACAAGTGGCCACCCCAGTCTTCCACCAGCAGGTTACTCCCACAAAATCTTGACAAGGCAAACCAGCAGCCCACAGTTGTCCCCAAGGCTACTTATATTCCAAGCCACAAGAAGGGAATCAGGTGCCTATGATTAACTCAACCAAAACAAGGGACAGCTGGAAGACCCGGAGTCCTGAGTCCACGGACCGGACCATGACAGGTTTCCTCTGGGTGCTCCAGTTTTCTCTCACATTCCAAAGACATACAGTACTAGTAGGTTAATTGGTCACTTGGGCACATGGGTGTGTCGGCCATAAAAGGCCTGTTACCATGCTGTACCTCTAAATAAATAAATGAGCAATCAATATTAAAAATGCTTATTTCCCATCACTATGGTTGATATTGGGAAGAGAAATCTCACTGATGTAACTTTGACTTATTTATTCAGCTACAGTGTGGAATAGGCCCTTCTGGCTCTTCGAGCCACCCCGCCCAGCAATCCCCGATTTAATTCTGGCCTAATCATGGGACAATTTACAATGACCAATTAACCTACCAGGCCACACATGGGTGGAAACTGGAGCACCCGGAGGAAGCTCATGTGGTCACAGGGAGAACGTACAAACTCCTTACGGGCAGCAGTGGGAACTGAGCCCGTCACCTGTTCTATAAAATATTGTGCCCCTCAACCAGTGATTTTTTTGTGTAAGAGTATGAAAAAGGTGATAGTGAATGTGGGGCAAGTTTCCCCACACAAGCCAGAATGAAGAGTAGCAGAAAATACCAGAAATATTCAGAGTGATGAGCAGTATCTTTGGAGAAGGGCCATGGGCTTAAAAGAAAACTAAAAAGAAAATTGGAAATCTAGAATAAAAACAGAAAATACTGAAACCACTCAGGCAACATCTGAGGAAAGAAAGACAGAGTAAACATTACAGGTCAGAGACTGTTTTGACATCATTAATCTAACATATTAATTCCTCTTCTCTCTTCACTCATGCTCTGATCTGCTGAGAATTCCCACCATTTCCTCTTCCTTTAGTTCATATTTCCAGTATCTGTACCTTCCTGCTTCAATTACTGTAAAACAGGATAGCAATTTGTTGACAGACATTTTACACTGTCATCTTGTGCACCCTGAATGTGTTGATAATCTAGTATGCATGTGACTAAAACTCAGCATAGCAAATGGTGAATTTAAATCAGTATGATTTACTAATGTATTAACATTAGACAAGGAAATGAGGTAGCAAAAGTGAGTGGGAAGTTGGTTGCTATTAAATTAATGACTCATTTATTATACACTCAGAGGCCACTTTAATAGGTACATCTGCTTATTAATCCAAATATCTAATCAGCCAATCATGTGGCAGAAACATAAAAGCATGCAGACATGGTCAAGAGGATCAGTTGTTGTTCAGATCAAACATCAGAACGGAGAAGAAATTTGATCAGTGACTTTGAACCTGGAATGATTGTTGGTGCCAGGCAGGATGGTTTGAGTATCTCAGAAACTGCTGATCTCCTGGGATTTTCACATGCTACAGAGAACAGTGCAAAAAACCAAGAACATCCGGCGAGTGGCAGTTCTGTGGATGAAGTGCTTTGTTAATGAGAAAAGATAGAGGAGAATGGCCAGACTGGTTCAATTTGACAGGAAGGCAGCAGTAATTCAAATGAACACACATTAAAATAGTGGTGTACAGAAGAACATCTCTGAATGCACAACACATCAAACATTTAAGTGGATGAACTACAGCAACAGGAGACCACATCGGATTCCACTCCTCTACTTAATAAAGTGGCCACTGAGTGTATATTTCAAACACGTGTGTTATTGACCTTCTTTGTACATTGTCAATTATGAAAGGATAGTCCAAGTTATTGGAAAATGTTTATGTTTCTCCTTCCTTCCCTAAATTAAGCCATGAATTGGGACATCTGAAATTTTATTCAGCTGCCAGGCTTTCTCCAATGGCAACCTGGGAAATTAAACGTTCGACACACAACTTTCATAATGTTTAAAAGGGTGAATGTTGAAAATAGCTGCTGGGGTCTAACAGGCATTATTTATTGTGGGAATAGGTCTAAGATGAGGACTATAGTGGTTCAAGTTGCCTCACTTCCTTCAGGCCAGGTGGGGATTGGACAATAATTCCTGAACTCTCTAGTGATACTCAGATGTGTTATAGGAATTGATATTGGTTTATTATTGTCACATGTATCGAAATACAGTGAAAAGCTTCTCCATACATTCCAAAGTCCATACAGATCAGATCATTACACAGTACATTGAGGTAGAAAAATGTAAAAGAATAACAAAATATAGAATAAAGTGTAACAACTCCAGCAGAAATGCAGTGCAATGAAGTGCAAGATCATAACAAAGTGAGAATGAACACCAGAGTACATTATCTGCCCTTACATAGTCATAGTCATACTTTATTGATCCCGGGGGAAATTGGTTTTCGTTACAGTTGCACCATAAATAATAAATAGTAATAAAACCATAAATAGTTAAATAGTAATATGTAAATTATGTAAATTATGCCAGTAAATAATGAAATAAGTCCAGGACCAGCCTATTGGCTCAGGGTGTCTGACCCTCCAAGGGAGAAGTTGTAAAGTGTGATGGCCGCAGGCAAGACTGACTTCCTATGATGCTCTGTGTTGCATCTCGATGGAATGAGTCTCTGGCTGAATGCACTCCTGTGCCCACCCAGTACATTATGTAGTGGATGGGAGACATTGTCCAAGATGGCATGCAACTTAGACAGCATCCTCTTTTCAGACACCACTGTGAGAGAGTCCAGTTCCATCCCCACAACATCACTGGCCTTACAAATGAGTTTGTTGATCCTGTTGGTGTCTGCTACCCTCAGCCTGCTGCCCCAGCCCACAACAGCAAACATGATAGCACTGGCCACCACAGACTCGGAGAACATCCTCAGCATCATCCGGCAGATGTTAAAGGACCTCAGTCTCCTCAGGAAATAGAGACAGCCCTGACCCTTCTTGTAGACAGCCTCAGTGTTCTTTGACCAGTCCAGTTTATTGTCAGTTCATATCCCCAGGTATTTGTAATCCTCCACCATGTCCACGCTGACCCCTGGATGGAAACAGGGGTCACCGGTACCTTAGCTCTCCTCAGGTCTACCACCAGCTCCTTAATCTTTTTCACATTAATTCTGCTCACACCATGTGACAAAGTTTCCTACCGTAGCACTGTACTCAGCCTCATCTCCCTTGCTGATGCATCCAACTATGGCAGAGTCATCAGAGAACTTCTGAAGATGACAAGACTCTGTGCAGTAGTTGAAGTCCGAGGTATAAAGGGAGCTAGGGCTTTACTCTTTGGAGAGAAGGAGGATGAGAGGAGACATGATAGAGGTGTACAAGATAATAAGAGGAATAGATAGAGTGGATAGCCAGCACCTCTTCCCCAGGGCACCACTGCTCAATACAAGAGGACGTGGCTTTAAGGTAAGGGGTGGGAAGTTCAAGGGGGATATTAGAGGAAGGTTTTTTACTCAGAGAGTGGTTGGTGCGTGGAATGCACTGCCTGAGTCAGTGGTGGAGGCAGATACACTAATGAAGTTTAAGAGCCTACCAGACAGGTATATGGAGGAATCTAAGGTGGGGGCTTATATGGAAGGCAGGGTTTGAGGGTCAGCACAACATTGTGGGCCGAAGGGCCTGTACTGTGCTGTACTATTCTATGTTCTATGTGAAGAGAAAGGGAGACAAGACAGTCCCCTGTGGAGCCCCAGAGCTACTGATCACTCTGTCGGACACACAGTGTTGCAAGCACACGTACTGTGGTCTGCCAGTCAGGTAATCAAGAATCCATGACACCAGGGAAGCATCCACCTGCATCGCTGTCAGCTTCTCCCCCAGCAGAGCAGGGCGGATGGCGTTGAACGCACTGGAGAAGTCAAAAATATGACCCTCACAGTGCTCGCTGGCTTGTTCAGGTGGGATTAGGCACGGTTACCATCTCTTAACATCACAGGTATTCCCTGAATTATCAAATTTCATTCCAAGTTAAGCAAAGTGCATTTTTAGTATTTTAAGTATTTTTACACAGTATATTCCTATGCATGGAGTATGCATACGGTATGTTTAAAAGCATCAAGGCGACAAACCCCAAAAAGCTTTTGTTATTTGTAAGTAGAATATTTGCATATTGAGGAAAATCAGGGTCAGAGTGACATGAGGAGAGTCATGACAGTTAACTCATCTATTAACTCCAAGCTCAGAGGAGATGCAGTGGAACAGATAACCAATTTTGTTCTGTGATGCCACAGGTGGGCGATTCTAGACAGTTTTCAGAGGGTTGCCAGCTGACATGCGTATAAACAATTTATTGACTTGATTGTGGTGACTATCATTGCATGATTCCACATCCCACATCATCTCACATACCATTGTCCACTGGGCAAGCCTGAAAAAGAGCATACAACTCTGCCATTGGTGTTGCTACCATATTGTCTGGATGAATCAGCTGTCTGTGCTAACTAAATAAAATTAATCTCCCCTGCTCCAGTTAAAGCCTAATTATATAAAACTTCCTTCAGAAGCTTAGCTCCTGGTAGAATATAAATGAATTTTATTGTGTTATTGCTTCAATGATCTCTCGTATAATACACACAGATATTTACCAAATCAGTTCATTACTTTTACATTCTCTGTGTCATGGTTGGTTGGAAAGGCAGGAAGGAAGGAAATGGTGCAAATGAGAGCAAATAAATGTAACCCTCAGGCTCGCTCAGCTCATGTTCATCTCGGGGAAACAGCCTTCAGCCCCGCCAAACTGGGAAATCACATTAGTGGGGATGCTGTGTAATAATAATGGCCCCAGAGGAATGCTGTCACATTCAGTTGTATCTATGTATCTATGTATGGTTTGAATGAATGAACTTGATTTAATTTGATTTGATACCGCCATTGTCAAACAAAAAATCCTTAATAACCAGAGCTACAGCTTACTGCAGGTAACAATTTAGCACCGTGAACCCCAAGGAACCAAATTAAACTTGAGATGTAGCTTCAGAATAAATCTTTGAATGTGGTCACAAAATGAAGCAAAGTGGAGTCGCGAATGTGACGACAAAACAAGTTATCAGAAGATTGATGCTGATGAGAAAGATAAGGGAGACAAATGTTGAAACGTTCAAAATGTTAATGAGAGAGGAAAGAGAGATAACGAAAAGAGACACCAGTCCGAGTATTGACAGACCGGTTGCTTTGAACCTGAACTGTTTGAAGTTTGATGGACAGGCGATACCCCAGCAGGGGGATAAAAAGCACAGGTTCACTAAGGCACGACACACACCACGAGATCACAAGATAACGAGACCCTGGAAAAGCGGTGTGCCCCGACAAGTTGGTGGGAGTTTGGAGGTCTGGTCGCGGGAACCGACCATAGACGCACAGGGTGAAAAGGTACGATTGGCGGGAACCTGGTGTGTGTGTCCGCCCTTGCCTGGGTGCCGGGTTCACTGCGGAAGAATGGTCCTATCCGGAACGGAGGGGTCACAGTCGGTGACCACAGAAGATATAAAAGGGTTCGCCCGAAAGCTAACTGCGAAGAACATCAAAGGTCTGACTGAATCAGATTTGCATATCATCTTTTCTCTCTCTCCTTAACGGCACAACAGCGATTACTGGAACTGTACTAAGCTGAACTGAACTCTGCATCACTTGAGACTGATCATTTTACCCCTAGACTGCGATAGAGCTTGGTTGATTCCTATTACCCTAGTTCTGTGTACATGTGTGTTTTATCATTGCTAACCTGTTGCATTTATATCCTATTACAGTACTGTGTTACTTATTTCTTTAATAAAAATTTCTTAGTTCCAGTAATCCAGACTCCAACTAAGTGGTCCATTTCTGCTGGTTTGGCAACCCAGTTACGGGGTACGTAACACAAACAATCTGCTGAGTTTCCTACACTTTCATTCAGAACCCACAAGCTCCACTGTTCCAAGAGAATCAATCATTAAAATGCTCTATTCTAACTTCCTGATGTACTGTATATTCTCTGCATCCTTCCTATAGTGTGGCAATCAGAAATGTCCTGTCAAAGGGTTTCGCTCAAAACATCAACTGTACTCTTTTCCTAGATGCTGTCTGGCCTGCGGGGTTCCTCCAGCATTTTGTGTGTGATGCTCGCAGTTCTCCAGCTGCAGCCCAAACAGTGTTTAAGAAGGTTGTACCATGGACTCTCTGTTTGGATATTCTTTGTGTCAGTGCTGATATTCAGTGATGAAAAGGTTAGGCTTCTTCCAAGAACAATGACTAGAATTGTTGTTCAGTGGCAAATCATGGAAACAGGATTGATAAGAAATGTGTCTGTGGATGAAGACAGCAGGATCAAATTTCAGAAGTAGACTGCTGTAGATAAAGACTAGTTTTATTTGTCACACGTACATTGAAATATTGAAACTATAGTGAAATACATTGTTTGCTTCAAATCAAATCAGTGAGCATTGTGCTGGGCAGCCCATAAGTATCACTCTGCTTCTGCCACCAGCATAGAATACCCATAACTCACTAACATTAACTGTACATCTTTAGAATATTGGATGAAACTGGAGCATCCACTGGAAACCCATGCAGTCACAGAGGGAATGTATAAATTCATTGAAGACAGCAGTGGGAATTGAACCTTGAATGGTGATCACTGGCACTCTTAGGCGACGCACTAATCACTACATTACTACGATGCCCATTTCACAGACCAATGTAACTGACCAGGGATTCTAGTTCCCAGTTATATGACACATGTGATATGACTGATCAGGAAGAAGCTGCACATACACATAGGGTGAGCATTAGGCTTCTGAAACAAAAAGGCTTACAGATGAGGGAATCACATTGTCCCAATATAAAATGGATCTCTGGCACATTATGAGAATATTGATTACAGGATCATAGGATTGTGCAGCGCTGAATCAGGCCTTTTCATGCCAACCTCGTCCATGCCCACTGTGGTACCTATTTATGCCAGTCCATTATCTGTGTTAGGCCTGTACCTTTCTAAATATTTCTGATTCGAGTATCTGTCCAAGCAACTTTCAAACATTGTAACTGTATCTGTCACTACAAGCTCCCTGGCCGTTTAGAACAAGAAAGCCAGAGTAGTCTGCTTTTCCTTCTCTCAAGCCATTTCCTGGTGCTTAACCTGAGCTGGTGGAGGAGGAATTCCATCTTTATCACCATGAACTGTGAATAAATCTCTGCATTCAGAGAAACTGGAAGAAATGGAGACTAAAACAATTCCTTTCCTGAAGTACAGGATAAGACATGTGGTGTAATATTTGAATTCTCTTTAAAGTGAAACAATGGCTTACCAAGGAACAAACTATACGCAGAGATACTTATTTTACTGCTTGGTCTGCTTACGAAAGGGGAGCTGTGATCCAACCAAAACATTTTCTTTTTGGCAAGCCATTTAGTGTCGACTGTAGACATGTAAGAGGATTAGAAGGTTGGCAGAAAAGTCAATCTACTCCAGTCGTGATGTAGAAAGCACAACCACAGACACAAACTGATTGCAGAAGTCACAACCAACCTATGAACTGTTTTATGTGTTAGTATACACAACTGCCTTATCAGTAACCTAGCCAAAGCTCCAGCTGATCCTCAGGAAGTCTTCCTTTAATGTGTTGAGCTCTTAGTCTAGATTTTGCCATTCAAATAATACCAGGTTCAGAAGCACGCTGATTACAGCTGGTATCTTCTTATTCTTTGAAAATGTAGAATACTTTAATCTCTAGCCATATCTGTGATTTACTAGTTGGGTTGTAATTTATGTAACGCAACATAAGGATTCACTGCTAATGTAATGGCTTCTTTGTAATGTTTCTCTGCTAAGGCTAACATAATGGCTTCTCTGTAATATTCACTGCTGAGGTAACCGTTTCTCTGTAGCAGCAATGTTTGGGTTATGGCTGGAGATAACAGGACTGTGGTATGCATGGTAGCCAATCAGAGATTGGTGCTCTGTCTTGTGAACCTAGAAGGAAGTTTTTTGCGGTCTTTGTCGAGCAGAGATGAAGAGGGAAGACGCACGTGGAGAGAGCTGGTAGATGACCGGACAGAGTGGACTGGGATCTGAAGGTCCAAAGGTCGGTGACACTCGAGGAGATCGATGGTGGAAGAATGACAACTGAGTGAGCTCCAACGTGCACTTTTGACTTTTCCTTGAATTGGGCCCTTTTTGAAATTTTCATTACTAACCCTATATTCAGATTAAGATTCATAAAGTTCAATCATTTAATTGCATATGGTGTACTGTCTGATATTTTGTGTTGTGGGCTTGTAACTGGGGGTACCTTACACAGCATCCACACTAACGTGATTTCTCAGTTTGGCCGGGCCAAAGGCTGTTTCCCCTAGATGAACATGAGCTGGGCGAGCCTGGGGGTCATATTTATAGAGGATGACGGCACCCCGGACTTCAGGCCTTGAATTTGACAATAACCAGGTCTCATGCCAGCTGCCTGATTGGTCCTCCATTCCCTGAACTTGGGTGGGGAATGCTGCCGGCGTGGTGGGGAGGTTGCCAGCTCTCATTGTCACTGGTCTTCATCTACAGTGCTTGCTGGCCCACGAGTCCATTGGGACCGCTGGCCTTTGACCCACAGTTCTGTTGCTCTGAATCTTGGACAACACGCCAGACACTCCAGCCAATGCTTTCTAAAACCACGAGGGCTGTTTTAGGTAGATAATCTGTGGGGAGAATTGAACTTCCAAATTGAGATGGCACAAGACAAAACAAATTAGGTCAATATTTGTGCTAACGAATAGCCACAAAGTGATGCATCCCATCATGTAGATAACAATACATCAACTTCTGTGTGGACTGCAATGTTCCGACAAGAACTGTCCTTTGTTATTCAAATAACAAGCCATGGGTGACGAAGGACATTACGGACATCCTGAACACTAAAAAGAGGGTGTTTAGAGATGGAAATAGGGAGGAGCTGAGGGCAATACAGAGGGACCTGAAAGCCAGGATCAGGGAGGCTAAAGACAGGTACAGGACGAAGCTTGAGTGGAAACTCCAGCAGAACAACATGAGAGAGGTCTGGAGGGGGATGAGGACCATCACTGGGTTCCGGCAAACTAGCAACAGAGGAGCTGAAGGCAGTGTGGACAGGGCCAATGAACTTAACCCGTTCTTTAACAGATTTGACATTGTGGCCCCTGCCCATCCCCCACATGAGTCATCTGTTGTCGGCCCCCAACCAACACATATTCCACTCTCCCCTCCTACCCCTCCTGACAGTCCCCCACCCTGCTCTCATGACTATACCCCTTCCCCATACGAAACCACCACGGTGGGCTTCACAGCTGAAAAGGTGAAAAGACAACTGAAACATCTCAACCCAAGCAAGGCTGCAGGACCGGATGGTGTCAGTATCAGGGTGCTCAAAGCCTGTGCCCCTCAGCTATGTGGAGTACTTCGCCATGTATTCAACCTGAGCCTGAGGCTCTGGATGGTTCCTGTACTGTGGAAGATGTCCTGCCTCGTCCCTGTGCCAAAAACACCACGCCCCAGCGGCCTCAATGACTACAGACCGGTGGCATTGACCTCCCACATCATGAAGACCCTGGAGAGACTTGTTCTGGAGCTGCTCCGGCCTATGGTCAGGCCACACTTAGATCCCCTCCAGTTCGCCTACGAGCCCCGACTAAGAGTTGAGGATGTCATCGTCTACTTGCTGAACCGTGTCTACGCCCACCTGGACAAGCCAGCGAGCACTGTGAGGGTCATGTTTTTTGACTTCTCCAGTGCGTTCAACATCCGTCCTGCTCTGCCGGGGGAGAAGCTGACAGCGATGCAGGTGGATGCTTCCCTGGTGTCATGGATTCTTGATTACCTGACTTGCAGACAACAGTACGTGTGCTTGCAACATTGTGTGTCCGACAGAGTGATCAGCAGCACTGGATCTCCACAGGGGACTGTCTTGTCTCCCTTTCTCTTCACCATTTACACATCGGACTTCAATTACTGCACAGAGTCTTGTCATCTTCAGAAGTTTTCGGATAACTCTGCCATAGTTGGATGCATCAGCAAGGGAGATGAGGCTGAGTACAGGGCTACGGTAGGAAACTTTGTCACATGGTGTGAGCAGAATTAATGTGAAAAAGACTGAGGAACTGGTGGTAGACCTGAGGAGAGCTAAGGTACCGGTGACCCCTGTTTCCATCCAGGTGGTCAGTGTGGACATGGTGGAGGATTACAAATACCTGGGAATTGACAATAAACTGGACTGGTCAAAGAACACTGAGGCTGTCTACAAGAAAGGACAGAGCCGTCTCTATTCCCTGAGGAGACTGAGGTCCTTTAACATCTGCCGGATGATGCCGAGGATGTTCTACGAGTCTGTGGTGGCCAATGCTATCATGTTTGCTGTTGTGTGCTGGGGCAGCAGGCTGAGAGTAGCAGACACCAACAGAATCAACAAACTCATTCAGAAGGCCAGTGATGTTGTGGGGATGGAACTGGACTCTCTCACAGTGGTGTCTGAAAAGAGGATGCTGTCTAAGTTGCATGCCATCTTGGACAATGTCTCCCATCCACTACATAATGTACTGGGTGGGCACAGGAGTACATTCAGCCAGAGACTCATTCCACCGAGATGCAACACAGAGCGTCATAGGAAGTCATTCCTGCCTGTGGCCATCAAACTTTACAACTCCTCCCTTGGAGGGTCAGACACCCTGAGCCAATAGGCTGGTCCTGGACTTATTTCATAATTTACTGGCACAATTTACATATTACTATTTAACTATTTATGGTTCTATTACTATTTATTATTTATAACTGTAACGAAAACCAATTTCCCCCGGGATCAATAAAGTATGACTATGACTATATACTTCTTGGTGTGTTCTGGCTTCAGCAACGTTGTGCTATCATGTTAAACAAGCAAGTGCAAACGCTGCTAAATTTTCATATTTCTATTTGTGCCAAAGCTTGACAAAATCTGTAGATTTCTGGTAAGATGGTGCTGTATGTGAACACATGGCCTCTCAGGGGTCAACCAAAGGAGCTTTTCTTTTTGTAAAATTTATTTTTCATATCCAGAGACAATTCTACTCCAAGAACACAGGGTACCGCAGGGTTACTGTCATCGGTGAGCTGCTCATTGATCGGAGTAGCTGCAGGTGGCAGAGCCAGCCGAGGTGGAGAAGGGGTTGGTTAGGTACGGGAGGAGCCAGACGGGATATTGGGGGAGGCAGTCAGGATATCAGGGGAGTCTGTCGGGATATCAAAGGAGCTGGTTGGGATATCAGAGGAACCTGTTTGGATATCCGACGAGCCTGTTTGTCAGTCCGTTATGAGTAAAGCCCTCCCCACAATTAAGAAATCTATATGGAGCGTAGTTGCAGGAAAGCAGCATCCATCATCCATCAGAGTTGTTATCATGGTTGACTTTAACTTCCCTGATATTGATTGGCACCTGATTAGTTCCAATGGTTTAGATGGGGCAGAGTTTGTTAAGTGTGTCCAGGACAGATTCCTGTCACAGTATGTTGACAGGCTGACAAGGGGTAATGCCATACAAGATCTAGTATTAGGTAACGAACCGGGTCAGGTCACAGGTCTCTCCCTGGCCTTTAACATTATCATGGAAAAGGATAGAATCAGAGAGGACAGGAAAATTTTTAATTGGGGAAGGGCCAATTATGAGGCTATAAGGCTAGAACTTGCGGGTGTGAATTGGGATAATGTTTTTGCAGGGAAATGTACTATGGACATGTGGTCAATGTTTAGGGATCTCTTGCAGGATGTTAAGGATAAATTTGTACCGGTGAGGAAGATAAAGAATGGTAGGGTGAAGGAACCATGGGTGACAAGCGAGGTGGAAAATCTAGTCAGGTGGAAGAAGGCAGCATACATGAGGATTAGGAAGCAAGGATCAGATGGGTCTATTCAGGAATATAGGGTAGCAAGAAAGGAGCTTAAGAAGGGGCTGAGGAGAGCAAGAAGGGGACATGAGAAGGCCTTGGGAAGTAGGGTAATGGAAATGCCAAGGCATTCTTCAATTTTGTGAAGAACAGAAGGATGACAAGAGTGAAGGTAGGACTGATTAGAGATAAAGGTAGGATTATGTGCTTGGAGGCTGTGGAAGTGAGTGAGGTCATCAATGAATACTTCTCTTTGGTATTCACCAATGAGAGGGAACTTGATGACGGTGAGGACAATATGAGTGAGGTTGATGTTCTGGAGCATGTTAATATTAAGGGAGAGGAGGTGTTGGAGTTGTGAAAATACATTAGGATGGAAAAGTCTTCGGGTCCTAACAGAATATTCCCCAGGCTGCTCCACAAGGCAAGGGAAGAGATTACTGAGCCTCTGGCTATGATCTTTATGTCCTTGTTGTCTATTTGAATGGTACCGGAGGATTGGAGGGAGGCAAAAGTTGTCCTCTTGTTCAAAAAAGGTAGTAGGGATAATCCGGATAATTATAGACCAGTGAGCCTTACATCTGCGGTGGGAAAGCTGTTGGAAAAGATTCTTAGAGATAGGATCTATGGGCATTTAGAGAATCATGGTCTGATCAGTGACAGTCAGCATGGCTTTGTGAAGGGCAGATTGTGTCTAACAAGCCTGATAGAGTTCTTTGAGGAGGTGACCAGGCATATAGATGAGGGTAGTGCAGTGGATGTGATCCACATGGATTTTAGTAAGGCATTTGACAAGGTTCCACACGGTAGGCTTATTCAGAAAGTCAGAAGGCATGGGATCCAGGGAAGTTTGGCCAGGTGGATTCAGAATTGGCTTGCCGGCACAAAGCAGAGGGTCATGGTGAAGGGAGTACATTTGGATTGGAGGGTTGTGACTAGTGGTGTCCCACAAGGATCGGTTCTGGGACCTCTACTTTTCGTGATTTTTATTAACAATCTGGATGTGGGGCTAGAAGGGTGGGTTGGCAGGTTTGCAGATGACACAAAGGTTGGTGGTGTTGTGGATAGTGTAGAGGATTGTTGAAGATTGCAGAGGAACATTGATAGGATTCAGAAGTGGGCTGAGAATGGCAGATGGAGTTCAACCCGGAGATGTGTGAGGTGGTACACTTTGGAAGGACAAACTCCAAGGCAGAGTAAAAAGTAAATGGCAGGATACTTGGTAGTGTGGAGGAGCAGAGGAATCAGGGGGTACATGTCCACAGATCCCTGAAAGTTGCCTTATAGGTAGATAGGGTAGTTAAGAAAGCTTATAGAGTGTTAGCTTTCATAAATCGAGGGATAGAGTTTAAGAGTCGTGAGGTAATGATGCAGCTCTATAAAACTCCAGTTAGGCCACACTTGGAGTACTGTGTCCAGTTCTGGTTGCCTCACTATAGGAAGGATGTGGAAGCATTGGAAAGAGTACAGAGGAGATTTACCAGGGTGCTGCCTGGTTTAGAGAACATGCATTATGGTGAGAGATTAAGGGAGCTAGGGCTTTACTCTTTGGAGAGGAGGAGGATGGGAGGAGACAAGATACTAAGAGGAATAGATAGAGTGGACAGCCAGTGTCTCTTTCCCAGGGCCCCGCTGCTCAGTACAAGAGGACATGGCTTTAAGGTAAGGGGTGGGAAGTTCAAGGGGGAAATTAGGGGAAGGTTTATCACTCAAAGAGTGGTTGGTGCATGGAATGCAGTGCCTGAGTCAGTGGTGGAGGCAGATACACTAGTGAAATTTAAGAGACTACCAGACAGGTATATGGAGGAATTTAATGTGGGGGTTATATGGAAGGCAGGGTTTAAGGGTTGGCACAACATTGTGGGCTGAAGGGCCTGTACTGTGCTGTACTATCCTATGTTCTATGTTCTATACCATCAGGGACCCTACCACCAAGGTCGTGCTCTCTTTTCACTGCTGCCGTCAGGAAGAAGGTACAGGAGCTTCAGGACTCACACCACTATGTTTAAGTACAGTTATTACCCCTCAACCATCAGGCAATTGAACTAATGGTAATAACTTCACTCAACTTCACTTGCCCATCACTGAAATATTCCCACAGCCTTGTGTGGCTGTCAGAATAAAAGGTACGGATTACAGATGTAGGGAACCTTAGTTCTCAAGAGATATTGAGGCCCTGGAGGCGCCTTAAAGAAAAGGAGACGCTTAGCAAGGTATAGGTAGGTAGGAAAAAATGACATGCTTGTGGAGTGTAGAATGGAAGAGAACACTTAAGAAAGAAATCAGGAGGGCTGAAAGAAGGCATGAGGTTGCTCTACAGCAAAAGGATTGCAAGGGACAATATTGGTCCTCTGGAGGATGAGAATGGCAATCCATGTGTGGAGCCAGTACAAACAGAGGAGATCTTAAAGAAATTATTGGCATCTGTATTTACTCAGGAGATAGACACAGAATCTATAGAACTGTGGCAAAGGGCATCAACTTCATGGACTCTGACAGATTACAAAGGAGGAAGTGATTGCTATCCTGAGGGAAATCAGGGTGGATATCCTCACAGCTTGACAAGCTGTTCCCTCCGACCCAACAACTGAAGTGCAGAAATTGTCAGGCCCTTAGCAGATATTCTTAAATCATCCTTAGTGACAGGACAAGATAGCCAATGTTGTTCTGCTGTTTTAAAAAGTCTCGAAACATAGAACAGGAAATTCTACTCTAGTGAGTCCGACGTCAGTTGTAGGAAAGTTATTGGAAGGTATTCTCAGGGACTGCACATGTACTGTAAGTATTTAGTCATAGTCATAGTCATAGTCATACTTTATTGATTCCAGGGGGAAATTGGTTTTCATTACAGTTGCACCATAAATAATAAATAGTAATAGAACCATAAATAGCTAAACAGTAATATGTAAATTATGCCAGTAAATTATGAAATAAGTCCATGGCCAGCCTATCGGCACAGGGTGTCTGACCCTCCAAGGGAGGAGTTGTAAAGTTTGATGGCCACAGGCAGGAATGACAAGGAATGACAAATTGGAAGGACAAGGATTGATTAAGGATAGTCAGCATGGCTTCGTGCGTGGTAGGTTATGTCTAACCAATCTTATAGAGTTTTTCAAGGAAGTTACCAGGAAAGTTGATGAAGGTAAGATAGCGGATGTTTTCTATATGGACTTTGGCAAGGAATTTGACAAGTTCCCGCGTGGTTGGTCATGAAGGCTCAACCACTCAACATTCAAGATGAGGTAGTAAATTGGATTAGTCATTGGTTTTGTGTGGGAAGCCAATGAGTGATAGCAGATCTCTGACTGGAAGCCTGTGACTAGTGGTGTGTCACAGGGATCAGTGATGTGTCCATTGCTGTTTGTCATCGATATCATTGATTTGGAAGATAACATGGTTAACTGGATCAACAAATTTGTGGATAACACCAAGATTTTGGGTGTGGACAGAGTGGAAGGCTATCACGGCTTGCAGAGGGATCTGGAACAGCTGGAAAAAATGAGTTAAAAATGGCAGATGGAAGTTAATGCAGACACGTTGAGGTTTCACACTTCAGCAGAACCAATCTGGGTAGGTCTTCCGCAGTGAATAGAAGGGCACTGAGGAGTGTGGTAGAGCAAAGCAATTTGGGAATATAGGTCTATAATTCATTGTAAGTGGTGTCACAGGCAGATAGAGTCATAAAGAATGAGTTTGGCACATTGGCCATAAATCAAAGTATTTAGAACTGGAGATGGGATGTTACGTTGAAAAGTACATTGTTTAAAAAGGGTTCTAAGAGTGAACCTAGCAACTATCAGCCTGTGAGTTTGAAGTTAGTGATGGGTAAATTGATGGGAAGTATTCTTAGAGATGGTATATATAATTATCTGGATAGACAGGGTCTGATTAGGAACAGTCAACATGGAATTGTGCGTGGAAGGTCACGTTTGACAAATCTTATTGAATTTTTTGAAGAGGTTACTAGGAAAGTTGACAAGGGTAAAGCGGTGGATGTTGTCTATATGGACTTCAGAAAGGCCTTTGACAAGGTTCCACATGGAAGGTTAGTAAGGAAAGTTCAATCGTTAGGTATTAATATTGAAGTAGTAAAATGGATTCAGCAGTGGCTGGATAGGAGACACCAGAGAGTAGTGGTGGATAACTGTTTGTCAGATTGGAGGCCGGTGATTGTCTCAGGGATCTCTACTGGGTCCAATGTTGTTTGTCATACATATTAATAATCTGGATGATGGGGTGGTATATTGGGTGAGTAAGTATGCAGATGATACTAAGATCGGTGGAGTTGTGGATAACAAAGTAGGTTTTCAAAGCTTGCAGAGAGATTTAGGCAGTTAGAAGAGTGGGCTGAAAGATGGCGGATGGAGTTTCATGCTGATAAATGTGAGGTGCTACATTTTGGTAGGACTAATCAAAATAGGACATACATGGTAAATGGTAGGGTATTGAAGAATGCAGTAGAACAGAGGGATCTAGGAATAATGGTGCATAGCTCCCTGAAGGTGGAATCTCATGTGGATAGAGTGGCGAAAAAAGCTTTTGGTATGCTGGCCTTTATAAATCAGAGCATTAAGTATAAGAGTTGGGATGTAATATTGAAATTGTTCAAGACATTGTTGAGACTAAATTTGGAGTATTGTGTACAGTTTAGGTCACCAAATTATACGAAAGATGTCAACAAAATAGAGAGAGTACAGAGAAGATTTACTAGAATGTTACCTGGGTTTCATCACCTAAGTTACAGAGATAGGTTGAACAAGTTGGGTCTTTATTCTTTGGAACATAGAAGGTTGAGGGGTATTTAAAATTATGAGGGGGATAGATAGAGTTGACAATAGACAATAGACGCAGAAGTAGACCATTCGGCCCTTCGAGCCTGCACCGCCATTCTGAGATCATGGCTGATCATCTACTATCAATACCCGGTACCTGCCTTGTCCCCATAACCCTTGATTCCCCTATCCATAAGATACCTATCTAGCTCCTTCTTGAATACATCCAGAGAATTGGCCTCCACTGCCTTCTGAGGCAGCGCGTTCCACACCTCCACAACTCTCTGGGAGAAGAAGTTCCTCCTCAACTCTGTCCTAAATGACCTACCCCTTATTCTTAAACCATGCCCTCTGGTACTGGACTCTCCCAGCATCTGGAACATATTTCCTGCCTCTATCCTGTCTAATCCCTTAATAATCTTATATGTCTCAATCAGATCCCCCCTCAATCTCCTTAATTCCAGCGTGTACAAGTCCAGTTTCTCTAACCTCTCTGCGTAAGACAGTCCGGACATCCCAGGAATTAACCTAGTGAACCTACGCTGCACCTCCTCCACAGCCAGGATGTTCTTCCTTAACCCTGGAGACCAAAACTGCACACAATACTCCAGGTGTGGTCTCACCAGGGCCCTGTACAAATGCAAAAGGATTTCCTTGCTCTTGTACTCAATTCCCTTTGTAATAAAGGCCAACATTCCATTAGCCTTCTTCACTGCCTGCTGCACTTGCTCATTCGCCTTCAGAGACTGATGAACAAGTACTCCTAGATCTCTTTGTATTTCTCCCTTACCTAACTCCACACTGTTCAGATAATAATCTGACGTGGATAGGCTTTTTCCATTGAGAGTGGGGGAGATTCAAACAAGAGGACATGAGTTGAGAGTTAAAGGGCAAAAGTTTAGGGGTAACATGAGGGGGAACTTCTTTTCTGAGAGAGTGTTAGCTGTGTGGAATGAGCTTCCAGCAGAAGTGGTTGAGGCAGGTACGATGTTGTCGTTTAAAGTTAAATTGGACAGTTATATGGACAGGAAATGAATAGAGGGTTATGGGCTGAGTGCAGGTCGGTGGAACTAGGTGAGAGTAAGAGTTTGGCATGGACTAGAAGGGCCGAGTTGGCCTGTTTCCATGCTGTGACTGTTATATGGTGAAGGTTGAATGAGCACAGAGAAAATTTACAAGGTTGATGCCAGGTCTGGAGGACCTGAGTTATAAGGCAAGATTGAATAAACTAGGACTGTATTTTTTAGAATGCAGAAGATTAAGAGGAGATTTGATGGTGGTATACAAAATTATGAGGGGTATAGACAGGGTAAATGCAAGTAGGCTTTTTCCACCAAGGCTGGGTGGGACTACAACCAGAGGTCAGGGGTTAAGGGTAAAAGGTAAAACTTTAAGGGGAACATGATGGGAAACTTCTTCACTCAAATGGTTGTGAGAGCGTAGAAAAAACTGCCAGCACAAAAACTGCATACAAGCTCGATTTCAAGATTTACGAGAAGTCTGGATAGGTACATGGATAGTAGAGATATGGAGTGCTATGATCCCTGTGCAGGTTGATGGGAGTAGGCAGCTTAAATGGTTCGGCATAGATGACGGGCTGAAGGGCCCATTTCTGTGCTGTACTTCTCAGTGACTTTATGAAATATATGTACTTTGATTATAAATTTACTTTGAACGTTGAACATTCAAACTAGCTAGGTGGACAGTGTGGTCAGCATAGAGTCGTTGGGCAGAAGGACCAGCTTCTGTGGTGTATTTATTTGTGACTCCATGATTGATAAATTATGTGCAATGTGTAAATGAAAGGTCCTATGATTTGATTTTGTTATCAGCACGATACATAATTGCCACTTCTACTTGTTACCTAAAGCTATCCCACTGAAATCAGTAAGGCATTTGATAAGGTTCCCCATGCCAGCTCATTCAGAAAGTAAGGAGGCATGAAGACACAGGGTGATTGCAGATGGTTCATATTCTGCATGGACGTCGGTGACCAGTGGTGTGCCTCAGGGATCTGCTCTGGGACTCCTTCTCTTCGTGATTTTTATAAATGACCTGGATGAGGAAGTAGAAGGCTGCGTTAGTAAGTTTGCTAACGACACAAAATTTTGGGGTGTTGTGGATAGTCTGGCGGTTTGTCAGAAGTTACACCGGGACATTAATATGATGCAGAACTGGGTTGAGAAGTGGCAAATGGAGTTCAACACAGGTAAGTATGAAGTGGTTCATTTCCGTAGGTCCAATTTAAAAGCAGAATATAATATTAATGCTAAGATTTTTGGCAGTATGGAGGAGCTGAGAAATCTTGTGGTCGGTGTCCATAGGACACTCAAAGCTGCTGCGCAGGTTGACAGTGTTGTTAAGAAGGTGTGTTGTGTGTTGGCCTTCATCAACCATCAGATTGAGATCAAGAGCTGTGAGGCAATGTTACCGATCAATACTATGCTCAGTCTGGTCACCTCATTACAGGAAGGATGTGGATATTATAGAGAGAGTGCAGAGAAGATTTACAAGGATGTTGCCTGGATTGGGGAGCATGCCTTATGAGAATAGAAACATAGAAACTAGATGCAGGAGTAGGCCATTTGGCCCTTTGAGCCTGCAGCGCCATTCAGTATGATCATGGCTGATCATCCAACTCAGAACCCTGTACCAGCCTTCTCTCCATACCCACTGATCCCTTTGGCCACAAGGGCCATATCTAACTCCCTCTTAAATATAGCCAATGAACTGGCCTCAACTGTTTCCTGTGGCAGAGAATTCCACAGATTCACCACTCTCTTTATGAAGAAGTTTTTCCTAATCTCAGTCCTAAAAGGCTTCCCCTTTATCCTCCTTTCATCCTTTTCACTGCCTGCTGTACCTGCCTACTTTCAATGACTGGTGTATAATGGCACCCAGGTCTAGCGGCACCTCCCCTTTTCCTAATCGGCCACCATTCAGATAATAATGTTTTCCTGTTTTTGCCACCAAAGTGGATAACCTCACATTTATCCACATTAAATTGCATCTGCCATGAATTTTCCCACTCACCTAACCTATCCAAGTCACCCTGCATCTTCTTAGCATCCTCCTCACAGCTAACACTGCTGCCCAGCTTCATGTCATCCGCAAACTTGGAGATGCTGCATTTAATTCCCTCATCTAAGTCATTAATATATATTGTAAACAACTGGGGTCCCAGCACTGAGCCTTGCGGTACCCCACTAGTCACTGCCTGCCATTCTGAAAAGGTCCCGTTTATTCCCACTCTTTGCTTCCTGTCTGCCAACCAATTCTCTATCCACATCAATACCTTACCCCCAATACCGTGTGCTTTAAGTTTGCACACTAATCTCCTGTGTGGGACCTTGTCAAAAGCCTTTTGAAAATCCAAATATACCACATCCACTGGTTCTCCCCTATCCACTCTACTAGTTACATCCTCAAAAAATTCTATGAGTTTCGTCAGACATGATTTTCCTTTCACAAATCCATGCTGACTTTGTCCGATGATTTCACCGCTTTCCAAATGTGCTGTTATCACATCTTTGATAACTGACTCTAGCATTTTTCCCACCACCGATGTTAGGCTAACCGGTCTATAATTCCCCGGTTTCTCTCTCCCTCTTTTTTTTAAAAAGTGGGGTTACATTAACCACCCTCCACTCCTCAGGAACTAGTCCAGAATCCAAAGAGTTTTGAAAAATTATCACTAATGCATCCACTACTTCTTGGGCTACTTCCTTAAGCACTCTGGGATGCAAACTATCTGGCCCTGGGGATTTATCTGCCTTTAATCCCTTCAATTTACCTAACTCCACTTCCCTACTAACATGTATTTCCCTCAGTTCCTCCATCAAGTTCACTCAATAGGTTGAGTGGACTTGGCCTTTTCTCCTTAGAGCAACAGAGGATGAGAGGTGAACTGATAGAGGTGTACAAGATGATGAGAGGCATTGATCGTGTAGATAGCCAGAAGCTTGTTTAAGGTGCTTGGAAGTAGGCAACAGAGGGGAAGTCAGCAGTAAGTTTTTCACACAGAGAGTGGTAGGTGCATGGAATGCACTGCCAGCAACGGTGGTGGAGATGCAAACAATAGGGTCTTCTAAGAGACTCCTAGATAGGTACATTAAAGTCTGTCACGAGTCTTCTGGCCCATCAGACCGGTGCTTATGCCGGTTTCCGTGGCGTGAAGTGACTGAGAATACGAGACTCCCCCGCTGGATAGGATGCCAGTCTATCGCGAGGTTAATCCTCAGCATTTTTGCCGGTACCCATTCTCAGCTGGGTAGACTGGAGCATCGTGTGGTTAAGTGCCTTGCTCAAGGACACAAACGCTGCCCCGGTCGAAGATCGAACCCACGACCTTCAGGTCGCTAGTCCAACGCCCTGACAACGTGGACACACAGATAGGTACATGGAGTTTAGAAAAATAGAGGGCTATGCGGTAGGGAAATTCTAGGCAGTTTCTAGAGTAGGTTGCATGGCTAGCACAACATTGTGGGCCAAAGGGCCTGTAATGTGCTGTAGATTTCTGTGTTCTGTATAATGCTGAAGCTTTATAAGACATTGGTCAGACTGCAGTTGGAGTATTGTGAGGAGTTGTGAGCTACTTACCTAAGAAAACATGTACTGGCTTTGGAAAGAGTCTAAAGGAATTTCATAAGAATGATGACAGGAATGATCAGACCATTGTGAGGAGCCTTTGATAGCTCTGGGCCTGTACTCACTGGAGTTTATAAGAATGAGGGGATGATCTCATTGACAATTATTGAATATTGAAAGGCTTATAAAAAGTGGACGTGGAGAGGATGTTTCCTATAGTTGGTGTGTCTAGGACCAAAGGGAACAGAATAGAAGAATGTCACTTTTGAACAGAGAGGAGGAGGAATTTCTTTAGCCAGATGTTGGTGAATCTGTGGAATTAATTGCCACGGATGTCTGTGGAGACCTCGTATACAGGGTATATTTAAACTAGAGGTTGACAGACTGTTAGTTAGTAAGGACATTAAAGATTACAGGGAGAAGGCAGGAGAATAGGTTTCAGAGGGGTGACAAATCAGCCATGATTAATTTGCAGAACAGACACGGAAGGTCGTATTACCTAGTTCTGTTCCAATGTCTTTTGGTCTTATAACATAAATTTAGAAAAAAGTAGACTTCTGAGAACATGGGCTCATAAGGTTCCAGTAGTCAGGCGGATTATCTTAGCATGTAAAAGTTCCTTGGTATTGAAGTCTGCTTCTTTGACGATCAGGTTCAAACTCCATTATCACTTGATATTTATGGGAGAACTTCAAAAAATCATGGCTAAGCTAAGAAGACAGACAGCATTGCAGAAAAGTGGTATTTGCTTTTATTAATTGCAATAAATTGCAAAAGTCAGCAGGAAATTATATTTTTTGGGAAAGCAATTTATTCTGCATAAATGCTTTTCTTTAGAATAATTTTTAAAGATGTGTAGATCATAACATTAAATCAGGAACGTGGAGTGTTTTAATAACTTCTGGACTTTTTTTTCTAATGCATGTGCATGGAAGTGTCAGGTACCGGAGAGTACCCCAGTGGCTATGCCCCTTGACAATAAGTACTCCTATTTGAGTACTGTTGAGGGGGACAGCTTACCTGGGGGAAGCAACAGTGGCCGTGCCTCCTGCACAGATTCCAGCCCTGTAGCTCAGAAGGGTAGGTAAAGGAAGAGGAGGGCAGTAGTAATACGGGACTCGATAGTAAGGGGGTCAGATAGGCGATTCTGTGGATGCAGTCAGGATACCCGTATGGCACTTTGCCTCCCTGGTGCCAGGGTCCGGGATGTTTCTGATCTGATATCCTGACGTGGGAGGGTGAGGAGCCAGAGGTCGTGGTACATATAGGTACCCATGACATAGGTAGGAAAAAGGAAGAGATCCTGAAAGGAGAATATAGGGAGTTAAGAAGGGAGTTGAGAAGAAGGACTGCAAAGGTAGTAATCTTGGGATTACTGCCTGTGCCACGCGACAGTGAGAATAGGAATGGAATGAGGCGGAGGATAAATGCGTGGCTGAGGGATTGGAGCAGGGGGCAGGGATTCAAGTTTCTCGATCATTGGGACCTCTTTTGGCGCAGGTGTGACCTGTACAAAAAGGACGGGTTGCACTTGAATCCTAGGGGGACCAATATCCTGGTGGGGAGATTTGAGAAGGCTACTGGGGAGACTCTAAACTCGAATGGTTGGGGGGTGGGAATCAAATTGAGGAGACGAGGAGAGAGGAGGTTGGTTCACAAATAGAGAAAGCTAGTGGACAGTGTGTGAGGGAGGATGGGCAGGGGGCAGAGAATGGAAGCACTGAGTCCGAAGATGTAGGGGAGAAGGAAGAAAAAGATAACAAAGTTGCTTGCACCATTAGGGATAAACAGAGAGTAAGAGGTGGAGAGTTTCTTAAATGCATCTATTTTAATGCTAGGAGCATTGTAAGAAAGGTGGATGAGCTTACAGCATGGATTGATACCTGGAAATATGATGTTGTAGCTACTAGTGAAACGTGGTTGCAGAAGGGGTGTGATTGCTGTGTATTCTGTTTCACTGAGACCTGGCTCTCCTCTGCCACCCCTGACTGTGCTATCCGACCGGATGGATTTTCGATCCATCGGATGGACCGCACGGTGTCTTCGGGAAAGACGAGGGGAGGTGGTATCTGCCTACTGATCAACACTACGTGGTGCTCAGACACAGTGACACAGACAAGCTCCTGCAGCCCGGACCTGGAACACCTGTCGGTGAAGTGTCGTCCCTACTATCTGCCACGAGAATTCACCTCGGTCATACTGACAGCGGTCTACATTCCCCCCCAGGCGGATGTGGAGTGTACTCTGAACATACTGTATGCCAACATCAGTGAACTTGAGACCAGGTATCCGGAGGCTTTGCCCATTACAGCCGGAGACTTTAACCAGGCCAACCTCAGAAACGTGCTGCCAAGGTTATTCCAACATGTCTCCTGCCCCATTGGAGGCCCGAATATATTTGACCACTGCTACACAACAGTCAAGGATGCCTACCGTTCCGTCCCATGACCTCACTTCGGAAAATCGGACCATCAGGCTGTACTCCCCCTCCCGGTTTACAAACAGAAACTGAAGCGGGAGGTCACGGTGTCAAAAGTAGTGGCGCATTGGACGGAGGAAACGGATGAGGTCCTCCGTGACTGCTTTGAATCGGTGGAGTGGTTAGTATTCAAGGACTAGGCAGCTAACCTCGATGAGTATGCCTCAGCTGTCACGGCCTTTATTTGGAAATGCACAGAGGACTATGTGTCTCGCAAGACAATCCGGGTATTCCCTAACTGGAAACCTTTGATGAATTATGAGGTCAAGTCCCTTTTAAAGGCTAGAGCTGTGACTTTTAAGTTCCGGGATACCAGTCGCTACACGGAATCCAGGCGTGAACTCCGGAAAGCCATTAAGGGTGCCGAGAGGCAACATCGAGCCAAGTTGGAAGCCCAGGCTAACCAGAAGGATGCCAGTAGACTATGGCAGGGTCTGAATGAGATCACTGGGTGCAAAGAAAAGGCTGGGAATATCAATAACAGTGGCGCTTCTCTTCCTGACGAACTTAACGTATTCTACGCAAGATTCGAACAGAAGAGGAGCGTCCTGCTCCCTCCGGATGAACCGGACCTGGTGGCATCGAGATTCATCGTCACCGAGGAGGATGTTAGAAGGGTCTTCCTGAAGATAAGTCCAAGGAAGGCGACGGGCCCAGATGGCGTCCCGGGATGGGTTCTCTGGGCCTGTGCAAGCGAGCTAGCTGGAGTGTTTGCTGACATCTTCTACTGCTCCTTTCTTCAGTCTAAGATCCCCTCATGTTTTAAGAAGGCAACGATAATCCCAGTGCCGAAGAAGAGCAAGGTGGCACACCTGAATGACTATCGACCTGTGGCTCTGACATCAATTGCTATGAAGTGCTTCGAGCCATTGGTTATGGCACGCATCAACCACAGCCTACCGGTCAACCTCGATGCTTTGCAATTCGCCTACCAGAGCAACAGACCAACAGCAGGTGCCATCTCTCTGGCCCTACATTCCTCCTTAGAACACCTGGAGAATAAAGACGCATACGGAAGGCTCCTTTTCATTAACTACAGCTCTACCTTTAATACCATCATTCCAAATAAACTGATTCCTAAGCTCCAGAACCTGGGCCTTAGCACTCAGATCTGCAGCTGGATCTTCAACTTCCTCACAGTCAGGACCCAGGCTGTAAAAAT
This sequence comes from Mobula hypostoma, assembly GCF_963921235.1. NCBI lineage: Eukaryota > Metazoa > Chordata > Chondrichthyes > Myliobatiformes > Myliobatidae > Mobula > Mobula hypostoma. The sequence goes on from NC_086115.1 coordinate 823,067, forward strand.
AGGGGACAAGCTCTCCTCTACAATCACTCTCAGCACCGGTACCCCACAAGGCTGTGTACTCAGCCCCCTGCTGTACTCACTGTACACCCATGATTGTGTAACCAAGTTTCCATCAAACTCAATACATAAGTTTGCTGATGACACAACAATTGTAGGCTGTATCTTGGGTAATAATGAGTTTGAGTACAGAGAGGAAATTAAGAACCTGGTGGCATGGTGCAAAGACAATAACCTATCCCTCAACGTCAGCAAGACGAAGGAATTGGTTGTTGACTTCAGAAGGAGTAGCAGACCGCACGACCCAATTTACATCGGTGGTGCACAAGTGGAACAGGTCAAAAGCTTTAAGTTCCTCAGGGTCATTATCACAAATGACCTGACTTGGTCCAACCACACAGAGTCCACTGCCAAGAAAGCCCACCAGCGCCTTTACTTCCTGAGAAAACTAAAGAAATTTGGCCTGTCCCCTAAAACCCTCACTAATTTTTATAGATGCACCTTAGAAAGCATTCTTCTAGGGTGCATCACAACCTGGTATGGAAGTTGTCCTGTCCAAGACCGGAAGAAGCTGCAGAAGATCGTGAACATGGCGCGGCACATCACAAAAACCAATCTTCTATCCTTGGACTCACTTTACACCGCACGCTGTCGGGGCAGTGCTGCCAAGATAATCAAGGACATGGCCCACCCAGCCAACATACCTTTCGTCCCTCTTCCCTCTGGGACAAGGCTCAGGAGCTTGAAGACGAATACGGCTAGATTTGGGAATAGCTTCTTTCCAGCTGTGATAAGATTGCTGAACGGATCCTGACCCGGATTCTGGGTCGTACCATCCAAATATCCGGACCTGCCTCTTGGTCTTTGTTGCGCTACCTTACTTTCCATTTTTCTATTTATAATGTATAATTTAAATTTTTAATATTTACTATCGATTTGTAATCCAGGGAGCGGGAAGCGCAGAATCAAGTATCGCTGTGATATTCTTACAATGCTCCTAGCATTAAAATAGATGCATTTAAGAAGCTACATACATCAAAGTTGCTGGTGAACGCAGCAGGCCAGGCAGCATCTATAGGAAGAAGCGCAGTCGACGTTTCAGGCCGAGACCTGACGAAGGGTCTCGGCCTGAAACGTCGACTGCGCTTCTTCCTATAGATGCTGCCTGGCCTGCTGCGTTCACCAGCAACTTTGATGTATGTTGCTTGAATTTCCAGCATCTGTAGAATTCCTGTTGTTTGCATTTAAGAAGCTCTCCACCTCTTACTCTCTGTTTATCCCCAATGGTGCAAACAACTTTATCTTTTTCTTACTTCACCCCTACATCTTCGGTCTGAGTGCTCCTGTTTTCTGCCCCCTGCACATCCTCCCTCACACACTGTCTACTAGCTTTCTCTATTTGTGAACCAATCTCCTCTCTCCTAGTCTCCTCAATTTGATTCCCACCCCCCAACCATTCTAGTTTAAAGTATCCCCAGTAGCCTTTGCAAATGTCCCCACCAGGATATTGGTCCCCCGAGGATTCAAGTACAACCTGTCCTTTTTGTACAGGTCACACCTGCACCAGAAGTGGTCCCAATGATCGAGAAACTTGAATCCCTGCCCCCTGCTCCAAACCATCAGCCACGCATTTATCCTCCACCTCATTCCATTCCTACTCTCACTGTCGCGTGGCACAGGCAGTAATCCCGAGATTACTACCTTTGTGGTATTCTTCTCAATTCCCTTCCTAACTCACTATATTCTACTTTCAGGACATCTTCCCTTTTCCTACCTATGTCATTGGTACCTATATGTACCACGACCTCTGGCTCCTCACCCTCCCACTTCAGGATATCAGATCAGAAACATCCCAGACCCTGGCACCAGGGAGGCAAAGTACCATCTGGGTCTCCTGACTGCATCACTAGAATCGCCTGTCTGACCCCTAACTATCGAGTCCCCTATTACTACTGCCCTCCTCTTCCTTTACCTACCCTTCTGTGCTACAGGGCTGGAATCTGTGCAGGAGGCATGACCACTGTTGCTTCCCCCAGGTAAGTTGTCCCCCCTCAACAGTACTCAAATAGGAGAACTTATTGTCAAGGGGCATAGCCACTTCTATGCACATGCATTAGAAAAAAAACTCCAGAAGTTATTAAAACACTCCACATTCCTGATTTAATGTTATGATCTACACATCTTTTAAAATTATTCTAAAGAAAAGCATTTATGCAGATTAAATTGCTTTCCCAAAAAATATAATTTCCTGCTGACTTTTGCAATTTATTGCAATTAATAAAAGCAAATACCACTTTTCTGCAATGCTGTCTGTCTTCTTAGCTTAGCCATTATTTTTTGAAGTTCTCCCATAAATTTCAAGTGATAATGGAGTTTGAACCTGATCGTCAAAGAAGCAGACTTCAATACCAAGGAACTTTTACATGCTAAGATAATCCGCCTGACTACTGGAAGCTTATGAGCCCATGTTCTCAGAAGTCTACTTTTTTTCTAAATTTATGTTATAAGACCAAAAGACATTGGAGCAGAACTAGGCAATACGACCTTCCGTGCCTGTTCTGCAAATTAATCATGGCTGATTTGTCACCCCTCTGAAACCTATTCTCCTGCCTTCTCCCTGTAATCTTTAATGTCCTTACCAATCAACAGCCTGCCAACCTCTACTTTAAATATACCCTGTATGCGAGGTTTCCACAGACATCCGTGGCAATTAATTCCACAGATTCACCAACATCTGGCTGAAGAAATTCCTCCTCCTCTCTGTTCAAAAGTGACATGCTTCTATTCTGTTCCCTTTGGTCCTAGACACACCAACTATAGGAAACATCCTCTCCACGTCCACTTTTTATAAGCCTTTCAATAGTCAATAATTTTCAATGAGATCACCCCCTCATTCTTATAAACTCTAGTGAGTACAGGCCCAGAGCTATCAAAGGCTCCTCATATTGGTCTGATCATTCCTGTCATCATTCTTATGAAATTCCTTCAGACTCTTTCCAAAGCTAATACATGTTTTCCTAGGTAAGTAGCTCACAACTCCTCACAATACTCCATGTGCAGTCTGACTAATGTCTCAAAAAGCTTCAGTATTACACAGAACACAGAAATCTACAGCACATTACAGGCTCTTTGGTCCACAACATTGTGCTAGCCATATAACCTACTCTAGAAACTGCCTAGAATTTCCCTACCGCATAGCCCTCTATTTTCCTAAACTCCATGTACCTATCTATTGTTAGGGCGTTGGACTAGCGACCTGAAGGTCATGGGTTCGAGCCTCGACTGGGGCAGAGTTGTGTCCTTGAGCAAGGCACTTAACCACACAATGCTCCAGGCTACCCAGCTGAGAATGGGTACCGTCAAAAATGCTGAGGATTAACCTCGCGATAGACTGGCATCCTATCCGGGGGGGGGGGGGGGAAGTCTCGTATTCTCAGTCACTTCACGCCACGGAAACCGGCATAAGCACCAGCCTGATGGGCTAGAAGGCTCGTGACAGACTTTAATGTACCTATCTAGGAGTCTCTTAGAAGACCCTACTGTTTGCATCTCCACCACCGTTGCTGGCAGTGCATTCCATGCACCTACCACTCTCTGTGTGAAAAACTTACCGCTGACTTCCCCTCTGTTACCTACTTCCAAGCACCTTAAAACTATGCCCCCTCATGTTAGTCATTTCAGCCCTGGGAACAAGCTTCTGGCTATCCACACAATCAATGCCTCTCATCATCTTGTACACCTCTATCAGTTCACCTCTCATCCTCTGTCACTCCAAGGAGAAAAGGCCAAGTTCACTCAACCTATTATCATAAGGCATGCTCCCCAATCCAGGCAACATCCTTGTAAATCTTCTCTGCACTCTCTCTATAATATCCACATCCTTCCTGTAGTGAGGTGATCAGACTGAGCATAGTATTGATCGGTAACATTGCCTCACAGCTCTTGATCTCAATCTGATGGTTGATGAAGGCCAACACACAACACACCTTCTTAACAACACTGTCAACCTGCGCAGCAGCTTTGAGTGTCCTATGGACACCGACCACAAGATCTCTCCACTCCTCCATATTGCCAAAATTGTTAGCATTAATATTATATTCTGCTTTTAAATTGGACCTACTGAAATGAACCACTTCATACTTACCTGTGTTGAACTCCATTTGCCACTTCTCAACCCAGTTCTGCATTATATTGATGTCCCGCTGTAACTTCTGACAAACTGCTAGACTATCCACAATACCCCGAAATTTTGTGTCATTAGCAAACTTACTAACTCACCCTTCTACTTCCTCATCCAGGTCATTTATCAAAATCACAAAGAGGAGGGGTCCCAAAACAGATCCCTGACGCACACCACTGGTCACCAACCTTCATGCAGAATATGAACCATCTGCAATCACCTGTGCCTTCAGTGGGCAAGCTATTTCTGGATCCACAAAGCAAGGTCTATTTGGATCCCATGCCTTCTTACTTTCTGAATGAGTCTTGCATGGGGAACCTTATCAAATGCCTTACTGATTTCAATGTTTTAGCTTTAGATAACAAGTAGAAGTGGCAATTATGTATTGTGCTGATAACAAAATCAAATCGTAGGATCTTTCATTTACACATTGCACATAATTTATCAATCATGGAGTCACAAAGAAATACACCACAGAAGCAGGTCCTACTGCCCAACGACTCTATGCTGACCACATTGTCCACCTAGCTAGTTTGAATGTTCAACGTTCAAAGTAAATTCATAGTCGAAGTACATATATGTCATAAAGTCACTGAGAAGTACAGCACAGAAATGGGCCCTTTTAATCTATGCCGAACCATTTAAGCTGCCTATTCCCATCAACCTGCACTGGGATCATAGCACTCCATATCCCTACTATCCATGTACCTATCCAAACTTCTCGTAAATCTTGAAATCGAGCTTGTATGCAGCTTTTGTGCTGGCAGTTCATTCTACACTCTCACAACCATTTGAGTGAAGAAGGTTCCCATCATGTTCCCCTTAAACTTCTCACCTTTTACCTTTAACCCATGACCTCTGACTGTAGTCCCACCCAGCCTTGGTGGAAAAAGCCTGCTTGCATTTACCATATCTATACCCCTCATAATTTTGTATACCACCATCAAATTTCCTCTTAATCTTCTGTATTCTAAAAAATACAGTCCTAACTTATTCAATCTTGCCTTATAACTCAGGTCCTCCAGACCTGCAACAACCTTGTAAATTTTCTCTGTACTCCTTCAACCTTCACCATATAACAATCAACAGCATGGAAACAGGCCATCTTGGCCCTTCTAGTCCATGCCGAACTCTTACTCTCACCTAGTTCCACCGACGCACACTCAGCCCATAACTCTCTATTCATCTCCTGTCCATATAACTGTCCAATTTAACTTTAAACGACAACATTGAACCTGCCTCAACCACTTCTGCTGGAAGCTCCTTCCAGACAGCTACCGTTCACTGAGTAAAGAAGTTCCCCCTCATGTTACCCCTAAACTTTTGCCCTTTAACTCTCAACTAATGTTCTCTTGTTTGAATCTCCCCCACTCTCAATGGAAAAAGCCTATCCACGTCAACTCTATCTATCCCCCTCATTATTTTATATACCTCTATCAAGTCCCCCCTCAACCTTCTACACTCCAAAGAATAAAGGCCCAACTTGTTCAACCTTTCTCTGTAACTTAGGAGAGGAAACCCAGGTAACATTCTAGTAAATCTTCTCTGTACTCTATTTTGTTGACATCTTTCCTATAATTTAGTGACGAAAACTGTACACAATACTCCAAATTTGGCCTCACCAATGCCTTGTACAATTTCAACATTACATCCCAACTCCTATACTCAATACTCTTATTTATAAAGGCCAGCATACCAAAAGCTTTCTTCGCCACCCTATCCACATGAGATTCCACCTTCAGGGAACTATGCACCATTATTCCTAGATCCCTCTGTTCTACTGCATTCTTCAATGCCCTACCATTTGCCATGTGTGTCCTATTTTGATTAGTCCTACCAAAATGTAGCACCTCACATTTATCAGCATTAAACTCCATCTGCCATCTTTCATCTGGCGTCTCCCATCCAGGCACTGCTGAATCCATTTTACTACTTCGATATTAATGCCTAACGATTGAACCTTCCTAACTGACCTTCCCTGTGGAACCTTGTCAAAGGCCTTACTGAACTCCATATAGACAACATCCACCGCTTTATCCTCGTCAACTTTCCTAGTAACCTCTTCAAAAAATTCAATAAGATTTGTTAAACATGATCTTCCACGCACAAATCCATGTTGACTGTTCCTAATCATACCCTTGGGATTTATTTTCACCTTACTTGCCAAAGCAACCTCATATCTTCTTTTAGCTTTTCTAATTTCTTTCTTAAAATTCTTTTTACATTCTTTATATTCTCGAGCACCTCATTTACTCCATGCTGCCTATATTTATTGTAGATCTCTCTTTTTCCAAACCAAGTTTCCAATATCCCTTGAAAATCATGGCTCTCTCAAACTTTTAACCTTTCCTTTCAACCTAACAGGAACATAAAGAATCTGTACCCTCAAAATTTCACCTTTAAATGACCTCCATTTCTCTATTACATTCTTCCTATAAAACAAATTGTCCCAATCCACCCCTTCTAAATCCTTTCGCATCTCCTTAAAGTTAGCCTTTCTCCAATCAAAAATCTCAACCCTGGGTTCAGACCTGTCCTTCTCCATAATTATATTGAAACTAATGGTACTGTGATCCCTGGACCCAAAGTGCTCCCCAACACAAACCTTATTTACATATTTCCTGTAAGTAGGTGACAAAACTGCACACAATACTCCAAATTAGGCCTCAACAATGCTTTATATGATTTCGACGTAACATCCCATCTCTAGTCCTAAATACTTTGATTTATGAAGGCCAATGTGCCAAACTCATTCTTTATGACCCTCTCTGCCTGTGACACCACTTACAATGAATTATAGACCTGTATTCCCAAATTGCTTTGCTCTACCACACTCCTCAGTGCCCTTCTATTCACTGCGGAAGACCTACACAGGTTGGTCCTGCTGAAGTGCAAAACCTCAACGTGTCTGCATTAACTTCCATTTGCCATTTTTAGCTCATTTTTTCCAGCTGTTCCAGATCCCTCTGCAAGCCGTGATAGCCTTCCACTCTGTCCACATCCAAAATCTTGGTGTTATCCACAAATTTGCTGATCCAGTTAACCATGTTATCTTCCAAATCAATGATATCGATGACAAACAGCAATGGACACATCACTGATCCCTGTGACACACCACTAGTCACAGGCTTCCAGTCAGAGATCTGCTACCACTCACTGGCTTCCCACACAAAACCAATGACTAATCCAATTTACTACCTCATCTTGAATGTTGAGTGGTTGAGCCTTCATGACCAACCATGCAGGAACTTGTCAAATTCCTTGCCAAAGTCCATGTAGAAAACATCCGCTATCTTACCTTCATCAACTTTCCTGGTAACTTCCTTGAAAAACTCTATAAGATTGGTTAGACATAACCTACCAAGCGCGAAGCCATGCCGAGTATCCTTAATCAATCCTTGTCCATCCAAATACTTACAGTACATGTGCAGTCCCTGAGAATACCTTCCAATAACTTTCCTACAACTGATGTCAGACTCACCAGAGTATAATTTCCTGTTCTATGTTTCAAGACTTTTTAAAACAGCAGAACAACATTGGCTATCTTCTCCTGTCACTAAGGATGATTTAAGAATATCTGCTAAGGGCCTGACAATTTCTGCACTTCTCTTGTTGGGTCGGAGGGAACATCTTGTCAAGCTGTGAGGATATCTACCCTGATTTCCCTCAGGATAGCAATCACTTCCTCCTTCGTAATCTGTCAGAGTCTATGAAGTTGATGCCCTTTGCCACAGTTCTATAGATTCTGTGTCTACCTCCTGAGCAAATACAGATGCCAATAATTTCTTTAAGATCTCCTCTGTCTGTACTGGCTCCACACATGGATTGCAGATTGTGTGAAATGGAAGATAATTGAGTTAATTAGCTTTTGGCTAGTCTCGGGGTGGGGGTTTAGCAGTTATCAGCCTTGGGTTACCAAGGCTTTGGGTTTTTGTTTTTTTTGTTTAGTCTGAGGGTGGCTGTTAACCAGACGGGTGACAATAGCAAGCTGTATATATATTGTATTTTTGTTTTTTTTTCTTGTTTTCATGTGGACGTCCAAGTTTTTGTTTTTCCACTAGTTTTTGCACCTCAATTTATTTTTGCGACTCAAGCCATCTTGTTATTTTTCTTAGACAGTTGACCCACAGTTTTTGTGACATATGGTGGCAGTGGTGGGATGGCCAGTCGCAAAACTGAGCGTGCTTTTAAAAAATGAACTGGGCTATTCTCTCAAAACCAGCAACTTCAGATGAAGAATGAGGATGAGTGGGAGACAGCGGCAACATCAGAGGAAGAGGCACAAGTGGCAAGATCCACAACCAGACAGCTGCAGCCTGGGCCATCGCCGGAAGGGGGCCCCTCAACCTTAGAGGTGGTAAATCTCTTCAGGGACTTTTTAGCCGCCCAGCAGAAGAGAGATGATATTCTCCAGGAAGAGCTCCGGGGCCTACGAATCTCACTGGAGGCCTCCCGACATCATCCCCAGCAGGGCAGTCCACCACAGCGGAAGGTGGGGCCTTAGACTGGAACTTCCAACTCCTGTGCCCAAAGGGGAGGCCCACCTGACACGTCCGACGTTGGGCAATCGTAGGTGTCTTCCCCTGGCAGACTGGGTAATCCTTCTGTTGACTCCCCAGCAGTCCAGCGTAAGGAACCCAAGATACCAGTGTATCAACAAGGTGAGGACATTGAAAATTACCTACTATGTTTTGAACGCATGGCAAAAACATGGCAGTGGACAAGGAGGAGTGGCCCTGTCGACTAATTCCCCTGCTGACAGGGAAAGCCCTAGAGGCCTGCACGGCCATGGATGAAGACAAGTCCAACTGTTACACAGATCTGAGGGAGGCGCTGTTGGCCAAATTTGACATCCCTTCAGAGATCTACCGTCAATGGTTCCGGGCCACTCCAACACTATCTGGGGAGACACCGACAGAGATGCATCACTGGCTGAAGGGCCTCTATCGTCGCTGGATATGGCCAGGGCAGAGGATTAAGGATCAGCTGGGGAAGACCATCATCCTGGAGCAGCTGCTGCAGGTGCTTCCTCCAGACATCAGGACGTGGGTGAGAGAGCATGAACCGGAGGATGGACTGACGGCAGCGAAGTTAGCCATGTAGTACCTGAACGCCAGAAAGGGGGCCCCGTCACGACCAACACAGATGGATACTAGGGACTACAACCGCCCCAGGGACAGCTTTACAAAGAACTTTGAAGGTAATCGGGGGGGGGCAGGGGGGGCAAATGACAAGGGACACACTGCTCAGTCATTTACTAAGACTTTGGTATGCTATCATTGTCAGCAGCAGGGACATAAAGCGTCTGTTTGCCCCCTGAAGAGACCAAAACTGACTGGACTGTGTTAATGTGCCTAGACAAGGTGAGCAGAGTGACTGCCAGGACAGGGAGAGAGGATCTAGATCTGTTCCAGTAAAAGTTGATGGTAAACCCCTTACTGCTCTCCTTGATTCTGGTAGTTCTATGTCATTCATAAGAAAAAGTTGTGTGCCCTGTGGGGACTATTGACTGCAGCCAGTGTACAGAGGTTTTATGTGTACACGGTGACGGTAAGCTGGAGCCACAGGTAGAGCTTACAGTGGAGGTAGATGGACAAAAGTATCTGATGACAGTGGGGGTGGTGGAGAATTTACCAGTGGAGATGTTTTTGGGTGGGATTTGCCTGTTCTGTATGATCTCCTATGTAGGGGTAAAAGTCTCTGTAATACTCATGAACCTGTGTCAGAACCGAAAATGCATCTCTTGTTTTGTCATGACATGGTCACAGGCAAAAACCCAAGCTCAGTCTGGGATACAACCTTTGCCAGACTTATATGGCAGTCTGTGCAATGCTAGAACCAAAGGGCCCAGAAAGACGCGCCGGCAACGATGGTTAGAGAAACATGCTGGTACACCTTTATCTTGCGAAGTGCCTGAAAATGCTGTGTCAGATGTTAAGTGGGAAGTGCCAGAAAATATCACCATGTTACAACAGTCTGATCCTTTGTTAAAGTCTCTGTTAACCAAGGTCTTAATATCTGCTAATTACACCGCCCAGGTAGGTGGCTCAGTGTATGTCCTTCACAACGGCATCCTTTATCAGGGAGAGGAGCTCGGCAACAGGAGGTTGGTGGTGCCAAGTAGTTGCAGGTCACTTGTACTACACCTTGCACATACCATTCCCTGGGTAGGGCACTTAGGTCACCATAAGACATATCTCAGGCTGACCTTTCGGTTCTTTTGGCCTTCAATGTACACTGATGTGCAGACGTACTGCAAAACGCGCCCAGAGTGTCAAAAAACCAGTGCTGTCCGTAAATCAGACCGAGCACCCCTTCAATCCATGCCAGTGATTACCACCCCATTTAAGCGGATTGCAATGGACATTGTGGGGCCCTTGGAAAAAAGCTCAGCAGGATATCAGTACATTCTTGTTGTATGGGATTATGCCACATAATTCCCTGAAGCTTTTCATCTCCGGTCGGTAACCACTCCAAAACTGATCAGTGCTCTTGTCCAGCTCTTTTCTCGTGTAGGCATCCTGGAGGAAATCCTGACCGACCAGGGAACCAACTTTACATCTCACCTGATGAGCCAGCTGCATAAGAAGTTGGGCATAACCGCTATCAGGACATCTCCTTATCACCCAGAGACAGATGGCCTGGTTCAGAGGTTTAATAAAACTCTCAACAGGATGCTTAGAAAGTTTGTATCTGATACAGGGAAGGATTGGGATAAGTGGTTACCCTTTCTGCTCTTTGCCTACTGGGAAGTGCCTCAGGCATCTACCGGATTCTCTCCTTTCGAGCTGCTCTATGGTTGGCCAGTCCAGGAGCCCCTGGATCTGCTGAAACGGAACTGGGAGGAGAAGGTGGCAGCTAATTCTGTAGAGCAGCAAGGTGTTGTACAATGTCCTCCAGATGAGGGACCAGTTGGAGCGGTACCGAGATGAGGCCAGACTCAACCTCCTGGAGGCCCAGAAGACTCAGAAGCGGTGGTATGACCAGCAGGCATGCCAACGTGAGTTCAAACCAGGTCAAACAGTCCTGTTGCTCCTGCCCTCCTCATCCAGCAAGCTGCTGGTCAAGTGGCAGGAACCTTTTGAGGTTATAAGGAGGATGGGGCCTACAACATATGAGATCCTGCACCTGGAGAAGGGGAAACAAAAGCAAACTTACAATGTGAACCTCCTGAAAGCCTGGGAGGTAAGAAGCAGCTCTCCTTCCATCACCTCACTATTGACACGCCGGGTGATTGAGGAAGATGATTCTGAAGGTGTAGTGGAGGCCTGGAAACAGCCAGCCAAGGTGGATCTCTCTCACCTAGATGGTAAGAAGCCAGTTGAATTGCAAGTCATATCCGACACCTTCCCTCAGTTGTTCACACAGAAACCAGGCCGTACAGATATGTTGCAGCATGCCATCCGAGTACCAGAACGTCTGGTGAAGGCGTTGAAGGAGGAGGTCCGCTTGATGTTGGAGCTGGGAGTCATCGAACCGTCTGAAAGTGAGTGGAGTAGTCCTATTGTCATTGTGCCGAAGAAGGATGGAACTCTTTGCATTTGCATTGACTCTAGGAAACTGAATGCCATCACATTTTTCGATGCCTACCCGATGCCCTGGATTGAGGACCTGCTGGAGAGGACTGGGAGAGCCAACTACATCACCACCTTGGACCTCTGCACGGGGTATTGGCAGGTCCCCCTGGAGAGCCAGTCCTGGCCCCTCACTGCATTCAGGACCCTTCTAGGCCTCTTTCAGTTCACAGTGATGCCCTTTGGCTTACATGATGCCCCAGCCACATTCCAGAGGCTTATGGACGAAGTGCTGCAAGGTTGAGCACTGCAGAGCCACCTATTTGGATGATGTGGTCATTTTCAGCCTGACCTGGGAGGAACATCTGGAGCACCTTCGTCGAGTCCTAGGTGCAATCAATCCTGCAGGACTTACACTCAATCTGCAGAAAGGTGAGTGGGCCAGGCTGGAAACCCGGTACCTGGGGTATCAGTTGGGGAAAGGTGAAGTCCGGCCTCAGGTGGATAAATTTGAGGCCATTCTGAACAGCCCCAGGCCCCGTACCAAGACCCAGGTCCGGTCTTTTCTTGGCCTAGTGGGCTGGTACCAACGGTTCATCCCTCACTTTTCAACCCTGGCAACCTCATTGACCAACCTCACCTGCAAGTTGGCCCGTAATCCTGTGGAATGGAGTGAGGAGTGTGAAAGTGCTTTCCAGGGCCTGAAGGAGGAATTATGCTCTTCCCCTGTGTTGCAGAGTCCTGACTTTGAACGCCGTTTCCTGGTGCAGGTGGATGCCTCAGGTGTAGGCATCGGGGCAGTACTGGCTCAGGGAGAGCCAGGTGAGGAACATCCTGTATTATATCTCAGCAGGAAACTTCTGCCCCGTGAAACCTGGTACTCCACAATCGAGAAGGAGTGTCTGGCAATCAAGTGGGCGTTGGACAGCCTCAGGTACTACCTTCTCAGGAGGGAGTTTGACCTCCAAACGGACCACAGAGCCCTGACCTGGATCCAGACAATGAAGGACCGGAATGCCAGGGTGACAAGGTGGTACCTGGAACTTCAACCTTTCAAGTTCTGTGTGCGGAACAAAGCAGGCAAGGAGAACATCACAAGTCTTCCTGTCAAGACTGCCAAACATTGCTGCTGCAGGAGAGGAGGGTGGTAATGTGATGAAGGCCCGTCACTGATTACGGATGGCACATGGCACACGCAGTAAGACACTCAAAGGGTCATCCACACACATTATTCCCCTCTGTTATTGTGGTGAGTGCACGCATCACAGTAAATCAACAGTCACAATTTTACACTCATCCCCGGCAGTAATAGGTATGAAAAAAAGAAACATACTATGTCACAGGTTAATTATCTCAGGTCAATTTATTCATATTCATCTTTCCAATAAGTGTTTTGCCGAAGTGTCATGATAATCTGATGTTTCTCTCCTCCACAGTCACTGGGTCTGAAACAGAGCTGCTGTATAGAGCTGTCTCACATAGAGGCAGCGGCAACCTGCACCGGTGTGCTGATGGTGGAGGATACCATCTTTAACTGGGTCAAGGGTTATGTTACCTAATTACTCATCTTGTGGTAAAGTTTTGGGGTTTATTTAAGTTATTTAACCGGGAAATGGTGAATCCTATAATGAGGTATATGTGTTTATTGTGAGAACTGGCAGTAGAGTTTCAGATTGTGTGAAATGGAAGATAATTGAGTTAACTAGCTTTTGGTTGGTCTAGGGGGAGGGGCTTAGCAGTTATAAGCCTCGGACTACCAAGGCTTTGGGTTTTTTTTTGTTTAGTCTGAGCGTGGCTGTTAACTAGACAGGTGACAATTGCAAGCTGTATATATATTGTATTCTTTTTCTTTTTTTCTTGTTTTCATGTGGACGTCCAAGTTTTTGTTTTTCCACTAGTTTTTGTAAATAAAAGCACCTCAATTTATTTTTGCGACTCAAGCCATATGGTTATTTTTCTTAGACAGTTGACCCACAGTTTTTGCAACAGGATGTAAAGTTGAAATTGTGCAAGGCATTGGCAAGGCCAAATTTGGAGTATTGTGTACAGTTCTGGTCACCGAATTATAGGAAAGATGTCAACAAAATAGAGAGAGCACAGAGAAGATTTACTAGAATGTTACCTGGGTTTCATCTCCTAAATTACAGAGAAAGGTTGAACAAGTTGGGTCTTTATTCTTTGGAGCATAGAAGGTTGAGGGGGGACTTGATAGAGGTATTTAAAATTAAAAGGGGGATAGATAGAGTTGTGTGGGCACGTGGCCAAGTGGTTAAGGCATTGGACTAGCGACCTGAAGGTCGTGAGTTCGAGCCCCAGCCGAGACAACATGTGTTGTGTCCTTGAGCAAGGCACATTGCTCTGCAACGATACTGGTGCCAAGCTGTATGGGTCCTAATGCCCTTCCCTTCAACAACATTAGTGTCGTGGAGAGGGGAGACTTGCAGCATAGGCAACTGCCTGTCTTCCATACAGCCTTGCCCAGGCCTGCGCCCTGGAGAGTGAAGACTTTCCAGGCATAGATCCATGGTCTCACAAGACTAACGGATGCCTTTATTATAGATAGAGTTGACGTGGATAGACTTTTTCCATTGAGAGTGGGGGAGATTCAACAAGAGGACATGAGTTGAGAGTTAAAGGGCAAAAGTTTAGGGGTAACATGAGGGAAAACTTCTTTACTCAGAGAGTGGTAGCTGTGTGGAATGAGCTTCCAGCAGAAGTGGCTGAGGCAGGCTCGATGTTGTCATTTAAAGTTAAATTGGACAGCTATATGGACAGGAAAGGAATGGAGGGTTATGGGCTAAGTGCGTGTCGGTGGGACTAGGTGAGAGTAAGAGTTCGGCACAGACTAAGGTGGGAGGGGGATAATAAATCAGCCATGATGGAATGACGGAACAGACTCAAAGAGCCGAATGGCCTAATTCTACCCCTATGTTTTATGGCCTTATGAATGCCAGGCAAAACAAAAGCTGTTACTGTATTTTGGTACACAATGCCAGTAACATGGAAATCCTATGATAAGGAGTGAGGAGTTTTCTCTTCTAACTTTCAGAGGATGCTTCTTCCGAGCACTGCGAACGACAGCTGCCTGTCTGGACTAGTTGAGAGAATGCAGAGGAGATTTCACAGTATGTAAGTTGTTAGCGCTGGAGACTGATTTGTGTGAGGTAAGTGAAATGGAAACAGATGGTTGTAGAAAAGGTGACACATCATTGGCTGGGGTCATGAGCTCCTTTCCAGTTTACTTCTGCAATTCTATTGCAGCACAAGTCAAGAGGGAGGGGAGATGATGCAGTTGGAAATCAGTGGTGAGAAAGTAATTAGAGTGTCCTTATTGGAAAATATTAATAGACTGCAGAGCAGTTTTTAAAGCTGTTTATTGATTGAGATACAGTGCGGAACACGCCCTTTGCGCCATGCCACCCAAACTATTGTGTCGTGTGCCATGTGAGGCAAGAGTGGTGTTCAGTGCCAATATTCTCTGGCTTCTACCATAGTAAGTCTGGACTAGTCCTACCAATTATTGCTAATGGACTGTTAGGAACAAGATACATGGTCAGAGCATACTATTTATATCATAACCATGATCCAAGCAAGAACAAATCTTTTCTACCTGTATCAGAGCTGGTCACTTTGAAGTCATATATCTGTGGTTTTCACCTTCATTTTTGTCTCTCCATTAATACAGTCTGACCTGATAGACATGTCCCACAACCCTGCAGTTATCAACACATAAATCAGACGAAGAAGCATAATCACTCTCCACCGACTATCAACCTGAGAGATAGATATATATATATATTATCCTTACCCTGATCTGGCACACATGTGATTCGAGACCCACTGAACTTGACTCTTAGTTGTGACGAGCCACTAGAAAGCTATGCAGCAGTTCAAGAAGGCCGTTGACCAGCACTTTCTCAGGGACAACTAGGGAAAGGCAATTAAACGCAATGCACACAAAATCAGTGATCCTGATGAAAGGTCTTGGTCTGGAATGTTCACAGTTCATTTTCCTCCATAGATGCTGCCTGACCTGCTGAGATTAAATAGCAGCCAGGTGACAAGGAAGAGTTTGTCCTAACAAGCTCATATATCTCATGCAGAGGGAAATGGCTCCAACTCTTTTGCACTCCCTTGGCACAGTATTCAGAAAACAGCCTAGGTGAAGAACTGTGGTCACTGGTGTGGAGCTTTAACATGTAATGTTACCTATGTGTCAGGGATCCCAGCTGGAAAGAGATCCAGGAAGTAGTCAGAACAGTAGAGCTGGTTCTGCTCCTGGTCCCAGTGAAGTACCTACCAGGTGTGCAAGTGCTGCCCTAGCTCCTCAGGCTACTTTGGAAATTCCTCAGGGTAATGTGGCGTAGGGGAAAGGTCACGGACCAGTGGAAGCATGTAGAGGGAATCTGGGATCCCCAAAGATGAGAACTCCAAGGACACTGAGCAGTTAGGTGCATCTCACTGCTCAGTGTGGAAGGGAAAAAATATTTCAGTATCATTTCCCGTAGGCTGACTGATTTCCTCCTCAAAAATGGCTACATTGATACATCTGTACAGAGAGAAGGGATTGCTGGTGTGCCGGGTTACCTGGAACACATGGGTATGGCTTCCCGGCTGATCAGGGAAGCAGTGGAAAGAAAGGGAGACCTAGTCGTACTATGGCTAGACCTTGACATTGTTTATGGTTCACTGGCGGAGATTGCGCTGAACCAACATCATGTTCTAAGGACGATAACAGATCTCATCTTGGACAAAGAGAACTTCAGATGGACAGTTCCCTCAGGGGTGACGGCTCGAGGCTGGCACTGGCTTGAGAAGGGTATTATAGCCGAATGTACAACCTCGGTGATTCTCTTCTCCCAATCTATGAACATACTGGTTAAGGCAGATAAAGTGCAGTGTAGAGCCCCTCTGAATTAATCAGTCATGCACCATCCCCAATCAGAAGCTCGTGGATGACCTGTGCCAGGCAGCAGATGGATCCTCCTGGAATTATAGAGCCATATTGCGTAAGTAAGGATGAGCTTTAAGCCAGAGAAATCCAGGTGTCTGGTGTGAAAGAAAAGCAGATTCATGGACGAGTTCCATTTCTCCTTGGATGGTATTGCTATCCTACCCATCTCTGAGAATAGACAATAGACAATAGGTGCAGAAGTAGACCATTCGGCCCTTCAAGCCTGCACCGCCATTCTGAGATCATGGCTGATCATCTACTATCAATACCCGGTTCCTGCCTTGTCCCCATAACCCCTGATTCCCCTATCCACAAGATACCTATCTAGCTCCTTCTTGAAAGCATCCAGAGAATTGGCCTCCACTGCCTTCTGAGGCAGCGCGTTCCACACCTCCACAACTCTCTGGGAGAAGAAGTTCCTCCTCAACTCTGTCCTAAATGACCTACCCCTTATTCTTAAACCATGCCCTCTGGTACTGGACTCTCCCAGCATCTGGAACATATTTCCTGCCTCTATCTTGTCCAATCCCTTAATAATCTTATATGTCTCAATTAGATCCCCCCTCAATCTCCTTAATTCCAGTGTGTACAAGCCCAGTCTCTCTAACCTCTCTGCGTAAGACAGTCCGGACATCCCAGGAATTAACCTAGTGAACCTACGCTGCACCTCCTCCACAGCCAGGATGTCCTTCCTTAACCCTGGAGACCAAAACTCACACAATACTCCAGATGTGGTCTCACCAGGGCCCTGTACAAATGCAAAAGAATTCCTTGCTTTTGTACTCCATTCCCTTTGTAATAAAGGCCAATATTTCATTAGCCTTCTTCACTGCCTGCTGCACTTGCTCATTCACCTTCAGAAACTGATGAACAAGTACTCCTGGATCTCTTTGTATTTCTTCCTTACCTAACTTCACACCGTTCAGATAATAATCTGCCTTCCTGTTTTTGCTCCCAAAGTGAATAACCTCACACTTATTCACATTAAACGCCATCTGCCAAGTTTCTGCCCACTCACTCAGCCTATCCAAGTCACCTTGAATTCTCCTAACATCCTCATCACATGTCACACTGCCACCCAGCTTTGTATCATCAGCAAACTTGCTGATGTTATTCACAATGCCTTCCTCTAAATCATTGACGTAAATCGTAAACAGCTGTGGTCCCAATATCGAGCCCTGTGGCACCCGACTAGTTACCACCTGCCATTCCGAGAAACACCCATTCACTGCTACCCTTTGCTTTCTATCTGCCAACCAGTTTTCTATCCATGTCAATATCCTCCCCCCAATGCCATGAGCTCTGATTTTACCCACCAATCTCCAATGTGGTACCTTATCAAATGCCTTCTGAAAGTCATGGTACACCACATCCACTGGATCTCCCGCGTCTATCTTCCTGGTTACATCCTCGAGAAACTCCAATAGATTAGTCAAGCATGATTTGCCCTTGGTAAATCCATGCTGGCTCGGCCCAATCCTATCACTGCTATCAAGATATGCCGCTATTTCATCTTTAATAATGGACTCTAGCATCTTCCCCACTACTGATGTTAGGCTAACAGGGCGATAGTTCTCTGTTTTCTCCCTCCCTCCTTTCTTAAAAAGTGGGATAACATTAGCCATTCGCCAATCCTCAGTAACTGATCCTGAATCTAAGGAACATTGGAAAATGATCACCAGTGCATCCGCAATTTCCAGAGCCACCTCCTTTAGGATGCAGACCATCTGGACCTGGGGATTTGTTAGCCTTCAGTCTCATCAGTCTACTCATCACTGTTTCCTTCCTAATGTCAATCTGTTTCAGTTCCTCTGTTACCCTATGTCCTTGGCCCATCCATACATCTGGGAGATTGCTTGTGTCTTCCCTAGTGAAAACAGATCCAAAGTACTTAATAAATTCGTCTGCCATTTCTCTGTTTCCCATAACAATTTCTCCCAATTCATTGGGAGAATGAATTGGAAGAAATCAGTAATGAGTCTGGGAAAGGTCTTTGACTGCAGCCTAAGATACACAGTTGCCATTCAGAAAACCAGTGCAGATAAGTCAGGCCTACCTGGCAAGTTCAAGGCCTGGATCTACTAGCATGGCATCCCCCCCTAAATTCTCTGGTCCATGCTGGTACCCATCTCAACAGCTGAGGCTCTTGAAAGAAAAATTAATGGCTACTTTGAAGATTGCTGGGTGTTCCACGTAGCCTGAGCGCATTGTTCTGTGTGGGAAGAGGAATAAACTGCAGTTTCACTTCAGGGGTTATGGTTTCCTATTGCTGCTGTACAGACATTCCAGTAACCCCAAGGTCTCATCAGCAGGCATTGAGGCAAGAAATGGAAGGCTGAGGATGCAGTAGAGATGGCAGAAGCACAGGAATCTGGTAGGGCAGTGGCGTCAGCTCAGGTGGGCCTGGGCAGCTTCCCTTCAACCTGCTTTGACAGGAACCAGGGCAGGGACGAACAACCAAATGGTCCAGGAAGAGGTGCGAGCAGCTGTTGAGGAAATGCGCACCACCATGATGGTAGGAATGGGGCAGGAGGGAGCTTGGATAAGAAGGGAGGGTGCACTGAAGCAAAATATCTCCCAGTCCAACATCTGGCAGGCAGAACCTCAGCACATCAAGTTCATAATCAAGGCTGTGTACACCATTCTGCCTAGTACAGGAACCTTTTTGCTTAGGGCAAAAGTGAGGCACCATCATGTTCTCTTTACCCTGGCAGAGGGACTCTGGGACATAGCAGCTGGCCAAAAGCCCTAGGAGCAGGCCACCACTGCTAGTGCCATGACCAGGTACTGAAAACAGGGTCTGAAGTATTTCCTCACTGATTACCAATAGTAGGCACCTCGGCCAACCCAGAAAACCCATAGCCTTTGTCAAAGCTGGAAACCCATAGCCTTTGTCAAAGCTGGAAACCCATAGCCTTTGTCAAAGCTGGTGACGTAGATTGCCATGCTATAGATGATCCAGAAAGGACAAGGAGGGAAGCAAAAGAGGTGGGGGCGTGGCACTGCTCATCAGAGATAGTATCACAGCTGCAGAAAAGGAGGAAGTCATGGAGGGATTGTCTACTGAGTCCCTGTGGGTGGAAGTTAGAAAAGGAAGGGGTTAATAACTCTGCTGGGTGTTTTTGGGACCACCCAATCGTAACAGGGACATAGAGGAGCAGACATTCTGGAAAGGTGTAATAGTAACAGGGTTGTCGTGATGGGAGATTTTAATTTCCCGAATATCGATTGGCATCTCCCTGGAGCAAGGGGTTTAGATGGGGTTGAGTTTGTTAGCTGTGTTCAGGAAGGTTTCCTGACACAATATGTAGATAAGCCTACAAGAGGAGAGGCTGTACTTGATCTGGTATTGGGAAATGAACCTGGTCGGGTGTCAGGTATCTCAGTGGGAGAGAATTTTTGAGATAGTGATCACAATTCTATCTCCTTTAGAATAGCATTGGCGAGGGATAGGAACAGACAAGTTAGGAAAGTGTTTAATTGGAGTAAGGGGAAATATGAAGCTATCAGGCAGGAACTTGGAAGCATAAATTGGGAACGGATGTTCTCAGGGAAACTTACAGCAGAACTGTGGCAAATGTTCAGGGGATATTTGCCTAGCACACTGCATAGGTTCACTCCATTGAGACATGGAAAAGATGGTGGGGTACAGGAATCATGATATACAAAGGCTATTGAAATTCCAGTCAAGAAGAAAAGAAAAGCTTATGGAAGGTTCAAAACTAGGTAATGATAGTGATCTAGAAGATTATAAGGCTATCAGGAAGGAGCTTAAGAATGAAATTAGGAGAGCTAGAACGGGCAATGAGAAGGCCTTGGCAGACAGAATTGAGGAAAACCCCAAAGCGTTTTACAAGTATGTGAAAAGCAAGAGTATAAGACATGAGAGAATAGGACCATTCAGGTGAACAGTGGAAAAGTGTGTATGGAACCGGAAGAGATAGCAGGGACGCTTAATGAATACTTTGCTTCAGTATTCACTACGGAAAAGGATCTTGGCAATTGTAGGGATGACTTACAGCAGATTGAAAAGCTTGAGCATATAGACATTCAGAAAGGGGATGTGCTAGAGGTTTTGAAAAGCATCAAGTTGGATAAGTCTCCGGGACTGGATGAGATGTACCCCAGGCTATGTGGGAGGCGAGGAAGGAGATTGCTGAGCCTCTGGCAATGATCTTTGCATCATCAATGGGGACGGGAGAGGTTTCAGAGGATTGGAGCATTGCTGATGTTGTTCCCTTATTCAAGAAAGGGAATAGAGATAGCCGAGGAAATTATAGACCATTGAGTCTTACTTCAGTGGTTGGTAAGTTGATGGAAAAGATCTTGAGAGGCAGGATTTATGAACATTTGGAGAGGCATAATATGATTAGGAATAATCCGTTTGGCTTTGTCAAAGGCAGGCCACGCCTTACAAGCCTGATTAAATTTTTTGAGGATGTGACTAAACAGATTGATAAAGGTAGAGCAGTGGATGTGGTATATATGGATTTCAGCAACGCATTTGATAAGGTATCCAATGCAAAGCTTATTGGGAAAGTAAGGAGGCACAGGATCCAAGGTGACATTGCTTTGTGGATCCAGAACTGGCTTGCCTACAGAAGGTAAAGAGTGGTTGTAGACGGGTCATATTCTGCATTGAGGTCGGTGACAGTGGTGTGCCTCAGGGATCTGTTCTGGGACCCCTTCTCCTTGTGAGTTTTATAAACGACCTGGATGTGAAAGTGGAGGGATGAGTTAGTAAATTTAGTGATGACACAAAGTTTGGGGGTGTTGTGGATAGTGTGGGGGGCAGTCAGAAGTTACAGCGGGACATTGATAGAATGCAAAACTGGCCTGAGAGGTGGCAGATGGAATTCAACTTGTGTGAGGTGGTTCATTTTGGTAGGTCAAATATAATGGCAGAATATACTATTAGTGGTAAAATTTTTGGCAGTGTGGAGGATCAGAGGGATCTTGGGGTCCGAGTCTGTACGACACTCAGAGCTGCTGCGCAGGTGGACTCTGTGGTTAAGAAGGCATACAGTGCACTGGCCTTCATCAATCATGGGTGGACGTTTCGGGCTGAGACCCTTCGTCAGGACTAACTGAAGGAAGCGCTAGCTCTTCCTTCAGTTAGTCCTGACGAAGGGTCTCGGCCCAAAACGTCAACTGTACCTCTTCCTAGAGATGCTGCCTGGCCTGCTGCGTTCACCAGAAACTTTGATGTGTGTTGCTTGAATTTCCAGCATCTGCAGAATTGCTCGTGTTTGCGAAGACATAAAGATCCTAGCCAGAGGCTCAACAATCTCTTCCCTCATCTCGTGGAGCAGCCTGGGGAATATTCCGTTACTCCCCGGGGACTTATTCATCCTAATGTATTTTAACAACTCCAACACCTCCTCTCCCTTAATATCTACATGCTCCAGAACATCAACCTCACTTATATTGTCCTCACCATCATCAAGTTCCCTCTCATTGGTGAATACTGAAGGGAAGTATTCATTGAGGACCTCGATCACTTTCACAGCCTCCAGGCACGTCTTCCCACCTCTATCTCTAATCGGTCCTTCTTCACTTCTGTCATCCTTTTGTTCTTCACATAATTGAAGAATGCCTTGGGGTTTTCCTTTACCCTACTCACCAAGGCCTTCTCATGTCCCCTTCTTGCTCTTCTCGGCACCTTCTTAAACTTCTTTCGTGCTACCCTCTATTTCTCAATAGACCCATCTGATCCTTGCTTCGTAAACCTCATTTTCCACCTCACCATCACCCATGGTTCCTTCACCCTATCATTCTTTATCTTCCTCACCGGGACAAATTTATCCCTAACATCCTGTAAAAGATCCCTAAACATTGACCACATGTCCATAGTACATTTCCCTGCAGAAACATCATCCCAATTCACACCCGCAAGTTCTAGCCTTATAGCCTCATAATTTGCCCTTTCACAATTAAAAATTTTCCTGTCCTCTCTGATTCTATCCTTTTCCATGATAACGCTAAAGGCCAGGGAACAGTGGTCATTGTTCCCCAGATGCTTACCCACTGAGAGATCTGTGACCTGACCCGGTTCGTTACCTAATACTAGATCTAGTATGGCATTCCCCCAAGTCGGCCTGTCAACATACTGTGACAGGAATCCGTCCTGGACATACTAAACAAACTCTGCCCCATTTAAACCATTGGAACTAATCAGGTGCCAATCAATATTCGGAAGTTAAATTCACCCATGATAACAACCCTGTTATTTTTGCAGCTTTCCAAAATCTGCCTCCCAATCTGCTCCTCTGTATCTCTGCTGCTACCAGGGGGCCTATAGAATACTCCCAATAGAGTAAATGCTCCCTTCTTGTTCCTGACTTCCACCCATACTGACTCAAAAGAGGATCCTGCTACATTACCCACCCTTTCTATAGCTGTAATAGTATTCCTGACCAGTAATGCCACCCCTCCTCCCCTTTTCCCCCTCTCTATCCCTTTTAAAGCACTGAAATCCAAGAATATTGAGAATCCATTCCTGCCCTGGTGCCAGCCAAGTCTCTGTAATGGCCACTACATCATAATTCCATGTATGTATCCAACCTCTCAGTTCATCACCTTTGTTCCTGATGCTTCTTGCATTGAAGTACGTGCACTTTAGCCCTACCTTACTACCTTTACACCCTTTATTCTGCTTCTCTTTCCTCAAAGCCTCTTTATATGTTAGATCTGGCTTTACTCCATGCACTGTACTTGCAGTTCTTGCATGACCTTTATCCTCCTCCACCTCACTATCTGCTCTAACAATCCGGTTCCCCTCCTCCTGCAAATCTAGGTTAAACCCCATGGAGCAGCACTAGCAAACCTTCCCGCTCAGGTGCAACCCATCCCATCGGAATAGGTCCCATCTTCCCTGGAACAAGGCCCAATTGTCCAGAAACATGAAGCCCTCCCTCCTGCACCAACTCCTTAGCCACGTATTTAGCTGCATTATCTTCCTATTTCTAGCCTCACTAGCACGTGGCACGGATAGCAATCCTGAGATTGCAACCCTGGAGGTCCTGTCCTTCAACTTTGCATCTAACTCCCTAAACTCTCTTTGCAGGACCTCCTCCTTCTTCCTATCCACATTATTGGTCCCTACTTGGATGACGACATCTGGCTGCTCACCCTCCCTCTTGAGAATACTGAGAACTCGATGCGAGATATTGCGGTCCCTGGCACCAGGGAGGCAACAGGCCATCCAGGATTCTTTGTCTCTCCCACAGAACCTCTTATCTGTCCCTCTAACTATCGAATCCTCTAACACTACTGCTCTCCTCTTTTCCCTCCTTCCCTTGTGAACTGAGGGTCCCGTCTCAGTGCCAGAGACACGACCACTACAACTTGTCCCTGGTAGGTCATCCCCACCAACAGTATCCAAAACGGTATACTTATTATTGATGGGAACGGCCACAGGGGTGCTCTGCTCATTCTGTCTATTCCTCCTCCCTCTCCTGACAGTCACCCAGCTACCTGTTTCCTGACTTTTAGGGGTGACTCTCTCCCTGAAACTCCTGTCTATTTCTGCCTTTGCCTCACGAATGATCTGAAGTTCATCCAGCTCCAGCTCCAGTTCCCTAACTCGGTTTGTCAGGAGCTGCAGCTGGATGCACCTTTTACAGGTGTAGTCATCAGGGACAATTGTGCTCGCCCTGACTTCCCACATACTACAAACGGAGCACTCAACTGTCCTAACTGCTGCCTCCATTACCTACTCCTAAGTTAATTAGATTAATTAAAGGAGCTTACACGGACTTACCTCACTGGGAGCAAGCTCGTCCTCAGCCT
Source organism: Mobula hypostoma (assembly GCF_963921235.1). Classification (NCBI taxonomy): domain Eukaryota; kingdom Metazoa; phylum Chordata; class Chondrichthyes; order Myliobatiformes; family Myliobatidae; genus Mobula; species Mobula hypostoma. The sequence goes on from NC_086115.1 coordinate 847,503, forward strand.
CTGCTCGCCAAAGCCTCTCGAGCCAAAGTCTTCCTACTCTGTCTCCCATTACTCCATCACCTGCTCCGTTAATCTCCTCGCTTTTTAAACTCTCCTGCTATTCTCACAGGCCGACCTTCACGCACTTGCACAGTCGTGCCCCATTCAAACGGCCGAAGAAAAATAGGAATAGAAAGGGGTCAATATTCCACCCGGCCATATTCCACCGAAATGCAACACTGGGCATCACAGGAGGTTGTTCCTGCCTGTGGCCATCGAACTTTGCAGCTCCTCCCATGGAGGGTCAGACACCCTGAGCCAATAGGCTGGTCCTGGACTTATTTCCATCTGGCATAGTTTGCATATTGTTGTTTGATTGTTTGTGGTTTTGTATTGCTATATTTATGCTCTATTCTTCATTGGTGCAGCTGTAACGAAACCCAATTTCCCTCGGGATCAAAGAAGTATATCTATCTATCTATAACTCTACTGGGTGTTTTTTTAATAGATCACCCAATAATAACAGTGACATCGAGGAGCAGATAGGGAGACAAATTCTGGGAATGAGTAATAATAACAGGGTTGTTGTGGTGGGAGATTTGAATCGGGAGAAGATGGCGGCGTGACGACAGCGTGCGCGGTCTCTCCGGTGATGAATATCTGTTATCTGTCAAGTAGGAGACCGTGCACAATTCCTGATTTGATGGAGACAGATGTGAGTGCATAGCAGAACATCTGGAAAACTTCTGAAATGTCTGCTTTGCTCCCACTGCTACTGTGTGGTAACCGGAATCTCTAGAGCTGTAGGCCTCGAAATCCTCGGCTTTGCATGTTTCAGCAGCTGGGGAGAGGTCGAAGGCGCTCGGGAGGCTGTATCGGAGAGGCTGCTCGGAAGCTTGGAGTTTTCAGATGGATGGACTCTGGGTCGGCTGTGGTCGGCTGCTTCCAAGGTATCAGCAAGTTGACGGTGCCTGGAGGTTTATGGCAGGGAGTTTCTCCCTTTTGCCACTGTTATCGGGGACTTTGAGACTTTTTTTTTACTGTGGCTCTGTACTGTTCGTCATCAAATTATGGAATTGCTTTGCATTGCTGTGACTATATAGTATAATTATGTGGTTTTGTCAGTGTTAGTCTTTGGTCTGTCTTGTTTTCTGTGATATCATGCCAGAGTAACATTGTATCATTTCTTAATGCATGTATGGATTTCTAAATGACAATTATGTTCTCATAATCTAATTTCCCTAATATCGATTGGCATCTCCCTAGAGCAAGGGTTTTAGATGGGGTGGAGTTTGTTAGGTGTGTTCAGGAAGGTTTCTTGACACGATATGCAGATAAGCCTACAAAAAGAGAGACTGTACTTGATCTGATATTGGGAAATGAACCTGGTCATGTGTCAGGTCTTTCAGTGGGAGAGCATTTTGGAGATAGTGAACACAATTCTATCTTCATAACCATAGCATTGGAGAGGGATAGGAACAGACAAATTTGGAAACAGGAAACGTTTAATTGGAGTAAGAGGAACTATGAGGCTATCAGGCAGAAACATGGAAGCATAAATTGGAAACAGATGTTCTCAGGGAAACGTACCGAAGAAATGCGGCAAATGTTCAGGGGATATTTGCGTGGAGTCCTGCATAGATACATTCCAATGAGACAGGGAAAGGATGGTAGGGTACAGGAACCATGGTGTACAAAGGCTGTTGTAAATCTAGTCAAGAAGAAAGGAAGAGCTTACAAAAGGTTCAAAAAACTAGGTAATGATATGAATCTAGAAGATTATAAGGCTAGCAGGAAGGAGTTTAAAAATGAAATTAGGAGAGCCAGAAGGGGCCATGAGAAGGCCTTGGCAGACAGGATTAAGGAAAACCCCAAGACATTCTACAAGTATGTGAAGAGCAAGAGGATAAGACATGAGAGAATAGGACCAATCAAGTCTGACAGTGGAAAGTGTGTATGGAACCAGAAGAGATAGCAGAAGTACTTAATGAATACTTCGCTTCAGTATTCACTGCGGAAAAGGATCTTGGGATTGTACGGATGACTTGCAAGACTGAAAAGCTTGAGAATGTAAATATTAAGAAAGAGGATGTGCTGGAGCTTTTGGAAAATATCAAGTTGGATAAGTCACTAGGACCGGACAGGATGTACCCAGCTACTGTGAAGAAGGAGATTGCTGAGCCTCTGGCAATGATCTTTGCATCATCAATGAGGATGGGAGAGGTTCCGGAGGATTGGAGGGTTGCGGATGTTGTTCCCCTATTCCCCTTGCCTTTGACAAGATCCCACACGGAAGGTTGGTTAGGAAGGTTCAATCGTTAGGTATTAATATTGAAGTCGTAAAATGGACAGGAAAGGAATGGAGGATTATGGGCTGAGTGCAGGTTGGTGGGACTAGGTGAGAGTAAGAGTTCAGCACGGACCAGAAGGGCCGAGATGGCCTGTTTCTGTGTTGTAATTGTTACATGGTTATCAAGAAAGGGAGTAGGGATATCCCAGGAAATTATAGGCCAGGAAGTCTTTCTTCAGTGATTGGTAAGTTGATGGAGAAGATCCTGAGAGGCAGGATTTATGAACATTTGGAGAGGCATAATATGATTAGGAATAGTCAGCATGGCTTTGTGAAAGGCAGGACATGCCTTACGAGCCTGATTGAATTTTTTGAGGATGTGACGAAGCACATTAATGAAGGTAGATCCGTAGATGTAGTGTATATGGATTTCAGCAAGGCACTCGATAGGGTACCCCATGCCAAGTAAGGAGGCATGGGATCCAAGGGGACATTGCTTGTGGATCCAGAACTGGCTTGCCTACAGAAGGCAAAGAGTGGTTGTAGATGGGTCATATTCTGCATGGAGGCCGGTGACCAGTGGTGTGCCTTAGGGATCTGTTCTGGGACCCCTACTTTTTGTGATTTTAATAAGTGACCTGGGTGAGGAAATAGAGGTTAGTAAATTTGCTGATGACAGAAAGGTTGGGTGTGTTGTGGATCATGTGGAAGGCTGTCAGAGGTTACAATGGGACATTGATAGGCTGCAAAACTGGGCTGAGAAACGGCAGATGGAGTTCAACCCAGTTAAGTGTGAGGTGGTTCATTTTGGTAGGTCAAATATGATGGCAGAATGTAGTATTAATGGTAAGATTCTTGGCTGTGTGGAGGATCAGAGAGATCTTGGGGTCCGAGCCCATAAGACACTCAAAGCTGCTACGCAGGTTGACCCTGTGGTTAAGAAGGCATACAGTGCATTGACCCTCATTAAAAGCCGAGAGGTAATGTTGCAGCTATATAGGGCCCTGGTCAGAACCCACTTGGCGTACTGTGCTCAGTTCTGGTCACCTCACTATAGGAAGGACGTGGAAACCATAGAAAGGGTGCAGAGGAGATTTACAAGGATGTTACCTGCATTGGGGAGAATGCCTTATGAGAATAAGTTGATTGAACTCGGCCTTTTCCCTTTGGAGCAACTGAGGATGAGAGGTGACTTGATAGAGGCGTACAAGATAATGAGAGGCATTGATCGTATGGATAGTCTGAGGATTTTCCCCAGGGCTGAAATGGCTAGCACGAGAGGGCATGGTTTTAAGGTGCTTGGAAGTAGGTACAGAGGAGATGTCAGGGGTAAGTTTTTTATGCAGAGGGTAATGACTATGTGGAATGGACTGCCGGCAGCGGTGGTGGAGGCAGAAATGATAGGGTCTTTCAAGAGACTCCTGGATGGCTACGTGGAGCTTAGAAAATAGAAGGCTATGGCTAAAGCTTAGGTAGTTCTAAGCTAGGGACATGTTTGGCACAGCTTTGTGGGCCGAAGGGCCTGTATTCTGCTGTATGTTTTCTATGTTTCCAATTGATTCATCACACCAGATTTACAAACAAAATTGCACTAATTTCTATCTACAATTATAACTGTTCTTTATAAGTACAAGTTAAAAATCAATATTGCTCTAAAGATTAAATATTCTCTAATGCTCTCTTTATCACTCTAGCCTGCATGGTAGAATGACACATTAGAGTACTGTCAAAACTCCAGTAAAGTCAATATTTCTTTTTTATTGTCGACCATGGAGTTCATGAAATCAATATTTTCCCTTTGTTCTCTTCTTTGAGATTTTTAACATGCCGTTGAAGCTGATAAAGCAAGAATCTGATTCTCTTGATCTCCGGAAGTCAAAGGTAGTTTAAAGACAGCGCAATGTTGTTTGGAAGATTAGTTATGCACTAAAGTGCTTTATCTAAATTATGCAGCATACCACAAACAGCAGGGAAATTAATTACATTAAAGAAATCCTCTTGGCTTGTAGGAAGTCAGCCAGCTCCACCACAGGCACAAGCCTTCCCACCACTGGGGACATCTTCAAAAGGCCGTGCCTCAAGAAGGCAGTGACCATCATTAAGGACCCTCACCATCCAGAAAACAGGCATTGCTATCCTGGGGTCCATGAACCCCTTGATAATGATAGGGATCCATGGCATTAAAAAAATGCTAGGAATGGCCACTTATCATTACTACCATCGAGGAGGAGGTACAAGAGCATAGGAACCCACACTCAGCATTTTAGAAACAGCTTCTACTCCTCTATTATCAGACTTCTGAATATTCCATGAATATTATCTCACTATCATGAGAGGCTGAACAAGCTTGGGTTGTATTCTCTGGAGTGGTGGAGGCTGAGGGGAGATCTGATGGAGATTTATTAGAGTATGAGAGGCACAGACAGAGTAGACAGAGAGAATCTCCAGAGAGTTTCCCAGGGTAGAAATGTCTAATACCAGAGGGCATGTATTGAAGGTGAGAGGGGATAGGTTCAAAGGTGATGTGAAAGTAAGTTTTTTACTCAGAGAGCTGTCGATGCCTGGACTGTGCTGCCTGGTATGTGGTAGAGGCAAATACATTAGAGGCTTTCAAGAGATGTTTAGATAGGCACATGGATGTGAGGAAGATGGAGGAATATGGACATGGTGTAGTTAAGAGGGATGAGTGTTTGGGTGTTTTGATTTGTGAGGAAGATGGAGGGATATGGACATGGTATAAGTAGGAAGAATTTGCTTCTTTGTTGGTCCAGCACAACATTGTGGGCTGAATGACCTGTTCCTGTGCTGTATTCTTCTGTGTTCTACAGGTACTCCTCTTTTGGAATTCTCATTTATTGTAACTTAGTATTTTGTTCCTTGCACTGTACTACTGCAACAAAAATAAGTTTCACAATATTTGTCAGTGATAATAATCCTGATTGTGATTCTGAATTATATACGCAATGAGTCAAATGTAAAAAGAAGACTGCATCGTGGATTTCTTTTTAATTTCAGAAATAATCTTTATTCACAAAATATCACGTCTTGTGGCAGCAGGTCTATTGACTACAGTCAATTGCCCACAATGCCTTTGTGTTGGCTGCACCAAGCTTCAGCACATCACGTAATTGGTAAGTTTTCTTATTTTTGTCAGATGTACCAAGGTTTTCATATATACATGTAGAAATATTTGTTTTGCATGCAACTCATTTTAATATATAGAACATAGAACATAGAAAACCTACAGCACAATACAGGCCCTTCAGCCCACAAAGCTGTGCTGAACATGTCCTTACCTTAGAAATTACCTGTTACCCATAGCCCTCTAGTTTTCTGAGCTCCATGTACCTGTCCAGGAGTCTCTTAAAAGACCCTTTCGTATCCACGTCTGCCACCGTCGCCAGCAGTCCATTCCACACACTCACCACTCTCTGCGTAAAAAACTTACAACTGTGCCCTCTCGTGCTAGCAATTCCAGCCCTGGGAAAAAGCCTCTGACTATCTACATGATCAATGCCTCTCATCATCTTATACACCTCTATCAGGTCACCTCGCATCCTCCATCGCTCCAAGGAGAAAAGGCCGAGTTCACTCAACCTATTCTCATAAGGCATGCTCCCCAATCCAGGCATCATCCTTGTAAATCTCCTCTGCACTCTTTCTGTGGATTCCACATCCTTCCTATAGTCATAGTCATACTTTATTGATCACGGGGGAAATTGGTTTTTGTTACAGTTGCACCATAAATAATAGCAATAAAACCATAAATAATTAAACAGCAATATGCAAACCATGCCAGGAAATAAATCCAGGACCAGCCCATTGGCCCAGGGCGTCTGACCCTCCAAGGGAGGAGCCGCAAAGTTTGATGGCCACAGGCAGGAATAACCTCCCACGACACTCCGTGTTGCATCTCGGTGGAATGAGTCTCTGGCTGAATGTACTCCTATGCCCAACCAGTAGACTATGCAGTGGATGGGAGACACCATTCAAGACAGCACACAACCTGGACAGCACCCTCCCCCCAGACACCACCGCCAGAGAATCCAGCTCCATCCCCACAACATCACTGGCCCTACGAATGAGTTAGTTGACTCCACCGGTGTCCGCCAGCCTCAGCCTGCTGCCCCAGCACACAACAGCAAACATTATAGCACTGACCACCACAGACTTGTAGAACATCCTCAGCATCGTCCTCATAGAGAGGTGAACAGAACTGAGCACAGTACTCCAAGTGGAGTCTGACCAGGGTCCTATATAGCTGCAACATTACCTCTTGGCCCCTAAACAGAATCCCATGATTGATAAGGCCAATGCACCTTATGTTTTCTTAACCACAGGGTCAACCTGCGCAGCAGCTTTGAGTGTCCTATGGACTCAGACCCCAAGATCCCTCTGAACCTCCACTACCAAGAGTCTTATCATTAATACTATATTCTGGCATCATATTTGACCTACCAAAATCAACCACCTCACACTTATCTGGTTTGAATTTCATCTGCCACTTCTCAGCCCAGTTTTACATCCTATCGATGTCCTGCAATAAACTCTGACAGCTCTCCACATTATCCACAACACCTCCAACCTTTGTGTCATCAGCAAATTTACTAACCCATCCCACCACTTCTTCATCCAGGTCATTTATAAACATCACGAAGAGTAGGAGTCCCAGAACAAATCCCTGAGGCACACCACTGGTCACCGGCCTCCATGCAGAATATGACCCATCTACAACCACTCTTTGCCTTCTATGGGCAAACCAGTTGTGCATCCACAAAGCAATTTCCCCTTGGATCCCATGCCTCCTTACTTTCTCAATAAGTCTTGCATGAGGTACCTTATACACTGCATCTACTGCTCTACCATCATCATTGTGTTCAGTCACATCCTCAAAAATTCAATCAGGCTCATAAGGCATGACCTATCTTTGACAAAGCCATGCTGACTATTCCTAATCATATTATTCCTGGTCAGGTCATTCGTCTGAGTGCTACTGGTACCATGTAACCCAGTGCTACCTGTCGTATGGTTGGGTGGTTGGCGACTAAACCGGCTCCCCCACCAGGCTTGCCTGGTGAGGAGGGTGGCTAGACACCCTGTAGGATGAAAAACAAGAACTGTCAAAGGGTGGATCAACCCTCTTGATGGGTCAATGGCCATCCAGCAACACTTGCTGTGAAGCGCGGAAAGGGCATCCCTTGCATCAAAGCTTGGTCTGGCCATTCACTGCAACAGAACTTCCCCCAGCCGTCTTGGACCCCATCATGCCGCTAGATACGGGAGGGGATGTCGAGAGGGTGGTTCTGGACCTGTGCAACCCCCTACTCACCTAAAATCCACTCACACACATGCTGTTCTTTTCTGAGGAGTGGGGTACCACCCCACTAACTGACTGTAAGGAACCATCATCATTCTATGGGATGGATAGCCAGAGAGAGGGAGATTCCTCTCTAGATGTTCATAAATCCTGCCTCTCAGGATCTTCTCCATCAACATACCAACCACTGAAGTAAGACTCACTGGTCAATAATTTCCTGGGCTATCTCTATTCACTTTCTTGAATAATGGAACAACATCAGCAACCCTCCAATCCTCTGGAATGTCTCCCGTCCCCACTGATGAAGTGGTGAATACTGAAGCAAAGTACTCTGCCATCTCCTCCGGTTCCATGCACACTTTTCCACTGTCACACTTTATTGGTCCTATTTTCTCACGTTTTATCCTCTCGCTCTTAACATACCTGTAGAATGCCTTGGGGTTTTCCTTAATCCTGTTCACCAAGGCCTTCTCATGGCCCCTTCTGGCTCTCCTAATTTCTTTCTTGAGATCCTTCCTGCTAGCCTTATAATCTTTTAGCTCTCTATCATTACTTAGCTTTTTGAACCTTTTGTAAGCTCTTCTTTTCTTCTTGACTAGACTTACAACAGCCTTTGTTCACCACAGTTCCTGTACCCTACCATCCGTTCCCTGTGTATATATGTGTGCACTGAGGTGGCACAAGGCAAAAGAAATGATAGAATGCAGAATAAATTACAAAGAAAGGGCAGGGCAAGCAGACAACAAAATACAAAGACATAACAAGATAGATTACGAGGTTCAGAGTTATCCTTATCATACTTGGGGACCATTCAGTAGTATCATAACGGTGGAATAGACACTGCCCTTGAGACTGGCGTGTGCTTTCAGGCTTTTGTATTTTCTGCTCAGTGAGAGTGGGGCAAAAGGGTTGTGTGGGATCTTTGATTTTATTGGCTGCTAGGCTGGGGCAGTATGAATTATAGACTGAGTCTATGGAGGAGGGGCTGGTTTTCATGATGTCTAGAGCTGTATCCACAACTTCCTGCAGTTCCTTACAGTCCTAGGCAGAGCAGTTGCCATACTCCTGCAGTCTGGAATGTTCCACATGGCAGCATTCGCTCATGAATACCACATTGTACTGGAAAACTAATAAGTTCTGGGCAGACGAAAGTTCATATTTACTGAGTTGATGATTTTCCAGTCACAAATGATGTTTATCCCAATCTACTTTTGTGGTGGACCAGAGTCCTCTGTTAGACTATTGCTTGGGGCAAACCTCAACACAGTCTAAAAGGGAGCTGCTTTGATACAGAGTGCTGAAATTCAAAGTTCAAAGTAGAATTTACTATCACAGTACATACACATCGACACATACAACCCTGAGATTCTTTATCTATGGGCATACTTTGAAAATCTATAGAACAATAACCGTAAACTGTAAGCATCAGGAACTGTAAACTGTAAACAAATGCAGATATAAATAAATAGCAATAAATAACAAGAATGAAATAACAATACAACAGACTCCTTAAATGACCCCTTTTGTTCAAGAGCCTAATGGTTAAGGAGAGTTCCTGAACCTGGTAGTGTGAGTCCTGAGGCACCTGCACCTTCAACCTGCTGGCAGCAGTGAGAAAAGAGCATGGCCTGGGTGGTGAGGATCTTTGATGATGAATGCTGCTTTTCTACAGCAATGTTTCATGTACAGTAGAGGGGCTCAATGGTTGGGAGGGTTTTACTTGTGTACTGGGCTGAAATCACTACCTTTTGTAGGATTTTCCGCTCAAAGGCATTGGTGTTGCCATACTAGGCCGTGATGCAGCCAGTCAGCACACTTCCACCACACATCGATAGAGGTTTGCCAAAGTTTTTGATCACATGGCAAACCTCTGCAAACTCCTGAGGAAGTTGTGCTTTCTTTGCAACAATACTTATATGATGGGTTTAGGACAGGTTCTCTGAGATAGTGACATCCAGGTATTTAAAGTTACTGACCTTCTCCACCTCGGATCCTCCGATGATTACTGGCTCATGGACCCCTGGTTTCCCTCTCTGTAGTCTACAATCAGTTCCTTGGGCTCATTGACATTGAGTAAGAGGTTGTTGTTATTACACCACTCAGCCAAGTTTTCCATCTCCCTCCTGTATGCGGATTCATCACCCTGTTTGATACAGCCCACAACAGTAGTGTCATCAGCAGATTTGTGAATGGTGTTGGAGCTATTCTTAGCCACACAGTTATAGGTGTAAAGTGATTAGAGCAGGGGGCAAAGTACACATCCTTGCGGTGCTCCAGTGCTTATGGAGATTATGGAGAAGATGTTTTTGCCAATCCAAACTGACTGGGATCTACACTGCAGAAATCCAGGATCCAATTGCACAAGGGGGTACTGAGGCCCAAGTCTTGGAGTTTACGGATTAGTTTTGAGGGGATGATGGTGTTAAATCAATGAAGAGAATCCTGCTGTCCAGATGTTCCAGAGTTGTGAGAAGAGCCAATGAGATGCCATTTGCTCTGGACCTGTTGCTTCGGTAGTTGAATTGGAGCAGATCCATGTCAGCACTCAGACAGGAGCTGATACACTTTAACACCAGCCTCTCAAAACACTTCATCACTATATATGTAAGTGACCCTGAGCAATAGTCATTGAGGCAGGCTACCTCGCTCTCCTTAGGCATCAGCATGTGAAACCTGCTTCAACCAGGTGGGTAGCACACACTGCCAGAGTAAGAGGTTGAAGATATCTGTGAATACATCAGCCAGTTAGTCAGCATGTGTCTTCAGTACTTGGCCAGGTGCTCCATCCAAACCGGATGATTTCCCTGGATTCATCTCTTAGAGGCAGTCCAAATTTCTCTTTCAATATTTTTATCGATTTCTTACATAAAAAAGAATACAGAGAACAGAATACAATATATTAGAATCACACTTATAGTCTCAAAACCCCAAATTCATGTAAATTAAATTGTATCGTAATATTGAAAAATAATAATTTTATTATACAAAAAAAATCTAAGCCCACTACCAAAAGAAAGCTGTTTGGTAAAGAAAGAAAAAAGGAAAAAAAATCCTTATCATATAGTAAAACAGGCAGTCCAAGTTTCAAGTTTCAATGAGTTCTGCATATTAAATAACAGCCCAGTGTTTAAGTCAATGCAACAGCTCCCGGCCCTCGGACCAAAAAGTTTTGAAGTGCCAAGTTTCAGTGAGGCCTGTACATTACATAATAACCCAGTTTTAAAGTCAACATCTCTTGGCCCTCGGATCAAAAAAAGCTTCCAAAAAATTTGCATCAGCAAAATAATGTCAATCTCCCCTTTAACTATGTTTCTTTTATGAGGAGTCAATGTAATCCTGTAAGAGTACAGAAGACAGGCAGACTAATCTCTAGTCTGGTTGAAAAATTGTCACAGACAAACCAGACAGGGAATAAAATATCTTGCAATTAAATTGAGGTACCAGAAAATGAAATAAAGATTGCAACATAAACATGGAATTAAGGAAGAATTCAAAATATCAGCGTATTTGTTTAGAAACATAGTACTTTGTTAAAAATCTTTACTTATATCATGTTCTAAGGGAATGAGACTCAGCAAATAATACTCCTTCTTTAAAAAGTCTCTAGTTAAAGGCTTAGGCTTAGTTTTAGCTAGTAATGCTAACATAACAATTGTCATCAGCATGTGGACTTTGCAACGAGAGGGGAGAACACGTTGGATCTTGTTTACGCAAACATCCCCGATGCGTACTGGGCAGAGCCCCGCCCCCACCTCAGTCACTCAGACCACATCTCTGTTATGCTAATCCCAGCATACAGACCGCTCGTCAGGCGCTCCAGACCAGTTCAGAAGCAGGTGAAAACCCAACCAGCAGGAGCCATCTCTGCTCTTCAAGACTGCTTTGAGCACACTGACTGGCACATGTTCAGGGAGGCTGCAACTGATGGCGACTCCACCAATTTAGAGGAGTACACGGCATCAGTGACAAGCTACATCATCAGCAAGTGTATCGATGATGTCACTGTGGCCAAGACCATCACTACACATGCTAACCAGAAGCCATGGATTACCGCGGAGGTGCGTGCGCTGCTGAAGACCCGTGACTCCGCCTTCAGAGCAGGCGACAAGGCAGCCCTAACAACAGTGAGGGCCAAACTGTCTCGGGCCATCAGAGAGGCAAAGCGTGCACACGCCCAGCGAATCCACAGCCACTTCCAGGACAGCGGAGACACGCAGCGCATGTGGAAGGGCATTCAGGACATCACCAACTACAAGACAACACCACCTGCCTGTGCTGGTGATGCCTCCCTCCCAGATGCATTGAACAACTTCTACACTCGTTTCAAGGTGGATAATGATGTGGCGGCAAGGAAGACCACTCCTCCTTCCAATGACCAGGTGCTGTGTCTTACCGGGGCCGATGTGAGAACTCTATGCAGGGTCAACCCACGGAAGGCTGCTGGACCAGACAATACTCCTGGCAGAGTGCTTAGAGTATGTGCAGACCAGCTAGCAGATGTTCTCACTGACATCTTCAACATCTCCCTGAGCAACGCCATCACTCCTATGTGCTTCAAGGCTGCCACCATCGTCCCCGTGCCGAAGAAGTCTTCAGTGTCCTGCCTCAACGACTACCCTCCCATTGCACTCACATCCATCATCATGAAGTGTTTCGAGAGGCTCATTATGAGGCACATCAAGACCCTGCTGCCCTCCTCACTGGACCCCCTGCAGTTCGCGTATCGTCCCAACTGCTCAACAGACAATACCATCGCCACCACCCTCCACCTGGCCCTCACCCACCTGGACAAAAAAGACACATATGTTCGAATGCTGTTCCTGACTGGAAAGCTGAAACTGCTGGGCCTGAACACCTCCCTCTGCAACTGGATCCTAGACTTCCTGACTGGGAGACCTCAGTCAGTCTGGATTGGGAGCAGCATCTCCACCACCATCACACTGAACACGGGGGCCCCCCCAGGGCTGTGTGCTCAATCCACTGCTGTTCACTCTGCTGACCCACAACTGTACAGCAATACACAGCTCGAAACACATCATCAAGTTCGCAGATGACACGACCGTGGTGGGTCTCATCAGCAAGAACAATGAGTCAGCATACAAAGAGGAGGTGCAGCGGCTAACGGACTGGTGCAGAGCCAACAACCTGTCTCTGAATGTGAACAAAACAAAAGAGATGATTGTTGACTTCAGAAGAGCACAGAGCGACCACTCTCCACTGAACATTGACGGCTCCTCCATTGAGATCGCTAAGAGCACCAAATTTCTTGGTGTTCACCTGGCGGAGAATCTCACCTGGACCCTCAACACCAGTTCCATGGCCAAGAAAGCCCAGCAGCGTCTCTACTTCCTGCAAAGGCTGAGAAAAGTCCATCTCCCACCCCCCATCCCCACCACATTCTACAGAGGATGTACTGAGAGCATCCTGAGCAGCTGCATCACTGCCTGGTTTGGGAATTGCACAGTCTCGGATCACAAGACCCTGCAGCGGATAGTGAAGTCAGCTGAGAAGATCATTGGGGTCTCTCTTCTCGCCATTACAGACATTTACATTACACACTGCACCCATAAAGCCATCAGCATTGTGAAGGACCCCACGCACCCCTCATACAAACTCTTCTCCCTCCTGCCATCTGGCAAAAGGTACCGAAGCATTCAGGCTCTCACAACCAGACTGTGCAAGAATTTCTTCCCCCAAGCCATCAGACTCCTTAATACTTAGAGACCAGACTGGCATCTACATCTTTTATTATTATATTGTAATTTGTCCTCTACTGTGCCTATTGTCTTGATTATTATTTATTGAACTGCCCTGCACTGTTTTGTGCACTTTATGTAGTCCTGTTAGGTCTGTAGTCTCGTGTAGTTTTGTGTTGTTTCATGTAGCACCATGGTCCTGGAGCAACGTTGTTTCATTTTTACTGTGTACTGTACCGGCAGTTTATGGTCAAAATGACAATAAAAAGCAACTTGACTTGACTTGACTTGTTGTGCATGCCCACTACCAAGTACAGTGGTTTGGCTGGAAAAGAATCAATGCTTATATAGCCACTGGAACATCGGTAGCAGGAAAGCCGTTCTCACAGATCACTCTGACTGATCCATGCCAGCAGCAACAGATCCAAGTTTAAATTCCATATTAATTGTTGCTTCTGCTGTGGTTCAGCAAAGATTGGGAAGTTGGCCGTTTCTCTTTCCTTGGCTGCAATCCAATGCCCAATAATGGAAAAACCTACAAAAGTTGTGGTTACAACCTAGTCCATCACAGGAAAAGCACTCCCCACCACTGAGCACATCCACAAGGTATGCTGCCTCCATTGGGAAGGAGGTACATGAGCTTTGGGTCCCACACCACCAGGTTCAGGAAAGAGTGCAGGTAATTTCATTCACCTCAACACTGAACAATGGACTCACTTTCAAGGACCTGACAACTCATGCTCTCATTGTTATCTGCTATTTATTATTGTTTTATTTGCATAGCTTCTTTTCTAATTGGTTGCTTATCTGTCTTTGTTCATGTGTAGTTTTTTCATTGATTCCATTGTATTTTGTTGTATCTACTCTTAATAGCTGCGAGAAAATGAACCTCAGCATAGTATATGAAGACAATAAATTCGATATATAAAGAGATAGCAAGAGAGGGAGACAGGGACAAAGACAGACAGATAGGCAGACATGCAGATACAGACAGAGAAACAGAGAGAAAGTGAGGGACAGGGAGAGACAGAGATAGAGGGGACCAGGGAGAGACAAAAAGAAATAGAGATAGATAGATGGGGGGGGGGAAGAGAACCGAGATGGACTCAGATGGAATGAAGGAATAGGAGCAAGAGCAGCAGAGGAAAAGCTTTGCAGCCGCAGTTCCAGGAAATAGAGCAAAACCTCAGTCCTCACACTCCATCTCCAGTAAGGCAAGTTCAATCCCAATGGTGTTAGAGATCAAAGGGATTTCAGAAGAATTCACAAGTAAGGGCCTTGTACATCCTAGGCATTGAATTCCCATGTGGGTAATGATCATCAGTGAATCACATCTGCACAAGTAATGACCGATGTGGACAAGTGATGTACAAACAAAGAACCTCTCTGCTGTGTGAGTGCCAATCAGGATGACGGGACATTAACAACTCAGGGTGCAACCCATGGAAGTATTGCAGCCATATGTTCTGCCGTCCAAATCACAACGATCCTGCTCCAGCATTAGGGTTCCACTTGTTTCTCTACTATTGCAACAAATGGTTATAGCAAAGAGTGTAGCACATTGGTTAGCACGTCAGGCAGCATCTGTGGAGACAAAAATGAACAGTCAATATTTCATGTTGAGACCTTTCATCAGAATCCTCCAGCATTTTGTGTGTGCTGCTCAAGATCTCAAGCATTTGCAGAATCTCATGTGCTTAACATATTGGTTACGTTACTGAACTGAGACCCACGTGATCACTATGGGGGCACGGGGATTTTGAGGTCAAGTCCTTGGATATACCAGTCTTAGCAAAGATCCTGAGAGGCAGGATTTATGAACAATTGGAGAGGCATAATATGATTAGGAATAGTCAGCATGGCTTTGTCAAAGGCAGGTCGTGCCTTACGAGCCTGATTGAATTTTTTGAGGATGTGACAAAACACATTGATGAAGGAAGAGCAGTAGATGTAGTGTATATGGATTTCAGCAAGGCATTTGGTAAGGTACCCCATGCAAGGCTTATTGAGAAAGTAAGGAGGCATGGGATCCAAGGGGACCTTGCTTTGTGGATCCAGAACTGGCTTGCCCACAGAAGGCAAAGAGTGGTTGTGGATGGGTCATATTCTGCAGTGGAGGCCAGTGACCAGTGGTGTGCCTTAGGGATCTGTTCTGGGAACCCTACTCTTTGTGATGTTTATAAATGAGCTGGACGAGGAAGTGGAGGGATGGGTTAGTAAATATGCTGATGACACGAGGGTTGGGGTGTTGAGGCTAGTCTGGAGGGCTGTCAGAGGTCGCAACGGGACATCAGTAGAAACACAGAAACAATGAAAATGTACAGCATAATACAGGCCCTTCGGCCCACAAAGCTGTGCCGAACATGTCCTTACCTTAGAACTACCTAGGCTTACCCATAGCCTTCTATTTTTCTAGGATCCACATAGCCATCCAGGAGTCTCTTAAGAGACCCAATCCGCCTCCATGACCTCTGCCGGCAGCCCATTCTACAGCCTCACCACTCTCTGCGTAAAAAACTTACCCCTGACATCTCCTCTGTACCTACTTCCAAGCACCTTAAAAGTATGCCCACTCATGCTATCCATTTCAGCTCTGGGAAAAAGCCTCTGACTATCCACAAAATCAATGCCTCTCATTATCTTGTAAACCTCTATCAGATCACCTTTCACACTTTGTCGCTCCAAGGATAAAAGGCCGACTTCACACAACCTATTCTCGTAAGGCATGCTCCCCAATCCAGGCAACATCCTTGTAAACCTTCTCTGCACCCTTTCTATGGTTTCCACGTCCTTCCTGTAGTGAGGCGACCAGAATTGAGCGCAGTACTCCAAGTGGGGTCTGACCAGGGAACTACACAGCTGCAACATTACCTTTTGGCTCATAAACTCAATCCCACAATTGATGAAGGTCAATGCTCCGTATGCCTTCTTAACCACAGAGTCAACCTGCGTAGCAGCTTTGAATGTCCAATGGACTCGGACCCCAAGATCCTTCTGATCCTCCATGCTGTCAAGAGTCTTGCCATTAATGCTATATTGTGCCACCTTATTTTACCAACTAAAATGAACCACCTCACACTTTTCTGGGTTGAACTCCATCTTCCACTTCTCAGTTAAGTTTTGCATCCTATCACTGTCCTGCTCTAACCTCTGACAACCCTGCACGCTATCCACAAAACCCCCAACCTTTCTGTCATCAGCAAATTTACTAACCCATCCCTCCACTTCCTCATCGAGGTCATTTATAAAAATCACAGAGTAGGGATCCCAGAACAGATCCCTGAGGCACACCACTGGTCACCGACCTCCATGCAGAATATGACCCATCTACAACCACACTTTGCCTTCTGTGGGCAAGCCATTTCTGGATCCACAAAGCAAGGTCCCCTTGGATCACTTGCCTCCTTATTTTTTCAATAAGCCTTGCATGGGGTACCTTATCAAATGCCTTGCTGAAATCCACATACACTACACCTACAGCTCTACCTTCATCAATGCGCTTAGTCACATCCTCAAAAAATTCAATTAGGCTCGTAAGACATGACCTGCCTTTCACAAAGTCATGCTGACTATTCCTAATCATGTTATATCGCTCCAAATGTTCATAAATCCTGCCTCTCAGGATCTTCTCTATCAACTTACCAACCACTGAAGCAAAACTCACTGGTCTATAATTTCCTGGGTTATCCCTACTCCCTTTCTTGAATAAAGAAACAACATCCATAACCCTCCAATCCTCCAGAACCTCTCCCATCCTCATTGATGATGCAAAGATCATCGCCAGAGGCTCAGCAATCTCTTCCCTCACTTCCCACAGTAGCCTCAGGTACATCCCATCCTGCCCCGTGACTTATCAAACTTGATGCTTTTCAAAAGCTCCAGCACATACTCTTCCTTAATATCTACATGCTCAAGCTTTTCAGTCTGCTACAAAGTCATCCCTACAATCGCCAAGATCCTTATCTGTAGTGAGTACAGAAGTACTCATTAAATACCTCTGTCATCTCCTCCAGTTCCATACACACTTTTCCACTGTCACACTTGATTGGTCCTATTCTCTCACGTCTTATCCGCTTGCTCTTCACATACTTGCACAATGCCTTGGGGTTTTCCTTAATCCTGTCCGGCAAGGCCTTCTCATGGCCCCTTCTGGCTCTCCTAATTTCTTTAAGCTCCGTCCTGCTAGCCTTATAATCTTCTAGATCTCTATCATTACCTAGTTTATTGAACCTTTTGTATCTCTTCTTTTCTCCTTGATTAGATTTACAACAGTCTTTGTACACCACAGTTCCTGTACACTACCATCCTTTCCAGTCTCATTGGAACATATCTACGCAGAACCCCACGCAAATATCCCCTGAACATTTGCCATATTTCTTCCATACATTTCTCTGAGAACATCTGTTTCCAATTTATGCTTTCAAGTTCCTGCCTGATAGCCTCATAATTCCCCTTACTCCAATTAAACATTTTGCTAACTTGTCTGATACTATCCCTCTCCAATGCTATGATAAAGGAGATAGAATTGTGATCACTATCTCCAAAATGCTCTCCCACTGAGAGACCTGACACCTGACCAGGTTCATTTCCCAACACCAGATCAAATACAGCCTCTCTTTCTGTCGGCTTATCTACATATTGTATCAAGAAACCTTCCTGAACACACCTAACAAACTCCACCCCATCTAAACACCTCACTCTAGGGAGATGCCAATCAATATTTGTGAAATTAAAATCTCCCACCACAACAACCCTGCTATTATTACTCCTTTCCAGAATCTGTCTCCCTATCCGCTCTTCGATGTCCCTGCTACTATTGGGTGGTCTATAAAAAACACACAGTAGAGTTATTGACCCCTTCCTGTTCCTAACTTCCACCCACAGACTCCGTAGACAATCCCTCCATGACCTCCTCCTTTTCTGCAGCCTTGACACTATCTCTGATCAATAGTGCCACGCCCCCACCTCTTTTGCCTCCCCCCCACCCCCATCCTTTCTGAAACATCTAAAAGCCTGGCACTTGAAGTAGCCATTCCTGCTCCTGAGCCATCCAATTCTCTGTAATGGCCACCACATCATAGCTCCAAGTGCTGATCCACACTCTAAGCTCATCCACTTTATTCATAATACCCCTCACATTAAAATAGACACATCTCAAACCATCAGTCTGAGTGCGTCCCATCTCTATCACTTGCCTGTCCTCCCTCTCACACTGTCTCCAAGCTTTCTCTATTTGTGAGCCAACCTCCTTTTCCTCTATCACTTCAGTTTGATTTCCACTCCCCAGCAATTCTAGTTTAAACTCTCCCTAATAGCCTTTGCAAACCTCCCTGCCAGGGTATTAGACCCCCTCAGATTCAAGTGCAACCTGTCTCTTTTGTCTGTCACACCTGCCCCAAAAGAGGTCCTAATGATCCAGAAATCTGAATGCCTGCCCCCTACTCCAATTCTCCAGCCATGCATTTATCCTCCATCTCATTCTATTCCTATACTCACTGTCACATGGCACAGGCAGTAATCCCGAGTTTACTACCTTTAAGGTCCTGCTTCTCAACTTCCTTTCTAACTCCCTGTAGTCTGTTTTCAGAACCTCCTCCTGAAGGATAGATAGAGTGGACAGGGAGTATCTGTTTCATAGGGTTAAAATGTGAGTGACTGAGGGGAGATCTGATTGAGTTAATAAGATTATGAGAGGCATAGATAGAGTGGACAGGGAGTATCTGTTTCACAAGGTTAAAATGTGAGTGACTGAGGGGAGATCTGATTGAGTTAATAAGATTATGAGAGGCATGGATAGAGTGCACAGAGAATATCTGTATCCCAGGGTTGAAATGTCTAATACAGAGGGCATGCATTGAAGGTGAGAGGTAAGTTTTTTTACTCAGAGTGGTGACACCTGGAATGAGCTGGCTGGTATGGGTGTAGAGGCAAAGACATTAGAAACTTTTAACAGATACTTATATATGCACATGAATGTGAGGAAGATCAGGGAAATGACATTGTGTTGGCAGGACAGATTAATTTTTGGGCTGAAGGGCCTGTTCCTGTGCTGTATTCATCTATGAAGAAGAGCTTTGAACAGTAGCTAAACTGGACATTGGACGTTTCGAGAGGAGAGGACTTCAATCAGGTCTACTGCCAGAGAGTAAACAGCAGCGGCAGTTCCCTACAGTGAGAAAGAGCTTCAACGCCGACCAATCCCGACATTGGAAGTTTGAAGAGGAGGGACTTTAATCAGGTCTACTGTCCAAGGATAAAAGGCAGCAGCGAAAAGAAGCTATGACCAGCAACAAATCGATGTTTGGGATTGAGTACTGAGAGCAAATTAAAGGAATGTGCAATGGCCGTCATCTGAGTGGACATAGTTATAGAGGTGAAAATGTGGCTTTAGCTCTTCGAGGCTTCAGTGAAGAGAGGCTTCACAAAGCAAAAGCAAGGTTAAGATTTTTATTCCTTCCCTTCTTTATTGCTGCTCAGCTAGGACAGTAGGGATGCTAGGCAGGATAGTGGAATGCTCCTCTTGAAGGATGTACGAAGGTAGGGAGACCTCCAGCGTCCCTGACCACTACAACTGCGAGAAGTGCATCCAGTTGCAGCTTCTAACAATCCACGTAAAGGAGCTGGAGGTGGAACTGGATGAACTCCAGAATCATTTGAAAGTTGTGTGGGTGATAGATAGGACATATAGACTGGTAGTTACACCCAAGGTTCAGGACACAAGAAACTGGGTGACAGTCAGGAAGGGGAAAGGGGTTAAGGAGCCAGTGCAGAGTACCCCAAGAACAGGCATATCACATTAGATACTGTCAGGGGTGGGGTATAACCTAACAGAGGAAAGTCAAGCAGTCAGGTCTCTGACACTGAGTCTACCTCTGTGACTCAGAACGGAAAGGGGGAGAAGAGGCACACTGGGGTGATAAGGGATTCAATAGTTAGGGGAATGGACAGGAGGTTCTGTGGGCAAGAATGAGATTCCCAGATTGCATATTACCTCGCGGGTGTCAGGGTCCAGAATATCTTGGATCGAATTCTCTGCATTCTTAAGTGGTAGGGTGAACAGCCAGAAGTCATGGTCCATGTAGGTATCAATGACATGGGTAGGACAAGTGATGAGGTTCTGCACAGGGAGTTCAGAGAGTTAGATGCTAAGTTAAAGAGCAGGACCTCCAGGGTTGTGATCTCAGGATTCCTACCCCTGCCACGTGCTAGTGAGGCCAGAACTAGGAAGATTATAAAGTTTAATATGTGGCTAAGGGGTAGTTATAAGAGGGAGGGGATAAGAATTTTGGATCACCTTCCAGGGAAGGTGGGACCTGTACAGAAGGGACAGTTTGTACCTGAACTGGAGGGGGACTAATATCCTAGCGGGAAGGTTTGTTAATGCTACACATGGGGTTTAAACTAGAGTTTCAGGGGGATGGGAACCAGAGCGCCTGAACAGTTAGTGGAGAAGTTGTGGAGGCAGATGTTGGTAAGACCTCAGACAAAGTTTGGAATTAAAAGTGTGAGCATGGTGCAACTAAAGTCCTGAGTTGCGTATACTTCAATGCAAGAGGAATTGTAGGAAAGGCAGATGATAGTGCTGAAGATGAGGTAGCTGGTTTACAGAGGCAATGGGTAGTGAGGAGAGGCTGTTGATTTGGAAAGAAAACAGTACCCAGGATGAGTTGCAATGTAAAAGGTGGACAGAATCGAAAAGAGTGACTACAGTACTGAAGGAGTATTTGAATGTGCGCAGTATACCGAATAAGGTAGATGCACTTGCAGCACAGTTGCAGATTGGCAAGTATGATGTTGTAGGCATCACAGAATCATGGCTGAAAAATTACAGCTGGGTGCTTAATGTCCAAGGATACACATTGTATCAAAAGTGCAGGCAGGAAGACAGAGGGGGCAGCATTGTTCTGTTGGTAAAAAATGAAATCAAATCATTAGAAAAAGGTGATAGAGGGTTGGAAGATGTTGAATCATTGTGGATAGTTAAGGAATTGCAAGGGTGTAAAGACCCTGATGGAAGTTATATACGGACCCCCACAGAGTATAAAGGATGTGGCCTACAAATTACAAAGGGAGATAGAAAATGCATGTCGAAAGGGCAATGTTACAGTAGTCATGGGGGATTTCAACATGCAGCTAGATTGGGAAAATCAGGTTGATGCTGAATTACAGGAGGAGGAATTTCTTCCACAACGCCTACAAAGCACTTCTCTGCCCTCCGTTTGGAAAGTCTGACCATTTCTCCACCTTGCTCCTGCATGCCTACAGGCAGAAACTAAAACAGGAAGTGGCCATAGTGAAAATTGGTCACTGCTGGTCCAACCAATCAGACTCAATGTTACAAGATTGCTTTGATAGTGTCACCTGGGAGGTATTTCGAGCTGAGAACATCTCCAAATACACGGAGGTGGTCATAAGGTTAATTTAGAAGTGCTCTGAAGACATTGTTCCCCAAATATCGGTCCGGGTCTACCCAAACCAGAAGCCTTGGATAAATAGTTCAGTGTGTGTTGCTCTCAGCACAAGGGATAAAGCCTTTGCCTCCGGAGACCAACAGGAGCTCAAGAGATGCCACTATGATTTACATAGAGCCATCAAGGTGGCAAAACAGCAATACAGGGACAAAATCCAGTCACAACTCTGTGACAATGCCACACAAAGCGTACGGCAAGGACCGCAAAGCATCGCGGACTTCAAGAGAAAATGCAGCAGTACAGCTGACTTTGCCGCCTCACTCCCGGGCAAGCTAAATGTTTTTTATGCTCGATTTGAGGTGTATAGGACTGAACCCCCAAGGAGAGCCGTCAACCAGACCTGCACCTTGGTCATCTCCAAGGCTGAGGTACGTAGAACATTCCAACATGTCAACAGCCGCAAAGCAGTGGGGCCAGACGATATCCCAGGGCACGTCCTCAAAGTGTGTGCGGAACAGCTGGCTGGTGAGTTTATGGACATTTTTAATCTCTCCCTCTCCCAGTGTGTAGTGCCCTCCTGTTTCAAATCGTGCATTATTGTCTCTGTACCTAAGAAAACCAACGTAGCATGCCTGAATGATTGGAGCCCTGTCCGCACTCACCTCAGTTATGAGCTAATGCTTTGACAGGCTGGTTAAAGACCATATCTGCAGCATGTTACCACCCACACTGGACCCCCGACGATTCGCCTACCAATGAAACCAGACTACCAATGACGCCATAGCCACAGCATGACACATCGTCCTCATTCACCTGGAGAAGAAGGATACATATGCTAGAATGCTGTTCCTGGACTACAGTTCAGCATTCAACACCATAATTTCCTCCAGACTTGACAGGAAGCTCAGAGACTTCGACCTGCACCCCACCTTGTGCAGCTGGGTCCTAGACTTCCTCTCGGATCGCCTTACAGGTGTTAAGGATAAGCTCCCTCACCTCTGCCCCTCTGAACCTCAACACAGATGCCCCCCAGAGTTGTGTCCTGAGTCCCCTTCTCTACTCCCTTTACACCCACGACTGTGCTGCAAAACACAGCTCCACTCTGCTGATCAAATTCACAGATGCCACTGCCTTATTTCTAGGGGTGATGAGACAGTCTACAGAGGAGAGGTTGATGTTCTGACACAGTGGTGCCAGAATAACAACCATTCCCTCAATATCCAAAAAACAAATGAGCTGATTGTGGATTTCAGGAGGAATGGAGATAGGCTCGCTCCAATTAGCATCAATGGGTCTGCAGTTGAGAGGGTGAGGTAGTTCAGGTTCCTCGGTATACACATTACCGATGATCTCACCTGGACTATACACACTGGCTGAGTGGCAAAAAAAGCACAACAGCATCTCTTCCACCTCAGGCGACTGAAAAAGTTTGGCATGAGCCCCCAAATCCTCAAGACCTTCTACTGATTGGCTGTCTCACTGCCTGGTATGAGAACTGCACCAACCTTGATCGCTGGGCACTGCAGTGCGGTACGGATAGCCCAGCACATCTGTGGATGTCAACTTCCCTCAATTAAGGACATTTATAGCAGCAGGTGCATAAAGAAGGCCTGGAAGATCATCAGGGACACCTGTCACCCCAACCATGAACTGTTTCAACTGCTTCTGTCTGGCAAACACTACCGCAGCATTAAAGCCAAGACCCACAGGCTACAGGACAGCTTCTTTCTGCAAGCCATTAAACTTTTATAATCACATATCTGTACATTGCAACAGAGTCATAACACAAAGATTTTTACTCCCTCACGTTGTGGGATGGATGTAAGATATAGATAAATTCTAATTCTAATTCAAATTCTGGAGTGCTTACAAGATGGATTTTTAGTGCAGCTCATGTCTGAGGATCAGTTATTCTGGATTGATGTTGTGCAATGAACCAGAATTGATTAGAGAGCTTAAGGTAAAGGAACCCTTAGGGATGTTGATCATAATTTGTTCGAATTCACCGTGAAATTTAAGAAGGAGAAGCTAAAATTTGATGTATCAGTATTATAATGGAGTAAAGGGAATTGCAAAGGCATAAGAGAGGAGTTGGCCAGAATTGATTGGAAAAGAACACTGGCAGGGAACATGATAGAGTAGCAATGACT
The DNA here is from genome assembly GCF_963921235.1 of Mobula hypostoma. NCBI lineage: Eukaryota > Metazoa > Chordata > Chondrichthyes > Myliobatiformes > Myliobatidae > Mobula > Mobula hypostoma. The sequence goes on from NC_086115.1 coordinate 871,346, forward strand.
GGGATTTCTGGTAGCAATTCAGAAGGCATAGGATTTATGCATCTCAAAGAGAAAGAATTATTCTGAAGGAAAGATGACACAACTGTGGCTAACAAGAGAAGTCACAGTCAACATAAAAGCCAAAGAGAAGGCATATAATAGAGCAAAAAAAAAGTGGGAATTAAAGAATTTGGGAAACTTTTAAAAACCAAAAAAATGTCAATAAGAATGTAAAGATGGAATATAAAAGTAAGCTAACAAATAATATTAAAAAGGATACCAAAAGATTCTTCAGATACATGAACTGAGGCGAGAGTGGATACTGAATGGCTGGAAAATAATGCTGGAGAAATCGTAATGGGGAACAAGGAAATGGAAGGCGAACTGAATAAATATTTTGCATCAGTCTTCACTGTGGAAGACACCAGCAGTAAGGTGGAGGTTTGAGGTGTCAGGGGTCATGAAATGTGTGAAGTTACAATAATTAGAAAGAAGGATCTTTGGAAACTGAAAATTCTGAAGGTAGATAAGTCACCTGGACTAGATGCCGTACACCCCGGACTTCTGAAAGAGGTGGCTGAGGAGATCATGGAGGCATTAGTAATGATCTTTCAGGAATCACTAATTCTGGAATAGTTCCGGAAAACTGGAAAATTGCAAATGTCTCTCCACTCTTCAAGCAGGGAGAAGGGCAGAAGAAAGGAAATTATAGGCCAATTAGTCTGATGTCAGTGGTTGGGAAGATGTTGGAATCAATTATTAAGGATAAGGTCTCAAGGTACTTGGAAGCTCATGATAAATCAGGCTGTAGTTAGTATTGTTTCCTCAAGGGAAAACCTTGCCTGTCAAATCTATTGGAATTCTTTGAACAAGCAGGATAGACAAAGGAGAATCGGTTGATGTTGTCTACTTGGACTTTCAAAGTCTTCGACAACGTGCCACACATGAGGCTGCTTAACAAGCTACGAGCCAAGGGTATTACAGGAAAAATTCTAACATGGATAAAGCAATGGCTGATTGGCAGGAGGCAAAGAGTGGGAATGAAGGGAGCCTTTTCTGGTTGGCTGCTGGTGATTAGTGGTATTCCACAGGGGTCTGTGTTGGGACCAATTCCTTCTATGTTATATAACAATGTTTTCGATGATGGAATTAATAGTTTTATTGCAAAGTTTGCAGAAGATATGAAGACAAGTGGTTTTGAGGAAATAGGGAAGCTACAGAATAACTACAGATTTGGAGAATGGGCAAAGAAATGGCAGATGGAATACATTATCGGGAAGTGTATGATCATGCACTTTGGTAGAAGAATTGAAAGGTTGACTATATTCTAAATGGAGAGAAAATACAAAAAAACTATGGTGCAAAGGGACTTGGGAGTCCTTGTGTAGGATTTCCTAAATGCTAATTTGCAGGTTGAATCAGTGGTGAGGAAGGCAAATGCAATGTTACACGCATAACACGCTGGAGGTTAGCATCCGGGGAAATGAACAGTCAATGTTTCGGGACAAGACCCTTCGTCAGGACTGAAGAGGTAGGGGGCAGGGGCCCTATAAAGAAGGTGGGGGGGTGGGAAGAAGAAGGCTGGTTAGTGCCAGGTGAAAAACCAGTACGGGGAAAGATAAAGGGGTGGGGGAGGGGAAGCAGGGAGGGGACAGGCAGGAAAGGTGAAGAAGGAATAGGGGAAAGCACAATGGGTGAAGGAGGAGGCGGAACCATGAGGGATGTGATAGGTAGCTGGGGGAGGATGCAGAGTGAAACTGGGATGGGGAAGGGAGGGGGAGGGAATTACCGGAAACTGGAGAACTCAATGTTCATACCAAGGGCCTGGAGACTACCCAAATGGTATATGAGGTGTTGCTCCTCCAACCTGAGTTTAGCCTCATCATGGCAGTAGAGGAGGCCATGTATGGACATATCCAATTGAGAATGTGAAGCAGAGTTGAAGTGGATGGCAACTGGGAGATCCTGTCTGTAGTGGAGCGGAAGTGCTCGACGAAGCGGTCCCCCAATCTGCGTTGGGTTTCACCGATGTAGAGGAGGCTGCACCGGGAGCATCGGATGCAATAGATGACCCCCAACAGACTTACAAGTGAAGTGTTGCCTCACTTGGAAGGGCTGTTTGGGACCCTGAATGGTGGTGAGAGAGGAGGTGTAGGGACAGGTGTAGCACTTGCGCTTGCAGGGATAAGTACCGGGTGGGAGATCCGTGGGGAGGGACGTGTGGACCAGGGAGTCGCGGAGGGAATGATCCCTGCGGAAAGTGGAGAGGGGTAGAGAGGGAAAGATGTGCTTAGCGGTGGGGTCCTGTTGAAGGTGGCGGAAGTTGCAGAGGATAATGTGCTAGATCCGGAGGCTGGTGGGGTGATAGATGAGGACAAGGGGAACTCTGTCACTGTTGTGGTGACGGGAGGATGGGGTGAGGACCGAAGTGCGGGAAATGGAGGAGATGCGGGTGAGGGCATCATTGATGACGGCAGAAGGGAAACCACGATCCTTAAAGAAAAAGAACAATGTTAGCATTCATTTTAAGAGGACTAGAATATGAAAACCAGGATGTTATGCTGAGACTTTACAAAGCACTGGTGACGCCTCACTTGGAGTATTGTGAGGAGTTTTGGACCATTTATCTTAGAAAGTATGTGCTGAAACTGGAGAGGGTTCAAAAGGGGTTCACGAAAATCATTCCGGGATTGAATGGCTTGTCATATCAAGAGCATTTCAAGCTCTGGGCCTGTATTCACTAGAATTCATAAGAATTGAAACTTATTAAATGGTGAAAGGCCTTGATAGAGTGGATGAGGAGAGGATGTTTTCTGTGGTGGGTGAGTCTAAGACCAGAGGACACAACCTCATACTCGAGGTGTATCCTTTTAGAGTGGAAATGAGGAGGAATTTTTTAATCCACAGAGTGGTAAAGCTGTGTAATTCTTTGGCACAGACAGTTGTTGAAGCCAAGACTTTATGATAGATTCTTAATTGGTCAGGGAATGAACAGACACGGGGAGAAGGCAGGAGATTGGCACTGAGATGAAAATTGGATCAGCCATGATGAAATGGCGGAGCAGACTCAATGGACCAAATAACCTAATTCTTCTCCTATACCTTATAGTCTTATGTTCTATGTTCTTTGTTCTAAGTACAGTTTCTGACAGGATGGGTGAAACAACAAATGACCCAGCAGAGTATGCTTGCCTAAATGAGGTCGCCATTGACAGGCACATACAATCCCAGAGAGAGAAACTACTCACCACTGTCAACCAACTCTCCGTCTCAATACAGTGACTCCGTATCAGTCAGCCTCCTGCCCCAGATTCCAGTGCCTGAATGCTACAACAAATCCTCAACCTGATGCTACAAGTTCCTGTTCCAGTGCATCTTGCACTTTGAGCTGCAGCCGTCTCTGAATACTAAGAACCAAGCCAAGACTGACTTTGTCATCTCTCTTGACTGCAATCTCTGATTTGAGCTGCTGCTAAATGGGCAATAAATCACTTTTTTCAAGATGCTCCTGGTTTTTCAACCTTCCAGGAGGTTGAAGGGGACAATGACTCAGATACTTTGCCTGAGTCGAGGCTCACACTCGGTGCATGAACTCAGGGTGGTGGCGTGCAGCTGGAATGTGGAAGCTCTGCTGACCCATCACTATCATGGCCTCAGAGCTGTCTACCCAGGAGATGCCCACCGATCTCAGAAGCCTCATCACTCTGGCCCTCTGAATTGACTAGTGTCTTATGGAATGAAACTCGTCAGTCAGAACCCCATTTCCATTCCATGAATCACTTCTGGTTGCAGGACTCACATAATCAATTCTGCCAGAACGCTGTTAGGGAGAGCTCCCTTAACCCCTCTAGAGGGTGAGTGTCAGTGGAAAAACAACTTGTGCAGTTGGAGCTGCCAATCACCACACACCAGGTGCCCATTGTGTCCAGGGAAATGGCACCACCAGGTAGAGATGAGGGGTCTTCTATCTGATAATGCCCACCGGCCTCTTGTTCCAGTACCATAGCCTGACTCATTCTCTCTATCCTCCTCTACACCTCAACGGCTTCACACACACACAGGAGGCTCTGGTGTTTTCTGGCACAACAGGCAACTTTCTGGACTGGAGTCTGTGTGCGCAGCTTGGACTCCCAACTGAACCTGTCTCTCAGCTGTTCTGCAGCAATGCCATTGACTGATGTCCCGTGTGGTCTGGGATGGCTAGAGCACACACACAGCCTGTGTGCATGAGCATTGAAGAGCAGCGCGAGCCCATTCAATTACTCCCTATTGACTCAGTCAACACTTCACTCATCTCTCCAGGCTCTCCACTTATGACCCTCACTTTGTTTGGTCATCTGGTTCACTACCAAGTTAAGGACTCACCTGCCACACCATCTACCTGCAACCTCAGCTAACTTCACCCTGTAATTCCATGGAGATGGAGGAAACTCTCAACCTCACCAAACTCCCAGAGGAATACCACGACTTACCCGTTGTCTTCAATGAGAAGCCAGCATGCTACCGCCTCACAGAGCATGTGACTATGCGATCATCCTCCTCCTGGGTACCACCACTCCCCAAGGTTGCCTGTTCTCCCACTCTCTTCCTGAGACCTAAGCCATGAATGATTACATCACTGAAGCACTGCAGCATGGCTTCATTTGATGGCTACTCAACTGAATATGGTGTGTTGTTCCTCCAACCTGAGTTTGGCCTCATCATGCCAATAGAGGAAGCCATGGACAGACTGTGTTCACCAATATCTTTTAACCTCTCACTCCAACAATCTGAGGTACCCACCTACATCAAGCAGGTTTCAAGTATACCTTGAAAAAGAACATGGTAGCCTGCCTCAATGACTATCGTCCAGTAGCACTTACCGCCATTGTGATGAAGTGTTTTGAGAGGTTGGTGATGAAGCATATCAACTCCTGCCAGAAAAGTGAATTGGATTTGCCTACTGTCACAAAGGTCAACAACAGATGCCGATTTATTGGCTCCTCACTCAATTCTCGAACATCCGCACAGCAGGATGCTCTTCATCGATGACAGCTTGGCATTCAATGCCATCATCCCCTCAAAACTAATCTATAAGCTCCAAGTCCTAGGCCTCAATACTTCCTTGCGCGATTGGACTGATTTCCCCACTTGCCGACCCCAGTCAGTTCAGATTGGCAACAACATTTCATCCACAGTCTCCCTTTGCACTGGTACTCCACAAGGTTGTGTGCTTCGCACCCTGTTCAACTTGCTTTACGTTTATGACCATGTGGCTAAGAACAACTCCAATGCCATATTTAAGTATGCTGACCAGACTACTGTTGTAGGCTGAAGCAGAGATGTTTCAGCATCTAGGAGGGAGACTGAAAATCAGGCTGAATGGTGCCACAGCAATAACCTCTTACTCAATGTCAGCAAGAACAAGAAGCTGATTATTAACTTCAGGAAGAGAAAAAGAGATCTATCATCCATGAGAGGTGGAGAGGGTCAGTAACTTTAAATTCCTTTGTGTCATCATTTCAGAGGATCTGTTTTGGGTCCAGCACATACGTGCAATTATAAAAAAAATACGGCAACACCTTTACTTTATTAAAAGTTTGTGAATATTTGGCATGTAATCTAAAACTTTGACTGTGGTGGAGAGTATATTGACTGGTTGCATCATGGCTGGTATGGAACCACCAATGCCCTTGTATGAAAAAGCCTACAAAAAGTAGTGGATACAGCCTAGTCCATCATGGGTAAAGCCGTCCCCACCATTGAGCACATCTATGTGGGGCACTGTTGCAGGAAATCAGCATTGATCAATGTCCCAGGCCATACTCCCTTCTCACTGTTGCCATCAGGAAGAAGATACAGGAGCCTCAGAACCCACACCACCAGGTTCAGGAACAGTTATTACCCATCAACCATCAGCTTCTTAAAGCAGTGTGGATAACTACACTCAAATTCACTTACCCCATCACTGAACTGTTCCCACAACCTATCGATTCATTTTTATAAACTCGTCATCTCATGTTCTCAAGTATATTGCTTATCTATTTTTACTATTATTAATAATATTATTTCTTCTCTTTCTTTTTGTATTTGCTCAAATTTCTTTTGTTTTTTTGCACATTGGTTGTTGTCTCTCCCGTTGAATGTGGTCTTTCATTGATTCTGTTGTGTTTCTTGTATTTATTATGAATGGCCACAAGAAAATGCTTAGGGTAGTATATGGTGATATAAATGTACTTTGGCAATAAGTTTACTTTGAACTTTGACAAGTCAGAATGGGAACAGGAAGTCGAATTGAAATGTGCAGTGACTGGGAGATCCTGCCTTTTGTGGTGGACGGAGCAAAGAGCTCGAAGAAACAATTCACGGGTCTCTCCGATGTAGAGAAGTCAGCACCAGGAACACCAGGCACAATAGATGACACGAAAGACTCATGGGTGTACTGTCATATTACCCAGAAGGACTGCTTTGCACCCTGAATGGTCATGCGGGAGAAGGTGTAGAGGTATGTGAAGCACTTGTCATGCTTTCTTTCCAGTCTTGGTGAAGGGTCTCAGCCTGAAATGCTGAAATGTTGACTGTTTCTTCCCCTCTACAGATGCTGCCTGACCTGCTGCGTTCCTCCGGCATTGTGTGTGGCTGTCATTTAATCTCCTTGATAATTTCTCCCAGCCTATCAGGCAGCTGCTCTAAACCTGACACTGTTAACTGTTGTTATGGCAACAATTTTCTGCAATTGTTCACAAGCATATTCAAGATTGTCGATTGTCATTCTTCAGTACACGAGTATAAAGGAGAATGAAATGATTATTACTCTGGATCCGATGCAGCATAAAAAAATAAAAACAAATATATACATAACATAGAAGCAGCCCTATAAATACATTGTACAAATACCTGTTATATACATAGACTGATTATATGTACCTAAAGAACGTTAGGTGATGTGTATGCAAGTGGTGCAGGGTGGTGGGATGGGTTAATGACTGGAAGTGTTGATTGGCCTGTCAGCTTGTGGGCAGTAACTATTTTCAAGTCTAATGACTCCTGCATCTTTAAATTTACTTATAAAACAGAAAAACATGATTTTTAAATTTGCACCTTCTGGGCTTTCTCTGCCTCTACTCTACAGTGGGAATTGACTCTTTCAGTATTTTTACCCAACTTCGAGCCAGAAAAATAATCAGGAGTCAGACTGGCTACATCATTCCTGTTGGAATATCCATCCTTCCCTAGTGACTAGAGGATCTGTGTTCATTTATTTTATTTTTGTTCTCACCGTATTTACTGGATAACACCAATCATTTTGCCATTTCATCATGACCCTGACCTAACCACATTCTCCTACAAAGTAGAAGCTGTGGAGTTCACTCCACTCTTGAGATGTCTTAATTAGATTTTTCTACTGCTTAACAACATTTCTCTGCTGGAAATATTAACACACTTAAAATAACAAGTCAGATCATGTGTTAAACATAGCTCAGCAAACTTCCAACAACTATTTTCAACAACAAAAAAAAACTCCTGGCTGCACAGAATGGTTAGAAATAAATACAGCACACACAATGTAAAATAAAGCTTGTGGGAAGCTTCTTCTTTCAGAAACCAGATGCTGAATTCTGGGATACAGATTAAAGCCATGGGACAGAATTCAAGTCCTCTGCAGGCTGGTGGCTGGTGGCCAAAGATGGCCTGCCCTGCAGTTTGAGGACTGTCTGTGTGGGTGGGTGGGTGGGTGGGTGGTAGGGAGAAAGAAGGTTTATTTTGCATTGTTGTTTTGTTGCTTGTTGTGTTCTGAGTTTTCTGCTGAATATTGTGGACAAGCTATGTTGGCACCAGAATGTGTGGTGACACTTGTAGTCTGCCCCCAGCACATTGGTTGTTAATGCAAAATATGCACTTTACTGCATGTTTCAATGTACTTGTGAAACATAAATAAATAAATGAATATGAATCTGAAAAATCTGAATCAGAATCTTGGTCACCATTGCAAGTAATCGATGTGGTCCCAGTTACCCCAGTCCCTTCACCAAATGGCCCCAAAGCTCCAGTTTCCCTCAACTTCTGCTCATATTTCCCTCCCATCACCAAAGTTCCTTCCAATTTTTTTAATATCAAAAACAGAAGTGTTAGTTCAATTTTGCTCTATCTCAGGCATTAATCTACAACTGATTTCTCATGAAGCTTTCTCCAACAGTTAGCATGAAGAATGGAGGATTTCTGATCCAAGGTTCTTTCCCTGAGATGCTGCCTATATTATTAAGCCTAGACCTGTTGCTTATATACTGAAGCAGGAAGTACCAAAGCCTATGTCCCACGACACTAAGTTCAGGAACAGTTATTACCCTACAACAATCAGGCTCCTGAACCACAACTTTAAATTATTTCTATGACCTACCAACTCACTTTCAAAGACTGTTTTACAATTCATGTTCTCAATATTATTATCTTTATTTGCGCACTTTGTCTTCTTTTGCAAATTGATTGTTTACAGCCTTTGTTTATGTATGGTTTTCCATGGAGCAGATGGCAACGCGCCACCGCGCTTGCGCAGCCCTCTGGTGAAAAATGATATCATATCCATTAAATAGGGGCCATGGACGATTCTAATTTGATGGAGAATGGATGTGAAAGCACAGAGGAACATCTGGAGAAATTTCTGAAACGCCCGTTCGCTGCTGTCGTTACTGTGTGGTCAGGAATCTTTCGGAGGGTAGGCCTCAAAATCCCCGGCCTTGCCTGTTTTTAGCAACCAAGAAGGAGGTCGAATCATTCATAGAAACATAGAAAATAGGTGCAGGAGTAGGCCATTCGGCCCTTCGAGCCTGCACCGCCATTTATTATGATCATGGCTGATCATCCAACTCAGAACCCCGCCCCAGCCTTCCCTCCATACCCCCTGACCCCCATAGCCACAAGGGCCATATCTAACTCCCTCTTAAATATAGCCAATGAACTGGCCTCAACTGTTTCCTGTGGCAGAGAATTCCACAGATTCATCACTCTCTGTGTGAAGAAGTTTTTCCTAATCTCGGTCCTAAAAGGCTTCCCCTCTATCCTCAAACTGTGGCCCCTCGTTCTGGACTTCCCCAACATCGGGAACAATCTTCCTGCATCTAGCCTGTCCAATCCCTTTAGGATCTTATACGTTTCAATCAGATCCCGCCTCAATCTTCTAAATTCCAACGAGTACAAGCCCAATTCATCCAGTCTTTCTTCATATGAAAGTCCTGCCATCCCAGGAATCAATCTGGTGTACTCCCTCTAAGGCAAGGATGTCTTTCCTCAGATTAGGGGACCAAAACTGCACACAATACTCCAGGTGTTGTCTCACCAAGGCCTTGTACAACTGCAGTAGTACCTCCCTGCTCCTGTACGCGAATCCTCTCGCTATAAATGCCAGCATACCATTCGCCTTTTTCACCGCCTGCTGTACCTGCATGCCCACTTTCAATGACTGGTGTATAATGACACCCAGGTCTCGTTGCACCTCCCCTTTTCCTAATCGGCCACCATTCAGATAATAATCTGTTTTCCTATTTTTGCCAACAAGTGGATAACTTCACATTTATCCACATTAAATTGCATCTGCCATGAATTTGCCCACTCACCCAACCTATCCAAGTCACCCTGCATCCTCTTAGCATCCTCCTCATAGCTAACACTGCCACCCAGCTTCGTGTCATCCGCAAACTATGGAGACGCTGCATTTAATTCCCACATCCAAGTCATTAATATATATTGTAAACAACTGAGGTCCCAGCACTGAGCCTTGCGGTACCCCACTAGTCACCGCCTGCCATTCTGAAAAGGTCCCATTTATTCCCACTCTTTGCTTCCTGTCTGCTAACCAATTCTCCACCCACACCAATACCTTACCCCCAATACCGTGTGCTTTAAGTTTGCACACTAATCTCCTGTGTGGGACCTTGTCAAAAGCCTTTTGAAAATCCAAATATACCACATCCACTGGTTCTCCCCTATCCACTCTACTAGTTACATCCTCAAAAAATTCTATGAGATTCGTCAGACATGATTTTCCTTTCACAAATCCATGCTGACTTTGTCCGATCATTTCACCACTTTCCAAATGTACTGTTATCACATCCTTGATAACTGACTCCAGCAGTTTCCCCACCACCGACGTTAGGCTAACCTGTCTATAATTCTCCGGTTTCTCTCTCCCTCCTTTTTTAAAAAGTGGAGTTACATTAGCCACCCTCCAATCCTCAGGAACTCGTCCAGAATCTAACGAGTTTTGAAAAATTATCACTAATGCATCCACTATTTCTTGGAAACAACAGGAATTCTGCAGATGCTGGAAATTCAAGCAACACACATCAAAGTTGCTGGTGAACGCAGCAGGCCAAGCAGCATCTATAGGAAGAGGCGCAGTCGACGTTTCAGGCCGAGACCCTTCGTCAGGACTAACTGAAGGAAGAGTGAGTAAGGGATTTGAAAGCTGGAGGGGGAGGGGGAGATGCAAAATGATAGGAGAAGACAGGAGGGGGAGGGATAGAGCCGAGAGCTGGACAGGTGATAGGCAAAAGGGGATACGAGAGGATCATGGGACAGGAGGTCCGGGAAGAAAGACGGGGGGGGGGGGTGACCCAGAGGATGGGCAAGAGGTATATTCAGAGGGATAGAGGGAGAAAAAGGAGAGTGAGAGAAAGAATGTGTGCATAAAAAAGAGTAACAGATGGGGTACGAGGGGGAGGTGGGGCCTAGCGGAAGTTAGAGAAGTCAATGTTCATGCCATCAGGTTGGAGGCTACCCATACGGAATATAAGGTGTTGTTCCTCCAACCTGAGTGTGGCTTCATCTTTACAGTAGAGGAGGCCGTGGATAGACATGTCAGAATGGGAATGGGATGTGGAATTAAAATGAGTGGCCACTGGGAGATCCTGCTTTCTCTGGCGGACAGAGCGTGGATGTTCAGCAAAGCGGTCTCCCAGTCTGCGGCGGGTCTCACCAATATATAAAAGGCCACATCGGGAGCACCGGACGCAGTATATCACCCCAGTCGACTCACAGGTGAAGTGATGCCTCACCTGGAAGGACTGTTTGGGGCCCTGAATGGTGGTAAGGGAGGAAGTGTAAGGGCATGTGTAGCACTTGTTCCGCTTACACGGATAAGTGCCAGGAGGGAGATCAGTGGGGAGGGATGGGGGGGACGAATGGACAAGGGAGTTGTGTAGGGAGCGATCCCTGCGGAATGCAGAGAGAGGGGGGGAGGGAAAGATGTGCTTAGTGGTGGGATCCCGTTGGAGGTGGTAGAAGTTACGGAGAATAATATGTTGGACCCGGAGGCTGGTGGGGTGGTAGGTGAGGACTGGGGAACCCTATTCCTAGTTGGGTGGTGGGAGGATGGAGTGAGAGCAGATGTACGTGAAATGGGGGAGATGCGTTTAAGAGCAGAGTTGATAGTGGAGGAAGGGAAGCCCCTTTCTTTAAAAAATGAAGACATCTCCCTCGTCCTAGAATGAAAAGCCTCATCCTGAGAGCAGATGCGGCGGAGACGGAGGAATTGCGAGAAGGGGATGGCGTTTTTGCAAGAGACAGGGTGAGAAGAGGAATAGTCCAGATAGCTGTGAGAGTCAGTAGGCTTATAGTAGACATCAGTGGATAAGCTGTCTCCAGAGACAGAGACAGAAAGATCTAGAAAGGGGAGGGAGGTGTCGGAAATGGACCAGGTAAACTTGAGGGCAGGGTGAAAGTTGGAGGCAAAGTTAATAAAGTCAACGAGTTCTGCATGCGTGCAGGAAGCAGCGCCAATGCAGTCGTCGATGTAGCAAAGGAAAAGTGGGGGACAGATACCAGAATAGGCACGGAACATAGATTGTTCCACAAACCCAACAAAAAGGCAGGCATAGCTAGGACCCATACGGGTGCCCATAGCTACACCTTTAGTTTGGAGGAAATGGGAGGAGCAAAAGGAGAAATTATTAAGAGTAAGGACTAATTCTGCTAGACGGAGCAGAGTGGTGGTAGAGGGGAACTGATTAGGTCTGGAATCCAAAAAGAAGCGTAGAGCTTTGAGACCTTCCTGATGGGGGATGGAAGTATATAGGGACTGGACATCCATGGTGAAAATAGAGGGGAACTGATTAGGTCTATCACTAATGCATCCACTATTTCTTGGGCTACTTCCTTAAGCACTCTAGGATGCAGACCATCTGGCCCTGGGGATTTATCTGCCTTCAATCCCTTCAATTTACCTAACACCACTTCCCTACTAACATGTATTTCGCTCAGTTCCTCCATCTCACTGGACCCTCTGTCCCCTACTATTTCTGGAAGATTATTTATGTCCTCCTTAGTGAAGATAGAACCAAAGTAATTATTCAATTGGTCTGCCATGTCCTTGCTCCCCATATTCAATTCACCTGTTTCTGTCTGCAGGGGACCTACATTTGTCTTTACCAGTCTTTTCCTTTTTACATATCTATAAAAGCTTTTACAGTCCGTTTTTATGTTCCCTGCCAGTTTTCTCTCATAATCTTTTTTCGGACAGAGATGGCGCTCGGTACTCGGTGTCAGAGAGCTGATCAGAGCTCCAAGTTTTCGGATGACTCAGAGTCGGATTGTGGTCAGCATGGCAGTGAGAATTTTTCTTCCCTCTCCCGTCTGCATGAGATGTGGGACATTTGAGAAACTTTGAACTTTACTGTGCTCACGGACTTCTTCATCGAGTTATGGTACTGTTACACTGTTTGTAACTATATGTTATAATTATGTGGTTTTGTCAGTTTTTTCAGTCTTGGTTTGTCCTGTGTTTTGTGATATCACACCAGAGGAAATAATGTATCATTTCCTATTGCATGCATTACTAAATGACAGTAAAAGAGGACTACGTGTCTTCATAATCATAAAATTCAATTCTAGTTCCTTATTTTTCTTAGAAATTACACAAGGAAATGAATCCTAAGGTAGTCTATCGTAGCATACACTATATGTACTTTGGTAATACATTTTCTTTGAGCTGTGGGATTTCTGAGCAGTGGATGAACAAAAAAGGGTGAGCCACACAGTGTTAACCTATTCTGATGGATTTGTTTACAGTACAAGTAAACAGAAACCGGAAACTCGTAAAAATGCTGTTCACTTCTTTCAGTCCTCCATCTCTGCCACATACTTTCTCAGGATGAGGCTTTCCATTCCAGAAATCTGAAGTGTCCACTTTATTCAAATAATGGGATTTCACTTTCAGCATCATCAACACCTGCATTTCCTCCACTTTCTTCACATCTGCCTTCACTCCATCCACACTATCATATCCTTGTCCTTATGTTCTACCAGGTGTGATAACCATGTTCTTACATACTCAAGTTGTCATAACCCTTGTCCTTACGTACCACCATCTTCCATATTCATTATTTTTGTAACTTCCACCAGGATCATACCACAAAGCACACTTTTATCTCCCAGCTCTCTCCACTCTCCATCATGATCACTCAGTACATGATTCTTTTGTCCACTCATCCTTTCCCACTGACTACTCCCTGACACATATCCCTGCAAGAATGACAACTGCTACACCAGTCCCTACACTTCCTTCCTCACCACCATTCAGGTCCCCAAACAGTCCATCCAGGTGAGGCTAGTCTGTCGGTAACCTACTGTATTCAGTGCTCCAAGTGTGGACTCCCCTACAGTGGAGAGACCCAGCGCAGGTTGGGTAGGATCATCAGACATATTCACTCTCCCTCCCACATAAGGCAAGACTCCAGGTTGCTACCCATTTCAATTTGATTTTCTCTTCTCATTCTGTCCATGGCCTGCTCTACTGCCATGCTAAAGCAGTCAGGTATGCACACTCAGGTTGGAGGAGCAACAATTCATATTCCATATAACCATATAACAATTACAGCATGGAAACAGGCCATCTCGGCCCTTCTAGTCCGTGCCGAACGCTTATTCTCACCTAGTCCAAACGACCTGCGCTCACTCCATAACCCTCCATTCCTTTCCTCTCCATATATCTATCCAACTTAACTTTAAACGACACCATCGAACCTGCCTTAACCACTTCTACTGGAAACTCGCTCTACACAGCTACCACTCTCTGAGTAAAGAAGTTCCCCCTCATGTTATCCCTAAACTTTTGCCCTTTAACTCTCAACTGATGTCCTCTTGTTTGAATCTCCCCCATTCTCAATGGAAAAAGCCTATCCACATCAACTCTATCAATCCCCCTCATAATTTTAAACACCTCTATCAAGTCCCCCCTCAACCTTCTACGCTCCAAAAAATAAAGACGTAACTTTTTCAACCTTTCTCTGGAACTTAGGTGATGAAACCCAGGCAACATTTTAGTAAATCTCCTCTGTACTCTCTCAATTTTATTGACACCTTTCCTATAATTCGGTGACCAGAACTGTACACAATACTCCAAATTTGGCCTTACCAATGCCTTACACAATTTCAACATTACATCCCAACTCCAATACTCAATGCTCTGATTAATAAAGGCCAACATATCAAAAGCTTTCTTCACCACCCTATCCACATGAGATTCCACCTTCACAGAACTATGCACCATTATTCCTATATCCCTCTGTTCTACAGCATTCTTCAATGTCCTAAAATTTACCATGTATGTCCTATTTTGATTAGTCCTACCAAAATGTAGCACCTCACATTTTTCAGCATTAAACTCCATCTGCCATCTTTCAGCCCACTCTCCTGACTGGCCTTAATCTCTCTGCAAGCTTTGAAAACCTACTTCATTATCCACAACGCCACCAATCTTCGTATCATCTGCATACTTACTAATCCAATTTACCACCCTATCATCCAGATCATTAATATATATGACAAACAACATTGGACCCAGTACAGATCCCTGAGGCACACCGCTACACACCGGCCTTCAAACTGACACACAGTTATCCACCACTACTCTCTGGCGTCTCCCAACCAGCCACTGCTGAATCCATTTTACTACTTCGATATTAATGCCTAACGACTGAACCTTCCTAACTACCCTTCCCAGTGGAACTTTGTCAAAGACCTTACTGAAGTCCATATAGACAACATCCACCGCTTTACCTTCATCAACTTTCCTAGTAATCTCATCAAAAAATTCAATAAGATTTGTCAATCATGACCTTCCACGCACAAATCCATGTTGACTGTTCCTAATCAGACCCTGTTTATCCAGATAATTACATATAACATCTCTAAGAATACTTTCCATCAATTTACCCACCACTGACATCAAACTTAGAGGCCGATAATTGCTATGTTTACTCTTAGAACCCTTTTTAAACAATGGAAGCACATGAACAATACGCCAATCCTTTGGCACCATCCCCGTTTCTAATGACATGTGAAATATTTCTGTCAGAGCCCCTGCTATTTCCACATTACCTTCCCTCAAGGTCCTAGGGAATATCTTGTCCGGACCCGGAGACTTATCCACTTTTATATTCCTTAAAAGCGCCAGTACTTCCTCTTCTTTAATCGTCATACTTTCCATAACTACCCTTCGTGTTTCCTTATCCTTACACAATTCAATATCCTTCTCCTTAGTGGATACCGAAGGTCATTCTAGACTGGGTATTGAGCAATGAGGAGGGGTTAGTTAGCAATCTGGTCATGCGAGGCCCCTTGGGTAAGAGTGACCATAATATGGTGGAATTATTCATTAAGATGGAGAGTAATATAATTAATTCAGAAACAAAGGTTCTGAACTTAAAGAAGGGTAACTTTTAAGGTATGAGATCTGAATTAGCTAAGATAGACTGGCAAATGATACTTAAAAGGTTGACGGTGGATATGCAATGGCAAGCATTTAAAAATCGCATAGATGAACTACAACAATTGTTCATCCCAGTTTGGCAAAAGAATAAACCAGGGAAGGTAGTGCACCCGTGGCTGACAAGGGAAATTAGGGACAGTATCAAATCAGACGGGAGGAGAGAGAGCAGCGCGGCCCTTCGGTGAAAAATGATATTGTATCCGTTAAATAGGGGCTGTGGACAATTCTGATTTGATGGAGACAGACGTGAAAGCACAGAGGAACACCTGGAGAAATTTCTGAGATGCCAGTTCGCTCCTGTTGCTACTGCGCAGTCGGGAATCTTCCAGAGAGAAGGCCTCAAAATCCCCGGCTTTGCCTGCTGTTGGCGACCAAGATTGAGGTCGAATCGTTCGGACAGAGATGGCACTCAGTACTCGGTGTCGAAGAGCTGATCGGAGACTCGAAGTTTTCGGATGACTCAGAGTCGGACTGTGGTCAGGCATGGCAGGGAGAGTTTTTCTTCCTTCTCCCGACTGCGTGAGATGTGGGACATTTGAGAGACTGTGAACTTTTTACTGTGCTTATGGACTTCTTCATCAAGTTATGGTATTGTTGCACTGTTGTAACTATATGTTATAATTATGTGGTTTTGTTAGTTTTTTCAGTCTTGGTCTGTCCTGTGTTTTGTGATATCACACCAGAGGAAATATTGTATCATTTCTTAATGCATGCATTAGTGAATGACAATAAAAGAGGACTGCGTGTCTTCATAATCTAATCTAATTCCAAAGAAGAAACATACAAATTAGCCAGAAAAAGCATCACACCTGAGGACTGGGAGAAATTCAGAGTCCAGCAGAGGAGGACAAAGGGCTTAATTAGGAAAGGGAAAAAAGATTATGAGAGAAAGCTGGCAGAGAACATAAGAACTGAATGTAAAAGCTTTTATAGATATGTGAAAAGAAAAAGATTGGCTAAGACAAATGTAGGTCCCTTACAGTCAGAAATAGGTGAATTGATCATGGGGAACAAGGACATGGCAGACCAATTGAATAACTATTTTGGTTCTGTCTTCACTAAGGAGGACATAAGTAATCTTCCGGAAATAGTAGGGGACCGAGGGTCTAGTGAGATGGAGGAACTGAGGGAAATGCATGTTAGTAGGGAAGTAGTGTTAGGTAAATTGAAGGGATTAAAGGCAGGTAAATCCCCAGGGCCAGATGGTCTGCATCCCAGAGTGCTTAAGGAAGTAGCCCAAGAAATAGTGGATGCATTAGTGATAATTTTTCAAAACTCTTTAGATTCTGGACTAGTTCCTGAGGATTGGAGGGTGGCTAATGTAACCCCGCTTTTTAAAAAAGGAGGGAGAGAGAAACCGGGGAATTATAGACTGGTAAGCCTGACATCGGTGGTGGGGTAAATGATAGAGTCAGTTATCAAAAATGTGATAACAGCACATTTGGAAAGCGATGAAATCATCTGACAAAGTCAGCATGGATTTGTGAAAGGAAAATCATTTCTGACGAATCCCATAGAATTTTTTGAGGATGTAACTAGTAGAGTGGATAGGGGAGAACCAGTGGATGTGGTAGATTTGGATTTTCAAAAGGCGTTTGACATGGTTCCACACAGATTAGTGTGCAAACTTAAAGCACACAGTATTGGGGGTATGGTATTGATGTGGATAGAGAATTAGTTGGCAGACAGGAAGCAAAGAGTGGGAATAAACGGGACCTTTTCAGAATGGCAGGCAGTGACTAGTGGGGTACCGCAAGGCTCAGTGCTGGGACCCCAGTTGTTTACAATATATATTAATGACTTAGATGAGGGAATTAAATGCAGCATCTCCAAGTTTGCAGATGACACCAAGCTGGGCGGCAGTGTTAGCTGTGAGGAGGATGCTAAAAGGATACAGGGTGACTTGGATAGGTTAAGTGAGTGGGCAAATTCATGGCAGATGCAATTTAATGTGGATAAATGTGAGGTTATCCACTTTGGTGGAAAGAGCAGGAAAACAGATTATTATCTGAATGGTGGCCGATTAGGAAAAGGGGAGGTGCAACGAGACCTGGGTGTCATTATACACCAGTCATTGAAAGTGGGCATGCAGGTACAGCAGGCGGTGAAAAAGGCGAATGGTATGCTGGCATTCATAGCAAGAGGATTCGAGTACAGGAGCGGGGAGGTGCTACTGCAGTTGTACAAGGCCTTGGTGAGACCACACCTGGAGTATTGTGTGCAGTTCTGGTCCCCTAAACTGAGGAAAGACATTCTTGCCATAGGGGGAGTACAAAGATGGTTCACCAGATTGATTCCTGGGATGGCAGGACTTTCATATGATGAAAGACTGGATCGACTAGGCTTATACGCTCTGGAATTTAGAAGATTGAGAGGGGATCTTATTGAAATGTATAAAATTCTAATGGGATTGGACAGGCTAGATGCAGGAAGATTATTCCCGATATTGGGGAAGTCCAGAACGAGGGGTCACAGATTGAAGATAAAGGGGAAGCCATTTAGGACCGAGACGAGGAAAAACTTCTTCACACAGAGACTGGCAAATCTGTGGAATTCTCTGCCACAGGAAACAGTTGAGGCCAGTTCATTGGCTATATTTAAGGGCGAGTTCGATATACCCCTTGTGCCTAAAGGGATCAGGGGGTATGGAGAGAAGGCAGGTACAGGGTTCTGAGTTGGATGATCAGCCATTATCATACTGAATGGCGGTGCAGGCTCGAAGGGCCAAATGGCCTGTTCCTGCACCTATTGTCCCATTTTGTTTGCTATTAAATGATGAATAGAATACCTGGCCCACCCAATCTCTTCTAAATTTCAGAGCTTCAACATCTTTAAAATGTGTTTTCTGGACAAATGCAACATCAATTTGTTCATCTTTAAGGTATGATAAAATCTTTTTCCTCTTGATTGGATTTCCACACCCATTAATGTTCCATGATATGAAATTAACCATTTTCATGTTCTCAACTTCATGCACACATGTGCAAAAAAATACATTTACCCTGATGGCTGAGTCTGGAATGCAATAAAATGAAAACTCCAAAAAAAAACCTGTACTCTATCCCCATGCTCAATTATTATCAACAAACACTGCAAATGCTGCGCTCTCAAACAACAAGTAAACAACCAATATAACCCAAAAACATAGAAATAATATATTCCTGCCAGATTAACTGACAAATAAAAACAAACAGGCAGGGTAAACTCCCCAAAGAAACAGAAAAGAAAAAGACACATGATATGGTCTGCAAAGTCCTGTGCCAGCTAGTAAACCTAGCCCTAATCAGACCGCTTTAACCATCTCCCCACCCACCTTGTTATACCTAAAAAGTTATCTCCACCTATTACTGTAATCATATCCTGTCTCTCAGTCAGTGCCAGCGCCGCAGTTTTCCTGAATGAATTTCTCTGCTTGTTCAGCAGTAGTAAAGAACTTGTTTTTCCCTTTCCATGCGAAGCGTAAAACTGCTGGATAAACGAGCGTATACCTTATGTTGACTTCTTGCAGCATTTTCCGAGCCGCAGTAAATGTCCTCCATTTTTCAGCCAATTCTCTGGACATATCTGGAAAGAAGGAAACTTTGCATCCCTCCAACTCAACTCCTCTCTTTGCTTTGGCCGCTTGCAGCACTTTCACTCTGACTGAAGAGCGCAAGAATCATATTGGGACTAGCCTGGGAGGGCGATTCTCACCTGGCCAAGGAGCCAAGGCCCAATGTGCCCTCTCAATCTCAAACTCTGCATTCAGTTCTATGCCAAATCCTTCAGACATGATTCTTTGCACACACTTAATCAGACCGCTCGTTTCCGCACCCTCCTTTAGACCAATCAGCCTGACGTTGTTGCGTCTGCTCCTGTTCTCAAGCTCCTCAACACAGTTCCACAGCAGGTTCAGCCTTTCTTAAACTGTGGAACAACATTGGCTATCCACCAATCCTGTAGCACTTCACATGTCGCTAAGGATGATTTAAATATCTCTGTTAGAGTCCCAGCAATTTCTGCATACCTCCAGCACGGTCTGAGGAAATACCTCGTCAGGTCTTGGGGATTTATCCACCCTAATTTGCCTTAAGAGAGCAACCACCTCCCACTCTGTAACCTGTATGGAGTCCATGAAGTTGAAGCTGTTTTGCATTACTTCTATGGGCTATGTGTCTGTCTCCTGAGTAAATGCGGATGTATAATAAATGCATTTAAAATCGCTCCCACACCCATCTCTTTTGGTTCCATGCAAGGGTTACCATTCTGATCTTCCAGACCACCATTTTTATCCTTCACAATCCTTTTGCCCTTGGCATATATGTAGAATCCCTTAGGATTCCCCTTCACCTTGTCTGCTAAGATAACCTTATGCCTTCTTTTAGCCCAAGTGTTTTCCTGCACTTCATTTGGTTCCCATCCACCTGCAACTCTAGTTTAAACCCCACCGTGCAGCACCAGCAAACCTTCCTGCAAGGATATTAATCCCGTTCCAGCTCAAGTGCAAATTGCCTCTTCTGTACATGTCCCATCTTCCCTGGAAGAGAGCCCAATGATTCAAAAATCTGACATCAACATCAACTCCTTACTCATAATCTTGTAAAATCATCCTATTTCTGGCCTCACTAGCACATAGCACCATGGAGGTCCTGCCCTTTAACTTAGCACCTAAATCTCTGAAGTCCCTTTGCAGAAACTCATCACTCTTCCTACCTTTGTCATCGGTCATCCATGGACCATGACACAGACCACACGGACCACAACATCTGACTGTTCACTATCCCACTTAAGAATTCTGATGGCTGAATTTGAGTTGTCCCAGACCCTAACACCCAAGAGGCATTATACCATCTGGGAATCTCATTCTTGTTGACAGAACCTCCATTCAGTTCCCCTAACTAATGAAATCCCTATCACCACAGCTTGTCTCTTCCCCCCTCTTCCCTTCTGAGTCACAGAACCTGACTCAGCAACTTTCCTCTGCGAGGTCATCCTCCCCAACAGCGAGGGGGATGTCCACACGGGTTCTCTGCAATGGCTGTTTAACCCCTTTCCCCTTCCTGACTGTCATCCAGTTTCCTGTGTCCTGTACCTTGGTTGTAACTACCTCTCTATAGTCCTCTCTATCACCCACTGAGCCTCCCGAATGATCTGGAGTTCATCCAGTTCCAGATCTAGCTCCTAAACAGGGATTGTTAGAAGCTGCAGCTGGATGTACTTCTTGCAGGGGTGGTTGTCAAGGACACTGGAGATCTCCTTGCCTTCCCACACCCTGAAAAAGGAGAAACCAGATGGTATAGGAGCAAAATTAGGCCATTTGGCCTATCAAGTATGTTCCAGCATTACATTATGCCTGCTCCATTTTCCTCTCAGTCCCAATCTCATGTCTTACCCATATAACCCTTCATGCTGTGACCAATCAAGAAACTATCAGCCTCTACCTTAAATATACATAAAGACTTGGCCTCCACATCTGCCCACTGCAATTAATTTGACAGATTCACCACTCTCTGGCTAAAGAAATTTCTCCTCCTCTCCTGCCTAAAAAGATGCCCCTCTATTCTGAGGAGGTGGCCTCTTGTCTTAGACTCTCCCATCATAGGAAACATCTTCACCACATCCACATTATCAAGGCCTTTCATCATTCAATAGGTTGCAATTAGGTCACCCCTCATTCTTGTCAATTCTAGTGAATACAGGCCCAGAGCCATCAAACACTCTTCAAATGACAAGCCATTCAATCCTGGAATCATTTTCGAGAATCTCCTTTGAACCCTCTCCAGTTTCAGCACATCCTTTCTGAGATATGAGGCTCAAAACTGATCACAATACTCCGTGAGGCTTCACCAGTGCTTTATAAAGCATCAATATTGCATCCTTGCTTTTATATTCCTCACCACAGACTCAACCTGCAAATTAACCTTTAAGGAATCATACACAAGGACTCCCAAGCCTGTTTGCACCTTGGTTTTTGGTATTTTCTATCCATATAGAAAATAGTCAACCTGTTCATTTCTTCTACCAAAGTGCATGGCAATACATTGTATTACATCTGCCACTTCTTTGCCTATTCTCCGATTTTGTTAGGATCCTTCTGTAGCCTCTCTACTTCCTCAAAACTACCTGCCCCTCCATGTATCTTCGTATTGTCTGGAAACTTTGCAACAAAGCCATCATCCATCGTTATATTAATATATAACATAAAAAGAATTGGTCCCAACTCAGATCCCTGTGGAGCACCATGAGTCATGGGCAGCCAACCAGAAAAGGCTCCTTTTATTCCCACTCTTTGCCTCCTGCCAATCAACCACTGCTTTATCCATGCTGGAATCTTTCCTGTAAAACCATGGGCTCATACTTGCTAAGCAGCCTCTTGTGTGGCACTGTTATGTACCCCTAGGGTTCATACTTTCTGTGGACTGTCACTTTAAAACGCTAGGAGAATGAGACTGACTTTTGGACACTGTTTGAGCTGCTCCAGAGAGAGAGAGAGAGGTGGAGGTATTTGATGGACATTCGATGTTATGGTTTCTCTGCAGCATGTTTACTTTCTACAAGGACACGCAGACACACACAGTTAGAGTCAAGATGGATTCGGTCAATGGAAGACACCAGTGAGTCGGTCGCTGGTTTAAACTTTCAGTAGCCCAAAAGGGATGGGTTGAGATCGATCCTGAGTATTGATAAATGACTCTCACAAGGACTGCAACTAGAAGAAGTTTGCAGAAGGGAGAGGAAGGTTTGAAACAGAAGAAACCTAGTGACAAAGAGGTCACTGTTTGGACTCTCTCCTAAGTAGCCCGTAAGGGTGAGTTTGAGTTCCATTCAAATACGAAGGTGTGATGGTCACTTAGTTAATCCATAGGAGTGGGTTCTCTGGTGAGGGGAAAACCTTTGTGAATACCACATGTGTATTTACCCTTTGTCTGGGTGTGGTAGTTCACTGAAGAAAGGCATCCCGGTTTCAAATTGGGTTCTCCTTGGAGGGGAGGAGAAGATGGCGGCGCGACGCAGCGCGCGCAGCCGCTTCAAAATGACATTGTATTTGTTAAATAGGTGCCGTGCACAATCCTAATTTGATAGAGACAGATGTGAGAAGCACGGAGGAACATCTGGAGAAACTTCTGAAATGCCTGCTTCGCTGCCGCTGCTACTGTGCGATTGAGAATCTCCGGAGGGGAAGGCCCCAAATCCCTGGCTTTGTCTATTGCCTGTTGCTGGGGCTGGAGTTGAAGTGCTCGGCAGAGATGGTGCTCGGTGCTTGTCGTCGGAGGGCTGGTCAGAGGCCCGAGGTTTTCAGACGGACTCAAGAGTCAGCTGTGGTCGGATGCTTTCAGGATGCTGCATCGGCAAGTTTGCGATGCTGGAAGCTCATGGCAGGAAGAGTTTCTCCCTTCTACCATCTGTGTGAGATGAAGGGACTTTCGAGAGACTTTGAGAATTTTTTTTACCATGCTATGGCCTGTTCTTCATCAAATTATGGTATTGTTTTGCACTGTTGTAACTATATGTTATAATTATGTGGTTCTTGTCAGTTTTTCCAGTCTTGGTTTGTCTTGTGTTTCTGTGATATCATTCTGGAGGAACATTGTATCATTTCTTAATGCATGCACTACCAAATGACAATAAAAGAGGACTGCGTGTCCTCATAATCTAATCTAATCTAATCTAAAATCACTGTTGGAGTTATTTCGTATGTCGTGGAACTGGATAAGTGACTATCATAGTTGTGTGTTTGGGATAACCTTGTGTGGAAACAACCAGAGTGTGATAATCCTTGCCTGGTTGGTAGTTTTACAACTTGAAGATGGTACCTCAGTGATAGACTACTGTTAGTGATAATCCATACATGGATTCTGTTTGAGTATCCTGTGGCTACCAATTTGGGATGACCCGTAGCTGAATTCGAGTATGGTACCACTTGTGTTGAAAGGATATTCGTTGAAGATCACTGTCGGTGATACTTCGTGTGTGGAGTGAGACACAAATGGATTCGGACACTGGATGAGCTTTGTGTGCCCACAGAAGGATGGGTTTTGAAGGACCAATCAGGAGAATCAATCAGTGGCTCTCGCAGTGTGGCAAAGGGGTGACCAGTGGGAAGTTATCAGTGTGTCCAACCCTTGCCTGGGTCAATAGCTTTACCACAGAAGGCGGTCTCCTTTTTGTCGTCACATTCGGTGACTTTAAAGGATTTCGGAGGACAACGGAGGATTGACGGCATCGGCTTACCTGGAGAACTAAACACCTCTCTCTCTCTCTCCTCTATTCTACTTAACTCAATAACATAAACTGAACTGGCTTTGTTTACATAGAACATAGAATAGTACAGCACATTACAGGCCCTTCGGCCCACAAAGTTGTGCCGACCCTCAAACCCTGCTTCCCATATAACCCCCCACCTTAAATTCCTCCATATACCTGTATAGTAGTCTCTTAAACTTCACTAGTGTATCTGCCTCTACCACTGACTCAGGCAGTGCATTCCACGCACCAACCACTCTCTGAGTAAAAAACCTTCCTCTAATATCCCCCTTGAACTTCCCACCCCTTACCTTCAAGCCATGTCCTCTTGTATTGAGCAGTGGTGCCCTGGGGAAGAGGCGCTGGCTATCCACTCTATCTATTCCTCTTATTATCTTGTACACCTCTATCATGTCTCCTCTCATCCTCCTTCTCTCCAAAGAGTAAAGCCCTGGCTCCCTTAATCTCTGATTATACTGCATACTCTTTTACCTGGTAAGTAATGCAGCATCCTGGTAAATCTCCTCTGTACCCTTTCCAATGCTTCCACATCCTTCCTATAGTGAGGCTTACCTACCATTGTAAGACTGTATCCCTTACTACCCAAACTTGAAGAGGTTTGGGTTTTATATTTACACACCTGTATATGCATAAGTTCTGCTAACTTGTTTGATTTATCTGGTTTTATATTACTGTATTGCATAGTGTTACATACTTCAAGGAGATCTGTGATTTTTTTCTGTGAGAATGATGTAATGGTCTTTTGGAGGTCACCTGATGTAATTTTCCCACCGATGTGAGGTCACGTGATGACATGTGCACCACGGGTATATAAGGGAAGACCTCAGATGACGCAGATGGTTTTTAGTTTTTAGTTTTCCAGCTAGAACGTGCGTCTGTGTCTCCGTTTCTGTTGCGTATTTGTTTTTATGATGCAGTTTCATTTTTAAAACGGAGTGTTACATTCTGTTGCAAGGTGCAATAGTGCCTGGACTGGAAATTTTTGCTAGATGTGTTGATGTACCTTATTCCAGCAGTAGTACGAGAGAGTGAAGACTTTATCGAAGTACAGGACCCAAAGGATTGAAAGGAGTCGGTATCGTTCGGCAGTTTAACAAAGGATCGACCTTATTGAGTCTTCGTTGAAGGAGTATCGAAGATAACTCTTGCCAAAAGGACAGGTAGTTCATGCAAGGTGCTCTCCAGAATTTAAGATCAGTTGTTTTAAACTGTTTATTTCCTGCATCGTGAATCCTGTGGACAGAACCAGCAGGAAAGTCACGTCTATGAAGAAATCCTTCTCCAGAGAAGTCTCTCCCAATTGAACATATAAATCTGCTAGACTTTCGAATTTACCATTTTAAGAACTATAACTGTCTTTTCCACTTTAAGAACTGTTTTCACATTTAACGCTTTAAAAACCAGTGCCCAGTGACGATTTGTTGAACGGCTACATAGCGGTTAACTTCCAGTTAAGGTTTTCGTTTGTTTTTTTTATTGTTTATCCGTGTTTAATAAATGTTTGGTTGTTTTTATATAACCTGTCTCGATTGATATTCATTGTTGCTGGTTACATAACAGTAGTTACTAATAAAAATATCATTAGTTAAAAGCAAAACCAGACTCCAGGTGTGTTCCATTTCCCAATCACTGTGGCTCCTCCCTGGTAGACCATCCCACTCAATAGTATCTAAAGTTATATACTGATTATAGAGGGGAAAGACCACAGGTGTACTCTGCACTGGCTATGCATTCCCCTCCTTCTCCTGACAGTCACCCAGTTACCTGTCTCCTGCAATCTAGGGGCGACAGCTTTGTAGGGGCATGGTTCGTATTCTGGAGATGGAAAGAACAACCAGATGACAGCAGAAGAGAGACAGGAGAAATGCAGCCATGGTTGCCCCCAATACCACATATATATGTCCCACCTGCAATAGAGCTTGTGGGTCCAGGATAGGACTGTATAGTCATCAAAGATCTCACCATTAAAGGAGTGGACATCGTCATCGGATTTTGATGGACAACTGAAGAAGAGGGGTGACTAGCTCCCTGTAGCTCCTGTTTATCACCTCCTCATTCTCCTGTATGAGTCGAAGGTCATCAAGCTGCAGCTCCAATTCCTTAGTACATTCTCTCAGGAGCTGCAATTCCGTGTACCTGGCGCAGATGTGTTTTTCCAGGAGGCCTCCAGTCTCCCTGACGTCCCACATTCCACAGAGTACAAAACACTGCCCCTGGAGCTATTCTCACTGAACTACTGTGCCAGAACACATGAGGAATGAACAAATAAAGAGAGAGAGAGTAATTTACCAGATACTTTACCTCACCTAAGCCTAATGAGCCAAAGCCACTCTAAAGACTGGTACACTCAAAAGAATAACCACTCAAAACATGGCCGCTCTGCTTGCACCTGAGAGGTAGGTTTTTACACAGACAGTATAGGGGTTATGTCATAGAAAGTGGCAAGTAAGTGCATGGAACACACTGCTGGGGATGGTGGTTGAGGGAGGTACATTAGGGACATTTAAAAGACTCTTAGGTAGGCATATGCATGAAAGGAAAATGGAGGGCTATTTGAGAGGGAAGCATTAATCTTGGAGTAGATTAAAAAGTCATCACAACATCATGGACTGAAGGGCGTTATGGTGCTGTACTGTTCTACGTTCTGTTTTATGACTCAGTAGTGGAAATGAACAATTTAATATTTTCATGAGGTTATTAGTGATATACAGCACAGAACAGGCTCTTCGGCATATTAGGTCCACGGCTATCATCAAGTATCTATTTCTACTAATCCTATTTTATTCTCTCCACATTTCCATCAGTTCATAGATTCTAACTATTCAATGATCCACAAATTGGGTATATTATCCTGCTCAATCAACCTGTCAACCCATATGTCCTTAGATATGTGAGCAAGCCAGAACAGCCAGAGGAAGCCTGCATCTTCACAGGAATATGGGCAAAACTGCACACTGACAGCACCAGAAGTCAGGATTGAACCTGGGTCAGTAGAACTGTGAGGTATCAGCTTTACTGGCTAAATGACTACACTGCTCATTCTTCATGGTTTTTCATTGTTCAGTCACTGTGGCTTGAGTATGCAGAATTCAGATTATGAGCTTTGGTGAGAAAGGGAAGATAACATCAGTATTAGTTAAATCCAGTTTAAGGTCGCATCCTTGTGGCTTTGTAGCTTTTAGCTGCAGTCATTATTTGAGCTTAATAAGATTTTTTAGCGGAGTCTCATTATGATTGTAATTGCGAAAACCTTTACCATCAGAGACCAGTCAATTGAATTAAGATGATTTCAGCAGAGAAGTTTGAAAGCAAGGTCCCTAATACACAGCTGTTTTTGAAAAGCACAGGCCTTGGAGAGGTATGAGTGACAATGAACGAAGGTGATAGCAGTTCAATAATGTCATTAACAATGGTATTGTACAACTTCAGGTAACAAAACTTGTTTGTTGGTAGCAAAACTTGTCATTTCTGGTGTGTCAGTCATCTCTGACGTTGTCTCAATGTTCCTTTCTCTGTTAGCAGAGCCTGACTTCTGGGCACATGTGGGTCTTTTTCATTTGTCCATTTGTTCTGACACTCTAACTTCCTCCATTAACCTACTCACTATTTGACCCCACTGTAAATCGAGCCTTGCCTCAGATTTTCCCACTGGCTTCCCTTGATCCACCTGTCCTTACAACTTAACACAAATGTGTTTTCTCTCTTTCCCAATTTTAAAGATGGTCGTTGACCTGAAATATCAACTCTATTCCTCTATTCACAGGTGCTGCAAAAATAGGCTTCCAACACTTCTATTTCTATGACTTTTTTAAAAAAAATGACATAGATAGAACACACGATCAAAAATGCAAAAGAGGTGGAAATCAAAGAACAGTGATAAAACTTGTGAAACCCCTCTGGTTTCCTTGGCCGTGTAAGTCTGGGGAAGACATCTTCCGGTCCCGCCAAACCCATGAGATTGAGACGGTTCTCCCACCCCAAACCCTGGTTTGTGTGGATGCTGTGTCATTTCCTACCCTGTTACAACTCAGTGCCAAAAAATAACAGACAGTACTCTGCATACCATTAAAGGAATTATATTTATGAACCTTAAAGAAAAAAAGGGCCCATTTTAACTAAACAGTCAAATATGCACAAGTTGGAGTTTAACTCTTCCAAAAGTCATATTCACCGATCTTCAGTAGAGCTCCATCGAATCACGGTCCCCCACCGGGCCAAATCCTACGACTGATTCTCTCTAGCGTCTTCTCTCCTCATCTCCCACTGAACAAAAAAAACCAAGCCCAACCTTAGTGTCCCTCACTAAACATCCTCCCCAAGTGTTCTCTCAAACTTTCTCCCAGTTCCACCATCCTAATTGGATGACACACATTCCTCAGTATCACTCATCTTCAACAATAACCCAAAAAGGCCGAAAACAGAACAGACTACTCTTACAGAACTGCTAAACTGAAATAACTACAGCATAACAGTAGAAATGTGACCCAGGGTGTAACACTTGATTCAGATTCAGATTCATTTATCACATAAACATCGAAACATACAGTGTTGTTTGCATTAACATAAAAGAGTACAGCACAGGAACAGGCCTCTAGGCTCACAATGTTGTGTTGAGCAAGTCAAAAATACCCAAGCACTAATCCCTCCTACCTATACCATGTCCATATCCCTGCATTTTCCTGACATCCATGTGCCTATCCAAACAGCGCTTAAATGCCTGGAATGTATTTGCCTCTACCACCATACCAGGCAGTACATCCACAACCCTTTGAGTAAAAAACTTACCCCTCACATCCCCCTTGAACCTACCCCCTCTCACCTCCAATGCACACCCTCTGGTATAAGACATTTCAACCCTGGGAAACAGATACCCTCTGTTCACTTTATCTAAGCCTCTCATAATCCTGTAACACTCTTATCAGATTTCCCCTCACCCACCGCTGCTCCAGAGAAAACAGCCTAAGTTTATCCAGCCTCTTCTGATAGTGTAGGCAAATAAAACAAAGTGAGCTGTTTTATATTTAATGAAACCTGTAACACATTTTATTTAACTCAGACCAGCCTCTTAAAGTGAAAGGAGGAACAACAGAGGCCCCTGGCTCATCCAGATGTGCGGTGACATACTCAGGGTCACATCGTACTGCCAGGGGTATGGCAGCAGAATTCTCCAAATCTTGGTGGACCAGTTTAAGGTGATCTACCAAAATACATTAATGTTTATCCCTCTTATCTATGATAAAACTCATGTTGGTGTGCGTCACAGCGGAAGAAAACAACCGAGGTGGAATGTAGGTCAACAGGAACCCAAGAGTGCTGTACGCCAAGATGGCAGGTAGAAAGAACTTGAATTCACTGAGGAGGGTGGAAAGCTGTTAACATGCCGACCAGGCGGTCCTGGTGTCAGGAACGAAATTATCCATCACTCATAATGGCTGCCCGTATATCAACTCAGCTGTGAACGACTACAGGTCCTCTTTTGGAGCAGTTCTAAGCCTCAGCAGGACCCATGGGAGCCGATCATGCCAACACTGATCGGTCAGGGGAGCCCTCAAAGTAGCTTTTAAGGAGCGGTGAATCTGCTCGCATATGGCAAAGTACTGCGGGTGATACGCCATGGTGTGATATAGCCTAATGCCAAGGTTCTGGGTCATTACAGCCTAAAGCTCTGAGATGCACTGGGAACCATGTTCAGAGGAAATATCAGATGGGGTGCCAATCCGAGCACCTGAGAATGCCCAAGCCACAGCTCCGGCCATCATCAATGTTAGAGGGACCATAAGAAACAGGAGCAGAATTAGGCCATTTCAGTCCATCGAGTCTGCTCCGCCATTTCATCATGGTTGATTTCAGATCCCACTCAACCCCATGTGTCTGCCTTCTTGCCATATCTATTGATGCCCTGATTGATCAAGAAACAATCAACTTCCACCTCAAATATACGCAAGGACTTGGTCTCTACCGTGGAGTGTGGCAGAGCATTCCACAGATTCACTGCTCTCAAACTAAAAAACTTCCTCCTCACCTCTGTTCCAAAAAGTCACCCCTCAGTTTTGAGCCTGTGTCCTCTAGTTTGGATAACCTCACCATAGGAAACTTCCTCTCCACATCCACCCTTTTTTAAAATTCTATTCCCCTTGAAATAAATGCCAACATTACACTGGCCTTCTTTACCACAGACTCAACCTGTGAATTAACCTTTGACGAGGACTCCCTAAGTCCCTCTGCACTTCTGATGTTTGAACCTTCTCCCTATTTAGATAGTAGTCCACACTATTGTTCCTTTTACCAAAAAGCATTATCATACATTTCCTATCACTGTATTCCATCAACACACATCAAAGTTGCTGGTGAACACAGCAGGTCAGACAGCATCTCTAGGAAGAGGTACAGTCGACGTTTCAGGCCGAAACCCTTCGTCAGGACTAACTGAAGGAAGAGCAAGTAAGAGATTTGAAAGTGGGAGGGGGAGGGGGAGATCCAAAATGATAGGAGAAGACAGGAGGAGGAGGGATGGAGCCAAGAGCTGGACAGGTGATTGGCAAAAGGGATATGAGAGGATCATGGGACAGGAGGCCCAGGGAGAAAGAAAAGGGGGAGGGGGGAAACCCAGAGGATGGGCAAGGGGTATAGTCAGAGGGACAGAGGGAGAAAAGGAGAGAGAGAGAAAGAATGTGTGTATATAAATAAATAACGGATGAGGTACGAGGGTGAGATGGGGCATCAGCGGAAGCCAGAGAAGTCAACGTTCACGCCATCAGGTTGGAGGCTACCCAGACGGAATATAAAGTGTTGTTCCTCCAACCTGAGTGTAGCTTCCTCTCCACAGCAGAGGAGGCCGTGGATAGACATGTCAGAATGGGAATGGGATGTGGAATTAAAATGTGTGGCCACTGGGAGATCCTGGACCTCACCCTTGTACCTCATCCGTTATTTATTTCTTAACAACTAACACAACCTAAGGATGTGCTGGGGACAGCCCACAAGGGTTCCAGCGTATTCTGGACCGTTACAATCACATGTGATTAATTAATGACTTTGTTGTGAAAGGGCATCCAGTATTAATTATAACATGATTGAATTTTATCGCCAGATTGAGAGACAAAAGAATGGATCTAAGGCTAATACTTTCAAACTTAAGTAAGGTGAATACGACGATGCAAAAGCAGAACTCGTTTAAGTGATGGGCAAATTAAGTTAAGGCATCAGTCACATGAGACACAATAGCAAAACATTTAAAAGGATCATTTGGATTACAGAGAATCAATGCATTCCAAAAGGAGAGTGAGCTTAAAGAGAGTGCCCACAAACTAAAAGTTATAGACAATAGACAATAGACAACAGGTGCAGAAGTAGGCTATTTGGCCCTTCGAGCCAGCACCGTTATTCACTGTGATCATGGCTGATCATCCACAATCAGTACCCCATTCCTGCCTTCCCCCCATATCCCATGACTCTGCTATCATTAAGAGCTCTATCTAACTCTTTCTTGAAAGAATCCAGAGAATTGGCCTCCACTGCCTTCTGAAGCAGAGCATTCCACAGATCCACAACTCTCTGGATGAAAATTTTTTTCCTCAACTCCATTCTAAATGGCCTACCCCTTATTCTCAAATTGTGGCCTCTGGTTCTGGACTCCCCCAACATCGGGAACATGTTTCCTGCCTCTAGCGTGCCCAATCCCTTAATAATCTTATATGTTTCAATCAGATTCACTCTCATCCTTCTAAAGCCCAATCTTTCAACATATGACAGTCCCGCCATCCCGGGAATTAACCTCGTGAACCTCCGTTGCACTCCCTCAATAGCAAGAATGTCCTTCCTCAAATTTGGAGACCAAAACTGTACACAATACTCCAAGTGTGGTCTCACCAGGGCCCTGTACAACTGCAGAACGACCTCTTTGTTCCTGTACTCAATTCCCCTTGTTATGAAGGCCAACATGCCATTAGCTTTCTTCACTGCCTGCTGTATCTGCATGCTTACTTTCAGTGACTGGTGAACAAGGACACCTAGATCTCGTTGTACTTCCCTTTTTCCTAACTTGACACCATTCAAATAGTAATCTGCCTTCCTGTTCTTGCCACATTAAACTGCATCTGCCATGCATCTGCCCACTCACCCAACCTGTCCAAGTCATCCTGCATTATCTCAACATCCTCCGCACACTTCACACTGCCACCCAGCTTTATGCCATCTGCAAATTTGCTAATGTTACTTTTAATCCCTTCATCTAAATCATTAATGTACATTGTAAACAGCTGCGGTCCCAGCACTGAGCCTTGCAGTACCCCACTGGTCACCGTCTGCCATTCTGAAAGGGACCCGTTAATCGCTACTCTTTGTTTCCTGTCTGCCAACCAATTTTCTATCTATGTCAGTACCCTACCCCCAATACCATGTGCTCTAATTTTGCCCACTAATCTCCTATGTAGGACCTTATCAAAGGCTTTCTGGAAGTCCAGGTACACTATATCCACTGGCTCTCCCTTGTCCATTTTCATATTTCCTCAAAAAATTCCAGATTAGTCAAGCATGACTTCCCCTTCGTAAATCCATGCTGACTCGGACCGATCCTGTTACTGCTGTCCAAATGTGCCGCTATTTCACCTTTATAATTGACTCCAGCATCTTCCCCACCACTGATGTCAGGCTAACTGGTCTATAATTACCTGTTTTCTCTCTCCCTCCTTTCTTAAAAAGTGGGATAACATTAGGTACCCTCCAGTCCTCAGGAACTGATCCTGAATCTATAGAACATTGGAAAGTAATTACCAATGCATCCACGATTTCTAAAGCCACCTCCTTAGCTTGCCTTCGTATCTCATCTTTTCTCCCCGTATTTCCTTCTTAGTTATCCTCTGTTGCTCTTTAAAAGTTTCTCAGTCCTCTGGCTTCCTGCTCATCTTTGCTATGTTATACTTCTTCTCACTACCCCTCACTATGAGTGAATTCTGTTGGTACTGTGTACTGAGTCTCAGCCATTTATACTTGAAACACCATGAGAAGTCAAGAACATACCAACCCAGCCTCTCTAACAGTCTCACAGATTAATAGCCTAGTTCATGCAGAAAATTAGTCAATAGAAAATATCAAGAGATGGTCTCCTAATAAGGCAATCATCCAAGCCTGTACACTTCACTCTGGAAAACATCTTAGCTAGTGATGTTACATAACAGTTTGGGATGTTTTATTATCGTCTCCTCTGCCAAACAATTTGGATTTCCTGTGCCGTAATATTTGATGAGTCAAACCCTCTGGGAGGTAGGGAAATTGATCATTTAGTGATTGTATTTGTAGCAACTCTTTGAGAGTGAGATCTACCGAGCTCAGTTCATTCTATCCTCCCTTCATATCATTGCAGATCTTTCCTTGTGTTGGCATGTTTCCTCCCACATTCAACAGATTTTCTGTGTCCCTCAGCCCTAAGTGTCAAGCTGAGGTGGGTAACTCCTGTCTGTGAGCAGGTTTCATACTTCTGTCAAGTAGTATGTGACTGTTAAGTGAACTGAGGAGATAGGGAAGATGCAGAGGAGCTCTGTTTATATGACCCCGCCTGATCGTGATAACTGAATCAGGCCACAGGTGATAAGCTTCAGGACTCGGGTCTAAGATCCTAAGCCCATTCTCAGCTTTCTTCACATCACCTGACAGCAGTTTACTTGTTTGAAAAAGGAGGCCATCCACCCCATGCCAGTGCCTCACTGAGCAGTTTCCTAACTCCCAAGTCTCCCTCCATGTTTCCCAGTAACATTCTCGTTCACACCAACCCAACTTTCATCTTCCCTCATTGAGGGTTAACTTACACTAAGGCTGTGTTAACATGGATGTAACATGTTGTCTATAAGTTTCAGCAAATCTAAAGAAACTAAAACATAAAAGCACTCTGGGGGATGATATCAGCCACAAACCTATGCATGTTCCTGAGCCCAATCTCAATTCTGAGATCAAGCTGTCCATTCTTGATTACCAGTGCTTCCCACCCTGGCTCTATCAACTATTGCCGGCTTGAGATGTAAATTACAATCCAGGATTCACCAGACACCATCGAGGACTGCTCTGGAGGATTAGACTGGATTTACCAACACTTCCAACAATATATAGTTAACTTCAGAAAGTTCAAAGTAAAATTATCAAATTACGTATATGTCACTCTATACTATCTTGAGAGTCATTTTCTTGTAAGCATTTACAGGAAAACAGAATTAATGAAAAATATACTTCACGAAGATTGACAAATATCCAATGTGCAAAAGAAGCATCCATTAGTCTTGTGAGACCATGGATTTGCACCTTGGAAGGTTTCCAGGGCACAAGCCTGGGCAAGGTTGTATGGAAGACCGGCAGCTGCCCATGCTGCAAGTCTCCCCTCTCCACACCACCGATGTTGTCCAAGGGAAGGGCACTAGGGCCGATACAGCTTGGCACCGGTGTCATCGCAGAGCAATGTGTGGTTAAGTGCCTTGCTCAAGGACACAATATGCTGGCTCAGCTGAGGCTCAAACTAGCGACCTTCAGATCACTAGACTGACGCCTTAATCATGTGGCCACGCGCCAACACAAAAAGAGGACAAATCACTCAAGTAATAACAAAAAAAAATTATTATTTGTCGAGCCCTTAAAAGTGAGTCCATAGGTTGTGGAGGCGGCTCAGTGTAAAGGTAAATAAAGTTATCTATGCTGGTTCAGGAGCCTGATGGCTATAACTGTCAACTGATAATTGTTCCTAAACATGGTGGTGAGGGACTTAAGGCTCCCATATGTCGTGTCTAGTAGTAGTATAAAATGGATGTCCAAATACATCCATCAACAGATTGTAAGTCTAATGTTTAAAGACACCACCACAGTTCTCTGGAGTAATGAATTTTATAGATTAACAACCTATAGAAAACAAATTCTTCTTCACTGACTTCTATTTTAAGATTTCTCTCCGAGTAGAAATGTTCTTTCAGCAACCAAGTTGTTAAGAATCATATAATAAAGAGCATATGTCGAGGCACAAGAGAATGGAATCTGGACTGAAAAAAAAGGAAGAAAAACCAGTATAAAATAGTGAAGTGAAAGGGTGGAGCAAAAACAAAAAGGTGATAGGTGGATCCAGGTGATGGGGTGATAGGCTTCTCCTTACTTCCAGTCCACTTGATGGGTCCCAACCAGAAATGCTGACTGTTCAATTCCCTCCATAAATGCTGAGTTCCTCCAGTGTCTTTTGTGTAACGCAGAGCATGAAACAGTACCCCACCTTCAACTCATGATCTTGTGCATGATTAAACTAAAGACGACCAATCTGCAGATGGTTCACATTCATGTACCCAGGAGCCTCTTATTGTATCTGCCTCCACCAACACCCCTTCAGTGCATTCCAGGCACTCACCACTCTCTGAGTGAGACAACTTGTCCCATACATCTCTTTCGAAATTTACCCCTTTCATCTCATTCACAATGCTGGCCCGCAAAGCTCAGCTATAGAGCTGTTTAATTTCTATCAAATTTTGCAAAGATTCCCTACCCAGATAAAATAATACCTAAGCCCCTCTTCCTTACACAGGGAAAAAATGAGGCATAAAACACTTAAATGTCATTATCTCATTATTGACAGGAAACACCTCAAAAGATTTTAAGAGACGTTAAGAGACTTTGCAACTTAATCACTAAAAACCTGCAGAGTTCTAGGCTTTGTGCAACTGAACTCAAAATATAGCTATGAAAATCCTACCCAAATATTTTCAGATTCTGTAGATATGGCCTGCTTTGTGCAATCTTAATTCCTTGCCTGTAGAACATTACAATAAATATTTCAAGACATATTTTAATTTTGGGCTTGGATCAAAAATAGACATTATTAATTGTCAGTTACAGACCTCCCTCGAAGCTAGCCAATTCGAATCTTCTACTGCTAAACTGTCACAGTGTTTTGAAACAGCCAATCAGACCTTGATGTCTAATCAATATGCATTTGGATCCTGGGTGAGTATATAAGCTGGCATTCTAAGGAAAAAGCACCCTCAACTGTGCACTGATGATGGCTTCTCGATTGGAACTGAAATGTCCGCAAACATTTTGCCAAGCTCAGCAACCAACAAAACTTCCAAGCTAGTTATAAATATTTTTCTTGAAGCTTAAAAACAATACATCTGAAGTTGC
Source organism: Mobula hypostoma (assembly GCF_963921235.1). Taxonomy (NCBI): domain Eukaryota; kingdom Metazoa; phylum Chordata; class Chondrichthyes; order Myliobatiformes; family Myliobatidae; genus Mobula; species Mobula hypostoma. The sequence goes on from NC_086115.1 coordinate 907,452, forward strand.
ACTGCTGACAGTTGCTATGCCAGGAGGATGGTCCAAGCTGATTCTCCTACAATTTTCAGAAGGGAACAGAATTTATACTTCAGGAAGAATTTGGAGGACGCGAAAACAAGATAATGAGACTACAAATAGCCCTGTTAAAGGACACTGCAACCAAATGTACTGAAACATTCTTCGATTTTTTTTTCAATAAAACTAACAGATCACCTTCTCTGACATTCTCAGATCACTAACCAACAGGAAAATAGATGCAAGATTAAGAAAAACCAAAGCAGGAAAATAGTTATAATTATTCTATTTTTTTAATATACTTTGGTTACATTGTATGAACATCACAATATTAAGGCTAATCTTACCCATCGATAATAATCTAAAATAAGATCATTAGAAGTAATAATCTAAGATGAGATATTTCACTAGACTCTCAAGAGGTAACCAAAATTCACTGAGCATTTTGGATGCCAAATTTGCAGCTTTAAAATTCAATTACAGCTAATATCTCCATGAATCTTTTCTTCCCCACTCACATTCTGGCCACTCTGTCTAGGGCTTTTGTGGTTTTAATGAAGCTTGAGTAAGTTTGAGAAACAGCATCTAATATTGTGTCTGGGCATATTGCAGCCTTACAGGCTCAATATCAAATTCTGTTTTGGAGAGCTCACTCCTTTTGTATCAAAACCAATCAATCTGCTTTGTCATCCATTACAAATATTGATTCAGAATTTGTCGACATTAGTAAGGACTGATCTTCTGGGTATTTCCTACAGTTGTAAATTCCACAACTTTTACACAGACACACAAAAGATGGCAGACACTAGAATACGGAGCAACACAAAATGTGCTGGAGGAACTCAATGGCTCAAACAGCATCCATGATGGGAAATAGACAGCTGATATTTCAAGTTGAGATTCTTCATCCAGATTGGTCCTGAAACATTGACTGTCGCCCAACCTGTTGAGTTCCATTAGACCATAGACCACAAGACATAGGAGCAGAACTAGGCCATTCCACCCATTAACTCTGCTCCACCACTTGCTCATGGCTGATTTATCCCTTTCATCCACATTTTCTTCCTATTTATTCCCCGTTACCTTTGGTGTCCTTACTAATTAAGAATCTATCAATATACCCAATGGCTTGGCCTTCACGGTCATCTACGGCAATGAATGCCACAGATTCACCATCTAGAGCTAAAGAAATTCCTCCTCATCTCTGTTCTAAAAGGACTTCTTTCTATTCTGGGGCTGTGCCTCTGGTCCTAGATTCTCCCGCTACAGGAAACATTCTCTCCATATCCCTCTATCTAGGCTTTCAATATTTGATAAGTTTCAAACAGATCTCCATTCATTCTTCTACACTCTAGTGAGAGCAGGTCCAGCCATCAAATACTCCTCATATGTTAAACCTTTCATTCCCGGAATCATGCCCATAAAGTTCCTCTGGACCCTCTCCAATGCTAGCACATGCTTTCTAGATAAGGGGCACAAAACTGCTCACAAAATCCAAGCACAATTCCTCCAGTGCTTTTTGTGTTGCTGCAGTTTTTATATGTTTTTTAATGATTTCTATTCTGTCCTTCTCTAACTGTCCTCTTTAGCTTATTAGCCATTTTGCTTCATCACCATGGAAACCTTGGTCTCACTCTAGAATATATTCCTTTTGTCCAATCCTTCCCTCCCCCACCCTCTCTACAACATAAAAGTTTTGCTCTCTACTCCATTTCTAATAAAGGGGTTTTAGCCTTAAACATTAACTCTCTTTCTCTTTCCACAGATGTTCGCCTGACCTACTCAGTGTTTCAGGTCTATCACTTTCTGATTTGTATCTCAGATTGGTTGCATTTGGCATTTTTTTAATCTTCATTTGTAAATTAACCTTGTGGATGACAAAAAAAACCACAAATCACAATCCTTTCTTCCCAATTATATTGCATATTTAACACTCTTTGCAGCATTTGCCAGGTTTGTATATGAAACTCACAATTCTATTGATTAGTTCCAAGGGTTTAGATGGGGCAGAATTTGTTAAGTGTGTCCAGGATGGATTCCTGTCACAGTATGTGGACAGGCCGACCACGGGGAATGCCATACTAGATCTAGTACTAGGTAATGAACTGGGTCAGGTCACAGATCTCTCAGTGGGTGAGCATCTGGGGGACAGTGACCACCGCTCCCTGGCCTTTATAATTATCATGGAAAAGGATACAATCAAAGAGGACAGGAAAATTTTTAATTGGGGAAAGGCAAATTATGAGGCTATAAGGTTAGAACTTACGGGTGTGAATTGGGATGATGTTTTGGCAGGGAAATGTACTATGGACATGTGGTCGATGTTTAGAGATCTCTTGCGGGATGTAAGGGATAAATTTGACCCGGTAAGGAAGATAAAGAATGGTAGGGTGAAGGAACCATGGGTGACAAGTGAGGTGGAAACTCTAGTCAGGAGGAAGAAGGCAGCATACATGAGGTTTAGGAAGCAAGGATCAGATGGGTCTATTGAGGAATATAGGGAAGCAAGAAGGAGCTTAAGAAGGGGCTGAGAAGAGGAAGAAGGGGGCATGAGAAGGCCTTGGCGAGTAGGGTAAAGGAAAACCTCAAGGCATTCTTCAATTATGTGAAGAAAAAAAGGATGACAGGAGTGAAGGTAGGACCGATTAGAGAGAAAGGTGGAAAGATGTGCCTGCAGGCTGTGGAAGTGAGCGAGGTCCTCAATGAATACTTCTCTTCGTTATTCACCAATGAGAGGGAACTTGATGATGGTGAGGACAATATGAGTGAGGTTGATGTTCTGGAGCATGCTGATATTAAAGGAGAGGAGCTGTTGGAGTTGTTAAAATACATTAGGACAGATAAGTCCCCGGGGCCTGACGGAATATTCCCCAGGCTGCTCCACGAGGCGAGAGAAGAGATTGCTGAGCCTCTGGCTAGGATAAAGTGTCTTTGTTGTTCACGGGAATGGTACCAGAGGATTGGAGGGAGGCGAATGTTGTCCCCTTGTTCAAAAAAGGTAGTAGGGATAGTCCGGGTAATTATAGACCAGTGAGCCTTACGTCTGTGGTGGGAAAGCTGTTGGAAAAGGTTCTTAGAGATAGGATCTATAGGCATTTAGAGAATCATGGGCTGATCAGGGACAGTCAGCATGGCTTTGTGAAGGGAAGATCGTGTCTAACAAGCCTGATAGAGTTCTTTGAGGAGGTGACTAGGCATATAGATGAGGGTAGTGCAGTGGATGTGATCTATATGGATTTCAGTAAGGCATTTGACAAGGTTCCACACGGTAGGCTTATTCAGAAAGTTAGAAGGCATGGGATCCAGGGAAGTTTGGCCAGGTGGATTCAGAATTGGCTTGCCTGCAGAAGGCAGAGGGTGGTGGTGGAGGGAGTACATTCAGATTGGAGGATTGTGACTAGTGGTGTCCCAAAAGGATCTGTTCTGGGACCTCTACTTTTCATGATTTTTATTAACGACCTGGATGTGGGGGTAGAAGGGTGGGTTGGCAAGTTTGCAGATGACACAAAGGTTGGTGGTGTTGTAGATAGTGTAGAGGATTGTCAAAGATTGCAGAGAGACATTGATAGGATGCAGAAGTGGGCTGAGAAGTGGCAGATGGAGTTGAACCCGGAGAAGTGTGAGGTGGTACACTTTGGAAGGACAAACTCCAAGGCAGAGTACAAAGTAATGGCAGGATACTTAGTAGTCTGGAGGAGCAGAGGGATCTCAGGGTACATGTCCACAGATCCCTGAAAGTTGCCTCACAGGTGGATAGGGTAGTTAAGGAAGTTTATGGGGTGTTAGCTTTCATAAGTCGAGGGATAGAGTTTAAGCGTCGCAATGTAATGATGCAGCTCTATAAAACTCTGGTTAGGCCACACTTGGAGTATTGTGTCCAGTTCTGGTCACCTCTGGAAGGATGTGGAAGCATTGGAAAGGGTACAGAGGAGATTTACCAGGATGCTGCCTGGTTTAGAAAGTATGCATTATGATCAGAGATTAAGGGAGCTAGGGCTTTACTCTTTGGAGAGAAGGAGGATGAGAGGAGACATGACAGAGGTGTACAAGATAATAAGAGGAACAGATAGAGTGGATAACCAGCGCCTCTTCCCCAGGGCACCACTGCTCAATACAAGAGGACATGGCTTTAAGGTAAGGGGTGGGAAGTTCAAGGGGGACATTAGAGGAAGGTTTTTTACTCAGAGAGTGGCTGGTGCATGGAATGCACTGCCTGAGTCAGTGGTGGAGGCAGATACACTAGTGAAGTTTAAGAGGCTACTAGACAGGTAGATGGAGGAATCTAAGGTGGAGGCTTATATGGGAGGCAGGGTTTGAGGGTCGGCACAACATTGTGGGCCGAAGGACCTGTACTGTGCTGTACTATTCTATGTTCTATGTTCTATGAGGTGATTTCATTAAAATCTCCTCTTCCAAACCGGAATGCACATTAACCTGCAGAATTTCCCTGTAAAAATGGTTAAGCAATAACACATTATGCCTTGTGTCGCTGAACTTCTGAACTATATGTAAACTAAATTTGATATGAAACCAATCCCTTTCAGGTATTCTTGAAAATCCTAAAACAATGCAGCATTTTCTCCCATTTAGCTCAAATGTTCAAATAATGCGGAACTGCTTTTGATGTAGTTTATTAAAACATTCATCTATTGCAAGGTTATGGGTATTAAAATTGAGCATAGCTAAAAAAAACATATTTTCTATCAATTCATGGCACCCTGTCTAGAGTTCATTTCATAAATTTTAGACAAAATTAAGACTGGATGCTATTTTCACAAACAATTTCACTTTACAAGTCAATAAATAACATTGTGGAAACCTTATAAGTGTTCAGGGAAGATATTAATTAAAAAGAGCAAAGGCTCATTTCGCAAGAGCCTTTTTCTTGTGCATTTAACAGACAGATACCATTGAGGATTGAGGGAAATAAACAAAAATACTTGATGCTGAAAATCTGAAATGAAAACAAATTCATTCTGGAAACATTCAGCAGACCAGGCAGCATCTACAGAAAGAGAAACAGGGTTAATGGTTGAGACTGAAGACCCTTTCGAGATCGGCTATGCTCCCGGTACATCTAAAGATAACTATGGGCTCCAAATGATTCAGCACAGAGAGGAGTAAAGATGTGTATCTGACCCCCGCAGTTTTTAACCATTCTCAGTATGTTCAGAGCACAGTAACAGAGGCCATAGTCAACTGCTATTGAGTTCTGAAGCATTAGAAGAGTACTGCAGATGTGCATCCAAAGTACTGGTTTGTCTATATATGGAGTTAAGATGTGCTTAGTTGGTTTCAAAGAGGCACGTGGAGGAAATTTTGAAAAGTATACTTTACCACTTCAAACGTAACCTCATCATGAATGAGTAATTCCATTCAAAGTGATTTGCCACCTAAAACACCATTGTGGCTATCACCCTACCACAACCCTGCGGTTTGAGTTTGAGCACTAGGACTGCAATTCAGAATAAGTACTTTTTAACCTGAAGAAGGGTCGTGGTCAAAATGTCAACTGTTTATTTATATTCATAGATGCTGCCTGACCAAACTGACTTCATCCAGCATTTTGTGTGTGTTGCTCTGGATTTCCAGTATCTGCAGACTTTCTCGTGTTTATGCTTTTTAACATATTAAGAGTTTGTATCAAACACTTGAAACAAACACCAGAACAGGAAGGGAAGGCAGAATTATCTTGGTTTCTTGGGCTAGGTGATGTGGTGGAGGTGTAGGCTGGAGTCTGAACAAAGGAAAGTTCCAATTACAATTGTTTATGGTGAGCAGGGTCTTACCTTTAATGAAAGTCTGTGGGGAAAGGATGACCAAAACCTGCTTCATCAGATAATCAACATATAAACCCTATGTATATACAGTGGGGCACAGAGAAAAGGAACGGTATCATAAGATTATTCCAATCCCTCAAGCTAAAGGGATTTCATCACAGAATAAAGAACTGTGATCCTTCATTTTTTTTTATTTATTACAATTCCTACAGAGCTAGAAAAAAAGTCAATTAACAGTCAGTTATAAATTTAGACGGGCAGGCCAGGGAAGACACCAGTCCCTCAGAATCATCATAGAAGCATTCAGATTCATTTCAGCGATGCCAAGGAGACTCCATCAGTTAATGTTTTCAATTTCATTCTTTCAATTTGAAGTTTGTAGAACATTGCTTCCTATCTCATTACCATCCACGCAGAGAAGCTGTGAGGTCGATAGGTTTAATGGAAGCACTACATGGCCTCCTAGATTCCTTGATCGAATTCTAGATATCTGAATGAACTACAGATGAATGGCATATTCTATGCAAGCTAACACCTTGCAGAAATTCTTATACACAGATGACTCAAGACACATTTAAGTCTCATTTATTAGAATGTTGATGGGAAGGTAGAAGAAAGCAAACAAACAGCAATTGCAGAAAGGAAGAGGTTCAGATTGTGTAATAATGTTTGTGTGATGAGATTGCCAGGCAGCCTACTGGGATAGGGCATCTCATAGGACCAAGTGAGCAGTTCTGAAAAATTCACACTGACCACTCAGTACAAGAAATAATAAAGAAGACCAAAGGGGAGCTGGAGGATATGGAATCAGGTTTATTATTACTGATATATGTCAAGAAACTTAGTACTTTGTGGCAGCAGTACAGTGCAAGGCATAAAACTATTACATATTACAAAATTTAAAAATAATGCAAAAGAGGAATAATGAGCTAGTGTTCATGGACCATTCAGAAATCTGATGGCAGAGGAGAAGAAGCTGTTACTAACATGTTGCGTGTGGGATCTCAGGCTTCTATACCTCCATCCTGATGGTAGAAATGCGAAGAGGGTCTTTAGATAGCACCTTCTTAATCCACCACCTCTTGAAGATGTCCTGAATGAAGGGAAGGGTTGTGCCCAGGATGGAACTGGCTGAGTCTATGACCCTTGTCCACGAGCTGACTGAGCAGTACTGAAGAGGGTCAAGAAGTTTTGCCTTCAAAGAGTCCTGAGGTGAACAGCTCATCATCTGTTCAATCTTCAGGATTAGCACAAACATCCTCAAAACAAGATCAAAGAGAGTTTAAAACTCAGAAAAAGAATAGTTAAACTAGCAAATCTGTAGGTGCTGTTACTCTTTCTTTACAGAGGGAAGCAGTGTGGTATATAAATGACTGGAAGACCGCTGATTGATGAATTGGACTATGTGTATCATTGTGAAGTCTCAGAAGAGTATCAGGTAAACCAGATACACCTTGCTGACCTGTGCATCTTTCCTGCATATTCTGAACACAGTATAATGTTCCAGAGATCAGGAAAACACAGGAACATTCATATTACAAGAGTAATAAAATGCCAAGTACTTTTCAATAACACACAGAGGGAACTTAATGTTAAACGTCAGCTTTATCTACTGCTATGTCATAAGGAACATGCTTAAAATTGTCTCCTATTCAATTTCTAACATCTCTACTGTAAGCCAACAGTTAAATGAGTTCTTATAAATATTTTAATGTTGAGTATTACAATTAGAATGAGTATCAGGTTTATTATTACTGATATATTGTGAAATCGGTTGTCTTGTGGCAGCAGTACTGTGCCACAGTGCCATGTATTAAAAAAGATCATTTACAATGTGTTGTTGAGTACCATCGAGTCATCATCAACTTATGGCGATCCTATGGATAGTGTAGCTGTCCTTAGGATTTTCGTGACAGAGGTAGTTCTCATGGGTTCATGGACTGTTTAGAAATATGATTGTAGAAGAGAATCTATTCTTAGAACATTGAGTGTGTGCCTCCACCCTGGTGGTAGTAATACGAAGGGGGCATGTTCCAAATGGTGAGGGTGCTTAATGATGGTTGTTACTTTCTTCAGGTAACCATCATAGGCAGTAACGTGGAGTACAAGCCCATATTTGAATCCACCGCAGCTGCGCCATTTCTTCCTTTCCCTCCCTGTGGATGGTGCTGTCTCCAAACTTAGACGTATGAACTAAAACTGGTTGCTCATTCTGAGTAAAAGCTGACATAAACTAGAGCTCAAAGCACTGCTCTGTGACCAATGTGAAAAACTCTCAATACGCAGAGGAGCACATCATCTTTGGATGTTGACCCTTTCTTTCCCAAGATCGCTCATAAACTGCTCTGGACCTTCTCCAATGCCAAAACATCCTTCGTCAGATATGAGACCAAACCTTCTCGCAATACTCCAAATGTTCTTCCTTTTCATGATTCTACAGCTTTTATCTTTTTTTTTGTTTTGTTGTGATCTAGCACTTTCTAACCGCCATTAGTTTATTAGCCAAGACACTTCATCAACATTTCACACATGGAAACCCTGATCTCACCCTCCTATCCATTCTGACAGTGCGTAAAATATCATGTGTGGTCCCAGTGCTCAAGAACAGTTGACCAAAAGTCTTGAATAACAAACGTCCAGTGGCCCTGACCTCACACATCATGAAGATCCTAGAGAGACTGGTCCTGGCTCACCTCCAACCCCTGGTCAGATCAGCCCTTGATCAGCTGCAGTTTGCCTACCAGGAGCACACTGGAGTCAACAATGCTGCCATCTACCTGCTGAACAGGGACCATCCCATTTAGCTAAGCAGGGCAGCACTGTGACGATCATGTTTTTGATTTCTCAAGTGCTTTCGATACCAAACAGTCCTCATTGCTGGAGGAAAGCTCTGTTCAATACATTATATCCTTGATAATGGACTACCTGACTGGCAGACTACAGTTTGTGTGGCTTCAGAGCTGTGTGGCAGGCATGGCTATAAGCAGCACTGGGACTCACAGGGGACTGTATTGGTTCCTTCCTGTTTACTCTGTTTACCTCAGACTTTAGATATAACACTAAGTCATGTCATCTGCAGAAACTCTCTATTGACTCAGCAATAATTGAATGTATAAAAGGAGGGGGGTAGAATGAATACAGAGCCCTGGTGGACAACTTTGTCAAATGGAGTGTAATGCCCTGCTTAAGATCTTTACTGCTATGCTGTAGGTATTTCATTTTAGCAGTCTGTAATAACAGTCAGTGCTGCTTTCAGCCTGTTTGGGTTTGAGCTGAGATAAGAGGCTTTGTTTTTCAATTTAGCAATGTGGTGTCAGCCAATTAAGGTGGTAGAATTGGGAGAAGGTTCTAGAGAACACAGGGCAGAGGTTTTTTGTTGGCAGGAGTAAGGAGAAGACAGGAGGGAAGATGGTGGAGGATGCTGTCCCTGTTGCACAACGTGCTTTGTGCAGATGAATGGCTTCGAGAAAGAAGGACTGATACTCCTGCTGGAGAGCCCGTTTCTTCAAGATGGATTTCGAGTGATCTTCAGAAGGGTCCAGCATGCAAGTTACAGACAAGTTCAAGATTTGAGCTCCACCGTGCACATGTGACTGTTCAAGTATAATGCACCTTTTTTTTCCTTTCTTTCCTTTATAACTGTTTGCTTAAGTTAACATTCTTAAATATACTTATCATCAATTGTATGCAGTGTACAATCTGTTATTTCTTGCTGGGGGCAAGAAATATTCTCATAAACCGGGGTTTAGATAGGTGAGACATCCCAACCTCATTGATTTTGCAGGACCAAATTCATATACACCCTAGATGTACGTAGTCTGAGAAAGGAGAGTTTCTCACAGCAGAATTGAGTGCCTGTTAGCGAGGGGCTAACAAGCCACATTTCCAGAGACAGCCAGTAAAAGAGGATTTCAGGTGCAAGGTGAATCATCTGCAACTCAACATCAGTAAGCCCAAGGAGATGGTGATAGACGAGGAAAACTAAATCTGCACTGCTCCCTGTTACTATTGATGGTGAGGACTGACAAAAAATACCTGGTGGTACACTTGGATGACAGACTTAGGAGGAACACCAACACTGAGGCTGGGTACAAGAAGGGCCAGAGTCACCTCTACTTCCAGAAGAGACCGAGGTCCTTTGGAGTATGCAGGCCTCTCCTTCACATGTTTGACCAGTCTGTTGTTGCCAGTACAATCTGTGGTGGTGTACTGGGGCAATGGCATCAACACGGGCGATAAACTGATTTAAGCTGATAAACTGAAAGGCTGGCTCAGTTATATGAGTCAAACTGGAAACACTGGAGGCTGTGCAAAGCACCTTCCAGAAAATCCTGGCAATTCTGGACAATGTTTCTCAACCTCTGCATGGCACCTTGGCTGAACAGAGGAGCACCTTTAGTAACAGACAAAGACAACTGCACTGCTCCAAAGAGCACTATGTGAGGTCATTCTTACCCTTGGCCATCAGTCTCTATAATGAGTCAACCTATAGCCGGGGGAAGTGACAACCCCACCTGTTAGACTGTTTGAGGTAACTTATTTTTTACTCCTTCTTACTTCTCTTCTAATAGTTGCATATTTGTATATCTGTGCACTTGTAATGCTACTGTGACATGGTAATTTCCTTTGGGATCAATAAAGTATCTATCTAATTTATATTTTCAGTTAATTTGAATTAATTTATATGGTTTCCTTCCAATCTTATTTTATATAAATGTGAATTGGCGGTTGATGATTTTTCTTCTTTATTTATATAGATGATTGTAAGTCGTATTGCTCCGGGAGTTGGTTCCTAATGTTTTTTTTTCCTCTCTTTTTTCTTCTTTTTTCCTTATTTTCTTTATACAAAATACTTTTTTCATTATCATATTATTCTTTTTTGATAAGCTTTTTTCTTCAGCTTTATTAACTATATATATTAATTTGCTGTAATCTTGTACCATTTTAAAGCTGTAGAAGATTATGTATCAATAAAAAGACTTTAAAAATGAAAGTATCTATCTAATTTAATCTAATCTCCTTTACCCTCTCTGCATATTAAAACATGCCATCTGCCCCATTTCTAATCAAATATGACCAATTGTTACTTAACAGAAAATATTATGAGTGCTGGAATTAGAAATCGATAATCAAAAATATTACTTGGTGAGGAGGCATCTATGGAGAGAGCAAGTTAATACCTCAAGTCGGCTCATATGAAAGATTATTCATCAGAAACAGTAAGTTCAGGTCTCTTTTCTCTGATGCTACCTAACCTGCCTAGAACTGCTGGCATTTTCTGTTTCTAATGATTACTTACTAATGGTTTTATCCTTGCTGGCTTCTTTTTCCATGAAATAGCTGAAGGGACATATCAATTGATTGTTTTTCTCACCATTCAGGTTTTACCTTTCTGGGAAAAGTTTTTAAGTGTGTTATTTAGAATGGACTGTCCTATAGGCTCCCTAAAGAGTAAATTAAGAGTGTGGCTTTAATGGCATTAGTTCTACAGTCTTTGAAGAATAATGTAAAATGCATGCTTAGTGTCACAATGTGCATTGTTATTAAGGTAAGTCTTAAGGTCTGGATCTCCAGTTCAATGCCAGGGCAGAGTCCCATGCAGGTATATATATCTATTGCTGCATTGCTTCCTAGTAAAGCTGTAATGAATGTGTAGCTATGAGCCTTTAAATATCTATTAGTCCAAAATGCCACTTGTCAAAACAAAATCACCTCATCAGCTTTCTCAATATTTTACTTTATGTGCTGATTCCAGCAGCAATGGAGAACTGTACAGTTTAATGGAGAACAACATGCGGGTAATTCGTTAACCATTCAAATGTCTGGGAATATCCTATTGTTTTCAACCACTCTTTATTATTGGATGATCTTGTTGCACTATTACAGATTGTCAGGTATGATGTTGTGGCCATCACTGAATTGTGGCTGAAGGATGGTTGTAGTTGGGAGTTGAATGTCCAAGGTTACATGTTGTATTGGAGAGATATGAAGGTAGGCAGAGGGGATGGCGTGGCTCTGCTGGTAAAAAATGGCATAAAATCGGTAGAAAGATGTGACATATGATCAGAAGAAATTGAATCCTTGTGGGTTGAGTTAAGAAACTGCAAGGGTAAAAGGACACTAAAGCAGTCATTTACAGACCTCCTAACAGTAGCTGGGATGTGGACCACAGATTACAAAGGGAAATAGAGAAGGTGTGTCAAAAGAACATTGTTATGATAGTCATGGGAGATTTTAACATGCAGGTTGGTAATGGATCTCAAGAGAGTGAGTTTGTTGAATGCCTATGAGATAGCTTTTTAAGAGGAGTTTGTCATTGAACCTACTAGGGGATCAGCTATACTGATATGTAATGAACCAGAGGTGATTAGGGAGCTTAAGCTAAAAGAACCCTTACGAACCAGTGATCACAATATGATTGAGTTCAACTTGAAATTTGTTAGGGGGAATGTAAAGCATGATGTGGCAGTATTTCAGTGGAGTAAGGGAAATTACAGTGGTATGAGAGAGGAGTTGGCCAAAGTAAATTGGAAGGAGATGCTGGCAGGGATGACAGCAGAGTGGCAATGGTGTCTGTTTCTGGGAAAAATGAGGAAGGTGCAGGATAGATGAATTCCAAAAATGAAGAAGTATTCAAATTGCAAAAGAGAAGAATCGTGGCTGACAAGGAAAATCAAAGCTAATGTAAAAGCAAAAGAGAGGACATACAACAAAGCAAAAATTAGTGATTAAACAGAGGTTTGGGAAGCTTTTAAAATCCTACAAAGAGCAACTAAAAGAATCATTAGGAGGGAAAAGATGAAATATGAAAGTAAGCTAGCAAACAATATTTATGTGCATAGTGAAAACTTTTTCAAGTGTGTATGAAATAAAAGAGAGATGAGATTTGATCTAAGACTACTAGAAAATGAAGCTGTTGAAATAATAATGGGGAACAAGGAGATGGCAGATGAACTAAATGAGTATTTTGCATCAGTCTTCACTGTGGAAGACACTAGCAGTGTGCCAGATGTTGTAGTGTGTGAAGGAAGAAAACTACAAGGGAGAAGGTGCTCAAAAAACTGAAAGACCTAAGGATACATAAGTCACCTGGACCAAATGAACTGCGCCTTACAGCCCTGAAAGAGGTAGCGGCAGAGATTGTGGAGGCTTTAGTAATGATCTTTCAAAAAATCATTGGACTCTGGCATGGTGCCAGAGGACTGGAAAATTGCAAATGTCACTCCACTCTTAAAGAAAGGAGGAAGGCAACAGAGAGGAAATTATAGACCAGTTAACCTGACCTCAGTGGTTGGGAAGATGTTGGGAGTCCATTGTTAAGGATGAGGTTATAGAGTCCTTGGATACACAGGACAAGATAAGACAAAGTTAGCATGGTTTCCTTAAGGGAAAATCTTGCCTGACAAACCCGTTGGAATTCTTTGAGGAAATTACATGTAGGATAGATAGAGGATGCAGTGGATGTTGCATATTTGGACTTTCAGAAGGCCTTTGACAAGGGGCCACACATGAGGCTGCTTGCCAAGTTAAGAGCCTGTGGTATTACAGGAAAGTTACTGGCATGTTCAAGCATTGGCAGATTGGTAGGAGGCAGTGAGTAGGAATAAAAGGATCCCTTTCTGGTTGGCTGACAGTGACTAGTGGTGTTCTGCAGGGGTCGGTGTTAGGACTGCTTCTTTTTATGCTGTATATCAATGATTTAGATGATGGAATAGATGGATTTCTTGCCAAGTTTGCAGATGATATGAAGATTGGTGGAGGGGCAGGTAGTGTTGAGGAAACAGGTAGGATACAGAAGGACTTCGACAGAATACGAGAATAGGCAAGAAAGTGGCAAATGAAATACAATGCTGAAAAATGCATGGTCGTATACTCTGGTAGTAGAAATAAATGTGCAGACTATTTTCTAAATGGGGAGAAAATCCAAAAATCTCAAGAGGAACAGTTGTTAGCTCTGGGTCTGTATTCACTGGAATTTGGAAGGACGGGGGGGAAGATCTCATTGAAACCTTTTGAATGTTGAAAGGCCTCGACAGAGTAGATATGGAAAGGATGTTTCCCATGGTGGGGAGTCTAGGACAAGAGGGTACAGCCTCCTTTAAAACAAAGATGGAGAGGAATTTCTTTAGCCAGAGGTTATTGAAGTTGTGGAATTTATTACCACAGGCAGCTGTGGAGGCCAAGTCATTGGGTGTATTTAGAGTGGAGCTTGATAGGTTCTTGACTGGACACAGTATCAAAGGTTACTGGGAGATGGCTGTAGAGTGGGGCTGAGGAGGGGTAAAAAAGATCAGTCATGATTGACAGGCCAAATTGCCTAATTCTGCTCCTATGTCTTAAGGTCCGTGGAAATCAATCATTTTTCAAAATATACCCTGGGGCAAGGAGACAAAGAGGTTTCAGATCAGTAGAGTAGACAATAGGGAGGAAATGACCACAAGGGAAAGAGACTTTTAAAACAAGGTTGTTATTTCCAGAACGTAAGAGATTCTGCAGATGCTGGAAACCCAGAGTGACACCGGCTTCTGGCTTCTTCCCAAGTTCTTTCCAGTCCTAATGAAGGATCTCATCCCACAACAATGACTGTTTATTCATGTCTATCGATGCTCCTGATCTGCTGAGTTCCTCTCCTAGGGATTTAGAGGAACACATTTTTAAAAAGATTGCAGATGGTTGCAAGAAACATAAGGTTGCTATAGTTGGTATTTTTTTAACTTTCCACATATGGACTGATTAAAAGAGATAGAGTTTGTCAAACATGTTCAGGAAAGTTTCCTTCATCAGTAAGTAGAAGTCCCACTGAGAGAGCATACAATACTGGATCTGCTTGTAGGGAATAGGACGGAGCAGGTGACAGAAGTTTGTGTGGTGGAAAAATTTGCATCTAGCGATCACAATGCCATTAGTTTCAAAGTAAATATGCAGATATAGGTCTGGTCTGTGGGACAAGATTCTAAATCGCAGAAAGGCCAATTTTGATGGTATTTGAAATGATCTAACAAGTGTGGATTGGGACAGGCTGTTTTCTGGCAAAGGTGTACTTGGTAAGTGGGAGGCCTTCAAAAGCAAAGTTTTGAGAGTACAAAACTTTTGCATCTGTATTTACTCAGATGACAGACATAGAGTCTATAGAGGTAAGGTAAGGCAAAGTAGCATCAGCTTCATGGACTCCATGCAAAATACAGAGGAGGAGGTGTTTGCTGTCCTGAGGCAACTCAAGATGGATAAATCCCCAGGGCCCAGTATGGTGTTCCCTCAGACTCTACAGGAGGCAAGTGCAGAAATTGTCGGGGCCCGAGCAGAGATATTTAAATCATCCATAGTGACAGGAGAGGTACCTGAGGATTGGAGGATAGCAAGGACTGTTTGGCTGTTTTAAAAAGGCTCTAAACAGAAATCAGGAAATCATAGGCCAGTGAGACTGACATCAGTTGTGGGAAAGTTATTGGAAGGTAGTGTAAGGGACTGGATATATACAATAGGTATTTGGATAGACATGGACTGATTAAGGATAGTCAATGTAGCTTTGTGAATGGTATATCATGTGTAACCAATCTTACAGAGTTTTTTGAAGACATTACCAGGAAAGTGATGAAGGCAAGGGCAATGGACGTTGTCTACATAGACTTTAGCAAGGCATTTGAGAAGGTCCCGCATGGGAGGTTGGTTAACAAGGTTCTCAGCGTTCAATGTAAATTGGATTGACATTGGCTTTCTGAGAGAAACCAGATAGTGGTAGTAGATGGTTACCTCTCCCTCTGGAGGCTTGTGACTAGTGGTGTGCCATTGGGGTTAGTGTTTTTTTGGTCATCTATAATAATGATCTGGATGATAATGTGGTTAACTGGATTAGCAAATTTGTGGATGACACCAAGAAGGGAGGCATAGTGGACAGCAAGGAGGTCTATCATGGCTTGCAGAGGGATCTGAAATAGCTGGAAAAATGGGATGAAAAATCGCAGATGAAACTTAATGCAGATTTGTGTGAGGTTTTGCACTTTGGTAGGACCAACTAGGGTAGGTCTTACACAATGAATGTTAGGGCACTGAGGAGTGTGGTAGAAATTACAGTCCATAATTTGTAGAAAATGACATCATATGTAGATAGAGTTGTAAAAAAAGCTTTTCGCATATTGGCCTTCATAAATAAATGCATTGAGCACAGGAGTTGGGATGTTATATTGAAGTTAGTGAGGCCTAATTTAGAGTATTGTGTACAGTTTTAGTCACCTACTTACAGGAAAGATGTAAACAAGGTTGAAAGAGTAAAGAGAAAATTTACAAGGATGTTGCCAGGTCTGGAGGACCTGAGTTATAAGGAAAGATTGAATAGGTTAGGACTGTATTCCTAAGATTGTAGAAGATTGAGAGGAGATTTGATAGAGGTAAACAAAATTATGAGGGGCACAGATAGGGTAAATGCAAGCAGGCTTTTTCCACTGAGGGCTACAACCAGAGATCATGGCTTAATGGTGAAAGGTCAGAAGTTTAAGGGGAACATGAAGGGAAACTTCTTCACTCAGAGGGTTGTGAGAGTATGGAACCTGTGGTGCAGGAAAGCTCAATTTCATGTTTAAGAGCAGTTTGTATAAGTACATGGATGGTAAGGGTATGGTGGGCTATGATCCCAGTGCAGGTCGATGGGAGTCGGCAGTTTAAATGGTTTTGGCATGGACTAGATGGGCCGAAGGCACACCCCTCTGTGACTGTCTTACTCTAGGAAAGCAGCATGCAATATCAGGAATGCTCGCCACCCAAGACATGTTCCTTCTCTCTGCTGCTATAAGGAAGAAAGTACAGGAGCCTCAGGACTCACTCTACCAAATTCAGGAACCATTATTGCCCTTCAACCATCGGGCTCATGAACCAAAGGGGATAACTTCATTCAAATTCATTTGCCCCATCTTTGAAGTGTTCTCACAATCTATGGACTTACTTCCAAGGACTTTTCACCTCATGTTCTTGATATTTATTATTTATTTATTTAATATTATTATTTCTTTCTTTTTGTATTTGAACAGGTTGTTGTCTTTTGGCCTCTGGTCAAATGCCCAAGTTGGTCCGGTCTTCCAATGATTCTATTATGGTTCCAAGATTGTCAAGCCGAGGGGTGGTAGTGGGGACAAGCTCCCACTACCTAAAAGTGCTCCTCACAGCATGCGCCTCAAATAGCCTTTGACAACTAAGTCCAACACCTGGCCTTCTCGTGTGGCTTAGCCTCTAAACCCAGCAGAACTGTTTCTACTGACAGGAGAAGGGGCAAAGGTGGGTCCTGGCACCTTAAAACCAGTGCTTTGGGTAGATGGAGCTCGTCAGCCAGGGAAGCCAGTCCATCTAAGAGAGGGAAAACTCTGATTTCAAACCTCCGCTGCCTTGCTGCCATACCCACTCATGGGAAAGGTTTCGGGAGTAAACCCTGAGGACAAATCCGTAGCTGGAGTCCCTAAGGCAGTCTGACGTTGCCTTCAACCTTATTCTGGCAACTCCTACAACAACTCAGGTGCCAAGCTGTATCAGTCCTTTCCCTTCGCTTGGACAACATCGATGTCGTGGAGAGGGGAGACTTGCTGCATGGGCAACTGCCGGTCTTCCATACAACCTTGCCCAGGCCTGCTCCCTGGAGATGAAGCAAGACTTTCCAGGCGCAATAGACAATAGACAATAGGTGCAGGAGTAGGCCATTCAGCCCTTCAAGCCAGCACCATCATTCACTGTGATCATGGCTGATCATCCACAATCAGTACCCTTTTCCTGCCTTCTCCCCATATCCCTTCAATCCGCTATCTTTAAGAGCGCTATCTAACTCTTTCTTGAAAGGATCCAGAGAATTGGCCTCCACTGCCTTCTGAGGCAGAGCATTCCACAGAACCACAACCCTCTGTGTGAAAAAGTTTTTCCTCAACTCCATTCTAAATTGTCTACCCCTTATTCGTAAACTGTGGCCTCTGGTTCTGGACTCCCCCAACTTCGGGAACATGTTTCCTGCCTCTAGCATGCCCAATTCCTTAATAATCTTATATGTTTCAATCAGATTCCCTCTCGTCCTTCTAAATTCCAGTATATACAACCCCAGTCGCTCCAATCTTTCAACATATGACAGTCCCGCCATCCCGGGAATTAACCTCATGAACCTACGCTGCACTCCCTCAATAGCTAGAATGTCCTTCCTAAAATTTGGAGACCAAAACTGTACACAATACTCCAGGTGTGGTCTCACCAGGGCCCTGTACAACTGCAGAAGGATCTCTTTGCTCCTATACTCAACTCCCCTTGTTATGAAGGCCAACATTCCATTAGCTTTCTTCACTGGCTGCGGTACCTGCATGCTTACTTTCAGCGACTGATGAACAAGGACACCTAGATCTCGTTGTACTTCCCCTTTTCCTAACTTGACACCATTCAGATAGTAATCTGCCTTCCTGTTCTTGCCACCAAAGTGGATAACCTCACATTTATCCACATTAAACTGCATCTGCCCACTCACCCAACCTGTCCAAGTCACCCTGCATTCTTATAACATCCTCCTTACATTTCACACTGCCGCCCAGCTTTGGGTCATCTGCAAATTTACTAATGTTACTTTTAATCCCTTCATCTAAATCATTAATGTACATTGTAAATAGCTGCGGTCCCAGCACCGAGCCTTGCGGTACCCCATTAGTCACTACCTGCCATTCTGAAAAGGACCCATTAATCCCTACTCTTTGTTTCCTGTCTGCCAACCAATTTTCTATCTATGTCAGTACCCTACCCCCAATACCATTTGCTCTAATTTTGCACACTAACCTCCTATGTGGGACCTTATCAAAGGCTTTCTGAAAGTCCAGGTACACTACATTCACTGGCTTTCCCATGTCCATTTTCATAGTTACATTCTCAAAAAATTCCATAAGATTAGTCAAGCATGATTTCCCCTTCGTAAACCCATGCTGACTTGGACCTATCCAGCCACTGCTATGCAAATATGCTGCTATTTCATCTTTTATAATTGATTTCAGTATCTTCCCCACCACTGATGTCAGACTAACTGGTCTATAATTGCCTTTCTCTCTCCCTCCTTTCTTAAAAAGTGGGATAACATTAGCTACCCTCCAATCCACAGGAACTGATCCTGAATCTATAGAACATTGGAAAATGATTACCAATGTGTCCACAATGTCTAAAGCCACCTCCTTAAGTACCCTGGGATGCAGACCATCAGGCCCTGGGGATTTATCAGCCTTCAGTCCCATCAGTTTACCCAACACCATTTTGTGCCTGATGTGAATTTCCTTCAGTTCCTCTGTTACCCTAGGTCCTCTGATTGCTATTACATCTGGGAGATCGTTTATGTCTTCCCTAGTGAAGTCAGATCCAAAGTACCTGTTCAGCTCATCTGTCATTTCCTTGTACCCCATAATAATTTCACCCGTTTCTGTCTTCAAGGGCCTAACTTTGGTCTTAACTATGTTTTTCCTCTTCACATACCTAAAAAAGCTTTTACTATCCTCCTTTATTTCTTGACTAGCTTACCTTCATACCTCATCTTTTCCCCCTGTATTGCCTTTTTAGTTATCTTCTGTTGCTCCTTAAAAGTCTCCCAATACTTTGGCTTCCCACTCATCCTTGCTATGTTATACTTCCTCTCTTTTATTTTTATACTGTCCTTGACTTCCCTTGTCATCCACAGTCACCCCTTACTCCCCTTAGAATCTTTCTTCCTCTTTGGAATGAACTGATCCTGCATCTTCCATATTATTCCCAGAAACATCTGCCATTGTTGTTCCACTATCATCCCTGCTAGGGTATCTTTCCAGTCAACTTTGGCCAGCTCCTCCTTCACGTGTCCATAGTCCCCTTTGTTCAATTGTAATACTGACACTTCCGATCTTCCCTTCTCAAATTGTAGTTTAAAACTTATCATATTACAGTCACTACCTCATAATGGGTCCTTTACCTTGAGTTCCCTTATCAAATCTGGCTCATTACACAACAGTAAATCCAGAATTGCCTGCTCCCTGGTAGACTCTAATACAAGCTGCTCTGAGAATCCATCTCTGAGGCATTCCACAAACTCCCTTTCTTGGGGTCCAGTACCAAACTGATTTTCCCAGTCTCCCTGCGTGTTGAAATCCCCATAACAATAGAGTTACCTTTGCGACATGCCAATTTTACCTCTTGATTTAACGTGCACCCTATATCCAGACCATGGCGCAGATCCACGGTCTCACGAGACTAACGGATGTCACCACCACCACCATTCTATTATGGATTTATTGAGTATGCCCGCAAGAAAATGAATCTCAGGGTTGTTTATGGTGACACATATGTACTTTGATTATACATTTACGTTTAACTTTGAACTTTTTGAACGTTTTCTGATCTTGTCCTTTGCTCCTTATCTCATGCAATATGTCATCAAACCATCACCTTTGTCACCTACCTCATTCATCGGTCAAGGTGACATACAAGGGAACATGTTCTCATTGCTTTGATGTGCCCTATCATAAATGACAGAACATTGCATCTCATTTATTATACCAAGTGACTGCTGCAAGCCACAAAGTAATCATTTTTATTTATTTATTGAGATACAGCGTGGACTGCTTCCTGCCATTCAAGCCACACTGCTCAGCAATCAACAGGGATTCCGCAGATGCTGGAAATTCAAGCAAATTCCTGACGAAGGGTCTCAGCCTGAAACGTCGACAATACCCCTTCCTAGAGATGCTGCCTGGCCTGCTGCGTTCACCAGCAAATTTGATGTGTGTTGCTGCTCAGCAAGCCCTCAGTTTAATCCAAGTCTTATCATGGGACCAGTTACAATGTCCAATTAACCTACCAACCAGTATATCTTTGGACTGTGGGAGGAAATCAGAGCAGCCGGAGGAAACCCAAGCAGTCATGGGGACAACACACAAACTCCTTATTGGAAACAAATCCCAGTTAACTGTACTGTAAAGCATTGTGCTAACCACTACACTACCAAACACCAAACTCTAGGCACAGCTCCAAAGCTATGGATAAATTCACTACTGACACCACTGCTGTTGACAGACTCTCAGATGGCAATAAGAAGGCGTACAGAATAAGGCAGCAAGATTAAGAAATTGATTGTGGACTTCAGGAAGGGAAAGTCGGGAGAAATACATGAGTTCTCGTTGAGGGGTCAACAGTGGAAAGGATAAGCAGTTTCAAGCTCCTGGTTGTTGTCATCTCAGAATATCTATTTTGGGCCCAAAACATTGAACACATGAAGACGGTTCATCAGTAGCTATACTTCATTAGAAGTTTGGTGAACTTCTACAGATGAACCATAGAGAATGTTCTGACTGATTGCATCACAACCTAGTGTGGAGGCTCTAATGCACAGGATTGCAAGAGGCTGTAGAGGGTTGTAAATGCAGTCAGTTCCATCAAGGGCACAAACATCTCTGTCATCAAGGACGTCTTCAGAAAGTGGTGCCTTAAGAGACAACATCTATCACTAAAGACCATAATCATCCAGGATATGTCATCTTCTCATTACTACCATCAGGGACGAGGTATAGGAGCCTGAAGACCCATATTCAACATTTTAAGAAACATTTCTTTCCCCTTCACCATCAGATTTCTGAATGGATCAAGAACCCACAAATACTACCTGCTATTTGTCTCATGAATTATTTATTTGTTTTTATAACTTATAGTAATTTTGCACAGTACTGTTGTCACAAACGGCAAATTTCTCAATATACTGTGTCAGTGATAATAAGTGATTCTGATTATAAATATGCAATTTGTGCAATAAATATTAATGTCTACAATTAGCTAGCCTTAAAGAAAACTTCCTATGAAGAGCTAACAATCTCTGAGCCCTCATTTGCAGCACTGGCTACAGACGGCTCTTACAGCCAGCTGACAGTCCAAGTGGATCCCTGGAAGTCAAGGATCAAGCTAATCAGCTGGAAGAGCTTTCACAAACAACAAAACAGGAGAAAAAGGCACAATTTTTAACATTTAAATATTTTACTCAGCATGAACTGCATTATGGAATGTGGAATGAATGAGGTAAAAGCTAAAAATGTTGTAAACAAGGCTTTTAATTTTTTTTTACATCCATTATGCTTTGAAATATTTTTCTGAAAGAACGAAAATCGATACAAATAAAACCAGCTTCTTAGAATGAGTGTTTGCTTTGATGCAATCATGGCTTACCATGCAATTGAAAACATTTAAATTTAATTCAGCAAAATTGTTTTAATTCAATGTCCCCCAATTTTTAACCAGTCTGATCAGGAATATAATTCTTTCTTATTACCTCTTATAGTTCTATGCACCACAACCCAAACTTATCTATAGCTAAAGTTTTCCAGTTCAGCAACATCCTTGTAGATGTCTGGACTCAAGCTGTGGTCATACTTGTCCTGTGCACATCTCAGCATAACCTCTCAGCCTCAATGTCTCAGCCATTAGAGTAATGCACCTCCTTCATCTTTTTAACCACCTTACTGACCTACTCAGTGACAGTATTGGCAGTCTTCTAATGGCATCACTCCTACAATCAGAAAGAATAAGAAAATGCCCAGAGTCAAAATGGCCTTACTTCTTTGAACAGTCAGGGCTACGTTTCATTTGGGTGTGGATATTTATCAAATTTAAACAAATGAGGTAGTAAATTTGATTAGACATTGGCTTGTGGAAGAAGCCAGAGAATGGTAGTAGATGGCTACTTCTCTAACTGTAGATGCCTGTGACTTGTGGAGTGCCACAGGGATCGGTGCTGGGTTCATTGTTGTTTGTCATCTATACCAATAATTTAGATGATAATGTGGTTAATTGGACCAGTAAGTTTGAGGATCACAGCAAGATTGGGTGTCTAGTGGACAGCAAGGAAGCTTATCAGAGCTTGCAGTGGGATCTGGACCTGCTGGAAAAATGGGTTGAAACATGGCAGACAAGTGTGACGAATTGCACTTTGGTAAAACCAACCAGGGTAGGTCTTACACAGTGAACTTTAGGGCATTGAGGAGTGTGGTAGGACAACGCCATCTGGAAAGAGAGATCCACAGTTCATTGAAGGTGGCGTCACAGGTAGATAGGGTACAGAGAAAATTTGCAAGGATGTTTCCAAGACTGCAGGGCCTGAGTTATAAAGAAAGATTAAATAGGTTAGGACTTCATTTATTGGAGCACAGAAGAGTGGGGGTTATAGATATTAGGGTAGATGCAAGCAGAAGTTTTCCACTGAAGTTCGGTGGGATTACAACTAGAGGTCATGGGTTAAGAATGAAAGGTGAAAGGTTTAAAGAGGAACCTCAAAGCTGCCAGCACAAGTGGTGCATGTAAGCTTAACTTAAACTTTTAAGAGAATTTTAATAAGTATATCGATAAGGGTATGCATGGCTATGGTACATGAGCAGGTAAATAGGAGAAGGCAGTTTAAATAGTTCAGCACGGACTAGATGGGCCAAAGGGCCTATTTCTGATCTGTACTTTTCTATGACTCTTTATATACTAGAATATTGATACCAGAACTAATTCTAATAATTTGGCCTAAACTGCTATTTTTCCCCTTGCACAACAGATGTTGCCTGACCATCATCTTATTAGTCTGAGATCAAGTATATTTCAATAAAATCTAGCCTAGATACTGGAGAATACCATAATATTAGAATCCAAGTAGTCTGGCAAAAAGTCATGACCCATTTGGTGCTAGTCTCTAATATTGTTGAGCCCTGAAACTTTAGACGACCCAGAAGAGTTTGCTCCACCTGCCATAACAGTTTTGAGAACAAGTCGTTTAGAACAAAATGAGGGGGGATCTCACCAAAATCTACCGAATACTGAAAGGCCTAAATAGAGTGTAAATAGAGAGGATGTTTCCAAAAGTGGGAGAGTCTGGGACCAGAGGGAACAGCTTCAGAATACAAGAACATCCCTTTAGAACAGAGATGCTTAGGAATTACTTTAGCCAGAGCATGTTGAATCTGTGAAATTCATTACTACAGGTGGTTGTGGATGCCTAGTCATTGGGTATAATTAAGGTGGAGATTGATAGTATCTTAATGAGACCATAAGACCATAAAATATAGGAGCAGAATTCGGCTATTTGGCCCATCGAGTCTGCACTGCTATTTCATCATGGCTGATCCATTTCCCCCCTCAGACCTAATCTTCCTGCCTTCTCCCCATATCCCTTCATGCCCTGACTAATCAAGAATCTATCAACCTCCTCCTTAAATACACCTAATGGCTTGGCCTCTACAGCCACCAGTGGCAATGTAGTCCATAGATTCACCACTCTCTAGCTAAAGAAATTCCTCCTCATCTCCATTCTAAAAGGACGTCCCCCTACCCTGAGGCAGTGTTCTATGGTCCTACCATAGGAAACATCCTCTTCACATCCAGTCTATCCAATCCTTTCAACATTTGATAGGTTTCAAAGAGATTACCCCTCATTCTTCTAAATTCCAGTGAGTAGAGGCCCAGAGCCATCAAAGACTCCTCATATGATAAAACTTTCAATGTCAAAATAATTTTCGTGTATCGGTTTTGAACCCTCTCTGATGTCAGCACAGCTTTTCTTAATTAAAGGGCCTAAAACTGCTCACAATACTACAAGTGAGGCCTCACCAGTGTTTTACAAAGCCTCAACATTACATCCATGCTTTTATATTCTAGTCCTCTTGACATGCATGCTAACATTGTATTTGCCTTCCTCACCACCAACTCACCAAGCAAATTAACCAATAAGGAATCCTGTAAAAGGACTCCCAAAGCCCTTTGCACCTCAAATTTTTAAATTTTCCCCCAATTTAGAAAATCTATACTTTTATTTCTTCTAAGTGCACAACCATACACTTCCTGACACCGTATTCCATCTGCCACTTCTTTGCCCATTCTCCTAATCTGTCTAAATCCTTCTGTAGTCTCTCTACTTCCTCAACGCTACCTGCCCCTCTACCTATCTTTGTATCATCTACAATTTTAGCCACAAAGCCATCAATTCCATCATCCAAATCATTAATATATAACATAAAAAGAACCAGTCCCAACACAGACCCCTGTGGGACATCGCTACTTACTGGCAACCACAATCTTTATTCCCACTCTTTGCAACCTGCAAATCTGCCAGTGCTCTATCATGCTGTATTTCTTGTAAAATACTTTGGGCTCGTAGCTTGTGTGTAACACCTTGTCAAAGGTGTTATGAAAATCCAAGTACACAACATCCCCCGATCCCCCTATGTCTATACTACTTGTTATTTCTTCAAGAAGTTCCAACAGATTTGTTAGGCAAGATTTGCCCTTGTGGAACCATGCTGACTTCAGCCTATTTTATCATGTGCCTTCAAATACCCTGAAACCACATCCTTAAGAATCGACTCCAACATCTTCCCAACCACTGAGGTCAGACTAACTGGCCTATAATTTCCTTTCTTCTGTCTCCCTCTCCCTTCTTAAAAAATGGAGCGACATTTGCAATTTTCCAGTCCTCCAGAACCATGCCAGGATCCATTGTTTCTTGAAAGTTCATTACTAAAGCCTCCACAATCTCTTCAGCCACCTCTTTTAGAACCCTGGTGTTTCGACCAAGACATCTAGATCAGGTGACTTCCTACCTTCAGATCTTTCAGTTTCCCAAGAAACTCCTCGTTAGTAATGGCAACCTCAGACTCTTCTGTCCCTGACATTCTCAAATGTCCAGCATACCGCTAGTATCTACCACAGGGAAGACTGATGGGATATACTTATTCAGCTTGTCCGCCATTTTCTTGTCCCCCATTACTAGTTCTCCAGCATTGTTTTCCAGCAGTGCAATAGCTACTATTACCTCTCTTTTACACTTTATATATCTAAAGAAACTTTTTCTATCCTCTTTAATATTAACTACCTTACCTGCATATTCCATCGTTTCCTTCTTTATGACATTTTTAGTTGCCTTCTGTTGGTTTTTAAAATCTTCCCAGTCCTCTCACTTCTCACTAATTTTTGCTCTATTATATCCCCTCCCTTTGGCTTTTATAAAAGTTACTGGTGAACGCAGCAGGCCAGGCAGCATCTCTAGGAAGAGGTGCAGTCGATGTTTCAGGCCGAGACCCTTCGTCAGGACTAACTGAAGGAAGAGTGAGTAAGGGATTTGAAAGTTGGAGGGGGAGGGGGAGATCCAAAATGATAGGAGAAGACAGGTGGGGGAGGGATGGAGCCAAGAGCTGGACAGGTGATAGGCAAAAGGGATACGAGAGGATCATGGGATGAGGTCCGGGAAGAAAGACAAGGGTGGGTGGGGAACCCAGAGGATGGGCAAGGGGTATGTTCAGAGGGACAGAGGGAGAAAAAGGAGAGTGAGAGAAAGAATGTGTGTATAAAAATAAGTAACAGATGGGTACGAGGGGGAGGTGGGGCATTAGCGGAAGTTAGAGAAGTCGGTGTTCATGCCATCAGTTTGGAGGCTACCCAGACGGAATATAAGGTGTTGTTCCTCCAACCTGAGTGTGGCTTCAACTTTACAGTAGAGGAGGCCGTGGATAGACATGTCAGAATGGGAATGAGATGTGGAATTAAAATGTGTGGCCACTGGGAGATCCTGCTTTCTCTGGCGGACAGAGCGTAGGGGTTCAGCAAAGCGGTCTCCCAGTCTGCATCGGGTCTCGCCAATATATAAAAGGCCACATCGGGAGCACCGGACGCAGTATATCACCCCAGCCACTTTTATGTGTGTTGAATTTCCAGCATCTGCAGAATTCCTGTTCTTTGGCTTTTATGTTGGCTTTGACTTCTCTCATCAGCTACGGTTATGTCATCCGAATATTCAGAATATTTCTTTTTCTTTGGGACATGTATATCCTGTGCTTTCCCAATTGCTTCCAAAAATTTCAGCCACTGCTGTTCTGCCATCATCCCTGCTAGTGTTCTCTTCCAATCAGTTTTAGACCTTAAGTTCACAAGACATAGGAGTGCAATTAGGCTATTTCACCCATCGAGTCTTCGCCATTCAATCATGGCTGAACCTTTTATCCCCTCCTCAGCTTCACTCCCCAGCCTTCTTCCCGTAACCTTTGATGCTGACAAGACCATAAGACACATTTTTGTCAGGTCTTTTCTCAAGCCTCTGCCATTACCTTTACTCCACTGTAATGCTTTAGCTTCTCCTTCTGAAATTTGAGGGTTAATTCTATCATACTATAATCACTTTCCCCTAAGGGTTCCTTTACCATAAGCTCTCTAATCAATTCCGATTCATTGCACAATACCCAATCCAGAACAGCTGATCCCCTAGTGGGCTCAATCATGAGCTGCTCCAAAAAAATCAATCTCACAGGCATTCTATAAATTGCCCCTCTTGGGATCCAGCACCAACTTGACTTTCCCAATCTGCTTGCATATTGAAATCCCCCATGTCTGTTGTAACATTACCTTTTTGTAGATTTGTAATTTGTAGACCACATCTTCACTCCTGTTTGGGGGTCTGTATATAACTCACATCACAGTCTTTATACCCTTGCCATTTCTTAGCTCTAGCCACAGCGATTCTACACCCTCTGATTCTGCCCCACCTCTTTCTAACGATTTGATTTCATTTTTTTAACCAACAGTCACGCCAGTCCGTCTGCCTACCTTTCTGTTTCTTTGGATACAAGTAAGGGTGTCAAAGATCACGGGGAGAGCCTCAAACATGAGAAAATCTGCTCAAGCATTTTATGTGTAATAAACATCAATTGCTCGAATTTCTGGTTAATTACCACCCCCCCACCCCGCATCACTATACCCCATTCCCGTTTCCCTCTCTCACCTTATCTCCTTACCTGCCCATCACCTTCCTCCGGTGCTCTTCCCCTTCCCTTTCTTCCGTGGTCTTCTACCCTCTTCTATCAGATTCTTCCTTCTCCAGCCCTTTATCTCTTTCACGAATCAACTTCCCAGCTCTTTACTTCACCTCCCCTCTCTCCCAGTTTCATCTTTCAATTACCACCTTGTACTTCCTTCTCCCCCCCCCCCCCCCACCGCAACCTTCTTACTCTGATCTCATCTTTCCTTTCCAATCAAGATGCAGGGTCTCAGCCTGAAACGTCGACTGTTTACTCTTTTCCATAGATGCTGCCTGGTCTGCTAAGTTCCTCTAACATTTTGTGTGTGTTGAATATGGGGAGAAGCCAGGAGAATGCTGTTGCGATGGAAAATAAATCAGCCATAATTGAATGGCAGAACAAACTCAATGAGCCAAACAGCCTAATCTCCTCTTATGGCTTATGGAGTTATGACTGCCAACACAGGCAGTTTGTGAATGGAGTGGGTGGTCAGCAAATTTTAGATCCCATGTTTGTTCTAGAAATAGACACTGACTGTTCATTAACAGCCAAACATAAAACAATAGGATTCAATTTCCTGCACAACATTGCAATAAGAACATTACATG
Source organism: Mobula hypostoma (assembly GCF_963921235.1). NCBI lineage: Eukaryota > Metazoa > Chordata > Chondrichthyes > Myliobatiformes > Myliobatidae > Mobula > Mobula hypostoma. Next base: position 935,616 of record NC_086115.1, read on the forward strand.
CAAAATGACAAAGTAGTGAAAAATATTCCATGGAATTTCCAGTAAGCTGTTAACTGCAAAAACTATCACAACACTCACTTTGTCACTTGCCAAACAACAGTGGTTCAGGTTCACTGAAAAGAAGATGTGATGATCCATGTTCAAACTCCAAACTGGATTTGCCAGTTTCCAGACTCATCTCATTACACGCTCTGAAGGAACAACACTTAAGAATATGCCTCGTGAGCATGGAAGTTAAAAGCAGCTTCACATTATCACTTAAGGTTCTGCATCATTATCCTGGTGTAAACTGCCATAGCACAAAGTCCAGTGAGCAATAAATGGAGCAGGTTATTTACCTTTGATTGCTCAAGCATGGAATTATAAACCAGACCAATTAGAACAAATCCATTGTGACTCCTTTGTTATACCCTAGCACCATTGGTATTAAAGCCTTGCATATGTCAATAAACTCACTAATACACACTCAATGGCCACTCTATTAGCTACCTCCTAACAAAGGGATGCTCGTGGTTTTCCGCTGCTGCGGCCTATCCACTTCAAGATGTGACACACTATGCATTCAGAGATAATGTATAATAATTATTACAGTAATAAAATTATAAATTGCTATAAGTATAAAAATAAATTAAACAAGTAGTGCACAAAGAGAGAGAAATAAATGCTGAGGAAGTGTTCATGGGTTCCATTTCCATTCAGAAATCTGCTGGCAAAGGGGGAGGAAACTGCTCCTGAATCATTGAATGTGTGTCTTCAGGCTCCTGCACCCCACCTTGATGGTAGCAATGAGGAGAGGGCATGTCCTGTGTGATGGAGATTCTAAAAGATGGATGTGCCTTTTTGAGTACTAATGAATACCCTGCCACCACCGAGATTCGGGACTCGATAGATAGAGGTACAGATAGGAGGTTCCATGGTCGTGATAGAGAATCCAGGATGGTTTGTTGTCTCCCGGGTGCCAGGGTCAAGGATGTCTCTGATCGCTTGCATGACATTCTGAAGTGGGAGGGAGATCAGCCAGATGTCGTGGTGCACATCGGTACCAATGACATAGCAAGGAAGAGTGAGGAGGTCCTGGAGAGTGAGTATAGAGAGCTTGGTAGGAAGTTGAAAATCAGGCCCTCGAGGGTGGTAATCTCAGGATTGCTACCTGTGCTACGTGCCAGTGAGGGTAGGAATAGGATGCTCTGGAGGATGAACAAGTGGCTGAGTAACTGGTGTAGGGGGGCAGGGTTTCAGATTTCAGGATCATTGGGACCTCTTCTGGGGCAGGTGGGACCTATACAAGAGAGACAGGTTACACTTGAACTACAGGGGGACCAATATCCTTTCAGGGAGGTTTGTTAGTGCTATTGGGGAGGCTTTAAACTAGATTTACAGGGGGATGGGAACCAGAGTGCCAGAGCTGACAGTGTGGCTGGGCTGAAAATAAATGATGTTAAAAGTTCAAGCAAATCCGCTAATAGAAAGGTTGTGAGTGGTGGTAAAAATCTTCTGAGGTGTATATATTTCAATGCTAGGAATATTGCGGGGAAGGTGGATGAGTTGAGGGTGTGGATTGACACGTGGAATTATGACGTTATAGCAATTAGTGAAACTTGGCTACAGGAGGGGCAGGACTGGCAGCTTAATATTCCAGGGTTCCGATGTTTCAGATGTGATCGAGGCAGAGGAATGAAAGGTGGGGGAGTAGCATTGCTTGTTAGGGAAAATATTATAGCAGTGCTCAGGCAGGACAGATTAGAGGGCTTGTCTACTGAGTCCTTATGGGTGGAGCTGAGAAACAGGAAAGGTATGGCCACATTAGTGGGATTGTATTACAGACCACCCAATAGTCAACGAGAATTGGAAGAGCAAATCTGCAGAGAGATAGCAGGCAACTGCAGGAAACATAAAGTTGTGGTGGTAGGGGATTTTAATTTTCCATACATTGATTGGGACTCCCATACTGTTAGGGGTCTAGATGGTTTAGAGTTTGTAAAATGTGTTCAGGAAGGTTTTCTAAATCAATATATAGAGGGACCAACTAGAGGGGATGCAATATTGGATCTCCTGTTAGGAAACGAGTTCGGACAAGTGACAGAAGTCTGTGTAGGGGAGCACTTTGGTTCCAGTGATCATAACACCATTAGTTTCAACTTAATCATGGACAAGGATAGATCTGGTCCTAGGGTTAAGGTTCTTAACTGGAAGAAGGCCAAATTTGAAGAAATGAGAAAGGATCTAAAAAGCATGGATTGGGACAGGTTGTTCTCTGGCAAGGATGTGATCGGTAGGTGGGAAGCTCTCAAAGGAGAAATTTTGAGAGTGCAGAATTTGTATGTTCCTGTCAGGATTAAAGGCAAAGTGAATAGGAATAAGGAACCTTGGTTCTCAAAGGATATTGCAACTCTGATAAAGAAGAAGAGGGAGTTGTATGACATGTATAGGAAGCAGGGAGTAAATAAGGTGCTTGAGGAGTATAAGAGGTGCCAGAAAATACTTAAGAAAGAAATCAGGAGGGCTAAAAGAAGACATGAGGTTGCCTTAGCAGTCAAAGTGAAGGATAATCCAAAGAGCTTTTACAGGAATATTAAGAGCAAAAGGATTGTAAGGGATAAAATTGGTCCTTTTGAAGATCAGAGTGGTCGGCTATGTGCGGAACCAAAGGAAATGGGGGAGATCTTAAATAGGTTTTTTGCGTCTGTATTTTCTAAGGAAACTGGCATGAAGTCTATGGAATTAAGGGAAACAAGTAGTGAGATTATGGAAACTGTACAGATCGAAAAGGAGGAGGTGCTTGCTATCTTGAGGAAAATTGAAGTGGATAAATCTCCAGGACCTGACAGGGTGTTCCCTCGGACCATGAAGGGGACTAGTGTTGAAATTGCAGGGGCCCTGGCAGAAATATTTAAAATGTCGCTGTCTAGAGGTGAGGTGCCGGAGGATTGGAGAGTGGCTCATGTTGTTCCGTTGTTTAAAAAAGGATCGAAAAGTAATCCGGGAAATTATAGGCCAGTAAGTTTAACGTCGGTAGTAGGTAAGTTATTGGAGGGAGTACTAAGAGACAGAATCTACAAGCATTTGGATAGACAGGGACTTATTAGGGAGAGTCAACATGGCTTTGTGCGTGGTAGGTCATGTTTGACCAATCTATTGGAGTTTTTTGAGGAGGTTACCAGGAAAATGGATGAAGGGAAGGCAGTGGATATTGTCTACATGGACTTCAGTAAGGCCTTTGACAAGGTCCCACATGGGAGGTTAGTTAGGAAAATTCAGTCGCTGGGTATACATGGAGAGGTGGTAAATTGGATTAGACATTGGCTCAATGGAAGAAGCCAAAGAGTGGTAGTAGAGAATTGCTTCTCCGAGTGGAGGCCTGTGACTAGTGGTGTGCCACAGGGATCAGTGCTGGGTCCATTGTTATTTGTCATCTATTTCAATGATCTAGATGATAATGTGGTAAATTGGATCAGCAAATTTGCTGATGATACAAAGATTGGAGGTGTAGTAAACAGTGAGGAAGGTTTTCAGAGCCTGCAGAGGGACTTGGACCAGCTGGAAAAATGGGCTGAAAAATGGCAGATGGAGTTTAATACAGACAAGTGTGAGGTATTACACGTTGGAAGGACAAACCAAGGTAGAACATACAGGGTTAATGGTAAGGCACTGAGGAGTGCAGTGCATTGATCTGGGAATAGAGATACAAAATTCCTTAAAAGTAGCATCACATGTAGATAGGGTCGTAAAGAGAGCTTTTGGTACATTGGCCTTTATTAATCAAAGTATTGAGTATAAGAGCTGGAATGTTATGATGAGGTTGTATAAGGCACTGGTGAGGCCGAATCTGGAGTATTGTGTTCAGTTTTGGTCACCAAATTACAGGAAGGATATAAATAAGGTTGAAAGAGTACAGAGAAGGTTTACAAGGATGTTGCCGGGACTTGAGAAACTCAGTTACAGAGAAAAGTTGAATAGGTTAGGACTTCATTCCCTGGAGCGTAGAAGAATGAGGGGAGATTTGATAGAGGCATATAAAATCATGATGGGTATAGATAGAGTGAATGCAAGCAGGCTTTTTCCACTGAGGCAAGGGGAGAAAAAAACCAGAGGACATGGGTTAAGGGTGAGGGGGAAAAGTTTAAAGGGAACATTAGCAGGAGCTTCTTCACACAGAGAGTGGTGGGAGTATGGAATGTGCTGCCAGACGAGGTCGTAAATGCAGGTTCTTTTTTAATATTTAAGAATAAATTGGACAGATACATGGATGGGAGGTGTATGGAGGGATATGGTCCGTGTGCAGGTCAGTGGGACTGGGCAGAAAATGGTTCGGCACAGCCAAAAAGGGCCAAAAGGCCTGTTTCTGTGCTGTAGTTTATATGGTTTCTATGGTTTTCAATTTGTCACTATGGCAGCAGCTGTTTACTTGTGCTGCAAAATACACACATTTTGAATTCTATTTTATTAACTCATTTACAGTAATATCTAAGTTTATGAGCTGTGTGTGATATATGTTTTGCAGGTGCACTGTGGCCTGGAAGAAAGCTGTTTCATTTGGTTGTATTTATGTACAGACAGATGACAATGAACCTGAACCTGAACTTGAGAAACTGCTCGGTGAGGAGATCCAGTGATTTACTTTTCCCTGCCTACATTCTGTTGTTGCCATCTTCACTCTCTAACTACTCCCATTGACTCATTAGTCAAATAATGCTGTTTATCGTTTGACCACAGTGGAGACAACCAGAATCTCAATAAGGTTTAATATGCCAAAGAGGGAACAAGTTGCTCCTGAATCATTGAAATCTTAATCATGATATTTGAGAAGGAGAAGCTAAAGTCAGATGTATTAGTATTACAGTGGAGTGAAGGAAATTACCAAGGCATGAGAGAGGAATTGGCCAGAACTGATTGGAAAAGCGTACAGACAGGGATGATGGCAGAGCAGCAATAGCTGGAATTTTTGGAAACAATTTGGAAGGCATAGGATATATACATTCCAAAGAAGTAGTATTCTAAAGACAAGGTGACATAACCCTGGGTAACAAGGTAAGTCAAACTCAACATAAAAGCTGAAAGAGAGGACATATAATAAAGCAAAATTTAGTGGGAAGTTAGAGGATTGGGAAGCTTTTAAATACCAACAGAAGACAAATAAAAAGTCATTAAGAAAGTAAAGATAGAATATGAAAATAAGCTAGCCAATAATATTAAAGAGGACACCAAAAACTTCTTCAGATACATTAAGTGTAAAAGAGAGTGGATATCGGACCATTGGAAAACAATGCTGGAGAGGTAGTAATGGGGGACAAAGAATTGATAGACGAACTGAGTAAGTATTTTGCATCAGTTTTCACTGTGGAAGACACTAGCAGTATGACAGAAGTTCCAGGTGTCAGGGGTCATTAAGTATGTGAAGTTACCATTACTACAGAGAAGGTTCTTGGGAAACTGAAAGGTCTGAATGTAGATAAGTTACCTTGATCAGATGGTGTACACCCCAGGATTCTGAAAGAGGTGGCTGAATAGATTGTGGAGGTATTAGTAATAATCCTTCAAGAATCAGTAGATTACTGAATGGATCCAGAAGACTGGAAAAGTGCAAACATCACTCCAAGAAGGGAGAGAGGCAGAAGAAAGGAAATTATGGGCCAGTTAGTCTGACCTCACTGGTTGGCAAGATGGTGGGAGTCAATTGTTAAGGATGTGGTTTCAGGGTATTTGGAGGCACATGATAAAATTGGCAGCAGTCTGTATGATTTCCTCAAGGGAAACTCTAGCCTGACAAATCTGTTGGAATTCTTTGAAGAAATAAGCAGGATAGATAAATAAGGATAAACAATCAAATGGTGAAAGACCTTGATAGATTGGATGTGGAGAGGATGTTTCCTCTGGTAGGTGTGTCTAAGACCACAGGACACAGCCTCAAAACAGAGGAGCGTCCTTTTAGAATGGACAGAAGGAGGAATTTCTTTCACCAGAGAGTGGTGAATCTATGGAATTCATTGCCACTGACAGCTGTGGAGGCCCAGTATTTATGTATATTTAAGGAAGAGGATGATAGATTCTTGACTGGGGTCAGGGCATGACGGGATACGGTGGGAGGGGGTGAAAGCAGGAGATGGGAACAAGAAAACAATGGATCAGCCATGATGAAATGACAGAGCAGTCTGAATGGGCCAAATGGCTTAATTCAGCTCCTACATCTAATGGTTTTATATCACCAGCATCTGTCGTGCAATTTGCTATCTTTGCAGCAGCAGTGCAATGCAGTGTAGTACCACTCCACAATCCTCTTTACAACTTAAAAGCTTCCAATGTTTTCTGTTTTTATTCAAAAAAAATATTCAATCACTTCTCTATCCAGGCTTCTTCCAGGGTTCTTATCTCAAATGAACATACCCCTTGCACGGAAAATTAGGACTTTCAAAAAGCAATAAAGTAGTCTGATGCCAAAAGTAATGTCTGCTGTGTGCTCTTGGTTAAATTTCCACTGCCTTTTGCTTTCAATCTGCAAGGAAACTACATGCATTACAGCCTGTTCAAGAAAGTTAATTCCCCAGAGAGTAACTGTCAATTAGTATTTTACAAGTGTACTTTTACCTTATCTATAACACAGATAGATAAATCAGCTCAGTCCAGTTTATATGAGCAAGTGCAATGATACAGTGCAATGATAAACTTGCTTGCAGCAGCATCTCAGATTCAAACAATAAACAGAATATAAATGAAATATAAATTATACATAAAATTATACTATACAGGAAAAAGTAATGTGCATAAACAAAACAAAAGAAAGACGTAATTGAAAACAAGTTCAAGAGGTGGTCCGCAGTGCTCCATTGCTAAGGTAAGAAGCTAATGGTTATGGGAGAGTAGATGCTTTTGAACCTGGTGGTGTGGAATTTCAGGCTTCTGTACCTCATGCCTGATGGTAGCAGTGAGAAAAGGACATGGCCTGGATGGTGAGGGATCTCTGACGGCAGCAAGTTTAAACAGATTCTCAAGCAAAACTTCTGGATATGATGCATCATTAAATGAATCCTTAATATCTCAACTTAAAAGAACATTTTCAGAAACTAAACAATGCCACAAGTATAATGATCTCTTTATTTTATTTGATATGTCAAAAAAAATTAACTTTAAATCAGTCATCCTTGCTTTCCTGAGAAATCTCTTCATTTCTCCACATTTGTACTCTTGCCCATCCCGTTTACATCCATCCATCAGCGGGTTGTGGTAAACCATGTATATAGGTTGTAACTGGGTTACCTGTCTGGACATACCTGGACATGCCCCTCTGCTGACTGCTCCTGTGGCTCCTCCCAAAAACTCCTGAATAAAGGCGATTGTGTCACTGCTCCTCCCACAGTCCAGGACAGACATACATCATGGACGTGGATCCATTTTACTGTTAATAAAAGACTTTTAGTATTTACTCTACTTCCAGTCTTTTGGAGTAATTGATAGTGCATCAATTTTATTAGCAGGATATTTAAAGCATGGAACACGTTCTGAGACCCGACAAGTTAGATCTCAACCCACAAACACCCGAAGCCGGAAACGCTTTCGAACTCTGGCTGGCCTGCTTCGAATCATACATGGAGATTGAAGTGACTGAGTCCACCGTGAAGCGTAGAGTTCTCCTCTCCAGGGTCGGTCCACAGGTCTACTCAATGATTAGAGACCAGCCGAGCTATGATGGTGCGATGAGCGCCCTCAGAAAACAATACCTGCAGCCAGTAAACACCATCTATGCACGACATCGCTTAGCGACGCAGCAGCAGCGGCCTAGGCAGTCGAGTGCTGAGTTCGTCCAGGCCCTACAGACACTCGTGCGGGCCTGCGATTGCCGGGGGCTGATGGCCGAAGAGCATGCAGAGCTCCTAGTAAGAGACCATACGACAAAGGAGCAGAAGTCAGCCATTCGGCCCATCGAGTCTTCTCCGCCATTTTATCATGAGCTGATGCATTCTCCCATTTAGTCCCACTCCCCCGCCTTCTCACCATAACCTTTGATGCCCTGGCTACTCAGATACCTATCAATCTCTGCCTTAAATACACCCAATGACTTGGCCTCCACTGCCGCCCGTGGCAACAAATTCCATAGATTCACCACCCTCTGGCTAAAAAAATTTCTTTGCATTTCTATTCTGAATGGGCGCCCTTCAATCCTTAAGTCATGCCCTCTCGTACTAGACTTCCCCATCATGGGAAACAACTTTGCCACATTCACTCTGTCCATGCCTTTCAACATTCGAAATGTTTCTATGAGGTCTCCCCTTATTCTTCTAAACTCCAAGGAATACAGTCCAAGAGCGGACAAACGTTCCTCATATGTTAACCCTCTCATTCCTGGAATCATTCCAGTGAATCTTCTCTGTACCCTCTCCAACGTCAGCACATCCTTTCTTAAATAAGGAGACCAAAACTGCCCACAGTACTCCAAGTGAGGTCCCACCAGCGCCTTATAGAGCTTCAACATCACATCCCTGCTCCTATACTCTATTCCTCTAGAAATGAATGCCAACATTGCATTCGCCTTCTTCACCACTGACTCAACCTGGAGGTTAAGCTTAAGGGTATCATGTACGAGGATGCCTAAGTCCCGTTGCATCTCAGAACTTTGAATTCTCTCCCTATTTAAATAATAGTCTGCTCATTTATTTCTTCTGCCAAAGTGCATAACCATACGCTTTCCAACATTGTATTTCATTTGCCACTTCTTTGCCCAATCTATCCAAGTCTCTCTGCAGACTCTCTGTTTCCTCAGCACTACAGGCCCCTCCACCTATCTTCGTATCATCAGCAAACTTAGCCACAAAGCCCTCTATTCCATAATCCAAATCGTTGATATACAATGTAAAAAGAAGCGGCCCCAACACGGATCCCTGTGGAACACCACTGGTAACCGGCAGCCAACCAGAATAGGATCCCTTTATTCCCACTCTCTGTTTCCTGCCAATCAGCCAATGCTCTATCCATGTATGTAACTTTCCCGTAATTCCATGGGCTCTTATCTTGTTAAGTAGCCTCATGTGTGGCACCTTGTCAAAGGCCTTCTGAAAATCCAAATATACAACATCCACTACATCTCTCTTGTCTATCCTACTTGTAATTTCCTCAAGAAATTGTAATAGGTTTGTAGGGCAGGATTTTCCTTTAAGGAATCCATGCTGAGACGCCTTCGTCATGGGGACCAGGTCAGTGTATGTGCGCCAGCGGCTGCTGGATCACGCCAATCTTACCTTATGTTTGGCGATTGAGCTGGCCGACACGCTGGAGGCCGCTCTGCACAACTCTGACGCTCTCCAGGCATGCAATCTTCCAACAGCCTCGTGGACACCGCAGACCCCGCAACCCGCCAGCGAATCGACCACGGCTGCTGCCGGTCACGAGTCAGCGAAGTGCTACTTCTGTGGACTCGAAAAGCACCCCCAGAAATGCTGCCCGGCCCGAGAAGCTACCTGCTCCAGCTGCGGAAAGAAGGGCCACTTCCCGAAGGCCTGTAAGTCCAAACCACGAGCGGGATCGAGCAGTGCCGCGTGCAAGGCATGGGGGTCGCCATCTTGCCTGCACGCCATCACCATGTGCAAGACATGGGGGCAGCCATCTTGCTCGGCGCCACCTCGCACCACCTACGACCCACGGGTGCACACCGGGCACCCCACCGCGCCGGACCAAGACAGCGACTCAACCCTGGCCTCTGTGACCCTCGACCAAAGCGCCCCCCATCAACTCGCAAGGTCAATGATGGACATCCTGGTGGAGGGGCACAGGACAAGCTGCCTGTTTGACACGGGCAGCACGGAGAGTTTTATCCACCCGGACACAGTGCAGCATTGTGGACTCGCGATATGGCCGGTAAGAGGGCCTTCTGGGTCGCATACAATGGACATCCGAGGGGGGGTTGTGTAGTGATGCTAGTGGTGCAGGGCACAGAATAGCGAGACTTTACATTACTGGTCATGCCTCAACTGTGTGCCCCTGTGCTATTGGGGCTCGACTTCCAGAGCCACCTGAAAAGTATGATGGGCCCCTCCCACCAATCACTGTCAGAAATCCTCTGTTTTGTAGGAATACGTCACATACCCCGCTACTGACCACACACACACACACCGACCCTCACATCCCACTCAACACCATGCCAACAGCCGCACTACGGATACCACTTGCGGCCTGTCCACTCTCAAGATCCCTCCCCCAACGCTGTTCGCCATCCTGACCCCCGACTGTAAACCTATGGCAACTAAAAGCAGGAGGTACAGCGTGGGGGACAGAGCCTTCATTAAGTCGGAGGTGCAGCGGCTGCTCAGGGAGGGGTCATTGAGGTAAGCACAAGTCCTTGGAGGGCCCAGGTGGTCGTTGTTAGGAACGGGGAGAAAAACAAGATGGTCGTAGACTATAGCCAGACCATCAATAGGTTCACACAGCTCGACGCGTACCCTCTACCTTGCATCGCGGATAAGGTCAATCAGATAGCACAGTACAAGGTGTACTCGACCATAGACCTAAAATCCACTTACCATCAGCTCCCCATCCGCCGGAAGGACCTCCCTTACACTGCCTTCGAGGCGGACGGCAGGCTTTATCAATTCCTGCGCGTCCCCTTCGGTGTCACGAATGGTGTATCTGTCCTCCAGAGGCCAATGGACCGGATGGTGGACCAGTGCCAACTGAAGGCCATGTTCTCATGTCTGGATAACATTACCATCTGCGGTCACGACCGGTAGGATCACAACAACAACCTCCGAAAATTTCTCCAAGCGGCCAAAGCTTTCAATCTCACCTATTACAAGGACAAGAGTATGCTCGGAACCACCTGACTTGCTATCCTTGGGTGTGTCGTGGAGAATGGAGTCATTGGCCCTGACCCCGACCGTATGCGCCTCCTGTTGGAACTCCCTCTTCCCAACACCCTCAGAGCCCTCATAAGGTGCCTGGGCTTCTTTTTATTTTACGCCCAATGGGTCCCTAACTACGCAGACAAGGTCCGCCCCCTGGTCAAGTCCACCACATTTCCCCTCTCAGCCGAGGCCCGCACAGCCTTCAGCTGCATTAAAGGGGACATTGCCAAAGCAGCAATGCACGCAGTGGACAAGCCCATTGTCTTCCAAGTAGAGAGTGACGCCTCCGACTTTACACTGGCTGCTACCCTCAACCAGACGGGAAGACTGGTGGCGTTCTTCTCCCGTACCCTTCAAGATCCTGAGATTCGGCACTCCACGGTGGAGAAAGAGGCCCAGGCCATAGTAGAAGCTATTAGGCACTGGAGGCACTACCTCGCTGGCGAAACATTCACCCTGCTGACTGATCAGCGCTCAGTCGCATTCATGATTAGCAAGCAACAGCAGGGCAAAATCAAAATTGATAAAATTCTGAGGTGGAGAATCGAACTCTCCACCTACAACTATGACATTATGTACATGCCTGGGAAGCTCAATAAGCCCTCCGAAGCCCTATCCCGGGGAACGTGCATCAGCGCGCAGATCGACTGGCTATATGCCCTACATGTAGATCTTTGCCACCCAGGGGTCACCCGGCTTTTCCACTTTGTGCAAGCCCGGAACCTGCCTTACTCCCTTGAGGAGATCAGGATGATGACCAGGGACTGCCAAGTCTGTGCAGAGTGCAAACCGCACTTCTACCGACCCGAAAAGGCACAACTAATCAAGGCCACCCGCCCCTTTGAGCGACTGAGTGTCGACTCTAAGGGCCCCCTTCCCTCCACCGACCGCAATGTGTACTTTCTTAACGTAATCGACGAGTACTCGTGGTTCCCCTTCGCCATCCCCTGCCCTGATACCACTACCACGTCAGTCATAAAAGCCCTGCACAAACTCTTCACTCTGTTCGGATACCCATGCTATATCCACAGTGACAGAGGGGCTTCATTTATGAGTGACGAGCTGTGCCAATACCTGCTGGCTAGGGGTATTGCAACTAGTAGGACCACGAGCTATAATCGCCAGGGGAATGGACAGGTGGAGAAGGAGAATGCCACTGTGTGGAAGGCCACACTCTTAGCCCTCAGGTCAAAGGGACCGCCGGTCTCCTGCTGGCAGGAGGTCCTTCCCGAGGCACTCCATTCCATCCGCTCCCTGTTATGCATGTCCACCAATGCCACCCCTCATGAGCGACTCTTTTCTTTTCCCTGGAAGTCGACCACTGGGACCACCCTACCAACTTGGCTGACATCCCCGGGGACAGTGCTGCTCCGGAAACATGCGAGGAGCAATAAATACTCCCCGATGGTCGAGAGGGTTCACTTACTTCATGCGAACCCCCAGTATGCCTGCGTGGTTTTATCTGATGGGTGGGAGGGCACGGTCTCCGTCCGCGACCTGGCGCCTGCAGGAGCACCGGGCCCCTACCCTGAACACTCCGTGGTGACTATTAACCCCGTACCCACCGATACATATACCCACGAGACACTGCGCACTCCAAGCCCTACACAGTCACCATACGACACTCCCATACCGGGCGTGACGCACACGCACGAGGGATTACCGACGCCTAACGTGCTGACACCTCAAGTCAGGCCGGAGCCAGCACAACTGCCATCGCCGGTGCAATCACCACCTGTGCTACGTAGATCACAGCGACGGACTCGACCGCCTGATAGACTTGACCTGTAAATATACTTGTTTTAAATATTGTCAGTCACTTCACCCCGCGGGACTCTTTTAAAAAAAGGAGGGGTGAATGTGGTAAACCATGTATACAGGTTGTAACTGGGTTACCTGTCTGGACATACCCCTCTGCTGACTGCTCCTGTGGCTCCTCCCACAGACCTCCGAATAAAGGCGATTGTGTCACTGCTCCTCCCACAGTCCAGGGACAGATATTCAGCATGGACATGGATCCATTTTACTGTTAATAAAAGCCTTTCAGTATTTACTCTACTTCCAGTCTTTTGGAGTTATTGATAGTGTATCACGGGTGCTATGTCTTCTTTTATGTTATGTTTGTGTCAGGTGCAGAAACAAAATTTAGAATTCTTAAAATTGCCCTACCTCTCTACAGCATTTTTAACCTTTAAGATCCCTTAAACATAAAGTCACTTACCTCGACTGTTGGTTATTCCTAATTATCACCTCCTATGATTGATAGCCAATTTCCTTTGATTGTCATTCACTGTGAATAGCCCCAGCGATACTATATAAATGCAAACTGTTGTAAATACAGTCAAACTAGGAGGTGCTTTACTGTGAATTGATGCACAATGAATGATAAAAACACATTCATGGAATCATATTTACTGAACTGTTGAGAAGCAATGTAATCTTTGCTTAATATACTGAAATGCTGAAGTTCTCTTTCCAGTTAGTTGGCCTTGAATTGCAGTTAGTTGAAAATATTTGCATGATATCATTGACCAACAAGTTGAGCAATGACTTTTAAATGCAAATCCCACAAAATGTAGTTACAGATGTTCCAAATGCTTTAGAGCAAACCATTGCTCTGTGTTTATTATGGATATACAGGTAAATAATACTGCCATGCAAAGCCTTAATTTATAACACTAGCCAAAGCTCATTTATTTTTTTATTTTGAACTTCATATTTTAATATAATTTCTGCACATGATTACTTTTGAATCTTTCAAAATACAATATTGTGCAGATAAGCAGTTGAATCATATTGATCACTGTAACAACCTCACTGCATTTGGAACATTATCTTTGCCAAGCAAAAGTTCAAAATCCTTTTATAGCTTCCTAAATTCAAAGAGATAAAATAGCTACAAGTCAAACAATCAAACAAATCCATTTTTTCGTAATCTTGAGAAAACTACATGATTAAGTGGTTGACCCCAGGAGTTCAGCAAGATGAAGGAATGAGCATAAACAAGTTTCTAAAGCATGGGCTGTCATGAAGAAGATTAAACATTAAAAGAGAAAAATAAATGAGTGCAACTTCTAATTTGTAGGTATGTTCATGCAAAAATGTTCTTGCACAATGTGGGTACATTGTAATTGGTAGAAGTACAATAATTTTATGATGTTGCAACTGTTTAATCATAGTTCCTGAATAACAGGGCAGACAAACTCATCCATCAACCAAAAGGTAGAGTGCATTGAAACTTAGAAATGCAACCAAACAGGACTAGTAAGTTACAAAAGATGGAAGTGGGGGCTGCTGAACAAATTGGTTAGAAATAATATGCCAGTAAAAAATACCAGAGATATGCCTGTATGAAGACAAAATTCAGCATGTTTTCAAGTTCCAACATATTTCTCTAGAGACACAAGAGACTGCAGTTTGAGGGGGAAAATACAACGTTCTAGGGTGACTCAGCAGGTAAGGCAACATTTGTAGAGGGAAATAAACAGTTGACATTACAGGTTGAGAATCTTCATTAGTCCAATAAGGGATCCTCATTCAAAGTAACAACAGTCCACTTCCCTCCACACATGCTGCTTGTTCCTCTAGTACTTTGATTTTCTTTTTAATCCCATAGAGTTATGATCAAACTTATTCATAAGTAGTGGCTTCAATTCATTTGTAGTGCATTGACATCTTCCAACTGTTGTGCAGTGGGTGAGGCTCTTTACATTAGCACAAATTGGAAAAACTGCCCCAAGGAATAACATGAGATATTTTTAAAAAAACACCAAAATGGGAACACTATCTCTATTTTGACTACTTTGCATATAATGATAATTTTTGCTTTAATTGTGTTCTTTATTGAACAATTTTGTACAATTCACATTTAATTGATGTTTTTCTTGTGATTGTTGTGTCCCTTGTGCCTGAGGTACTGCAATAAGTAACTTTTTCATTGCACCTGTGCATAAACATGACAATTAGTTTAACTCAACAAATTCTCACATTTATAACTGTCAAAGTTCAAAGGTTCAAAGTAAATGTATTATCAAAGTACATATACAAAGCTGAGACTGATTTTCTTATGGCCATATTTAATAAATCCATAGAATAACAACCATAACAGAATCAATGAAAGCCACAGCAACTTGGCACCCAAGCAGTCATTTTGGGGGCCTGAGGTATATCATGAAGAGAGGTGAGTCTCTCTACAATGCGCAATGCCATCATTGCCATTGCCTAAACGAGAGCAGTGCAGAGATCTTCATGCTGTTTTCCACTGATCACCCTCGGTAAACATTTACATTTACGGGGACTATAGGCAGGCTTATGGTGGAGTCTATGCTGTTTTGTACTGTAGTGTAAGGCCATCTTATGCAACTTTTCCCATGAAGTGAAAGACCAATTAGTGCTGAAGAAAGGATGTAGAATTTGTGACTTTCCTTTCAACTGCAAAAAAAGAACATAGAACAGTACAACAGCGGAACAGGTCCTTCAGCCCACAATGTTGTTCCAAACTTGCTAAAAAGTAAATCAACCCCCCCAAAACTAAAGCTTCCTACCCAAACCATGTCCCTCCATCTTCCTCACATTCATGAGCCTACCTAAACGACTCTTAAAAGCCTCAAATATATTTGCCTCTACCACCATTTCAGACATCCACCACCCTGAGTAAAAAATTTACCCCTCACATCCCCTTGAACCTACCCCCTCTCACCTTCAATGTATGCCCTTTGGTATAAGACATTGTTCCCCGGGAAACTCTCTGTCCACTCTGTCTATGCCTCTCAGATCTCCCCTCAGCCTCCACCACTCCAGAGAAAACAAACTAAGTTTAAGACCATAAGACATAGGAGCACAATTAAGCTACTTGGTCCGTCGAGTCTGCTCCACTATTCAATCATGGCTGATCCTTTTTTACCCTTCCTCAGTCCCACACCCTAGCCTTCTCCATGTAACTTTTGATGCCCATAAGACCATATGACACATTTTTGTCAGGTCCCCTCTTAAGCCTCTGCCATTACCTTCTCCTTCTGAAATTGCAGGGTGAATTCTATCATATTATGATCACCTGCCCCTAAGGGTTCTCTAATCAATTCTGGTTCACTGCACAATACCCAATCCAGAATAGTTGATCCCCTAGTGGGCTCAATCATGAGCTGCTCTAAAAAATCATTCTCACAGGCATTCTAGAAATTGCCCGTCTTACGATCTAGCACCAACCTGATTTTCCCAATCTGCTTGCATATTGAAATCCCCCATAACATCGTAACATTGCCTTTCTGTAGATTTGTAATTTGTAGACCACATCTTCACTCCTATTTGGGGATCTGTATATAACTCATATCACAGTCTTTACACCCTTGCCATTTCTTAGCTCTAGCCACAGTGATTCTACACCTTCGGATCCTATGTGTATTCGGTCTCTTGTGGTAGCACATGCCCTCTAAACCCCGCAACATCCTGGTAAAGCTCTTCTGCACCCTCCCCAAAGTCTCAACATCCTTCCTGGCAATATTCCAGATGTGACTGAACCAGAGTTTTATAAAGTTGCAATATAACCTCTTGCACTCAAAGCCTCAACTAATAAAAGCAAGCATTCCATAAATATAACCATCCTATCAACCCTATCGGCCACTTTCATGGAGCTAGGAGGGTAAAGTTCCCCATAACAACAACCCTGTTGTTCTTACACATTTCCTTAAACTGATTACATATCTGTTCCTCAATGTCCCTGTGCCTACTGGGAGGTCTGTAGTACAATCCCATCAGTGTGATTGCACCCTTCCTATTCCTGAGTTTCACCCAAATGGACTCAGTGTCTAACCCCTCCATTGTGTCTCTTCTGAGTACAGTTGTGATATTGTCCCCAATTAGTAGTGCAACTCCACCCTCTCTTTTGCTGCTACATGATTGGCTGATGGATATTGCCATTATGAGCAGGTGTACCTAATAAAGTGGCCTCTGCGTGTACTTTCCAGCAGAGTCCAGTTAAGTAATCATACCCTCTGCTGATACAACTGACACAGCTTGAACCAAAATGGACATCAGGAAAAAACTGAAGTGTTTTAAGAAGATGCACATTTGTTATAAAATTAAAACAGGTCTTCAATTTAGCTGATAATTTAAAGTCTTATAAATGATAAAATAACAAACTAGATTTTTTTCAAACCCTGTCAAAAGTTAATAAAGCTTTTACAAATGGTGAAAGGGATGCTATAAGGTGCAATGCAGCGTTGACACAAATACTAGTAGAGGAAATTAAGTTACTATAAAATGAGTAATTTTACTCAGCAGTTGCATTAGTGTAAAATTTACTGAATTTTCATTAATTATTCAGATTCAATTTATTTGCATTTTGCTAAACCTCCAGCTGGTTTATTATTACTCTTCTAGAGAATGCACCCTGAAAATGGTATTAAAAATTTACAGTGTTAGTTTACTGGCATCAATATGCTCAGTCACAAAAGCCTGGTTATTAACAACACTAGAGTTTCAGGGAGATGGGAACCAGAGTGCTAGGATAGATAGTGAAGAGATTGTGGAGACAGATGTGGTTAAGACCTCAGACAAGTCAAGGATTAAACTGTTGAGCATGAAGTGACTAATGTTCTAAGCGGCGTATATTTCAATGCAAGCAGTATGACAGGACAGGCAGACGAGCTCAGGGAATGGATCAACAGAATAATTATATTGCAGCCAATAGTGAGACAGTTGCAGGGGGTGCAGGACTGGTAGCTCAATGTTCCAGGGTTCCATTAATTTCGACGCAATATAGTAGGAAGGATTAAAGGGGTATTACTGGTCAGGAAAAATATCACAGTCAGTGTTCAGTCAGGACAAACTGGAGAACTCATCTAGTGAGGCATTTTGGGTGGAATAAGGAATAAGTAAGTGTTGGGATTCTATTATAGACCACCTAACAGTCCACGAGATTTAGAGGAGCAAATTTATAGAGAGTTTGCAGACTGTTGCAAGAAACACAAGGTTGTTTTTAATTTTCCACAGACTGTAAAAGGAATAGATAGGATAGAGTTTGGCAAATATGTTCAGGAAAGTTTTCCTAATCAGTACAGAGAAGTTCCAATGAGAGAGTGTGCAATACTTGATCTCCTATTAGGGAATGCGACAGGACAGGTGACAGAAGTTTGTGTAAGTGATCCTAATGCCATTAGTTTCAAAGTAAATTTGGTAAAAGATACGTCTGGTCTGCGAGTTGAGATTCTAAATTGTAGGAAGGCCAATTTTGACAGTACCAGAAGGAATCTGGTAAGTGTGAACTGGTACAGGCTTTTTACTGGCAAAGGTATACATGGTAAATGGGAGATATTCAAAAGTAAAATTTTGAAAGTACAACACTTGTATGTGCCTGTTAGAATAAAAAGTGAAGATAATAGGTTTAGGGAACCTTAATTTTCAACAGATATTGAGGCCCTGGGTGACATACCAGAGGACTGTCAAATAGCTAATGTTCTTCCACGTTTAAGAAAATCTCTAAAAAGAAACAAGGAAATTATAGGCCGGTGAGCCTGACATCAGTTGTGGAAAAGTTGCTGGAAGGTATTCTAAGGGACCATATATACAAGTATTTGGATAGACATGGACTGATGAGAGATAGTCAGCATGGCTTTAGACCATAAGACCATAAGACATAGGAGCAGAAATAGGCCCATCGAGTCCGCTCTGCTGTTTTATTATGGCAGATCCCAGATCCCATTCAACCCCACTCACCTTAATGCCGCAAACAATCAGGAATCTATCAACTTCTGCTTTGAATGTACCCATGGACTTGGCCTCCACTGCAGTCCGTGGGAGAGCATTCAACAGATTCACCAACTTTTGGCAAAAATACCCACCTTAGCTCTGTTCTAAAAGGCCGCCCCTCAATTTTGAGGCTGCGCCCTCTAGTTCTGGATACTCCGACCAGAGGAAACATCCTCTCCATAGCCACCCTATCTAATCCTTTGAACATTCGGTAGGTTTCAATCCATTCGGTAGGTTACAGAGACTTAGACAGATTAGGAGAATGGGAAAAGAAGTGGCAGATGGAATACAGTGTCAGGATGTGTATGATCATGCACTTTGGTAGAATAAATGGAAGAGTTGACTATTTTCTAATTAGAAAGAAAATACAAAAATCTTGGTCCTTGTGCAGAATTCCCTAAAGGTTCATTTGCAGATTGAGTCTTTGTTGAGGAAGGCAAATGCAAAGTTAGCATTCATTTCAAAAGGACTAAAACATTAGAGGAAGGATGAACTGCTGAGGCTTTATAAAGCACTGGTGAGGCCTCACTTGGAGTATTGGGAGCAGTTTTGGGCCCTTAATCTTAGAAAGGATGTGCTGACACTGGAGAGCGTTCAAAGGAGTTGCAAAAAATTGATTCTAGGTTGAACGCTTTTTCATAAAAGAGCGTTTGATGGCTCTGGACCTGTATTCACTAGAATTTAGAAGAATGAGGGGGTGACCTAATTGAAACCTATCAAATGGTGAAAGGTGATAGAATGAATGTGTAGATCAGAGGACACAGGCAAAGAATACTGGGCCATTTTATTTTTAGAACAGAGATGAGGAGGAGTTTATTTAGCCAGAGAGTGGCAAATCTGTGGAAGTCATTGCCACAGGCAGATATAGCCAAGTCTTTATGTATATTTTAAGGCAGAGGTTGGTAGATTCTTGGTGGGTCAGGAAGTGAAGGAATATGGTGGGAAGGCAGGAGATTGAGGCTGAAAAGAAAAATAGATCCGCCACAATGAAATGGCAGAGCAGACCCGATAGGCCAAATGACCTAATTCTGTTCCTATATCTTATGGTCGAAGATCACTCAGCTGATCTTTAAGCAAATAAGCAGTAATCATCTGGGACTACATTAAGACCTGTCTTTCAATCTCTGATCCTTAAAAGGGATCAGAGATGAGACTGAATGTCTAATTAAATAGCCTCTTTAAAGTAACTTCATACCAACACAAACAAAAAAACAGATTAATCATATTAACCAAAAATCAGGCTAAACTACCGTATCTATACTCACAACACACTGGAGGAACTCAGCAGGTCAGGCAACATCCGTGGAAACGATCAGTCAACGTTTTGGGCAGGAACCCTTCATCAGGACTTAAGAGGAAAGGGGCAGAGGCCCTATAAAGAAGGTGGGGGAGGGTGGGAAGGAGAAGGCTGGAAGGTTCCAGGTGAGAAACCAGTAAGGGGAAAGATAAAGGGGTGGAGGAGGGGAAGCAGGGAGGGGATAGGCAGGAAAGGTGAAGAAGGAATAGGGGAAACCTCCCTCATGGTTCCCCCTCCTTGTACTACCCATTGTATTTTCCCCTATTCCTTCTAAATAACGGATGGGGTACGAGGGGGATGTGGGGCATTAGCGGAAGTTAGAGAAGTCAATGTTCATGCCATCAGGTTGGAGGCTACCCAGAGGGAATATAAGGGGATGTTCCTCCAACCTGAGTGTGGCTTCATCTTTACAGTAGAGGAGGCCGTGGATAGACATATCAGAATGGGAATGGGACGTGGAATTAAAATGTGTGGCCACTGGGAGATCCTGCTTTCTCTGGTGGAGAGAGCATAGGTGTTCAGCGAAACAATCTCCCAGTCTGCGTCAGGTCTCACCAATACATTACCACTAAGCATACCCCCCCAGCCTCCGGGTCCAACATATTATTCTCCGTAACTTCCGCCACCTCCAACGGGATCCCACCACTAAGCACATCTTTCCCTCCCCGCCTCTCTCTGCCTTCCACAGGGATCGCTCACTACGCGACTCCCTTGTCCATTCATCCCCCCCCCAGCCCTCCCCACTGATCTCCCTGCTGGCACTTATCCTTGTAAGCGGAACAAGTGCTACACATGCCCTTACACTTCCTCCCTTACCACCATTCAGGGCCCCAGACAGTCTTTACAGGTGAGGCGACACTTCACTTGGGAGTCGGCTGGGGTGATATACTGCATCCGGTGCTCCCGATGCGGCCTTCTATGTACTGGCGAGACCCAACGTAGGCTGGGAGATCGTTTCACTGAACACCTACGCTGTCCACCAGAGAAAGCAGGATCTCCCAGTGGCCACACATTTTAATTCCACATCCCATTCCCATTCTGATATGTCTATCCACGGCCTCCTCTACTGTAAAGATGAAGCCACACTCAGGTTGGAGGAACAACACCTTATATTCCATCTGGGTAGCCTCCAACCTGATGGCATGAATATTGACTTCTCTAACTTCCACTAATGCCGCACCTCCCCCTCGTATCCCATCCGTTATTTATTTATATACACACATTCTTTTTCTCTCTCCTTTTTCTCCCTCTGTCCCTTTCACTATACCCCTTAGCCATCCTCTGAGCGTCCCCCCCTCCCCCTTTTCTTTCTCCCTAGGCCTCCTGTCCCATGATCCTCTCATATCCCTATTGCCAATCACCTGTCCAGCTCTTGGCTCCATCCCTCCCCCTCCTGTCTTCTCCTATCATTTCAGATCTCCCCCTCCCCCTCCCACTTTCAAATCTCTTACTAGCTCTTCTTTCAGTTAGTCCTGACGTAGGGTCTCAGCCCAAAACATCAACTGTACATCTTCCGAGAGATGCTGCCTGGTCTGCTGCGTTCACCAGCAACTTTTATGTATGTTGTTAAAAACAGAGCAGACTGATTGCTTAACAATTATTTTTATTCCAGCCTCTTACAAAACTCATCTTAATCCAATGTTTTTGCTCACCACTCTTTGTGTGTAGCTTTTCATTCTGTTGTATTTCTTTGTTCCACTGTGAACGTCTGCACGAAAATTAATCTCGGTTCTAAGTTAATTAGAGATCAAATACGCATATGTCAACAACTTCTACTCTATGTACTTTTTCTTTGATACAGTACAAGAAAATTATTTTCCCTCAAAAGCTTAGTAATAATTCCCCCAAGGGAGAAACTCAAATACTAGAAAATATTTCTAGATTAAAGAGTTAGATTGTACTTTTCCAAATACTTTCTTTTCCATTTCATCCATGACTTACAGCACCTTTTCAGATCATCATCGGCTTATGTTGCAAATCATGATTCTTTGAAGGAATTTTATTGAGCTTTCCCAGGCCTCCCCATTTCTGTATTCCTTGATGTGATGTCAGGATTATCTTTGATTCTTTGATACTTCTTTCCTGCAAAACCCTGGAGCTAATTCTACAGACAGCGTGTCTCAGATTATTTTGATCTTGTCAATTACATATTTTTCTACCTCATTAACATTGAAGGTATAGTGTACAAAAATCACAATTATTGTCACCGACTTACGTTGTGAAATCTTGTCGTCTTGTGGCAGCAGTACAGTGCAAGATAAAATTACTTACATTCATGAGTTTAGCCTCATCGCCATTGGAGATTCTGCTAACAACAATGTTGTCATCAGTAGATTTTAAATGGCATTTCAAATGTGCCTAGCATAGTTAAGAGTGTAGCGAGTAAAGCAGTGGGCTGAGGTTTACCTGTGTTGACTGTCAGCAAGTAGATGTTATTACTGATCTGCATTGACTGTGGCTTCCCAATGTGGAATTCAGGATTCAGTTGCAGAGGGAGGAACAGAGGTCCACATTTAAATGATATTTAGACCACTACAGCCCATAATTTTATGTTGACCTTTTAACCTACTCCAAGATCAGTCCAACCCCTCCCTCCCACATAGCCCAGCACTTTTCTATCATCCATGTACCTATCTAAAAGTTTCTTAAATGCTCCTAATGCATCTGCCTCTACCACCACCCCGGCAGCATTTTCCATTCACCCATCATTCACTGTGTCAAACATACTTACTTCTGACATTCCTCCTATAGTTTTCTCCAATCACCTTATAATTATGCCCCCTGGTATTAGCCATTTCCACCCGGGAAAAAAAAATCTCTGGCTATCCACTTGATCTACACATCTTCTCATTTTGTACACCCCTATCAAGTCTCTCACAAGCTCTTTGACTCGAAAGACACTAGCCCTTGATCACTCACCCTGTCTCCATAAGGCTGGGTAAAGGATTAATCTACTTAGTTTTAATGTAAAAGGATTGAATCACCCTGTGAAAAGAAATAAGATTTCTGCCTATATTAAAAACCTAAAGGTACCCATTGTCTTTCTTCAAGAAACACATATACATAAGTGTGATAATTCACGCTTTTTTTTAAATCGATGGAGAGAATCTCATTTTCATTCTTCGTTTCAGGCCAAAGCAAGATAAGTTTCAATTCTCATAGATAATAAATCCCTTTGTTCAACATAAAGTAATTTCTGATACTAATGGGCATTTTGTTATAGTATCAGGGAAACTGAATAACAAAGTAATGGTGTTTGCCAATGTATATGCTCCAAATATAGATGACCCAGGTTTTTTTGCAGCGTTTTTTTTCATTTTTGCCAGATCCAAGTCTGTACTCATTGGTGATGGGTGGAGACTTTAATTGTTGCTTAGATTCAGTTTTAGATTGTTCATCTTTTAAACCAATGTTATCAAATAAATACTTTATACTTCATACTTTATTGTCGCCAAACAATTGGTACTAGAACATACAGTCATCACAGCGATATTTGATTCTGCGCTTCACACTCACTGGATTACAAATATTAAATATTAAAAATAGTTAAAACTAGTAAATATTCAAAATTTAGATTATAAATCATAAATAGAAAATATAAAAATGGAAAGTAAGGTAGTGCAAAAAAACAGAGAGGCAGGTCCAGAGATTTGGAGGGTACGGCCCACATCCAGGTCAGGATCCGTTCAGCAATCAATCAGCTGTGTTTATCAAATCTTTTTTAATGAAATGTGGCATTATTGACGCCTGGCGTTTTTTTCATCCAGTAGACAAGGAATATTCATTTTTTTCTCATGTTCTTCAGACATTTTCCAGGATTGATTATTTTTTATTGATAGCCAAATGATTCCATTAGTTTGATCCTGTGAATATAAAGAGATTGCTGTTTCAGATCACGCTCCTGTGTTTCTATCTTTAAATCTTCCTGGTCTTCTTGAAACAAATAGATTTTGGCCATTTAATCTAAATTTGTTATCTAATAAAGATTTTTAAAGTTCATGGAGAGACAAATCACTTTTTTTTTTGAAGAGAATACGTTAGAGGAGACTTCTAGTCTTATCAGATGGGATGCTTTTAAGGCATATATTAGAGGACAAATTATTTCTTATACTGCAAGTCTTAAGAGAGAAGTGATTTAGCTCATCAGTTGAAACAGCTAGACCAAGAGTATGCCTTGGCTCCAGAACCTGCTTTATATAAAAGACGTGTTGAAATTAAAACTAAATATGACCTTCTTTTAACTTATCCAATTGAAACCCAACTCCTAAAGGATAAAAGTCAATTTTATATTCAAGGATTCATGATCCTGATCAAACACCAACATCCTTTTGTGAAGTGGGGTCAAGAGAAGACAACTTTTGAAAGCTTTGGGCATATCAGCTCAGGAAAGTGGTAAACCCCTAGATAGTGTTAAGGAGCAGAAGGACTGATGGATACAGATACATTGTTCATTGAAAGTGGAGACACAGTTGGACAGGGTGGTGACATGCTTGCCTTCATTGGTCAGGGCAATTAGTATAGAAGTTATATCATGTTACGTCTGTATAAGACTGCACTTGGAATATTGGTTGCCCTACCGTAGGAAGGATGTTGTTAAACCGCATTGTGTACAGGAAACATTCATGATGGTGAATCATGAAGGCTACAGAGTTAGAACTATAAAAGGAGAAATCAAAGGTTGAAACATTTTCCTTGAGCACCAGAGATCTTAGAGCAGGGGTTCCCAACCTTCTTTTATGTCGTGAATCCCTACCATTAACAGAGGGGTCTGTGAACCGCAGTTTGGGAACCCCTGTTATACAGGTTTATGAAATCATGAGGGCTGTAAAAATGGCGAATGGTCATGTTTTTCCCCAGGGTAAGGGACCTTGATACTGGAGGGCATATTTTAAGCTGAGAGCGTAGATATTTAAAATGGATCTAAGAGACAACTTTTTCCACGTCATCATCTCTGTCTACATTTATGACCGTGTGGCTGCCAACTATAAATTTGCTGATGACACCCACTGTTGTCAACAGAATCTCAGCTTTTCGAACATTCGCTTTACAAAACCTCGCTGTTACGAAAGAACTACATTAGTTACTTGTTTTTGCTAACAGGTGTTTTCACTGTTACGAAAAAAGGCAGCGCACGAAAAAAGCAGCGCGTGATAAAAGGCAGCGCATGTCCCGAGCAGCCAAGCTCCTCCCCCAGAACTGCATTCTAGCCGGCATTGCTTAAACACGTGCCTGTGAGCAGCGTTAGCAAGATGAGTTCTAAGGTATTGGAAAAGCCTAAAAGAGCTCGTAAAACTAGACATAATTAAGCGTTTTGATCATGGTGAACGAAGTAAGGACAAAGTGAGTTTGGCTTGTGGAAGTTGCCGATTGCATTGCCTCTGATCTGGGCCAACATTTACGTGCTGGACAGCACCTAATTAATTAACTTGTTTATTTCAGCTTTTTTCTTAAAGATGTGCTGGGTGTATCCCCGCCACTGCTGCAACACTGCATTCTTCGCGGATCAGTATCAGCCGGCGGTCTGGAGGTTGGGGACCACTGCACCACCCTAACCTCCGACGACTCAGCCTAACACACCATCATCAGTGTGCTCGGCACTGTCTTCCTAATTCTGGTAAGTGATACTACATTGTAATACATTATTTCTACTTTCTTTAGGCTGTGTATTTTTACGTGTTATTTGGTATGATTTGGCAGCTTCATAGCTTAAAGGTTACTGGAGGGAGTGTTTCTGCCGAAAGCGCTTGTGTGAGATTTTCGCTACGGAGAACAGTGCAGCAATGATTGTAGGAAAGTATTTCTACTTTATATAGGCTGTGTATTTATCATATCATTCCTGCTTTTACTATATGTTACTGTTATTTTAGGTTTTATGTGTTATTTGGTATGATTTGGTAGGTTATTTTTTGGGTCTGCGAATGCTCACAAATTTTTCCCATATTAATAAATGGTAATTCCTTCTTCACTTTACAACATTCTGGCTTACGAACCATTTCATAGGAACGCTCTACCTTCGGATGGGGGGGGGGGGCGGAGGAGACATATGGGCATATGGAACAAACTACCAGAGGAAGTGGTAGAGGTGCTTACGATTACAATGTTTAAAAGAGATAAAGGCAGGGATATAAATAGGAAAGGTTTAGAGGGTTTGGGCCAAAAATATTTCACAGAGTTAGACTGATCTTTTCCAAATCCTTCTTTTCCATTTCATCCATGGCATACAACATCTTCTCAGATCATTATCGGTTTGAATTGGAAGTCACGCTTCGTTTGGGGAATTTTATTCCCCCTTATTGAGCCAAATGTGGGGAAATGAGACAATCTTAAGTAGACAACTTGGTCGGCTAAAGAGCTTGTTTCCACACTGTGCAACTCCATGAATCTGAAACAAACTGATTAACGAGGGGTGATTGATAAGTTTGTGGCCTAAGAACCTAGCACATTTATTTTTCAACATAGTCCCCTCTTACATTTACACACTTAGTCCAGCGATCGTGGAGCATACGGATCTTGGACCTCCAGAAAGTGTCTCATCAGTTAATAACTCATCAGGGGTGATTGATAAGTTTGTGGCCTAAGGTAGAAGAAGATGAGTTATTAACTTCAAACTTTCTGTATAATCACTCAGAGAGTTGACCTGCATGTGCATGTAACGATAATAAAGAGAACTAACTATTCTATAGAACATAGAATAGTACAGCACAGTACAGGCCCTTCGGCCCACAATGTTGTGCCGACCCTCAAACCCTGCCTCCCATATAACACCCCACCTTAAGTTTCTCCATATACCTGTCTAGTAGTCTCTTAAACTTCACTAGTGTATCTGCCTCCACCACTGACTCAGACAGTGCATTCCAGGCACCAACCACTCTCTGAGTAAAAATCCTTCCTCTAATATCCCCCTTGAACTTCCCACCCCTTACCTTAAAGCCATGTCCTCTTGTATTGAGCAGTGGTGCCCTGGGGAAGAGGCGCTGGCTATCCACTCCTCTTATTATCTTGTACACCTCTATCATGTCTCCTCTCATCCTCCTTCTCTCCAAAGAGTAAAGCCCTAGCTCCCTTAATCTCTGATCATAATGCATACTCTCTAAACCAGGCAGCATCCTGGTTAAATCTCCTCTGTACCCTTTCCAATGCTTCCACAACCTTCCTATAGTGAGGCGACCAGAACTGGACACAGTACTCCAAGTGTGGCCTAACCAGAGTTTTATAGAGCTGCATCATTACATCGCGACTCTTAAACTCTATCCCTCAACTTATGAAAGCTAACACCCCATAAGCTTTCTTAACTACCCTATACGAGAGCTGTATAACTCATCTCCTTCTATCTTAGGCCACGAACCTATCAATCACCCATCTGTGGACACTTTCTGGAGGTCCAAGATCTGTATGCTCCACGACCACTGGAAATGTAGGAGGGGGCTATGTTGAAAAATAAATGTGCTAGGCTTTCTAAAACTGACTCCTCCTACCTTAGGCCACGAACATATCAATCACCCCCCATATTTTGTCATTGCTCTATATTGGAAGATGCCAGCATTTGGATGGGATAGTATTACGATCCACTTCTGCCCTCTCATTGAAAGATCCCAAAATTCAGAGTCTCTGTGTGCACAAGCCTATGGAGAACAGATCTGAGCCATCATGATTGTTTAGTTCAACCTTTTTGATTTATTTTTAATAGTAGTGATTTTATGCATGCTACTTTATTAATTTGTAAGTGTGATTTGTGAATTTGGATCCATGCTCACTCAAGCGGGGCCTTGAGGGAGACAGTCTTTAGGGTGGAGTTGCAGATGTGGACATAATCTAAGGCAACGTCACTGGGCCAGGACCAGAAATAACGGAATCTACTCAGATAATACCCATAAAAAATGGTGAACGCAGCAGGCCAGGCAGCATCTACAGGAAGAGGTACAGTCAACGTTTCGGGCCGAGAGCGAAGGGTCTTGTCCCAAAACATCGACTGTACCTCTTCCTATAGATGCTGCCTGGCCTGCTGCATTCACCAGCATTTTTTTTACAGGTGTTGCTTGAAATTCCAGCATCTGCAGATTTCCTCGTGTTTGCAAATCTACTCAGGTGACTGGCAATTACAAACTGAGACTGTTCTCTTCCTGGAGACACCAGTAATGCTAGAGGATCTCAGCAGGTCAAGTGATGTCTGCAGAAGAAATTAGACAGGTGATATCTTGGATGAAGACTCTTCATCTGCTCTGAAGAATAGAGGGGAGATAGCCAGAATGACGGTTAAAGGAAGGGGTGGAAAAGGAGCTGGCAAGTGATAGGTGGATGCAGGTGAGGAGGCTGAGGGGCAAATGGGGAAATAGAGTAGCCATGAGGAGAGAATGTAAATGGGTTCAGGAGCTTGGAGGTGGAAGTGATAAATTCCTAAACTGGTGATTAAACAAACACACATATTCCTGCTCAGTAAAATAAATACATCACAGCTGCTTCATTCTTGCCTTGCATGAGCTCACTGTCCAGTCCTATTCCTAAAACAGGAAATACAGTGTTTTTAAAGTGGACGCCTTAAAAATAACATCACAGTAGTCAAGTTGGTGGGTTGGTAATCAGGAAGAACTAGTAATGGCTGTTAGGGTAAAGGTTGCAAGTAATTCACAGACGTAGCAATACCTATTATCACTCATAATAATTTCCCTTGAATTCATATTGAAACGGAATTGCTTTAATGCTCCAAAAAAAAAGACAATGCAGCCAAACTCTAGGCAAATGAAGTGTTAGTAGGAACTCAGTGGGTAAGGAAGCATCTATAGAAGGAGTTGGGCAGTTGTCATTTTGGGCCAAAACCCTTCACCTGGACAGTCTCCAGGCAAAGCACTTGGCCTACAGCAGGGGTGGCCAACCTTTTACACTCCATGCGTCAATTTTTTCACTCACGAGTTCAGATGCACCATATGACTCTTGTACCCCGATTCAATTCTTGTAAAAATGTTAATATAGAACTCGTGCATGAAAAAAAATCGCATCTGAACTCATGCATGAAAAAATTGACGCATGGAATGTAAAAGGGTGGCCACCACTGGCCTACAGTAACTCTGCCCAATACTATTGTAATTCACCACTATTCATACTGAGGGTCTGCTTTGATCTGCAGCGTAGCAGGGTGGCATGTGGTATAGTGGTTAGCGAAGATCAGGGTTCAATTCTTATGTAAGGAGTCTGTATGTTCTCCCTGCGACATGTAGGTTTCCTCCCACATTCCAAAGATGTGAGTTAGGATTAGCAAATTGTTGGTGCCAGAAGCTTGCCTCCAAAAAGAGTTGACGACTCTTGTCAGCTGTCCCCAGCACAATCTTTAAATGGCTGGTCATTGACGTAGACAATGCATGTAACCACATGTTTTAAGTTATTGGTTCACATGTAACAAATAAAGTTGACCTTTTCCAATTTTTTTAATATTTCATAGGCAGACCCACACTCTATGTGAGCCCTTGAAGGAGTAGTGCAACAATTTGGTCAAGTTTATACATCAGAATTAAAATCAGAATCAGGTTTATTATCACCAGCATGTGTCATGAAATTTGTTAACTTAGCAGCAACAGTTCAATGCAATACATAATCTAGAAGAGAAAAAATAAGTTAAAAATAATAAAATAAAAAATAATAATAAATAAACAAGTAAATCAATTACGTATATTGAATGGATTTTTTTTTAAATGTGCAAAAACAGATATATGGTATATTTAAAAAAAAGTGAGGTAGTGTCCAAAGATTCAATGTCCATTTAGGAATCAGGTAGCAGAAGGGAAGAGGCTGTTCCTGAATCGCTGAGTGTGTGCCTTCAGGCTTCTGTACCTCCTACCTGATGGTAACAGTGAGAAAAGTGCATGCCCTGGATGCTGAAGGTCCTTAATAATGGACACTGCCTTTCTGAGACATCGCTCCCTAAATATGTCCTGGATACTTTGTACCCAAGATGGGGCTGACTAAAGTTACAACCTTCTGCAGCTTCTTTGGGTCCTGTGCAGTAGCCCCTCCATACCAGGCAGTGATGCAACCTGTCAGAATGCTCTCCATGGTACAATTATAGAAGTTTCTGAGTGTATTTGTTGACATGCCAAATCTCTTCAAACTCCTCATAAAGTATAGCCACTGTCTTGCCTTCTTTATAACTACGTTGATATGTTGGGACCAGGTTAGATCCTCAGAGATCTTGACACCCAGGAACTTGAAGCTGTTCACTCTCTCCACTTCTGATCCCTCTGTGAGGATTGGCATGTGTTCCTTCATCTTACCCTTCCTGAAGTCCACAATCAGCTCTTTCGTTTTACTGATGTCGAATGTCAGGTTGTTGCTGTGACACCATTCCACTAGTTGGCATATCTCACTCCTGTACGTCCTCTCGTCACCACCTGAGATTCTACCAGCATGGTTGTATCGTCAGCAAATTTATAGATGGTATTTGAGCTATGCCTAGCCAGATAGTCATGTGTATATAGAGAGTAGAGCAGTGTGCTAAGCACACACCCCTGAGGTGTGTCAGTGTTGATCATCAGCGAGGAGGATATTTTATCACCAATTCACACAGACTGTGGTCTTCTGGTTAGGAAGTCAAGGATCCAATTGCAGAGGGAGGTGCAGAGGCCCAGGTTCTGCAACTTCTCAATCAGGATTGTGGGAATGATGGTATTAAGTGCTGAGCTATAGTTGATGAACAGCATCCTGACATAGGTGTTGGTTGTTGTCCAGGTAGTCTACAGCCATGTGGAGAGCCATTAAGATTGCATCTGCTGTTGACCTATTGTAGCGATAGGCAAATTGCAATGGGTCCAGGTCCTTGCTGAGGCAGGAGTTCAGTCTAGTCATGACCAGACTTTCAAATCATTTCATCACTGTAATGTGAGTGCTACCAGGTGATAGTCATTAAGGCAGCCTACACTCTTTTTATTAGGCATTGGTATAATTATTACCTTTTTGAAGCAAGTGGAAACTTCCGCTCGTAGCCGTGAGAGGTTGAAAATATCCTTGAATATTTCCACTAGTTGGTTGGCACGGGTTTTCAGAGCCTTACCAGGTACTCCATCGGGACCTTCTGCCTTGCAAGGATTCACTCTCTTTTAAAGGCAGTCTAATATCGGCCTCGGAGACAGAGATCACAGGGTCATCAGGTGCAGCAGGGATCTTCACAGCTGTAGTTGTGTTCTTCCTTTCAAAGTGTGCATAGAAGGCACTGAGTTCATCTGGTAGTGAAGCATTGCAGCCATTCATGCTATTGGGTTTCTTTCTAGCACTGCCCAGATCTACTCTAGAATCTGGCAGTCGCTCATTCTCCATGCAGCACCACTGCAGCTTGCAACACAATTCTACATTCCCTAAATGTCTGTCTGCCCTAACAAATCTGTGCATGTAGTGGCATTGCTCAGAACATCCTCACAATCTTGTGCATATCACCAAAAATAAGAAGAATTAGATAACAAAACATTTTAAGAAACTAGATTTTTATTTTGGCTTGGCAGATATATATCTAAATAAGCATTCAGCTCTTGACAGAGAGCACCATTAAAATGCAAACCAACTTTCAGCAACATCTTTGCTGTGGTAATTTGCTTGTACAGATGACCAATGTCAGACGACAACATTTCCATGTTTAATCTTTTCCCCACAGTGCATCAAGATGCACTAAAGCCATTGTCTATGATATGCATTATATCATGGATGGGTTGAGAAGGAATAATAATGTGAGAAACGGGGAAAGATCACCACATGTAACGTACAAGCAGCCCAGTGGGAAGGTAGATGTTCACTGTATTTTGTCAAGTATGCAATGTAATCATTTTCAAGCATGCAAGTGTTTCAGACTTGGTAGATAAATCTGAAAATACTTGAAGGACTTTTTGATCCATCAGAGCATAAAACATGGGAGCAGAATTAGGCCAGTGGCCCATCGAGTCCATGCTGCCATTCCAACATGATTGATTTTTTTTAAATCCCTCTCCACCTCATTCTCCTGTCTTCTCTCCATAACCTTTGACACCCTGGCTAACCAAGAACCTTTGTTTAAATATATTCAATGACTTGTCCACCACAGACATCCATGGCAATGAGTTCCACAGTTTTACCACCCTCTGGTTGAAGAAATTCCTCATCTCCATTTTAAGTGGACATCCCTCTACTCTGGGGATGTGCCCTCTAGCCCTAGACTCTCCCACTGTTGGAAACATCCCCTCCACATCCACCCTATCCAAGCCTTTCGATATTAGATAGGTTACAATGAGATACCCCGCCCTCATTCTTTGAAACTCCAGCAAGTACAGGTCAGGAGCCATCAAGTGCTCCAAATATATTAACTCAAATCGTATTCCCAGAATCATGAACACCATCTGAACTCTCCACAAATCTCATAGTCATACTTTATTGATCCTGGGGGAAATTGGTTTTCGTTACAGTTGCACCATAAATAATTAAATAATAATAAAACCATAAATAGTTAAAATAGTAATATGTAAATTATGCCAGGACCAGCCTATTAGCTCAGGGTGTCTGACCCTCCAAGGGAGGAGTTGTAAAGTCTGATGGCCACAGGCAGGAATGACTTCCTATGACGCTCTGTATTGCATCTCGGTGGAATGAGTCTCTGGCTGAATGTACTCCTGTGCCCAACCAGTATATTATGTAGTGGATGGGAGACATTGTCCAAGATGGCATGCAACTTGGACAGCATCCTCTTTTCAGACACCACCGTCAGAGAGTCCAGTTCCATCCCCACGACATCACTGGCCTTACAAATGAGTTTGTCACGAAATCTGCCACGTCTTTTCATAGATAAGGGACCCAAAACTCCTCACAATACTCCACGTGTGGTCTGACCAAAGACTTTTAAAGCTTCAGCATTAAATCTTTATTTTATATTGTAGCCTTCTCAAAATGAATGCTAACTTTGCATTGTCTTCCTTGCCACTGATTCAGCCTGCAAATTAACCATTAAGGAATCCTGCAGAAGGACTCCTAAGTCCTTTTGCACCTCTAATTTTTGAATTTTCTCTCTATTTAGAAAATAGGCTATGCCTTTATTCCTTCTACCAAAGTGCATGACAATACACTTCCCTACACTATATTCCATCTGCCACTTCTGCAGACTCCCTGCTTCTTCAACACTACCTGCCCCTCCATCGATCTTTGTATCATCTGCAAACTTGGCAACAAAGCCATCCATTTATCAAAATCATGGACATAATGTATAACGTAAAAAAAAGTCCCAATACTGACCTCTGCAGAACACCACTTGTCACTGGCAACCAAACAGAATTGGCCCTTTTTATTCCCATTCTTGGCCTCCTGCTAATCAACTAATGTTCTATCCATGCTAGTACCTCTCCTGTAAATCTATAGGCTGTTATCTTGTTAAGCAGCCTCATGTGTGGTACTTTGTCAAAGGCCTTCTGAAAATCCAAGTAAACAACCTTTGCTGACTTTTCTTTGCCTACCTTGCCTGTTAGTTCCTCAAAGAATTCCAACAGATTTGTCAGGCAAGATTTTCCCTCAAGGAAACTATGCAGACATTGGCCTATATTATCATTTGGCCTCCAAGTATCCCAAAACCTCATTCTTAATAATAGTCTCCAATATCCTCCCAACCACTGAAGTCTGGCTAACTGGCCTATAATTTCCTTCTTAAAGAGTGGGTGACATTTGCAATTTTCCAGTCCTCCAGAATTATTCCAGAATCCAGTGATTCTTGATAGATCATTACTAATTCCTCCATAATCTCTTCAATTACCTCTTTCAGAACCCTAGGGTTTAGGCCATGGGTCCAGGTGACCTATCAATTTCCCGAGCAACTTCTCCTTAGTAATAGCAACTACACTCACTGCCGCCCCGACACTCTCAAATTTCTGCCATACTGCTAGTGTCTTCCACAATGAAGACTGCGCAGAGTACTGATTCAGTCCATCTGCTATTTCCTTGCCCCTCATTACTATTTCTCCTGCATCATTTTGCAATGGTCCAAAATCCATTCTTGCCTCTCTTTCGCTCTTCATATATGCAAAAAAAAACTTTTGGTATCCTGTTTTATATTATTAGCTAGTTTACCTTTACATTTCATCTTTTCCCTCCTTACTTTTTTTTTTAGTTGCCTTCTGATGGCTTTAAAATCTTCCCAATCCTCTAACTTCCTATTATTTTTTGTTGTGTTGTATGCACTCTCTTTTGCTTTGATGCTGTCTTTGACTTCCTTCGTTGTCTGTGGTTGCCTAATCCTACCTTTAGAATACCACTTCATCTTTGGCATGCAACTCTCCTGCACCTTCTTAATTACCGCCAGAAATTCTAGCCATTGCTGTTCTGCCGTCATCCTTGCTAGGAACCTTTTTGATCAACTTTGGCCAGCTCCTCTCACAGGCCTCTGTAATTCCCTTCACTCCACTGTAATAATGATACATCTGACTTTATCTTTTCCCTCTCAAAGTGCAGGGTGAATTCTATCATATTATGATCACTGTCTCCTAAGAATTCCTTTACCCTAAGCTCCCCTATAAAACCTGTTTTTCTATACAACACCAAATTGCCTTTCCCCTCGAAGGTCAAACATAAGCTGTTCTAAAAAGCCATCTCATAGGCATTCTACAAATTCCCTTCTTGGGATTCAGCACCGACTCGATTTTTCCAATCTACCTGCATATTGAAATTCCCCACAATGATCGTAATATTGCTCTTTCTACATGCTTTTTCTATTTCCTGTTGAAATTATATCTGACATCCTGGCTACTGTTTGAGGAGCTGATTATATCCACAAGGATTCTACACCTTCCAATCCTATTAATCTTTTAAGGATTTGATTTCGTTTTCACCAACAGAACCATCCCACCTTCTCTGCCGACCTGCCTTTCATCCATGGTGTACCTTTGGATTTTAAGCTCCCAACTATGTCACAGTGATGCCCACAAGATCATGCCTGCCAATCTCTAACTGCACTAAAAGATCATCTACCTTATTCCTTATTATGTGTGCATTCAAATATGTTACCATCAATCCTTTTCAATTTTGGCCCACATGTTACACTTCACCTCATCCCACTGACTGCAATTTTGCACTTTCATTTTGCCTGTCCATACCCATAGTCTCATTACATTGTATTGACTTGTATATCAACTGCCGGTCCTCAGCGCTATCATCGTGGTTCTCATTCCTCTGCAAACTTGGTCAAAACCATCCCTAACAGCTCCAACAAATCCTGCGCACTGGGATATTTGTCCCCCTCAGGTTCAGGTGTAACCCATCCTTTTTGTACAGGTCATACCTTCCCCAGAAGATATGCCAATGATCCTGAAATCTGAAGCCCTGCTCCCCACATCACTTCCTCAACCACTCATTCATCTGTACCATCTTATTCCTGCCTTGACTGCCACATGACACTGGAAGTAATCCAAAGATTACTACCTTGGAGGTCCTTTTCTTCAGTCTTCTCTTTGACTCTCTACACTCACTGCGCAGGGCCTCTCCCCTCTTTCTAACCATGTCATTGGTGCCAGTGTGCACTACGACCTCTGGTTGCTCACCCACCCTCATGAGAATGTTCTGAAGTCACTTTGAGACATGCTGGACCCTAGCACCTGGGAGACTACATACCATCCTAGCTTCTCTTTTACAGCCATGAATCTCCAGTGTGTCCTCCTAGCTACCGAGTCACTTATCACTACTGATTGTACCTTTCCCTACCGAGCCACAGAGCGGGCCAAAGTGCCACTGGCTTGGCTGCTGCTGCTATGCCCTGATAGACCATTCCCCTCCCCCAGCAGTATCCAAAGAGCATACATGTTGCTAAGGGGAATAGCCACACAAAAACCCTACAATGACTGCTTACTGGCCTCACTTCTCCTGGTGGTCACCTATCTATTATCTGAAGCCTGCACGTAGGGTGATCACCTCAAGAAAAGACTCATCTATGTTTTAACTCTCTAGGGTGGTCCTGGGTGCAATCAGCTCCTCGATTTTGTCAGTCAGCAGCTGAAGTTGGGAGCACTTTCTGCAGATGTAGTGATCGAGACCGTTAGGTAGCCTCAAATGCCACATCTCACAGGAAGTGCGTTCCACTGCCTGAACTGCCATCCTGCCTACACTTGTTATACCTCTAGTGTCTCAAACTTAATTTCTACCCTGTGTCTATCCTGATTCATTATCTGTTTCACTGGGTGGAATCTATTACAAACCCTTAAAATAACATCTGCCAATCAAAACCTTTTTAAACCATTGGTGTGATTTACATTCCTGATATCTGAAACCACTTTTTTCTCATTTATTTGTTGTATAATTACCGGAAGTTGAAGCACAGAACATCAAAGCAACAAGCCAGCTACTATATGAAAAAAATGTTTATATGGGTTCAAATTCAAAGTAAACTTATTATCAAAGCACATGTGTGCAAATACCATCCTGAGATATACTTCCTTGTGGACATTCACAGTAAATACAGAAAAATAATAATATCTGGTCAAACAGGGCTCCACAAAATCAAGAAGCAAGCTGGATGGATTAGGGAGGAAAAAAAGAATGCACTTAAACAATTAAAAAAAATATAAACCTCAAGACCATAAGATATAGAAACAGAATTAGGCCATATGGCCCAGCTAGTCTGCTCACCATTTCTTCATTGATGAACCAATTTTCTTATCAGCCCCAATCTCCTGCCTTCTCTCCATATCCCTTCATGCACTGACCAAACAAGAATCTAACAACCTCTTCCTTAAATATATATAGACTTGGCCTCAACACCTGCATGTGGCAAAGAATTCCACAGATTCACCATTCCCTGGCTAAAGATATTCTTTGTCATCTTCATTCTAAAAGAGCACCCCTCTATCCTGTAGCTGTGTCTTCTGGTCATAGATTGTCCAACTATAGAAAATATCCTCTCCACATCCACTCTATCAAGGCCTATAGCAATTAGATAGGTTTCAATGAAGTCACCCCTCATTCATCTAAATTCCAGTGAATACAGGCCCAGAGCCATCAAAGGCTCTTCATATGACAAGTCATTCAATCCTGGAATCATTTTTTCAAACTTTCTTTGAACCCTCTACAGTTCCAGCACATTCTTTCTAAGATAAGTGCCCAAAGCTGCTTACAATGCTCTAAGTGAGGCCACACCAGTGCTTTATAAAGTCTCAAAATTACATCCTCACTTTTGTATTCTTGTCCTCTTGAAATGAATGATAACATTCTTCAACACAGCCTCAAACTGCAAATTAACCCTTAGTTTTGTATTTTCACTCCATTTAGGGAATCCTCAGGTATTCTTACTTCTTCTACCAAACACCTGAAGTTACAGTAGGTATGCTTGTATTTATTGAGATACAGCGCAGAACAGGCCCTTCCAGCCCTTCAGACTGAGCCACCCAACAACTCCCAATTTAATCTGAACCTAACCACAAGACAATTTACAGTGACCAGTAAAGGAGAGATCATAAATGATCAAAGTAATATCCTATTACTTGTTTGCAAATTATATATAAAATTGCAATATTATGCATCTTGCAACTAATCACTTATACAAACCTCAACGTACTTACAGAAGAGCTGCAAGGATGAGAGAGGATGAAAAGGACAACTGATAATATATTCTGTCATCCTAAATCAAGCTCAGTGGAAAAGCAGAAATCTTTCATATTGTATTGATCACGAAAAAGCATTGGATTCTGTCCCGCACTCATGGTTGAGCAGAGGCTAGGGATTCAGATTTCCGGATCATTGTAACCTCTTCTGGGGCAGGTTTGACCTGTACAAAAGGGACAGGTTGCACTTGAATCTGAGGAAGACCAATATTCTTGCGGGCAAGTTTACTAGAGTTGTTGGGAGTGGCTTAAACTAATATGGCAGGGGATGGAAACCAGCATGATAGAGGTGAGGATGAGCCAGTAGGTTTACAAGTAGATGATGGGTGTAAACATGAATGTAAGGAAGGACAAACCAATGATTAGGTACAAATACAAACAGAGCAAAGAATTATATTGTACCATAGAGGCAAAATTCAAAAGGGCGAAAAATGTAGGACTAAAGTTGCTGTAATTAAATGCACGTAGCATTTGGAATAAGATGGACAAACTCATGATACAATTAGAAATTGGTCTATTTGGTGTTGAGTTGTGGCTGAAAAAAGACCATAGGAGATTAATGTCAAAGGATATACTTTGTAGCTAACGTACAGGCAGAAAAGCAAAGGTGGTGGTGTGGCTCTGTTGGCAAGAGGTGCAGGTGACAGGGTCTGAGAATGTTGAATCTTTGCAGGTGGAGTTAAGAAACTGCAAGAGTAGAAAAACACTATAGGAATCATATACAGCCTTCCAAAAATAGCCAAGGTATGGAGTTTAGATTGCAAAGAGAGCAGGAAAAGGAATGAAATAAGGATAGGGAGACTTCAATATGCAAGGGGATTGGGATAATCAGGTTGGTGTCAGATCGCAAGAGGGGTAATTGTTGAATGCCTAGAGATTTTTTTTTTAAGAGCAGCTGGTGCTTGAGCCAATTCAGGGAAAGGCTATCTTTGATTGGGTGTTTTGTAATAACCCAGATTTTCTTAGGGAGCTTAACGTCAAGGAACCCTTAGGAGGCAGTGATCATAATATTATTGAGTTCATACAGCAATTTGAGAGGGAGCAGCATAAGTCACATATATCAGTATCACAACGGAATAAAGGGAATTACAGAAGCATGAGAGAGGAGCTTGCCCAGGTGGATTGGAGGGGAATACTGGCAGGAATGATGGCAGAAAAGAGGTGGCTGAAGTTTCTGGGAATAGTTCACGGCACAGGATAGATACGTGCCACAGAGGAATTCGTTCTTAAACAGGAGGGGTAGGTAACCGTGGTTAACAAAGGAAGTTAAGGACTGCATAAAAGCAAAGGAAAGGAAATATAAGGAGGCAAAGGAGTGGGAAGTTGGAAGATTGGAAAGCTTGAAAATCCAAAAAAAGGCAACTAAAAAAGCTATAAGAAGGGAAAAGATGAAATATAAGGGTAAACTAGCCACTTAGATAAAGCAGAATACTATAAGCTTTTCAGTTATATAAAGAGTAAAAGGGAGGTGAGAGTTGATATTGGACCACTGGAAATTGATGCTGGTGAGGTAGTAATGGGGGACAAAGAAATGGTAAATGAACTTAATGGGTACTTTTCACTGTGGAAGACAACGGCAGTGAGCCAGAGGTCCGTGAGTGTCAAAGAGTAGCAGTGAGTGCCATTGCTATTAGAAAGGAAAAAGTACTAAGCAAACTGAAAGGGCTTAAGGTGGCTAAGTCACCTGGGCCAGAAAGACTACATCCCAGAGTCCTGAGAGAGGTTGCTGAAGATGGATGGATTGGTCATGATCTTTCAAGAATCACTTGATTCTGGCATGGTCCTGGAGGACTGGAAGATTGCAGGGGTCTCTCCGCTCTTAAAAGAAGTGGGGGAGGAGGCAAAAGGAAGGAAATTATAGGCCAGTTAGGCTAACCCCAGTGGTTGGGAAAGTGTCGGAGACTATTATTAAGGATGAGGTTTTGGGGTACTTGGAAACTAATGATAAGTCTAGGCCGGCATTGTTTCTGTAAAGGGAAATCTTGCCTAACAAATCTAATCTATTAGAGTTGTTTAAGGTAGTAACAAGCATGGTGGACAAAGGAGAAGCAGTGGATGTCATTTACTTGGATTTTCAGAAGACATTTGAAAAGGGTCCACACACGAGAATGCTAAACAAGGCGAAAACCTATGGCGTTACTGGAAAGCTAGGGCTATGGACAGCAGAATGACTGACAAGCTGGAGGCAGTGAGTGGGAATAAAGGGAGCCTTTTCTGGTTGGCTGCCAGTGACTAATGGTGTTCCTCAGGATTGGGACCGCTACTTTTCACATTGTTTGTCAATGATATAGACAAACGAAATTTATGGCTTTGTGGCAAAGTTTGTGAAAGATATAAAGATAGCTGGAGGGGTAAATAGTACTGAGAAAGCAATGCAGCAGGACTTAAGACAAATTGGAAGAATGGGCAAAAAAGTGGAAGATGGAATACAGTGTTGAGAAATGTATAATAATGCATTTTGGTAAAAAGATGAATAATACAGACTATTATCTAAATGGGGAGAAGATACAAATATCAGAGGTGCAGAGTCCTCATACAAGACTCCCAAAGGATCATTTACAGGTGAAAGGCAAATGCAATGTTGGCATTTATTTCAAGGGGAATAAAAGCAAGGAGATAATGCTGAGCCTTTATAAGACACTAGTTAGGCCACACTTGGAATATTGCCAACAGATTTGGGCCCATATTTCAGGAAGGATGTGTTGTCATTGGAGAGAGTCCAGAGGAGGTTCACAGGGATGATTCTAGGAATGAAGGGGTTAACATATGAGGAGCATTTGGCAGCTTTGGGCCTCAAAATTGAGAGGTGACCTTTTAGAACAGAGGTAAAGAAAAATTTGTATTAGCCAGAGCGTAGTGAAACTGTGGAATGTTCTGCCATAGACTGCGGTGGAGGCAAAGTCCGTGGGTATATTTAAAATGGAAGTTGATAGTTTCCTGATCGGTCAGGGATATGACGAAAAGGCAGGTGTATGGGGCTAAGTGAGATCCAGGATCAGCCATGATGGAATGGCCTAATCCTACCTCTATGTCTTATGGGCTTATCGACAATAAGGCAGACAAAAATTGTAAAAGGTGAATAGAGACTGAAGGTGTTACATTTGAATGTGCACAGTATATGGATTAAAGTAGATGTAGTACACTAACAGATTAGCATGTATGATGTTTTAAGTATCACTGAATCGTGGCTGAAAGGAAATTACAGCTGGGAGTTTAAAGTCCAAGGAAACACGTGGTATTGAAAGGACAGGCTGGTAAGCAGAGGGGGTGATGTGTTTCTGCTGGTAAAAAATGAAATCAAATGATTAGAAAGTGGTGACATCAGGTGTTGAATCTTTGAGGATACTAGTGGTCAGCTATTTTGGATTGGATGATGTGAAATGAACCAGAATTGATTAGAGAGCCAAAGGTAAAAGACCATAAGGGATAAGTAATCATAATAAGATCAAATTCACCCTGAAATATGAGGAGGAGAAGCTAAAGTTAGAAGTATCAGAATTACAGTGGAGTAAAAGGAATTACAGAGGAATGAGAGAGGAGTTGGCCAGAATTGACTGGAAAAGAACACTGGCAGGGATGAAGGCACAGAAGAAATACACCCGAAGAGAAAAAAATCATTCTAAAGGCAAGATAACACAACCATGGCAAATAAGATAAATCAAAGCCAACATAAAAGCCAAAGAGAGGGCATATAATAGAGCAAAAATTAACGGTAAGTTAGAAGATTGGGAAGGTTTTACATAGAACATATGTAAGGGGGTTTCGTCTCATGTTACTGTGTAGGCTACTTAAAATGGCTTCTTTGTTATGTTATACTTGGGAATGCTTCTTTGTTAAGTTAAACGCTGAGAAAGTTTTTGCGCTAGCAGCTTGTTTTGTGTTAGGCGGTGATAAGAAGATGTTACGAACCAACTGGGATAGTTGTTATGTTTTTGGTGTATTTGAAGATACTGTATGCACAGTGTTTTGGGGCAGAGGAGGGAGAGAGAGACAGAGGATGGACCAGGTGCTGTGATGTCCGCTAACGGGGTCGGGTCCCGAGGAGGGCGTTCGGCGAGGAGACAGACGGACCCGTGTGGAGCGTCTGGTCAACCACCGTTATTGGTCCCAGGCGGCCGATCGAGGTGGTCCAAGGGGTCGCAGGATGAAAAAGAAGGGTCCTGAGTTCCAACTGTTTGTGTACGAAGGGATTGAACTTTGATAAGTGTGGCACCTTTTACTTTCCTTTTATATTTTATTCTCTATTAATTATATAGTTCCAGTAATATCTATAAACTGTAAATCAATTAATCGTATCTGGTGTATTGTCTGTTATTTGGGCGGGGTGGGGTACATCACACAGCATCCACATAAACTATTTACCCAGTTTGGTGGGGCCGAGGGCTGTTTCCCTAGACGACAGCGAGCCGAGCGACCCTGAGGTTGGCCGGGGGGGGGCGCTACATTGTGGGGGCTTTGTCTGGGATTGGTTGAAAGTTTAAGTAGGCGGGCTGGTGACAGTGTTAGAGCTGTCAGGTTCTCTTACACCGTAGTGACAGCAGTCAGTTATTTGAAAGAGGGGGGAAAGTTTTCAGTGTGTCTTCTCTGGCTAGGAGGGCAGCTAAATTGCTTGTAGTGCCAGGGGGATCATTTCAGGGCATCAGCCCCTCCTTCCGTTGTTCAGCTGATCAGAGAGGGGTCGGGAAAATTAGTGGAGGTCCGTTCCCAGCAATGTACCAACAAACTTCCGAAAGGAAAAGACCCTATTCCTGAAGGCTTAGAGGGACCATGCCCCAGGGTGTCGTTACGGATAGAGGGAAGTGATGCTAAAGCCATCCTCAACCCTGGGGCGCAGGTCAAGTTGTTGTACAGTTCGTTTTACAACTGGTGTCTGAAGCATTTGCCCTTGACAACCACAAGGGCACCGGAGACTTTGGGTACCAGTGGCAGTAATTATCCAGAAGACGATGATTGGTTAATGACCCTGGAGTTCATGGGGGCATTGTCTGGGCACCCAGTGTGTCGAGTTGCTTCTGAGGACGTGTAGTAGCCTTGAGCTGGTACCGAATTTAAATGAGACCCAGCGGTGGTAAGGTCATTTCTCATCCTCCGTCACGCCAAGAAGAAAAGGCAGAGTTCACTCAACTGATTCTCAAAAGGTACACTCTCCAATCCTTGTAAATCTCCTCTGCACCCTCTCCATAGTATTTACATCCTTCCTGTAATGAGGTGACCAGAACTGAACAGTACTTCAAGCAGGGTATGACCAAGGTCTGATATAGCTATAACATTACCTCATGGCTCTTGAACTCAATCCTATGGTTGATGAAGGCCAACACACCTTATTAACAACACTGTCAACCTGCACAGCAGCTTTGAGTGTCCTATCGACACGGACCCCAAGATCTCTCATATCTTTCACACTGCCAAGAATCTTACCATTGATATTAGAACATAGAACATAGAATAGTACAGCACAGTACAGGCCCTTCAGCCCACATGGTTCTGCCGACCCTCAAACCCTGCCTCCCATATAACCCCCCACCTTAAATTCCTCCATATAAGTGTCCAGTAGTCGCTTAAATTTCACTAGTGTATCTGCCTCCACCACTGACTCAGGCAGTGTATTCCACGCACCAATCACTCTCTGAATAAAAAATCTTCCTCTAATATCCCCCTTGAACTTCCCACCCCTCACCTTAAAGTCATGTCCCCTTGTATTGAGCAGTGGTGCCCTGGGGAAGAGGTGCTGGCTATCCACTCTATCTATTCCTCTTAATATCTTGATTATCTCTATCATGTCTCCTCTCATCCTCCTTCTCTCCAAAGAGTAAAGCCCTAGCTCCCTTAATCTCTGATCATAATCCATACTCTCTAAACCAGGGAGGATCCTGGTAAATCTCCTCTGTACCCTTTCCAATGCTTCCACATCTTTCCGAAAGTGACGCGACCAGAACTGGACACAGTACTCCAAGTGTGGCCTAACCAGTGTTTTATAGAGCTGCATCATTACCTCGCGACTCTTAAACTCTGTCCCTCGACTTATGAAAGCTAACACCTCAAACTTTTATAACTACCCTATCTACCTGTGAGGCAACTTTCAGAGATCTGTGGACATGTACCCCCAGATCCCTCTGCTCCTCCACACTACCAAGTATCCTGCCATTTACATTGTAGTCTGCCTTGGAGTTTGTCCTTCCAAAGTGTACCACCTCACACTTCTTCGGGTTGAACTCCATTTGTCACTTCTCAGCCCACTTCTGCAACCTATCAATGTCTCTCTGCAATCTTTGACAATCCTCTACACTATCTACAACACCACCACCCTTTGTGTTGTCTGCAAACTT
The DNA here is from genome assembly GCF_963921235.1 of Mobula hypostoma. Lineage (NCBI taxonomy): Eukaryota > Metazoa > Chordata > Chondrichthyes > Myliobatiformes > Myliobatidae > Mobula > Mobula hypostoma. The sequence goes on from NC_086115.1 coordinate 979,387, forward strand.
GCCAACCCACCCTTCTACCCCCACATCCAGGTCGTTAATAAAAATCACGAAAGGTAGAGGTCCCAGAATCCCACAATCCTTGTGGGACACCACTAGTCACAACTTTCTAATCTGAACGGACTCCTTCCACCACGACCCTCTGCCTTCTGCAGGCAAGTCAATTCTGAATCCACCTGGCCAAACTTCCCTGGATCCCATGCCTTCTGACTTTCTGAATAAGCCTACCACGTGGAACCTTGTCAAATGCCTTACTAAAATCCATATAGATCACATCCACTGCACTACCCTCATCTATATGCCTGGTCACCTCCTCAAAGAACTCTATCAGGCTTGTTAGACACGATCTGCCCTACACAAAGCCGTGCTGACTGTCCCTGATCAGACCATGATTCTCTAAATGCCCATAGATCCTATCTCTAAGAATCTTTTCCAACAGCTTTCCCACCACAGACGTAAGGCTCACTGGTCTATGATTACCTGGACTATCCTTACTAACTTTTTTGAACAAGGGGACAACATTCACCTCCCTCCAATCCTCCGGTACCTTTCCCATGGACAATGAGGACATAAAGATCCTAGCCAGAAGCTCAGCAATCTCTTCCCTTGCCTCGTGGAGCAGCCTGGGGAATATTCCGTCAGGCCCCAGGGACTTATCCGTCCTAATATATTTTAGTAACTCAAACACCTCCTCTGCATTAATATCAACATGCTCCAGAACATCAGCCTCACTCATATTGTCCTCACCGTCATCAAGTTTCCTCTCATTTGTGAATACTGAAGAGAAGTATTCATTGTGGACCTCACTCACTTCCACAGCCTCCAGGCACATCTTCCGACCTTTATCTCTAATCGGTCCTACCTTCACTCCTGTCATCCTTTTGTTCTTCACATAATTGAAGAATGCCTTGGGGTTTTCCTTTACCCTACTCGCCAAGGCTTTCTCATTCCCCCTTATTGCTCTTCTCAGCTCCTTCTTAAGCTCCTTTCTTGCTACCCTATATTCCTCAATAGACCCATCTGATCCTTGCTTCCTCAACCTCATGTATGCTGCCTTCTTCCACCTGACGAGATTTTCCACCTTACTTGTCACCTATGGTTCCTTCACCCTACCTTTCTTTATCTTCCTCACCAGAACAAATTTATCCCTAACATCCCGCAAGAGATCTCTAAACATCGACCACATGTCCATAGTACATTTCCCTGCAAAAACATCATCCCAATTCACACCCGCAAGTTCTAGCCTTATAGTCTCATAATTTGCTCTTCCCCAATTAAAAATTTTCCCGTCCTCTCTGATTCTATCCTTTTCCATGATAATGCTGAAGGCCAGGGAGTGGTGGTCACTATCCCCCAGATGCTCACTCACTGAGAGATCTGTGACCTGACCCGGTTTGTTACCTAATCCCAGATCTAGTATGGCATTCCCCCTAGTCAGCCTGTCAAAATACTGTGATAGGAATCTGTCCTGGACACACTTAACAAACTCTGCCCTGTCCAAAGCCTTGGAACTAATCAGGTGCCAATCAATATTTGGGAAGTTAAAGTCACCCATGATAACAACCCTGTTATTTTTGCACTTTTCCAAAATCTGCCTCCCAATCTGCTCCTCTGTATCTCTGCTGCTACCAGGGGGCCTATAGAATGCTCCCAGTAGAGTAACTGCTCCCTTCCTGTTCCTGACCCACCCATATTGACTCAAAAGAGGATCTCATTACCCACCCTTTCCGTAGCTGCAATAGTATCCCTGACCAGTAATGCCACCCCTCCTCCCCTTTTCCCCCCTCTCTATCCCTTTTAAAGCACTGAAATCCAGGAATATTGAGAATCCATTCCTGCTTTGGTGCCAGCCAAGTCTCTGTAATGGCCACTACATCATAATTCTATGCATGTATCCAAGCTCTCAGCTCATCACCTTTGTTCCTGATGCTCCTTTCATTGAAGCAGATTATATTCTGTCTTCAAATTTGACCTACCAAAATGAACCACTTCACACTTATCTGGGTTGAAGTCCATCTGCCACTTCTCAGCCCAGTTCTGCATCCTATCAATGTCTTACTGTAATCTCTGACAACTATCCAGACTATCCACAACACTCCAAACCTTTGTGTCATCTGGAAACTTACTAACCCACCCTTCTACTTCCTCATCCAGGTCATTTATAAAAATCACGAAGAGCAGGGATCCCCACCCAGAACAGATCCCTGTGGAACACCACTGGTCACCGACCTCCATGCAGAATACAAACCATCTACAACTACCCTTTTCCTGTGTGGGTAAGCCAATTCTGTATCCACAAAGCAAGCTTTCCTTGGATCCCATGCCTCCTTACTCTCTGAAGGAGCCTTGCATGGTGAACCTTATCAAATGCCTTACTGAAATCCATATACACTACATCCACTGCTCTACCTTGAGCAATGTGTTTTGTTACATCCTCTAAGAATTCAAACAGGCTCGTAAGGCACGACCTGCCCTTGACAAAGCCATGCTGACTATCTCTAATCAGGTTATGTCTCTCCAAATGCTCATAAATCCTTGGGATCTTCAACAACTTGCCACCACTGAAGTCAGATCTATAATTTCCCTGGGTTATCTCTACTCCCTTTCTTGAACAAGGGAACAACATTTGCAACTGTCCAATCCTCTGGTACTTCTCCTGTTCCTATTGATGATGCAAAGATCATTAAAAGAGGCTCAGCAACCTCCTCCCTCACTTCCCACAGTAGCCTGGGGTATATCTCGTCCAGTCCCAGTGACTAATTTGACTTAATGTTCCAGCACATCCTCTCTCTTAACGTCTATATGCTCAAGCATTTCAGTCCACTGTAGGTCATCCCCACAACTGCCAGTCTTTTTCCCTGGTGAATACTGAAACAAAGTTTTCATTAAGTACCTCCGCTATCTCCTCCGACTCCATGCACACATTTCCACTATCACACCCGATTGGTCCCATTTTCACGTGGCTTATCCTCTTCCTCTTCACATACTTGTACAATACCTTCTGGATTTCCTTAATCCTGCTCACCAACATCTTCTCATGGCCCCATCTGGCTTTTCTAATTCCATTCTTAAGTTCCTTCCTAGAAACCTTGTAATATTCTCGAGCTCTAACAGAACCTAGTTTCTTGAACCTTCCATAAGCTTTTCCTTTCAACTAGATTTTCTGCATCCTTTGTACGCCATGGTCCATTAACCCTATCATCCTTTCCCTGCCTCAATGGAACATACCTATGCAGAACTCCATACAAATGTTTCCTGAACATTTGCCACATTTCTGCTGTTCATTCCCCTGAGAACAATGCTCCCAATTTATGTTCCCAAGTTCCTGCCTAATAGCATATTTCCCCCTACCCTAATTGTTTTCCCAAATTGTCTGCCTCTATCCCTCTCCAGCTCCTCCTGGTGAAGGAGATAAGAGTTGCAGTCATTTCCTCCAAAATGCTCTCCCACCAAGAGATCTGACACCTGACCAGGTTCATTTCCCAATACCAGATCAAGTACAGCTTCTCCTCTAGTTGGCTTATCTACATATTGCATCAGGAAACCTTCCTGAACACACCTAACAAACTCTACCCCATCTAAACCCCTTGCGCTAGGGAGATGCCAATCAACATGGGGAAAGTTAAAATCTCCAATCACAACAACCCTATTATTATTTCACCATTCCAGAATCTACCTCCCTATCTGCTCAATAACCCTCTTACTATTGGGGGTCTATAAAAAAAATCAACAGAAGGCAAGTAAAAAGTCATTAAGTAGTAAAAGATGGAATACGAAAGTAAGCAGGCCAATAATATTAAAGAGGATACTAAAAGTTTCTTCAGGTACATAAAATGTAAAAGAGAGATGACAATGGATATTGGAGCATGGTAAATTACCCTGGAGAGGAAGCAATTGGGAGGAAGCAGAAACAATAAAACGGTGGATGAACTGAGTATTTTACATCAGCCTTCACCGTGAAAGACACTAGCAGTATGCTGGAAGTTGCAGGTATCGGGGGCAGCAGTGTGTGAAGTTACCATTATTAGAGAGAAGGCACTCAAGAAAGTGAAAGGTCTGAAGGTCAATAAATCACCAGCACCAGATAGTGTACACCCCAGGTTTCTGAAAGAGGTGCTGAAGAAATTGTGGAGCCATTAATAATGAGCTTTCAAGAATCACTAGGTTGCTGAATGGTTCTGGAAAATTGCAAATGTCTCTCAAGTCTTCAAGAAAGGAGAGAGGCAGAAGAAAGGAAATTATAGGCCATTTAGTCTGATCTCAGTGGTTGGGAAGATGTTGGAGTCATTTGTTAAGGATGTGGTTTTGGGGTACTTGGGAAGCACATGATAAAATAGGCCAAAGTCAGCATGGTTTCTACAAGGGAAAATCTTGCCTGACAAATCTGTTGGAATTCTTTGAAGAAATAACAAGCAGCATAGGCAAAGGAGAATCAGTTGATGTTGTGTACTTGGATTTTCAGAAAGCCTTTGACAAGGTGATACACATGAGACTGCTAACAAGTTAAGAATAGGATGATGATGGTTCCTTTCAGTCAGTTAGTGGGGTTTGATATGTGCGTGAGGATAGCCCACTTCTCAGAAAGGAACAGCGTGTGCGTGAATGGATTTTAGGTGAATGGGGGTAGCACAGGTCCAGACCCACCCTCTTGACATCTCCTCCCGGATCTAGCGGCATGGTGGGGTCCAAGACGGCTGGGGGAAGTTCTGTTGCAGTGAATGGCCAGACCAAGCTTCAATGCAAGGGGTGCCCTTTCTGTGCTTCACAGCACGTGTTTGCTAGATGGCCGTTGACCCTACGAGAGGGTTCATCCACCCTTTGACAGGTCTTTTTTTTTCATCCTGCAGGGTGTCTGGCCACCCTCCTCACCGGGCAAGCCTGGTGGGGGAGCCGGTTTAGTCGCCGACCACCCGACCATGCAACAGGTAGCACTGGGTTACACGGTACCAGTAGCACTCAGACCAGTGACCTGACAGTCAAGAACCCACGGTATTACAGGAAAGATACTAGTATGGATAAAGAAGTGGCTGACTGCTAGAAGTCAAAGAGTGGGAATAAAGGGAGCCTTTTCTGGTTGGCTGCTGGTGACTAGTGGTGTTCCTCAGGTGTCTGTGTTGGGACTCATTCTTTTTACGTTATATATCAATGACTTGGATGATGAAATTAATGCCTACATTGAGAAGTCTGTAGATGATACAAAGACAGGTGGAGATTCAAATAGTTTTGAGGAAGCAGAGAGGCTGCAGAAGGACAGAGATTAGGAGAATGGGCAAAAAGTGGAGATGGAATACAGTGTTGGGAAGTGCATGGTCATGTACATTGGTTGAAGAGATAAAGGGTAGACTATTTTCTAAAAGGAAAGAAAGGTCAAAAATTGGAGGTGCAAAGAGACTTAGGAGTCCCTATGCAGGATTTCCTGAAGGTTAATCTGCAGGTTGAGTCTGTGGTGAGGAAGGCAACGGTGATGTTAACATTCATTTCAAGAGGACTAGAATATAAAAACAAGAATGTAATGTTCAAAGTTTCAAAGTACATTTATTGTCAAAGAATCTATAAATTATACAGCCTTAATCCTGTTTGTTTACAGGCAGCCACAAAGCAAGAAAACCAGAAGAACTCAATTAAAATAAAGGCAAACATCTGATACACAAACCATGCAAACAATAGAAGCAAGCAACAACATTCCAAACCAAAATCAGCCCTTAGATCTGAACCCCAGAGCAGTCTGGAGTAGGCCCAAAGCCTCAGTCCATCACATCAGCGGGCATGGAACACAGCAGCCAGGGCAGTCTTCATAGCCTCAGCGCCATGGAGAGAGGAATGAACATCTCGGGATCAGATTTCACCTCCAATCCCCACACCTAGTATATCTGGGCCGGCGTTTAAATTGCCCGAACAGCGTATTGTACTTCACACCAGGACCCGGGCACAGCTGCAGCGAAAGGCTCCAGACCTAGAACACACTGCTGAACGACTCGTTCCAGGTTCAGATTTCTCCGCCCTGCCCAAAGCTGCTCTTGATTTCTCCAAGTCAGCTCAGCGCATAGAGCAACCCAACCCCGCACCCAAACCAGCTGTGCAGCATCAAGACTCCTCTGCTTCAACTTCTTCTCTGCAAATGGCTCTCTCACTCTGTGTCTATTCTGCAATGTATCGGCATGGTTCATCCCTCGAATTTTCTCGCCTCTTCATTGTTTGTGGTGATAATTTACTACGTTACTTTAGAAAAGGTGTTAGTAGTATGTTTTTAATCAAATTTCTTGCCTTTTGAACTACCAGTGAGCTGTCACATGCATTCAGTATGACATCTTAAACCAGAATGTTGGTTCTTTATAAAGCACTGATGAGGCCTCACTTGGGAGTATTGTGAGCAGTTTTGGGCCATTTATCTTAGAAAGGATGTGCTGACACTGGAGAGAGTTCAACGGAGGTTCACAAAAATTATTCCAGGATTGAATAGCTTGTCACACAAAGAGCATTTGATAACTCTGGGCTTGTAATCACTAGATTTCATTTAATGTGGAGGAGGAGCTAAGGTGTTGCCAGAGGCTGGCTTCTTTAAGCTCCTTTGTGAAACAGCTTTATTTTTTTTCCTTTAATGACTCCATTTTCCTTTTCAAGGTGGCTGGGGTTCTGTTGTAGACTGTGATCTACAGCTGCACTCAAACCGCAGTTCTTTATGGAGGTGGTTCCCACTCCCAGAGCTTACTGACATGCACCTTCAGGGTAAAGCCCTGTGGGTGAATCAATTCCATGCCACTGTCGCTGTCTGAGGAGTTACAGGAAAAATGGAACACAACAAACAATGGATCAACTGTCGGAGGCCTCTACTCGGGCATGACGGGATACAGGGAGAAGGCAAGAGATTGAAGCTAAGAGGAATAATGGATCTGCCAGGATGAAATGATGCAGCAGACTCAAAAAGCCAAATGGCCTAATTCTACATGTATATCTTATGGTCTTATGGTGAATTAAAGTTCTTAATATACACAAACTACATCTAATACCTACAACATCTAATGAAACACTGGCATACAATAATCACCCTATCTATTAATAACCAAAAAAGAACAACCAGGCGTTAACAAAACAAACTGAGGCATATTCTAGGGTGACTCTTTAAGCCCTCTATGATTTTATCTAGCTTTAAACCCACTCTCCAATTTACTGAATTCGATGAAAATTGGGAGACAACCAAACAAATTAAACTTTGATACACCTTCTATACATGGATGATTTGAAACTATATGTTCCTTCCAATAGTAGAACTATTTTTTAAAGATATAAACATGAACTTTGGACTGGATAAATGCAGAACATTAAACAGAGAAATGTGTAGTGGAGCTAACAGAATACAAAACAGGAGGCAGAGGCAGAGTTCAACTGTTGTGGAACACTATAGGAGCCAGGAGCTCCAAATATGTAATGGTGATAACTCCCCAGCAACTAGAGTCCAGCCATCGTGGATGAAGAGGACCCCATGGATATGTGAAGATGGGGACCACGAGAAATGCCTAGCCAGCGTAGACTCCTTTCCTGGGTAATACCTTTTCTCTTCACTGACTGCTCATGGAGGGTCAGGAAATTCTAGTGGGTGCACACAGGTAGTTATTTTATGAACCCACGTGTTTTTTAGTTGTGGCAATAAAGGTTACCTGTTGGTAAATGAAGATTCTTTCCATGCCTCTCCGATCATTAATACAAGGGGTGAGCCGTGTAACAATATGCTGAAAAGGGTTATAAAAAATACCCACAACTGGAAAATTACTGGCAGTGATAATATTCTTAATTAATGGTATAAAAATTACTTGCCTTCATCTGTACCTAATAATGCATATCAACAACTTTCTTAAAAATCCTGAAAAAGTGCCTGAATTTTTGACAGAAGATAAAACTTAACTTTTATCTAAAGGAGAAATCACAAAGTATCTGTGAAAATATCATCCTATTACTTGTTTACAAACTGCATATAAAATTGTAACATCATGTACCTCACATCTAATCACCACTTATTTAGATAACCTCAATATACTTATAGAAGAGCAGAAAGGATGCCGTAAGGGTGTGAAAGGATGTAAAGGACAACTGATAATAGATTCTGTCATTCTAAATCAAGCCCGGAGGAAAAGCAGAAATCTTTCATGTTGCTATACTGACTACCAAAAAGCATTTGACTCTGTCCCACACTCATGGTTAAGAGAAGTTCTTAAAAAAATAAACTACACCCAATATTTGTGAAATTCCTTCAACATCTGATGACACATTGTGTACTATAATCACTCTATCTATTAACAACCAAAGAAGAACAACCACCGTTATCAAAATAAACCAAGGTATTGTCCAAGGGAACTTACTAGGTCCACTATGGTTCTGTCTAGCTTTAAACTCACTCTCTAATTTACTGAATCAGACAATAGGGTATCAAATCAGAAACAATGTAATGAGCCCTACCCTAACACACCCTCTATACGTGGATGATTTGAAATTATATGCTCTTTCATCAGTAAAACTAAAGCAATTAATTCAAATAGCAGAACTATTTTCAAAAGATGGTTTTGAAATGCAGAACATTAAACAGAAAAAGGTGCTAATAGAATACAAAACAGAGCAGCAGGATACAATACAACTGATAGATAAATGTGAAATGTATGTATCTGGGATTCAACAAGCAAGGAAAATAAATCATAGCATGATCTAGGAAAGACTTTTGACAGAATTTACTTCAAGCCTTAAGAAAATCTGCCAAACAAAGCTCAACAGTAAAAATATACCGAAGGCAATAAACACTTGCTATACCCATATTAATATATTTTTTGGCACAATATCTTGGTCTGAAACCAATCTGGAAAACTTGCAAAGAAAAATAGGAACTGAAATGACAAATGTCAGAAAACATCATGTATAATCGAATGCGCTTAGAATAACACTACCTAGGACAGAATGGGGAAGAGGAATAACAGTTATTAAAAATCTACAATCAGATATAAAACTTCTAAGGATATACTTTCATCAACAAAAACAGGATTCAGCAGTTCACACAAACATATGCAATTCTGATAAGTACACACCACTAAACTTAAATGAGAGCACAACCCAGAAAAATGAAGAAATTATCACTATTGAAGAAAAAGTTAACCATTTGAAGAGCATGACCATCCAGGGAGTCCATGATCTGAGCAGATTAGATGTTGACAAGGAAGCATCCAATGTTTGGCTCAGAGTTGGAGACAAGCCTTCTTTGTGGCAAAGCAGGACCAGATGGTTAAAACAAAAAATAACAAAAATACATAAAAAAAGACCAACAAATTCAAGATGATAGATGTAAAAAAATGCCAGGAAAATCCAGAAACAATCCATTACAGGACCCTGAGCAGTTTAACTCAATCTGATTACATGCACAAGCACAATCATGTGGCAGACATCATTCACCAAAATCTTGCTTTCAAATACAAACTCATAAACAAAATCATACCTTATTGTAAATATCAGCCTGATCCAGCTTTAGAGTCAGAATCCCACAAATTATATTATGACTGATCTGTTATTACAAATAGGACAATCCATTATAGCCATCTAGATATAATCATACTGGATAAACAAGAACAACTTACTTAACAGATTTCAAGCACCCACTACTTACAGAAATCAATAAGTGACAAACACCAGAAATATGCTGAACTATAGGAGGAAATTAAAAGACCATGGAACATGAACAGGGAACATTGTCCTGATAGTAATTCCTAAAACTGCTATCATCCCAAAGCACTACACAATAGCATTAAACAATTAGGGCTACACAGTAATATCTATGTAAATCTTCAGAAAGGCACTGTACTAAACACCACTAGAATAGTCCAAAAGTTTCTAGCAGTTGAGAAATTAGTGTACTTAGCTATGCCCACACCTCAGATTTTACCAGCTGAAGCTGAAAAAAAGTTTTAATATTTTTATTATAATAATAATAAATTAAGCAATAAGTATTGAGAACATGGGATGAAGAGTCCTTGAGTATGAATCCATATATTGTGGGAACAGTGTTGAGGTGAGTGTAGTTAGTGAAATTATCCCCTCTGGCTGAAAGACATGATGGTTGAGGGGTAACAACTGCTCCAGAACCTGGTGATGTGGGTCCTGAGGCTCCTGTACCTTCTTCCTGATGGCAGCAACAAGAAGAGAGTTCGATCTGGGGAGCATGGTTTGCAATTTAGTAGCTAAAAGTAAACTTGGTCAATGATTTCTCAATCACAAGATTCTGTGAGTGCATATTACAAGTTGTTGCATCCCTTACTCGCACAATTTATTTGTCACGTAGTTGTGTTCCTCACACAAACCTCTAATGGATCATGTTGCTCATCACGCAGCCATTAGGAAGATGTGCTGATGTCATCCAGCATGATCAGCACTTCGATGAAGCTCAACTAAAATGTGAGAACAGTCCTGGCTAAAATTGATTAATCCGCATATCTGAGAGGATAAGGAGCTAGAGCAAACAACTGTGGAGAACAACAACCATGCATCCTGATCTGATTCTCACCAGAGGCTGCTAAGCAGAATTTTAATTCTTTGCCTGCTTAGCAAGAAAACACAAATAGAAAAATATGGTTAAATGCACTGAACAAATGGCTAAGAGAGAGAGCACCTTAATAAGCAGACTACAGCAGTCAACACATTATCAGCATAACAGGCATAAATCAAGTGGACAGCCAGAGACCTTTTCCCATGACAGAAATGGCTAATATGAGAAGGCATAATTTTAAGATGCTTGGAGGAAAATATAGGGGAGATGTCAGGTATAGGGTTTAATTAATTACTTTATTTTTTTTAATACACGCAGAATGATGGGTGTGTGGATCACAATACCAGGGATGATAGTAGAGGCAGATACATTAGGAACATTTAAGAAGCTCTTAGATAGCCACATGGATGAAAGAAAAATGGTGGGCTATGTAGAATGGAAGGGTTAGATCAATCTTTCAGTTGGTTAAAAGGTCTGCACATCGTGGGCCAAAGGGGTTGTACTGTGCTCTAGAGTTCTATGCATTTAGGAATTAGCAATAAATGCTGGGCTTGCCGTGAGGCAAACTCCTGAAAAAGATCGTCTGAGTCAGGTAGACGGCCACATTTTACCACACAAGAGGGCAACCTGCAGATGAGGTAATTGCACACCGTCTTCCCTAGGGTTAGGGAATCAAGAACTAGAACAGAGGTTTAGGTTGCGGGGGAGAGAGTTAATCGAAAGGGGCACCTTCTGATAGATGCACCATCCTATCCCACTGCATCACAGCTCGGTAGGCAACTGCTCTGCGCAAGAACGCCAGGAACGCAGTGAACTGTGGGCAGAGCTCAGCACATCACGGAAACCAGCCTCCCCCCCATGGGCTCTATCTACGTTTCTCACTGCCTCAGTAAAGCAGCCAATATAATCAAAGAACCCTCCACCCACCCCAGATATTCTCTCTCCCCCAGCCTCTCCCAGCGGGCAGAGGATACAAAATCCTAAAAACACATACCACCAATTTCTATCCCACTGTTGAACAATATCCTTATAAAATGAGACAGTACCTTCACCCCACAGTCTACCACATCATGGCCATGCACCTTACTGTCTGCCTACACTTCACTTCCTCTGTAACTGTAACATGTTATTGTGTTCCTTCACACTACCTCAATGTACTGATGTGATGAAATGCTGTACAAGTGCCATGTCAAGCCATGTTTTTCACCATACCTCAGAACATCTGGCAATAAACTAATTTATCATATGGTGGTCCACATGGTTACTGAAAACAACGCACTTAATTCCCAGGACCAAAGGGAAGGAGGGTTCCCTAAGCAGAGGTGAATCATTGGCTTGTTTAGCTTGCAGGAGCATAGAAAGGCAAATGATGAAGGTCAAGCCTGCCACTGCCAAACAGATCTCTTGTTTTGCCTGTGACCATTCAACACTAGAATTTCACAGGAGCCACTGAGTCTTGTCCTGAAACTTTGCTTTTTCAGTTTTTGTTCATTTCAGTGAACCAGCACTGTAGCAGTTATACTTCCAAAGTACCTGATAGTTATCTCCTCCTTTCCCATCACCAAAACTATGAACATACTTTCCAGTAGAACAGCAGAGCTTCTTTCAAAGTAAATTTATTATCAAAGTACTTATCTGTCACTCCATGCAAACTGCGGAATATTCATTTTCTTGCAGACATACACAGTGGGACAAAGAAATTCAATGGAATCAATGAAAAACTACACACAAAGACTGACAAACAACCAATTTTCAAAAGGAAACAACCTGTGCAAATACAAACAGAAATAAATAATACTAAGAACATGAGTTGCAGGGACAGAGTTTAACATACTATGCTGCTCTCAAAGTGGTTTATAATGGGGAATGCAGGCAGAGAAAACAACTGGCACAAAATGTTGTTGTAACTCTGCAGGCCAGGCTATGGAACAGCTTGAGAGAAAACAACTGTTCAGTTTGCAAGTGTGACTCAACATTCTGCTCAGGTTTCACCTCCAACTTCCATCCATTCTTTCATTTATCTCCAACATTTTTCCAATGCAAGGTCGAGGAATGGATTTTCAATCACCAAATTAGGCTCTTCATAAACCTCTGGGCTCAATGAGGTAATCAATTTCAGGTGAGGAATTGTGCAATACCCATTTACAATCCCCCTAGCCTTCATCCCTCACCGCCACCCCCCCACCCCTGCCATTCAGCTGTAGGATTACACTATCAGGCAGAAGATGTAAAGGTCTCAAAACAAAACCCATCAAGCTCAAGGTCAGCTTCTATCCCACTGTTATGAGATTCATGAATGGTTTGAAGCTAAGATGAAATTTTGTCTTCACAATTAACATTGTCATAGTCCTTGCATCTTATTGTCTGCTCACTCTGCTGACTTCCTACTCTGCACTCTCTATAACTGTAACTCTCTATTCTGCACTCTGCTGTCTAGCTGCTCTGCACTCTCTATAACTGTAACTCTCTATTCTGCACTCTGCTGTCTAGCTACTCTGTACTCTCTATAACTGTAACTCTCTATTCTGCACTCTGCTGACTAGCTCCTCTGCACTCTCTATAACTGTAACTCTCTATTCTGCCCTCTGCTGACTTCCTGCTCTGCACTCTCTATAACTGTAACTCTCTATTCTGCACTCTGCCGTCTAGCTCTTCTGCACTCTCTATAACTGTAACTCTCTATTCTGCACTCTGCTGTCTAGCTTCTCTGCACTCTCTATAACAGTAACTCTCTATTCTGCCCTCTGTTATTGCTTTTCCCTTGCACTATCTGAACGTGGTTGCTACGGCAGCATCACAGTTCACACAACACTATTACAGCTCGGGTGTTCATGAGTTCGGAGTTAAGTTGGGTAAAGTGCCCTCCCATGGGATGCATAGGTTTTCTCTCGGGTGCAACAGCTTCCTCACAGTCCAAAGATGTACTGGGTAAATTGTAAATTGGCCTTTGATGAGGATTGCAGGTTTGTTGGTGCAGCACAGCTCAAAGGACCAGAGGGGCCGACTCCGCACTGTATTGCTACATAAATACATAAATAAATAAATATTGTACTGATGCTGTGACATGGTATGCAAAGCAAAGGTTATTTTAAACTATACTTTGGTACATGGGACAATAATAAACCAATTACTTATGGAACCATTCCTTCCACTATTAGTACTTTGTATTAGTATTAGTATTCAAATTTCTCCTCATTTCTGACCATCATAAGATGTAGGAACAGTATTAGTCTATTTGGCCCAATGAGGCCGCTCCAGCATTCAATCATGGCTGATTTATGATTCTTCTCAACCCCATTTCCCTGCCTTCACCCTCTGATGGCTTTATATTTCAAGAACCTATCAATGTCCACTCTAATATACCCAATGACCTGTCCTCCACAGCTGTCTATGGCAAAGAATTCCACAGATTCACCACCCACTGTCTAAATAAATTCCTACTCATCTGTTCCAAAGGGACGCCCTTCTCTTCTGAGACTGTGCCCTATGGTCCTTGACTCTCCCATTATTGGAATCGACCTCTCAACATCCACTCTATCTAGGCCTTCTAAACTTTGGTGAGTACGGGCCCAGAGCCATTAAACACTTAACATATATTTAACCTTTCATTCCCAGTATCATTCTTATGTATGATTATTCTGCCCTATGCCTTGAAGTTGCTTTCCTCCCTTCCATCCTCTCTGTATTTAAAAAATGTTATATCTAACAACCTCTGCAATCAGGGTAATGAATTTACATTAGAAAAGCTTCTATTTATTAGTGCTACCAGATCTGCTGAGTATCCCTGGTATTCTAGGTTTCATTAATTTCCAATTTCCAGTAATCTCAACACTTCAATATGTGCTAGTTGTGTCCAGGATGAGACACCTCTGACCTTATCCACCACGGTCAGAACGTCTGAACACAGTGTCATACAGCAGCAGCAACACACTGGCCCAACTCGTCTATGCCAACCAAGATCTCCCCTAAACTAATCCCATTTGTCCATGTTCGACCATATCTTTCCAATCCAAAGTGTTTTTAATTATTTTTATTCAGAGACACGGCACCCAATGAGCCATGCCACCCAGCATCCCACCAATATAATACTGACCTAATCACAGGATAATTACTTCTAATTAACTAGTACATCTTTGGAGTGTGGGATTCAACTGGAGCACCCGGAGGAAACTCACACGGTCGTACAGAGTACAAACTCCTTACAGACAGCGCAGAATTGAGCTCTTAACACCAACAGCTCAATTAATAATTATTAATGTACTTCATTTGCAGACAATCTACATATGGACCACCTGTGGGCGATTTGTCTCCCCCGGCTTCTAAAGAATCTTTTCCCTTTCACTCCAAACTTATGGCCTCTAGTTCTTGATTCTCTAACCCTGGGAAAAAGATTATGTGCATTCACGCTATCCATGCTCCTCAAGATTTTATACATCTCTATAACATCAACCCTTCATTCTCCTAAGCTCCAATAAATAAAGTCCTAGCCTATAGCATGCCCAAACTTACATCTGTACATTTTTGGATTGTATGTAGGAGGAAACCCACACAGTGATGGGGAGTAGGTACAGACTCCTTACAGACAGTTGCTGGCACTGTTGATTTCTGGCAATGTAAAACATTATGCTAACCACTACACTACCATACTTGTTCAACCTCGCTCCATAATTCATGCCACACGTTCCAGCAACATCACTATGGATCTGCTCTACCCTCTTTCTAGCTTAATAGCAAAGTTCCTGTAGCAAGTCTCACCAAAGTCTTTTACCACTGCCAAATAACATTCCCACTTCTACACTCAGGGCCCTGACTGATGAAGTCCAACATACCAAAAGCTTTCTTCACTCTAACTACCCGTGACGTCACTTACTATGTATTCTCAGTGGTCACTTTATTAGATACAGAATTAGAACGGCACGATCTTCAGCTTCTGTAGCCCATCCACTGCAAGGTTCGACATGTTGTGTGTTCAAAGATGCTCTTCTGCACACCACTCTTGTAACTCATGGTTGTTTGAGGTACTTTTGACTTCCTGTCAGCTTGAACCAATCTAGCCACTCCCATTAGCGAGGCCTTTTCTCCCACAGAACCGTTGATCAAAGGATGCTTTTGTTTATCACACCATTTTCCGTAAACTCTAGAGACTGTTGTGCATGAAAATCCAAAGAAATCAGCAGTTTGAGATACTCAAACCACCCCATCTGACACCAATAATCATTCCATGATCAGTCATTTAGATCACATTTCTTTCCCATTCTGATGTTTGCTCTGAACAACAATTGAACCTCTTGATCATGTCTGCATGCTTTTATGCATTGAGTTGTTGCTACATGATAGGCTGCCTTCAAGAGAACCACAACCTCGTTGTGGTTTGGAGTCTTGCATGCCTCAATGACCTAGAGAGCTGGAGTCAAGGCGTTATGCCTTGGTTCTCGGTATGGTCACCCATGCCAAACAGGTCAATAAATAGTGGACTAAGAGTAGTCCACCAGACCTCCATTTTCGGGGATTTGACTCAGGGTTAACAAACCTGACCGGTAAAACAAAATTGTTATGGAAACAGTAATGAAGAATCCTTCTGCTGTGGGCTGGCTGGTGGCGCAATGACATCAGTGCCGGACCCAGGAGCGCAGGTTCCCGGGTTCGAAGCCAGTCAGGTCCACTCCCGAGTATGCTTTCCATTCGTGCCGGGTTGAGTGTCGAGATCGCAACTCGACCTTGTAAAAATAAAGGGAAAAACACTGCGAATATGTCTGTGTGAGGAGTGGTGTGCCAGATGGTCTCTCTCTCACTCCGTGTCTTGTAAAAGACATCATCATGGACGCACACGCACAGATACGCACGCACATGCACAGACTCACACGGACGCAGGCAGACGCAAAGAAAAAGAATTCCCGAGAATCCACCCGGAACTTGCATGGCTGACAGTAGTGAAAACCAAGGAAGCTACTAGCACGATGAAGGAAGCCCTGAACACCACCAGAGATGGAGGATCTTAATTCCTGTCCTAAATACCAGCAGCATAACGGGCAGTACGGACATAATTAGTTGATTAGATATTAGCATTAACGAGGTGTACATAAAGGAGCCACTGATTATCTTTGTACCCCTAGCTCTCTCAGCTCTACAACATTCTGCAGAGCTCTGCCCTTTATATTGGTGAAGATGGTAACATCAACTTTTCAGATGAGTTGGTACAAACTGAAGTACAGACAAATGTAATTTGGATGGCTAAGTGGTTACAGTACAGGCAACCCAGGCCCCTGCCCCTGCCTGTAAGGAGTTTGTACATTCTCCTCGTGACCATGTGGGTTTCCTCACACAGTCTAAAGACGTACCATTTGGTAGGTTAATTGGCCATTGTAAATTGTCTCATGACTAGACTAAGATTAAATCCAGGGGTTGCTGGGTAGCATGGCTCCAAGGGCCTGAAGGGTCTGTTCTGCACTGTATCTCAATAAATAAAGGGGAAGCTACATTTGTTCAATAAGAGAACAGTATTGGAATTTTCAGACAGTCATCTAAAAGCAATCTCCATTATTTATCTTCGATGACAGATGACATTTCACAGTTAACAGCCTGTGGAGTACAGACAACAAACTTTTCGAACAATGGAAGTTTCAAAATCAATCTTCCCTTACTATCAGATATTCTAATTGTTCATTGTGCAGACCCGTGTCCTTATTGAAAACCTTTGCTCAGTACATAAGAATTCGCTCTTTATTTTGTCTGTGCTCCTGGGAGTTTTTGTTAGGACAATGAGCTCTCTAATTGGGTACCAAAGTTTAAGATACTACAACAATTTCAAGTAATTACTGATCATATGAGATTTTTTGAACCATATTTCAGTTCTTCAAGATAATCTTGATTCACATTACGAAGTGCTATGCATTCAGTTATTTTCTTCTATTTGAGGGCCGTGCCAATATCCAAGACAAAAATCTGAGGTGCAACTTTTCAGCTTATCCCTCAGAGAATCCAGAAAATTGATCTCAAAGGGGTTTTCTCATCCTCTGGCTTCTGTAAGCTCAGTTTTCTTTTTGCCACTGTGCTACAGCTATGGTGGTCATGAATTTGCAATATGCATCAGCCTCCCATTTATGTTCCATCCACCCAAACAGTGGCATACAGTTTTTGCCTACTACTGTTACTATATGGCTGCTTTCAACAGTAACCAAGGTATCCTCAGTTTTGTGCTTCAAATATTACATTGTCATGTTTAACACTGAAAGATAACATTGGTTTTATTTGTCACATGAACATCAAAACATACAGTGAAATGCATTGTTTGCATCCTAGCAAATCACTGAGAATTGTACTGTGCATCTGCAAGTGCATCCACTCTCTGCCACCAAGATAGCATACCCACAACTCACTGACCTTAACCAGATGTCTACAGAATGTGGGAGGAAACCAGAGCATCCAGAAGAAAGTATCACACACAAAATGCTGGAGAAACTCAACAGGTCAGGCAGCATCTATGGAAAAAGAATACACCATCAATGTTTCAGGCCGAAACCCTTCATCGGGTCATCCAGAGGAAAACCTTATGGTCATGGGGAGAACATTAAAGTCCAAACCCCAACAATCAGTGGTCGGTCACACTGTAAAGCGATGTGTTGGCATACCACCATGCCACCCTAACAGATCTTTGGTGGGGTAAGCAATGTGCTAAATGTGAAGAAACGCCTTAGTATTGACTCAAGGAGATGAAATGGTGAAGACAGAAAATTGCAATCTATAATCATTCAATATAATCCAGATTTCTGAAGTCATTTGATCCATTGTTTGTTTCAGATATACATACTTACATACTCATTTTCATATTGCTGCCCATTTCTCCCGGATGGGATTTTGCTCAGCCTGACACAACAATTGACATCTCCATTGCAATCTTCCTATTGAGTCATGTAGTCCATGAACACTGGAACAATGTGATAAACAACTCAGTGTGCTATAACATTTCAGTGGCAAACAGAGTCATACAGCACAGAAACAGGCCCTTTGGCCCAACTCATCCTATAATCCAATCCAATGTTCATGTTTTCTTATCCACATACCTGTTCAAATATATTTTAAATGTCATTATTTTACCTGAGTCAATCACTTCTTCTGCAAGCTAATTACATATATTCCCTAAATCAGAAGCAAGATTTCATAGAAACATAGAAAACCTACAGCACAATACAGGCCCTTTGGCCCATGTGTCCTTCCTTTAGAAATTACCTAGGGTTACCCATAGCCTTCTATTTTTCTGAGCTCCATGTACCTATCCAGGAGTCTCTGAAAAGACCCTATCGTATCCGCCTCCACCACCATCACCAGCAGCCAATTCACACTCTCACCAATCTCTGCGTAAAAAACTTACCACTGATATCTCCTCTGTACCTACTTCCAAGCACCTTAAAACTGTGCCTTCTTGTGCTAGCCATTTCAGCTCTGGGAAAAAGCCTTTGACAATCCACACAATCAATACTTCTCATCTTGTACACCTCTATCAGGTCACCTCTCATTCTCTGCTGCTCCAAGGAGAAAAGGCCAAGTTCACTCAACCATCAGGCATGCTCCCCAATCCAGGCAACATCCTTGCAAATCTCCTCTGCACCCTTTCTATGGTTTCCACATCATTCCTGTAGTGAGATGACCAGAACTGAGCATAGTACTCCACGTGAGGTCTGACCAGTGTCCTGTATAGCTGCAACATTACCTCTCGGCTCTTAAACTTAATCCCACGATTGATGAAGGCCAATGCACCGTATGCCTTCTTAACCACAGAGTCAACCTGCGCTGTAGCTTTGAGTGTCCTATGAATTCGGACCCCAGGATCCCTCTGATCCTCCATACTGCCAAGAGTCTTACCATTAATACTATACTCTGCCATCATATTTGACCTACCAAAACGAACCACCTCACTCTTATCTGGGTTGAACTCTATCTGCCACTTCTCAGCCCAGTTTTGCATCCTATCGATGTCCTACTGTAACATCTGACAGCACTCCACACTATTCAAAACACCACCAACCTTCATGTCATCAGCAAATTTACTAACACATCCCTCCACTTCTTCATCCAGATCATTTATAAAAATCACGAGGAGTAGGGGTTTCAGAACAGATCTCTGAGGCACACCACTGGTCACTGACCTCCCTGCAGATATGACCCGTCTACGATCACTCTTTGCCTTCTATGGGCAAGCCGGTTCTGGATCCACAAAGCAGTGTCCCCTTGGATCCTATGCCTCCTTACTTGGATTGGAGGGTTGTGGATGTTGTTCCCTTATTCAAGAAAGGGAGTAGGGATAACCCAGGAAATTATAGTCCAGTGAGTCTTACTTCAGTGGTTTGATGGAGAAGATCCTGACAGGCAGGATTTATGAACATTTGGAGAGACATAACATGATTAGGAATAGTCAGCAATGCTGTGTCAAAGGCAGGTCGTGTCTCACGAGCCTGATTGAATTTTTTTGAGTATGTGACTAAACACATTGATGAAGGTAGATCCTTAGATGTAATGTACAGTATATGAATTTCAGCAAGGCATTTGATAAGGTACCCCATGCAAGGCTTATTGAGAAAGTAAGGAGGCATGGGATCCAAGGGGACATTGCTTTGTGGATCCAGAACCGGCTTGCCCACAGAAGGCAAAGAGTGGTTGTAGACGGATCATATTCTGCATGGAGGCCGGTGACCAGTGGTGTGCCTCAGGGATCTGTTCTGGGACCCCTACTCTTCGTGATTTTTATAAATGACCTGGATGAGGAAGTGGAGGGATGGGTTAGTAAATTTGCTGATGACACAAAGGTTGGGGATGTTGTGGACAGTGTGGAGGGCTGTCAGAGGTTACAACAGGACATTGATAGGATGCAAAACTGGGCTGAGACGTGGCAGATTGAGTTCAACCCAGATAAGTGTGAGGTGGGTCATTTTTGTAGGTCAAATATGATGGCAGAATACAGCATTAATGGCAAGACTCTTGGCAGTGCGAAGGATCAGAGGGATCATGGGGTCTGAGTCCATAAGACACTCAAAGATGCTATGCAGGTTGACTCTGTGGTTAAGAAGGCATACGGTATATTGGCCTTCATCAATCGTAGCATTGAGTTTAAGAGTCGAGAGGTAATGTTGCAACTATAGAGGACACTGGTCAGACCTCACTTGGAGTACTGTGCTCAATTCTGGTTGCCTCACTACAGGAAGGATATAGAAACCATAGAAAGGGTGCAGAAGAGATTTACAAGGATGTTGCCTGGATTGGGGAGCATGCCTTATGAGAATAAGTTGAGTGAACTTGGCCTTTTCTCCTTGGAGCGACGAAGGATGAGAGGTGACCTAACAGAGGTGTACAAGATAATGACAGGCATTGATCATGTGGATCATCAGGCTTTTCCCCAAGGTTAAAATGGTTAGCACAAGAGGCCATAGTTCTAAGGTGCTTGGAAGTAGGTACAGAGCAGATGTCAGGAGTAAGTTAATTAGTGTTTTTTTTACGCAGAGAGTAGTGAGAGCATGGAATGGGCTGCTGGTGAGGGTGGTGGAGGCGGAAACAATAGGGTCTTTTAAGAGACTCCTGGATAGCTACATGGAGCTTAGAAAAATAGAGGGCTATAGGTAAAACCTACATAGTTCTAAGGTAGGTACATGTTCGGCACAGCTTTGTGGGCCGAAGGGCCTGTATTGTGCTGTATGTTTTCTATGTTTCTCAATAAGCCTTGCATAGGGTCCCTTATCAAATGCCTTGCTGAAATCCATATACACTACATCTACTGCTCTACCTTCATCTATGTGTTAAGTCACATCCTCAAAAAATTCAGTCAGGCTCATAAGGCACGACCTGCCTTTGACAAAGCCATGCTGACTATTCCTTATCATATTATGCATCTCCAAATGTTCATAAATCCTGCCTCTCTTAATCATTGGCAGAGGTTCAGCAATCTTCTCCCTCGCCTCCCATAGTAGCCTGGGGTACATCTCATCTGGTCCTTTGACTTATTTAACTTGATGCTTTCCAAAAGCTCCAGCATATCCTCTTCCTTAATATCTACATGCTCAAGCTTTTCAGTCTGCTGTACGTCATCCCTACAATCACCATATCATTTTCCGTAGTGAATACTGAAAGCAAAGTACTCATTAAGTACCGCTGCTATCTCCTCCGGTTCCATGAACATTTTTCCACTGTCACACTTGATTGGTCCTATTTTCTCATGTCTTATCCTCTTGCTCTTCACATATTTGTAGAATGCTTTGGGGTTTTCCTTAGTCCTGTCTGCCAAAGCCTTCTGATGGCCCCTTCTGGCTGTCCTAATTTCATTCTTAAGCTCCTTCCTGCTAGCCTTATAATCCTCTAGATCTCTATCATTACCTAGTTTTTTGAATCTTTTATAAGCTTTTCTTTTCTTCTTAACTGCATTTACAACAACCTTTGTACACCATGGTTCCTGTACCCTACCAGCCTTTCCCTGTCTCATTGGAAGATACACATGGAGAACCCCACGCAAATATCCCCTGACATAGAAACCATAGAAAAACTACAGTACAGAAACAGGTCTTTTGGCCCTTCTTGGCTGTGCAAAACCATTTTCTGCCTAGTCCCACTGACCTGCACACGGACCACATCCCTCCATACACCTCCCATCCATGTATCTGTCCAATTTATTCTTAAATGTTAAAAAGAACCCGCATTTACCACCTCATCTGGCAGCTCATTCCACACTCACACCACTCTGTGTGAAGAAGCCCCCACTGACGTTCCCTTTAAACCTTCCCCCCCTTTACCCTTAAACCACATCCTCTGGTTTTTTCCCCCCTTGCCTCAGTGGAAAAAGCCTGTTTGTATTCAAGCTATCTATACCCATCATAATTTTATACGCCTCTATCAAATCTCCCCTCATTCTTCTACGCTCCAGGGAATAAAGTCCTAACCTATTCAACCTTTCTCTGTAACTGAGTTTCTCAAGTAACATCCTTGTAAACCTTCTCTGCACTCCTTCAAACTTATTAATATCCTTCCTGTAATTTGGTGACCAAAATTGAACACAATACTCCAGACTCGGCCTCACCAATGCCTTACACAACCTCATCATAACATTCCAGCTCTTATACTCACTACTTTGATTAATAAAGGCCAATGTACCAAAAAGCTTTCTTTACGACCCTATCTACCTGTGACGCCACTTTTAGGGAATTTTGTATCTGTATTCCCAGATCCCTCTGTTCCACTGCACTCCTCAGTGCCTTACCATTTACCCTGTATGTTCTACCTTGGTTTGTCCTTCCAAAGTGCAATACCTCACACTTGTCTGTATTAAATTCCATCTGCCATTTTTCAGCCCATTTTTCCAGCTGGTCCAAATCCCTCTGCAAGCTTTGACAATCTTCCTCACTGTCCACTACTGATCCAATTTACCACATTATCATCAAGATTATTGATATAGCTGACAAATAACAATGGACCCAGCACTGATCCCTGTGGCACACCACTAGTCACAGGTCTCCACTCTGAGAAGCAATCCTCTACTACCACTCTTTGGCTTCTTCCAGTGAGCCAATGTCTAATCCAATTTACCACCTCTCCATGTATACCTAGCGACTGAATTTTCCTAACTACCCTCCCATGCGGGACCTTATCAAAGGCCTTACTGAAGTCCATGTAGACAACATCTACTGCCTCCCCTTCATCCACTTTCCTGGTAACCTCCTCAAAAAACTCGAAATAGATTGGTCAAACATGACCTACCACGCACAAAGCCATGTTGACTCTCCCTAATAAGCCTCTGTCTATCCAAATGCTTGTAGATTCTGTCTCTTAGTACTCCCTCCAATAATTTACCCACTACCGACGTCAAATTTACTGGTCTATAATTTCCCTGATTACTTTTCGATCCTTTTTTAAACAACAGAACAACATGAGCCATTCTCCAATTCTCCGGCACCTCACCCGTAGACAGCGACATTTTAAATATATCTGCCAGGGCCCCTGCAATTTCAACACTAGTCTCCTTCAAGGTCCGAGGGAATACCCTGTCAGGTCTTGGGGATTTATCCACTTTAATTTGCCTCAAGATAGCAAGCACCTCCTCCTTTTCAATCTGTACAGTTTCCATGATCTCGCTACTTGTTTCCCTTAATTCCATAGACTTCATGCCAGTTTCCTTAGTAAATACAGACGCAAAAAACCCATTTAAGATCTCCCCCATTTCTTTTGGTTCCACACATAGCCGATCACTCTGATCTTCAAAAGGACCAATTTTATCCCTTACAGTCCTTTTACTCTTAATATACCTGTAAAAGCTCTTTGGATTATCCTTCACTTTGACTGCCAAGGCAACCTCATGTCTTCTTTCAGCCCTCCTGATTTCCTTCTTAAGTATTTTCTTGCACTTTTTGTTCTCCTCAAGCACCTTATTTACTCCCTGTTTCCTATAAATGTCATACAACTCCCTCTTCTTCTTTATCAGAGTTGCAATATCCCTTGAGAACCAAGGTTCCTTATTCATATTTACTTTGCCTTTAATCCTGACAAGAACATACAAGCTCTGCACTCTCAAAATTTCTCCTTTGAAGGCTTCCCACTTACCGATCACATCCTTACCAGAGAACAACTTATCCCAATCCACACTTTTTAGATCCTTTCTCATTTCTTCAAATTTGGCCTTCTTCCAGTTTAGAACCTCAACGCTAGGACCAGATCTATCTTTATCCATGATCAAGTTGAAACTAATGGTGTTATGATCACTGGAACCAAAGTGCTCCCCTACACACACTTCCATCACTTGTCCTAACTCATTTCCTAATAGGAGATCTAATATTGCATCCTCTCTAGTTGGTACCTCTATATATTGATTTAGAAAACTTTCCTGAACACATTTTACAAACTCTAACCCATCTAGACCCCTAACAATTAAAATCCCTTACCACCACAACTTTATGTTTCCTGCAGTTGCGTGCTATCTCTCTGCAGATTTGCTCCTCCAATTCTCGCGGACTGTTGGGTGGTCTATAGTACAAGTCCATTAATGTGGCCATATCTTTCCTCTTTCTCAGCTCCACCCATAAGGACTCAGTAGACAAGCCCTCTAATCTGTCCTGCCTGAGCACTGCTGTAACATTTTCCCTGACAAGCAATGCTACCCGCCCTACCTTTCATTCCTCTGCCCCTATCACATCTGAAAGATCGGAACCCTGGAATATTAAGCTGCCAGTCCTGCCCCTCCTGTAGCCAAGTTTCACTAATTGTTATAACGTCGTAATTCCACGTGTCAATCCACGCCCTCAACTCGTCCACCTTCCCCGCAATACTCCTAGCATTGAAATACATACACCTCAGAAGATTTTTACCACCAATCACAACCTTTCTACTTGCGGCTTTGCTTGAACTTTTAACTTCATTTATTTTCACCCGAGCCCCACATTTATCCTCCACCTCATTTTATTCCTATACTCACTGTCACGTGGCACAGGCAGTAATCCCGAGATTACTACCTTTGTGGTCCTGCTTCTCAACTTCCTTCCTAGCTCCCTGTAGTCTGTTTTCAGGACATCCTCCTTTTTCCTACCTTTGTCGTTGGTACCAATATGTACCACGGCTGTTCACTTTCCCAGTTCTGGATATCGTGGACGCCATCAGAAGCATCCCCGGACCCTGGCATCTGGGAGGCAAATTACCATCTGTATTTCCCTTCAGTAAAGAAATGGGACTGATCTTATCAGCAAAAATTTCAAGACAGAAAGAGAGGACAGCATAGAAGTTCATAATAGGGTAGAAAGCATGAGAACAAAATGACAAAAAGAGAAAGGAGATAGTACTGAGACAAAGAAATTGCAAGAAAATGATAAGTTGTGAAGAGATGGAATAGGAGTAATAGAATCATCATCTGAAATTGTTGAAATCGGTTTTGAATCTGGAAGGACATAAATCGGGAGGATGTAAGACAAGGCTTTATTGCCTGAACGTTGTAGAACAATGTGTGACATGGGAGTAAAGAGAACTATTAAAGGGTTAAAGCAAGATTCTTTCCCTCATTTCCGATCACTGTAAAAATAATCAGTGGAAAGTGGAAGAATAAGTAAAATGGAGTCAGAAGTGAAGATTGAATCTGAAGCAGATGGAATTGTGGTAGTTGAAAAAGGAAGAAAATGATTTGCAGATACATTAACCAGCTAGATTTCATCTTTGCCCTAATGACTATTGCCTTTTGTCTGGCACATACAATAACACGTACGTCTCTCTCAGGTCTTGTGTGGATGCTTTGCAAGCACCTATTGATGCAAAACCAAGATGCATCTCAATTGAGACATAAATGGAACAAAATGGATTGCACACAATTGTGCCTTGGAATATGATTATTTCAGATTACAATGAAGAATGGTCTACTGCTGTAAATATTTCAAACAAAACATGCATTTCAAAATTAGTTGAGTACAGCCAAGAACAAACGAGGATACATTTACATAACGCCAGTCTTGCCTATTTATCCAATCAAGTTATGTTTGTGCCAAGAACACACATTGTTCATCAGGTGTCATAGTCATCCTTTATTGATCCCGGGGGAAATTGGTTTTCGTTACAGTTGCACCATAAATAATTAAATAGTAATATGTAAATTATGCCAGGAAATAAGTCAGCATGTATAAAGGAACATGCTGCTTTTGTTTCCTGGGCAGATATGGAGAGATGCTTCCTTATTGGCCAGTGCAATGTTATTAGAGCAAAGCCATGTTGTCCCTCTCCTAGAATTAATTCCTTGTGACACTGAGTTCCAGAAGGAGAAACACATGTGGGAGGGGCACATGTCTAAACCACTGACAATTTTTTTTTCCATAAATGCTGCCTGGCCTGCTGAGTCCCTCCAGCATTGTGTGTGTATGTTGCTTGGATTTCCAGCATCTGCAGATTTTCTCTTGTTTGTGATGGAATTGGCAGTGATGTATTAGCATGGATACAAGATTAGTTAACCAATAGAAAGCAGAGAGTTGAGATACATGGTTGTTTCTCTGGTTGGCAATTGGTGGTAAGCAGTGAGCTGCAGGGGTAGGTGCTAGCCCCGCAACTGTTCACATTGTGTATTAACGATCTGGAAGAGGGGCCCGAGTGTAGTGTATATAAGTTTGCTGATGATACTAAACAGAGTGGAAAAGCAAATTGTGCAGAGGATATGGAGAGTCTGCAGAGAGATATAGATAGGTTAAGGGTCTGGCAGATGGAGTACAATGTTGGTAAAAGTGGGGTCATCCACTTTGGAAAAAAAAATGAAAGATCAGATTATTATTTAAATGGTAAACATTTGTAGCATACTGCCATGCAGAGGGACTTAGTAGTGCTTGCACATGAATCACAAAAAGTTGGTTTGTAGGTGCAGCAGGCTATTAAGAAGGCAAATGGAATGTTGGCCTTCATTGCTGGAGGGATTGAATTTAAAAATAGGGAGGTTATGCTGCAACTGTATAGGGTACTAGTGAGGCCACATCTGGAGTACTGCGTGCAGTTCTGGTCTCCTTACTTGAAGAAAGATATACTGGTTTTGGAGCCGGTGCAGAGGAGGTTCACCAGGTTGATTCCAGAAATGAGAGGGTTAGACTATGAGAAGAGATTGTGTCACCTGGGACTGTACTCACTGGAATTCAGAAGGATGAGAGGAGATTTTATAGAAACATATAAAATTATGAAAAGGATAGACAAGATAGAGGAAGGAAACTTGTTTCCACTGGAGAAGATCCTGAGAGGCAGGATTTATGAACATCTGGAGAGGTAAAATATGATTAGGAATAGTCACCATGGCTTTGTCAAGGGAAGGTCTGATTGAATTTTTTGAGGATGTGACTAAACACATTGATGAAGGAAGAGCAGTAGACGTAGTGTATATGGATTTCAGCAAGGCATTTGATAAGGTACTCCATGTAAGGCTTATTGAGAAAGTAAGGAGGCATGGGATTCAAGGGGACATTGCTTTGTGGATCCAGAACTGGCTTGCCCACAGAAGGCAAAGAGTGGTTGTAGGCGGGTCATATTCTACATGGAGGTCAGTCACCGTGGAGTGCCTCAGGGATCTGCTCTGGGACCCTTACTCTTCATGATTTTTATAAATGACCTGGATAAGGAAATGGAGGGATGGGTTAGTAAGTTTGCTGATGACACAAAGGTTAGAGGTGTTGTGCGGAGGGCTGTCAGAGGTTACAGTGGGACAGTGATAGGATGCAAAACTGGGCTGAGAAATGGCAGATGGAGTTCAACCCAGATAAGTGTGAGGTGGTTAATTTTGGTATGTCAAATATGATGGCAGAATATAGTATTAATGGTAAGACTCTTGGCAGTGTGGAGGATCAGAGGGATCTTGGGGTCCAAGTCCATAGGACACTCAAAGCAGCTGCGTAGGTAGACTCTGTGGTTAAGAAGGCGTATGGTGTATTGGCCTTCATCAACCGTGGGATTGAGTTTAGGAGCCATGATCTTACTAGATGGCAGAGCAGGCTGGATGGGCCAGATGGCCGACTCCTATTTCTTATGTAAGTATTGAACAAATTAGAACACTAGCAATATTACTACAAAATTATGTATAGTTATTGATTGATTTATTCTTACTCTTACAGTGTGCGCTGCCATAATCTTTTCACTGGCTGTAAAGGAACAAAATCAATTCAGACGCCTAGTGGAGGTAATGCACTACCTTCATTACCTTCCTGCATGAAGTAGGATCAAAAATCACTTTTTTTTTAATTTGGCATAGGTCAGCCAACATGAATAACATAATACAAGCATCGGCAACAGCAGCGGCGCCAGAGATTTTTTTCTTGCTGGTGCTACGGAGGGGCAAAATGATTCAGTGATGGTGCTGAGGGATGCACTGTATGGTAATATGTATTCGTAAGGCCAGACGCGTGGCGTTAAAAAGTCAGTTTCAAGCATTATGTGCCTACTATAAATGCCTCTGTTGATACACAAGCAACAGCAATTGATAGATCTAATACAGAAGTGAACTGTTACAGTGTCAACGGCATCGGAGACAACCTGGGCTACACGGAGCATCAACAAAAATAAACAGAGCATCTGAGCAACAGCGGACAACGTGAATCACGCACCAATCCCGCAATCAGTGTCAAATGCGTGCTTTTCAACTGAAAAACACAAAACGAACTCACTGCTATTCGCATTACATAGACAGACAATGCCAAAAGATACACTGCTATTAGAGTCAAATAAGGCAAACAACAGATGCAAGGCTTTACCAGGAGTTGGACAAATCGTACTCTGACCACGCAGTACCTCAATTAATTCGGCTATTGAATTTAAACAAAAATCAAAAGAATCACCGCTTGGAAGTCTAAGCTAAACCAGTAGGCTTAATAGCAGTAAATGTAATATTTTAGGATTTGCAAGAAACATAAGGACTATGGGGGTATCCACCACAAAATAATAACAATAATCAGCATTAGTCTTGGCCCAAATTTTTAAAAAATCAACTGCACTCACCATTAATGTTTTCAGAGAAGCACAATCCGTCTGTTGTGATCGTGGGCAACAGAGTTTGAAAAGAAGTTGTAAAGCAGCTGCACAGTTTCAAAAAACTCACCCGCTTGTGGTACATTGCTCACAACATCCACTAAAACAAGGTTAAGTCTGTGAGCATGGCAGTGTATATATAATACCGGCGGGACCTCTTTCCTGAACCTCTCTTGTACCCCGTTATTGCACCCAGACATCAGTGCCGCCCCGTCATAACACTGACTTATACACGCATTCTTATCAATAACACACTGGGCGAGTGTCTGTTCAATGCCTTTAAGAAGCGACTCTGCGTCCATCCCTTCTGCTGGAGTGAAGTGCAAGAATTCTTCAAGCACTGTTTCGTTATTCAAATACCGCACCACCACTGATAGTTGCTCCTTTTTACTCAAGTCTTTACTTTCATCCACCATGATGGCAAAATGTCCAGCCTCCTTGATTTCTGCACTTATTTGACGTCTGACCATATCTGCCATAATACCCATAATTTCATTTTGGATATCGTGATGGATTTTTTTTTGCATTTCCAGGATTTTCCTCTTTTTTTTTAGCTACAGTCTTACCAAACTTCCCAATTACACCGAGCAACTCAACAAAGTTTCCCCTATTGCCAGATCCATCATCCTCCCGGTGTCCTCGCTGGGCAATGCCTTGGCACGCAGTATAGCGTAGAGACTCAACCACTGCTCTCATATACTCACGATTTTCTTGGACAATCTTTGCATGTCCTTTGTCGAGCATATTTCCCAATCTTGAACCATCTTGTTTTCTCAATCTGCATTCGGCCCATGCCTCCATTGCAAACTTATGAGCTGCACTTACATGGTGGGTTTTGAAAGCTGTTGTAGCTTTCCGCCAGTTGCGGTAACTGGTGACAGTGAAGGTTGACTCAGAATGTAACCCATGTCCTGCACACAGGAAATGCCTGCATGCGAAGCAGAACGTAACCTTTCGTGATCGAATACTCTAGCCAGTCAAACCAACCACGAATAAAACTCCTTTGCTGATTGCCAAACTGTTGCGAGCAGCAAAGGGTACTTTTTCAATGCTGGCCGACGGGGTCCTTCCTCAGGCTGCTGGCTGACATCGCTAACAGTATTCCCACTCGCACCAAGAACAGCTTTATCCACGTTCTCTTCCGAATCCCGCTCCTCTACTTCGCCCTCACACTCCTTCGATAAACTGCTGTCATCCTCATCCCCACTCACTCCTTTCTGCATGTCACTTTCAATTAAGACAGTCTCAGGCTGAGACAACACTGATTCCTCTAGATGAGGTCGTTTTCCTACTAAAGATTGATCCATTTTTCACGCCCGCCAAAATAATGCACGTGTCAGGCCCACGCTCGCTTGTAAAAGCACAACGTGCACGTGTGGCAACCGTTCGTCTCGTGAGACCACGGATCTGCACCTGGATGTACTCCCGCGTGAGTGAGAGTGTGACGTCACCACCTTAAGTGATCTTAGATCAGCTTCACTGATCTGAGCACAGCAACAGCAAGACTTTGACGAAGTGTAGAATGGATCTGACAGAGTTTATAACTTTTTTGCTGCGTGGGTCCTATGGTAATTGGGAGCGCTGTTTCACTAGATCAACTGGAGAAACAAGCTGTATTCAAAACTATACAGAGAAAGCAAAGCAGATGCAGTTAATTTCTTGATGGTGCTATGGCGGGGCTATTGCAATTTCTGCTGGGGCTATAGCCCCACCTAAGCGCTGCCCCTGATCGGCAACCAACTCTATTTAAAAACTGTTTGCTCCAAACATGGTGTAGTGTCTACAGGCCACAAAAGTGCATGTAACTGTACCTAGTTAGAAAGTGTTGCAATCTCCAGATCTTTATTTTCTTTGCAACATTCAAGATTGACAATATATTCAAAATCTAACTTAAAGTAGTGAAGTTATTTCATTTGCACTCCCAGCTGTTTCTCATATCCCTAAGCCTGAAGGTTTGAAAACACAGCGAGCAATATAGTTCGGAATTTTCTCATTCCGTTATGAACGCAAACATGTACAACCGACGCTACTGAAACTGTTCACTCTCAGCATGGCGTCTCATTTAACAGCCTCACAAGTGCACTCGAGTTTCAAGGTACATGCGTTATCAAAGTATGTATATATTATACAAACCTTGAGATACGTCTCCTAACAGGTAGCCACGGAACAAAGAAACCCAAAATAACCCATTATAAAAGACCGTCGAACCCCAAATGTGCAAAAAGAGTTTTAAAAAACACAAATCATACAAACAATAATGGCAAGCAAGGAACATTTTGACCTGAAGTCAAGTCCATAAGAGTCCGAGTTCCACAGTTCAGCGCAGAGCCAAGTAAACGCCGTGAAGCAGCAATCTAAGCTGGCCCGTCTTTCGCCTCGGACCCCGACTTTTACAATCTGGGCCAGTGCTTAAATCGACAGAGGAGGAGGTCCCCGTTCTGCAGGTATGCTTCCCCTGTATATTGGGAACCTGGGGTGGGAGGTGTTGCATCGGGCAGTCCTGTGCAACAGGTTCCTGAGCAGGTTCACTGACTCCCGGTCACGCCCAGCCTCCTTCCGAACCGGGTGTCCATAGATGAGGAGCTCGGGACTAAAGTGCAGCAGCTCCCTGAGAAACTCGAAGAGTGGCTGCAACCTCTCGCAGTCCGTGTAGCGTGGGACACCGACTCCTCCCGCCCGCAGAATGGACAGCTGGACGGGGAGTCGGTGAACCCCTTGAACGGGACTGCCCGATGCCCCAGGTCCCGGGTCTAGGCGGCGGAAGGTGACCGCCTGCCTGCCCCTTTCCCGAGGATAGGTCCGGGCCCGGCTGTCCATTGAGAGGGAGCACGCGGTCGTGGCGGCCGTGAGCCGTGGTATTGACTCTGTTATAGACGGTAGTAACCATATTTAATTTGATTATACCTACTGTCTTTGTAAATATTGACTGTACCTTTGTGTATATGTCTTGTAAAAAAAAAACTTTAATAGTATAAAGAAATCGACATAAACATTGCGTTCAATCGCCTGAATAAGCCGTGGAGCTTGGGCCCCGCAGCCTCATTTCGATGTACCCAACCTCTCCGATTGGGCGTGGTGCTTAAATGGATCAAACCTCGGGTCTTCCTCACTCTCGGTGACGGGCCCGCCGCCTCACCTCGGTTCCCTCATATCAAATTGACTCCAAGTCTAAAGAGAAGTTACAGACTACTACTTGCAATGATCGTTTGCCAGAAAACAAAACTGATTAACAAGGTATTTACTTGTTTTCCTTGTTTTGGTTGGCCACCAGCCAGGGGTCGCTGAGCTTCACCATCTTGAACCGGTAATCAACTGATGCTAATTAGAAATAATTAGGCAACAGTCTCCCGTCCCAGTTAAGCGGCATGGTGTCCCAAATAAGCAAAGGAAATCCTGGCTATTTTATCGATTAGTTTTGTCCTTTAAGAATTGTTGCAAATAATCGGCTGTCCCAAATACCTATGGGCCAATTAATCCACTGTAAAATAGAATCAATGACACAAAGACTGATAAGCAGCCAATGTACAAAAGAGCTAAATTGTGTAAATACAAAACTAAAATCAATAATAATAAAAAATTATATTTAACACCACATTAATGTAAATAAATAGTACCGAGAACATGAGGTGAAGTCTTTGTAAGGTTGTGTTCAATAATCAGTTTTGTGCTATGGTCAGTGAAGCTATCCACGTTGATTCAGGAACCTGATAGTTGACTGGTCTTGAAACTGGTGGTGTGGGACCAAAGGTTCCTGTGCTTCTTACCCACTGGTAGCAGCAAGAAGAGAGCATAGCCTGGGTGGCTGCGGTCCTTGATGATACATGTGGCAGAGCTCTTTGAAGATGTGCTCAATGGTGGGGAGGGTTTTTCCTATGATGAACTGGCTCTACCCACCACATTTTGTTAGTTTTTCCATTCATGGACATTGGTGATTAATACAAGATTGTGCCACAACCAGTCAGGATATACTCCACTGCTTATCTGTAGAAGTTTGTCAAAGTTTTGGATGACATGCTGAATCTGTGCAAATTTCTAAGAAAATAGAGGTACTGTAGTGCCTTCTTTGAAATGATGTTTAAGTGCTGAACTAAACTATGTTCAAACTATTATACAAACTATGATCTAAATCAAGTTCAAGATTGTCACCAAACTGTCTACCTGATATTAGGTGAGAGTGGTTTCATGCCCCTTCCAGATCAACATCAAGATGGCCAAGTGAAACATTCATTTCTGTGCCCTTGATATTGATGCCTCTCTCTTGCCGAAACCAGGCTGAGCCAAACCAGGACAAGTATTAAACCTCAAACTTTGTATTTATCCCTATCGGAATTACAATCATATTTACCCTAATTTACCTTTGCTCTATAAGAGTCCATATATATTCTCCAAGTAATGAGAACAGAAGAGTAAAACAGAAAGCTACCTGCCCCTTTGAGCCTGCCCAACCAAGGAAGAGATACTTCCAGCTAATGAAGTAGTTTAAACACAGATCATTTTATTTTTAATAAAATTTAAACGAACAGTTCTTAACACCCATTTAACACTCACTAAAGATTTTAGATTTATAAAAGATTTCTGAGTTCCAAAAGATTTATGGACTTAAAGTATTTGCAAAGAAAGGCACAATTCTTATGAAGTAAAAGAACATACCAATGAGTGGCAGACAAACAGGATGTCCATTGTAGAAACCAAATTCTAGTACTTCTTTCTGTCACCCTGTCTTTCTATCATTCTCCTTATCACTCAAAACAATCCCCAGTGCTTTCTAATATGTATACTGTTTTACGAGTCTGTGGTGGCCAGTGCGATCATGTGGGGCAGCAGGTTGAGGGTAGCAGACACCAACAGAATCAACAAACTCATTCGTAAGGCCAGTGATGTTGTGGGGATGGAACTGGACTCTCTCACAGTGGTGTCTGAAAAGAGGATGCTGTCCAAGTTGCATGCCATCTTGGACAATGTCTCCCATCCACTACATAATGTACAATCCCTTACTCACTCTTCCTTCAGTTAGTCCTGACGAAGGGTCTCGGCCTGAAACGTCGACTGCACCTCTTCCTACAGATGCTGCTTGGCCTGCTGCATTCACGAGCAACTTTGATGTATGTTACATAATGTACTGGTTGGGCACAGGAGTACATTCAGCCAGAGACTCGTTCCACCGAGATGCAACACTGAGCGTCATAGGAAGTCATTCCTGCCCGTGGCCATCAAACTTTACAACTCCTCCCTTGGAGGGTCAGACACCCTGAGCCAATAGGCTGATCCTGGACTTATTTCCTGGCATAATTTACATATTACTATTTAATTATTTATGGTTTTATCACTATTTAATTATTTAAGGTGCAACTGTAACAAAAACCAATTTCCCCCGGGATCAATAAAGTATGAGTATGACTATGACTATGACTATTTTGCTACGTTAACATTATTTGTTAGCGATGTTTTCCAGTTATATTTGCTGGGACAAAGTGATTCACACAGATGGTCTAAAAGCTTCTGGGGAACACTCAAAAATAATGCTGTGAGAGTTGACTCTCTAAGTACACAAATATCACAACTATTGACTGATTAGACCTTGTCTTTGTGGGGGAAGCCAGAGAGTGGTAGTAGGTAGTTGCCTCTCTGACTGGAGGCTTGTGACTCATGGAGTGCTGCAGGGATAAGTGCTGGCTCTGTTGTTGTTTCTCATGATCTGGATGGTAATGTAGTTAACTAGATCAGCAAATTTATGGATGTCACCAAGTATGCGAGTGTAGTGGAAAGCAAGGAAGACTATTAGAGCTTGCAGCAGGATCTGGACCAGCTGGACAAATGGGCTGAAATATGGCAGATGGAACTTAATGCAAAACAAATGTGAGATGTTGTACTTGGTAGGACCAATCAGGGTAGGTCTTACACAGAGCCATTAAGGCACTGAGGAGCGCAGTAGACCAAAGGGATTTGGAAATACAGGTCTATAATTCATTGAAAGTGGAGACATATGTAGATAAGGTTGTAAAGAAAGTTTTTTGGCAGATTGGACTTCGTAAATCAAAGAATTGAGTACGGGAGATGGGATGTTATGTTGAAATTGTATAAGACATTGGTGAGGCCGAATTTGGAATATTGTGTGCAGTTTCGGTCATCTACCTACAGGAAAGATGTAAACAAGGGTGAAAGAGTGCAGAGAGAATTTACAAGGATGTTGCCGGGACTGAAGGACTTGAGCTAGAAAGCAAGAATGAATAGGTAGAGCTTTCTTCCTTGGAACATAAAAGATTGAGGTGAGATTTGTTGGAGATATACAAAATTATGATGGGTGTAGAGAGGGTACAAGCAGACTTTTTCCACTGAGGCTGAATGGGACTACAACTAGAGGTCATGGGTTAAGGGGAACATGAAAGGAATCTTCTTCATTCAGAGGGCGGTGGGAATGTAGAATGAGCTGCCAGCGCAAGTGGTATATGCAAGCTCGATTTCAACATATAAGAGAATTTTGATAGGTACACAGATCGCTATGGTCTGGGAGCAGACTGATTGGAGTTTGGCAAAGACTAGATGGGCCAAAGTGCCTGTTTCTGTGCTGTATTTTCTATGACTCTACACCTGTGACCATGTTTGATGTCCTATGTGACAATATAACCCCATTATCTTCCCTCTAGCTAATGCAGACAAAATACTTGTAGCCATTTCACTTTGAAATTAACATCTCTTAAGGAGCCCCCTCACCACCCCATTGTGGCC
This sequence comes from Mobula hypostoma, assembly GCF_963921235.1. Classification (NCBI taxonomy): domain Eukaryota; kingdom Metazoa; phylum Chordata; class Chondrichthyes; order Myliobatiformes; family Myliobatidae; genus Mobula; species Mobula hypostoma. Next base: position 1,015,118 of record NC_086115.1, read on the forward strand.
CAACAGCATATGCTCTGTAATACTGTTTGCAAAGCTGTGCTTTTAACTTCAGACTGATTATTACTTGCGAACTTACATTTGAACTGAAGACTAGTTCTTGTTTTCAACAAAAATCTGATCAAGGAATATTGGTTTGAAGTTTAACTTTGTCACAAATGACTCTAACCCTTTGGAAAGGTCATGGTGCTGTGCTAGAAAGCTGAGATTCCTGATAAAGTACAGCTCCAATATCAGATACAACTTTGCTGATGACACCACTGTTCTGGGCTGTATCAAAAGTGGTGATGAATCAGCATACAGGAGGGAGATGGAAAATTTGGCTGAATGATGTCATAACAGCAACTCAATGTCAATAAGACCAAGGAACTGATTGTAGACTTAAGGAGAAGGAAACCAAGAGGTCCATTAGCCAGTACTCATCAGAAGCAGAGAGGGTCAGTAACCTTAAATTCCTCAATGTCACTACCTCAGAGAACCTGTCCTGGACCCATCATACTTTATACTTTATTGTCACCAAACATCACAGCGTACAATCATCACAGTGATATTTGATTCTGCTCTTCGTGCTCCCTGGAGTACAAATCGATAGTAAGTATTCTAAAAAATTAAATTATAAATCATAAATAGAAAATAGAAAAGGGAAAGTAAAGTAGTGCAAAAAAAACTGAGAGGCAGGTCCGGATATTTGGAGGGTACGGCCCAGATCCGAGTCAGGATCGTTTCAGCAGTTTTATCACAGATGGAAAGAAGCTGTTCCCAAATCTAGCCATATGAGTTATCAAGCTCCTGAGCCTTCTCCCAGAGGGAAGAAGTACGAAAAGTGTGTTGACTGGGTGGGTCGTGTCCTTGATTATCCTGGCAGCACTGCTCTGACAGCGTGTGGTGTAAAGTGAGTCCAAGGATGGAAGATTGGTTTGTATGATGTTCTGGGCTGTGTTCAAGATCTTCTGCAGCTTCTCCCGGTCTTGGACAGGACAACTTTCATACCAGATTGTGATGCACCCCAGAAGAATGCTTTCTACGGTGCATCTATAAAAATTAGTGAGGGTTTTAGGGGACAGGCCAAATTTCCTTAGCTTCCTCAGGAAGTAAAGGTGCTGGTGGGCCTCCTTGGCAGTGGATTCTGCTTGGTTGGACCAAGTCAAGTCATTTGTGATATTGACCGCGAGGAACTTAAAGCTTTTGACCTGTTCCACTTGTGCACCACCGATGTAAATGGGGTCGTACAAATATAATTGCAAAGAAGGTATAACAGCACCTCTACTTCCTCAAGGATATGTGGGATTAGGCATGTCATCAAAAAAACCTTGGCAAACATCTATAGATGTGTGGTGGAAAGTGTATTGACTGGCTGCATTATGGCCTGGTATGGCAACACCAATACCTTTGAAAGGAAAATCCTACAAAAAGTAGTGGGTTTGGCCCAGTACATCATGGGTAAAGCCCACACAACGATTGAGCACATCTACATGAAGCGTTGTCATAGGAAAGCAGCCTCCATCATCAAAGATCCTCACCACCCAGGACATGCACTTTTCTCACTGCTGCCATCAGGAAGGAGGTACAGGAGCCTCAGGACTCACACCACTAGGTTCAATAAAAATTGCTACCCCTCAACCATCACGCTCTTGAACAAAAGGGTATAACTACACTCACTCTATTTCTGGTGTTCCCACAACCGATGGTCTCACTTTAAGGACTCTTTATCTTGTTATTTTATATTGAACGTTTATCGCTATTTATTTATATTTACATTAAACTTTCCCAGCCACTGAGGTTAGACTAACTGGCCTATAATTTTCTTTTTTTTTTTGCCTTCCTCCCTTCTTAAAGAGCGGACTGACATTTGCAATCTTCCAGTCCTCTGGGACTATGCAAGAATCAAGTGATTCTTGAAAAATTATGACCAATATATCTGTTATCTCTTCAGCAATCTCTCTTAGGACTCTGGGATGTAGTCCATCTGGCCCAGTAAACTTATTCGCTTTAAGACCTTTGAGTTTGCCAAACAATTTTTCCTCTCTAATAGCAATGGCACTCACTCTTGCTCCCTGACACTCATGGACCTCTGGCACACTGCTAGTATCTTTCACAGTGCAGACAGATGCAAAGTGCCAATTAAGTTCCAAAGTGCCATTTCTTGTTCCCCCATTACTGCCTCACCAGCATCATTTTCCAGTGATCCAATATCAACTCTCACCTTTTTACTCTTTGTACTGTGTCTTCTAGTTCTGGATACCCCCACCTCAGGAAACATCCTCTCTACATCCGTCCTAGTCCTTTCAACATTTGGTAGGTTTCAATGAGATCTCCCTGCAGTCTTCTAAATTCCAATGAGTACAGGCCAAAAGCTGTCAAATATGCTTCTCACATGTTAACCCCTTAATTCCTGGAATCATCTTCGTGAACCTCCTCTGGACTCTCTCCAATAGCAAAACATCCTTTCTGCGAAATGGGCCCAAAGCTGTTGACATTACTCCAAGTGCAGCCTGACTAGTTCATATAAAGCCTCAGTATTATCTCCTTGCTTTTATATTCTATTTGCCTTGAAATAAATGCCAATATTGCATTTGCCTTCTTTACCACAGACTCATGATGTAAATTAACCTTCTGGGAGTCTTGCCAAAGACTCCTCAATCCCTCTGCACCTCTTGAAGCTTCTCCCCATTTAGGTAATAGTCCACATATTCTTCCTTTCACCAAAATGCATTATCATATACTTCCCAACACCGTATTACATCTTCCACTTCTTTGCCTATTCTTCCAATTTGTTGAAGTCCTGATGCAATCACATTACTTCCTCAGCTCTACCTACCACTCTATCCAATCTTCATATTATCTGCAAACTTTGCCACAAAGCCATCAATTCCATTATCAAAATCATTGACAAACAATGTGAAAAGTAGTGGTCCCAATACTGCCCCTGACGAACACCACTAAGTCACCAGCAGCCAACCAGAAAAGGCCCTGTTATTCCCACTTGCTGCCTCCTGTCTATCAGCCATTCCTCTATCTATGCCAATATCTTTCCTGTAACACCATAGGATTTAAGCAGCTTCATGCATGGCACCTTATCAAATGTCTTCTGAAAATCCAAGTAAAAGACATCCACTGCCTCTCTTTGTCCCCCCTGCTTATTACTTCCTCAGAGAATTCCAACAAATTAGATTCATCAGGCAATATTTTCCTTTACAGAAACCATGCTGACATTTCTAAATGACAATAAACGAGGACTGAATGTCCTCATAATCTAATCTAATCTAATGACATAACAGTATCGCAGAAGCATCATTTTGAATCTTTGCAGATGTGGAGGTAAGACTTAAGACTAGTCTGGCCTCATATTTCTGCTTTTCCCTTCTTATAGTTTTCTTAGTTGCCTTTTGTTGGATTTTAAAAGCTTCCTAACCATCCAACTTCCCACTCACTTCTGCTACCTTATATGCCCTTTCTTTGGCTTTTATGCAGTCCTTAACTTCCTTTGTCAGCCACAGTTGCCAGTTGAGAATATCTTCCTCTGTGGAACATATCTATCCTGAGCCTTGTGAACTATCCTCAGAAACTTCAGCCATCTCTGCCCTGTCATCATCCCCACCAGTATTCTCCTCCAATCCACCTGGGCTCCTTTCTCATGTCTGTATAATTCCATTTATTCCATTGTGATACTGATACATGTGACTTATCCTTCTCCCTCTCAAACTGCAGTATAAATTAAATCATATTATGATCATTGCCTCCTAAGGATTCTCTTACGTTAAGCTCCTGAGTAAGATCTGGGTTATTACACAATGCCCAATCTAAGATAACCTTTCCCCAAGTGGGCTCAAGCACAAGCTGCTTTAAAAAGCTATTTCATAGGCATTCAATAAATTCTCTCTCTTGTGTTCTGACACCAACCTGAATTTCCCAATTCCCTTGCATTTTGAAGTCCGCATTACAATTGTAACATTACCCTTATTACATGCCTTTTCCATCTCCCTTTGCAATCTCAACCCCACATCTTGGCTACTATTTGGAGGTCTATATATGATTCCCAAAATGATTTTTTTTACCCTTGCAATTTCTTAACTCAAACCACAAAGATTGAGCATTCTCTGACCCTATGTCACCTCTTTCTAAAGATGTAATACCATCTGTAACCCTCAGGTTCTGTTGGATGTGTAAGTTTAGGGAAGACAATCTCTGGCCCTGCCAAACGGGTGAGACTGAGATGTGAGTCCATCCCGAAACCCCCATTTGTGTGGATGCTGCGTGATTTGTTACCCTGTTACAAAGCAGTACCACAAAATAACAGACAGAACACTGCATACAATTAAATGATTTAGCTTTATAATTCTTAGTTTGACTACAAGGTTAGTGTAGAAAAAGCAAAAGAAAAGGGCCCATTTTAATGAAACAGTCTAATGTTCACAAGTTGGAGCTCGCGGTTTCCCCTTTACCGATCCTCCTTCAATCCTCCTGGCCTTCGTCACATCATGGCTCCGCTCCGGCATCTTCTCCCTCCATCTCCCGCCAAACAAAAGACCCAGATCACCCTGGTGTCAGGCACACGGCACAAAACACCCTCCATCATTGGATGGCTCACATTCCAAACCACCAATTATCTCTAACCATAACCCAAACACTGCTTCTGCAGAAAGACCATTATGTTAGCAGTGAAACCTTTCCCAGGGTGTTACACATTTCTTACCAATAAAACCACACTACCCCCTGTGACTTCCTGCCTGTTCTTTCAATACAAGGTATATCTTTTGATGTTTAGCTCCCAACTATGGCCTTCTTTCAGCCACACATTAGCTGTGCCACCAGTTCTTCAATCTTATTCTGAATGCTACGCACATTTCAGTAAAGCATCTCAGTCCTGTATTTTTTGCCCTTTTGAATTTTGCCTCTTTTTAATATTTTCAATTTAACTCTTTGCCCTCTCTGCATTTGTACCCAATCATTGGCTTGTGCTTCCTTACATTCATGTTACACCCTCATCTACTTGTAAACCTGCTAGCTCATCCTCAGCTCTATCATACTAGTTCCCATCCCCCTGCCATATTAGTTTAAACCACTCCCAACAGTAGTAGCTCTAGTAAACCTGCCTGCAAGACTATTGGCCCCCCTCAGATTCAATTGCAACCTATCTCTTTTATATAGGTCCCACCTGCCCCAGAAGAGGTCCCAACTATACAGAATCTGAACCCTGCCCCCTGCTCCAATTCTTCAGCCGTGCATTTATCTGCCACCTCATTCTATTCTTATCCTCACTGTCGTGTGGCACAGGCAGCAGTCCCATGATCAAGGTTCTGCTTCTCAGTTTCCTTCCGAACTCATTACATTCTATTTTCAGGACCTCCTCCCTTTTTCTACCTATGTCATTGGTACCAATATGTACCACAACTTCTGGCTGCTCACCCTCCTATTTTAGGATATTGTGGACACATCCAGAAACATCTCGAACCCAGACACCTGGGAGGCAAACTACCATCCATGTTACCTTTTCACATCCACAGAATCGCCTGTCTATCCCCCTGACTATAGAGTTCCCTATTGCTGCTGCCATCCTTCTTCAGTTCTCTTTCCTTCTGAGCCATAGGCCAGACTCAGTGCTAGAGGTACAGCCGCTGTTGCTTCCCCCAGGTAGGTCGATTCACCCCCCCCCCCCCGTACAGTACTCAAAATGGAGTACTTATTGTAATATGGTACTTATTGTACTATGGAGTACCCATTGGCCACAGGGCTGCCCTCCACTATCTGATGTTCTCCCTTCCCTCTCTTGTCAGTAACCTATTTATCTGTCTCCTGTAGCCTTGGGGTGACCACCTTCCTGTAGTTCCTATCTATCTTCACTTTCCCTAACAGGCTGAAGGTCATCAAGCTGCATCTCCAGTTCCCTAACACAGTCTCTAAGGACTGCATCTCGACATCTAAGTGCTTTGGGCTGAGGAGGCTGACAAGTGGCTTGAAGTCTGTTTCAAGTAGGAATTTAGTGCCTATCAAGTAGCAGCTAAAGTCTTCACAAATCCACACGAGACAGCTTCTCCTTTTCGATTTGGCCATAACACTGTTCAGTAGGAGTCAGTGCTCTTGATGCATATTCCACCAGTTTCCATACAACACTGCAGTATTGTATGAGCACTCCCCCTTGGCCACAGGAAGAGGCACCTGCTGAGACCTTGATAGTTCTGTTTGGATCAAAGAACACTAATGTTGGTGGAGAGATAAGCTCTGCTTTAAGTGATGAGAGTGAATCCACTGGTGGTGCATCCAAGGTCCAAACATTTCTCTGGGAGAGAAGGTCATGTAGTGGCTTTATTTTCTTTGCCAAATCTGGAATTAACTTCCTCAGTAGGGGGTTGTTCCATGTTCTGAACTCTTGCCAATTTGGCTACACTCCCTTTGAGGACAGTTGAATCTGGTTGCATTCTCTCTGAGGACAGTTGGAAGCCTAAGAACTTCACAACCAACTTAGTTAATTCACATTTCTTTTTGTTCAGGGTGAAGAAATTTGCTCCACCCAGCATACCCAACATCTACTCAACAGAGAGCAAAGTAAACTTCTCCCACGTCACTGCATTATTCAGTTTGGTTAGATCCACGCAGATCCACACCGTGCTATCCGGCTTGGGAACAGGAACAATACCCATACACCAGTCAGTAGGTTCATTCACTCTAGTTATGGTGTCAAGTGCCTCCATTCTCACAGGTTCAGCTTTGACTTTGTTCATCAATGGGACTGGTACACGCCTTGCTGTAGTCAGAGAGTAGGGTGTCACTCCTGGCCTCAGTCGGACAAGGTAATTTCCTTTCAGTACCCCCAGGCCTGTGAACAACTCCGGGTACTTCTGCCACTGAACATTACCTAGCAAATCCAATCTTGCAATGAGGTTCAGCTTCTCAATGGTATGTCGTCCCAGTAGTAGTGAGAAGAAATTCTGAACAGCATCGACCTCCTCTTTTAACTGTTCCTCATTTTTACAGATGGAAATAGTAAATATTCCTTTCATAGTGAGCTTATGTTTCCCTGGTCACTTAAGAATCTTCTTTGTTGGGTTTAACATAATGCCTGTTTTCTTCACCAGTTTCATGAACAGACTTTTGGAGGTGGCTGTGACATCTGCCCCAGTGTTCAGTTTGAACATCACTGCCCTATTTTGCAACTGAACCATAGCCTTATCTATTTGAATCTAGAGCCCCAACGAAGCTCTCTCTTTGTCTAAATTATGGTTTTCTTTGACCTGCTGAAGAACTATTGCTGAGGGACACTGGCTCTTATAATAGAAACATAGAAACATAGAAAATAGGTGCAGGAGTAGTCCATTTGGCCCTTCGAGCCTGCACCGCCATTCAGTATGATCATGGCTGATCATCCAACTCAGAACCCTGTACCAGCCTTCCCTCCATACCCCCTGATCCCTTTAGCCACAAGGGCCATATCTAACTCTCTCTTAAATATAGCCAATGAACTGGCCTCAACTGTTTCCTGTGGCAGAGAATTCCACAGATTCACCATTCTCTGTGTGAAGAAGTTTTTCCTCATCTCGGTTCTAAAAAGGCTTCTCCTTTATCCTCAAACTGTGACCCCTCGTACTGGACTTCCCCAACATCGGGAACAATCTTCCTGCATCTAGCCTGTCCAATCCCTTTAGGATTTTATACGTTTCAATAAGATCCCCCCTCAATCTTCTAAATTCCAATGAGTATAAGCCTAGTTCATCCAGTCTTTCATCATATGAAAGTCCTGCCATCCCAGGAATCAATCTGGTGAACCTTCTTTGTACTCCCTTTATGGCAAGAATGTCTTTCCTCAGATTAGGGGACCAAAACCGCACACAATACTCCAGGTGTGGTCTCACCAAGGCCTTGTACAACTGCAGTAGTACCTCCCTGCTCCTGTACTCGAATCTTCTTGCTATGAATGCATGCCCACTTTCAATGACTGGTGTATAATGACACCCAGGTCTCGTTGCACCTCCCCTTTTCCTAATCGGCCACCATTCAGATAATAATCTGTTTTCCTATTTTTGCCACCAAAGTGGATAACTTCACATTTATCCACATTAAATTGCATCTGCCATGAATTTGCCCACTCACCCAACCTATCCAAGTCACTCTGCATCCTCTTAGCATCCTCCTCACAGCTAACACTGCCACCCAGCTTCGCGTCATCCGCAAACTTGGAGATGCTGCATTTAATTCCCTCATCCAAGTCATTAATATATATTGTAAACAACTGGGGTCCCAGCACTGAGCCTTGCGGTACCCCACTAGTCACCGCCTGCCATTCTGAAAAGGTCCCATTTATTCCCACTCTTTGCTTCCTGTCTGCTAATCAATTCTCTATCCACATCAATACCTTACCCCCAATACCGTGTGCTTTAAGTTTGCACACTAATCTCCTGTGTGGGACCTTGTCAAAAGCCTTTTGAAAGTCCAAATATACCACATCTACTGGTTCTCCCATCTGTATTGCATTGGCAGCATTTTACTTCTTTCACTGGACAGAGGTTTGATGTAGAATGGAGACTTGTTGCATTTCCTGCATTTGGATATTTTACCTGCTCTTTGTTTCACTTGTTTGTTTTGTCTGAGCTGAGCTCTCCTATCACCTCTTTCTGATTCATTCTGTTTGTACTCTTCCTTCTGCACAACTTCTAGCTTTACTTCAGCATCATTTCCTTGCCTGAGTTCTGCCTGTTGCTGATGAACATTCTCCCTCTGCCTGACCATAGTAATAGCTTTCTCCAGTGTGAGACTTGCCTGCAACTGAAATCTCTCTGACAATTTGATGTAAGGTAGACCAACAACAATCATATCTCTAATGAGCTCATCTCTCAGATTTCCATATGCACAGTTATCTGACAGGACAGAAAATGCTGTGATTAAGTCACTTGAACTTTCATCTGGCTCCCGTCTTCTGGAGTTGAACTTTGACCTCTTGTTTTTCTCATTTTGCTTTCCTGTGAAATATTTTTTGGTTTTGTCCCGCACTGTTTTGTACTTCTTTATCTGAGTATCTGTCAGTCTTAAACCATCCATGATGTCATCTGCTTTGTCACCAATGTAGTATATCAGTGTGTTTACTTGATGCTCTTCTGAAGCCTGAGCATGATTGCTTGCAACCCCAAATCCCTCAAACCATCCGAGCCATCTCTCAAGTCCCCTCATTGAGAGAGATAAAATGCCACGGGGAAGGGAGACAATGTTGGCATTTATTTCAAGCAGAATAGAATATAAAAGCAAGGAGATAATGCTGAAACTTTATAAGACACTAGGAATATTGTCAACAGTTTCGGGCCCTGTATCTCAGAAAGGATGTATTGTCATTGGAGAGAGTCCAGTGGAGGTTCACGAGAATGATTCTGGGAAAAGAGGGGTTAACATATGAGGAGCATTTGGCAGCTTTGGGCATGTACTCACTGGAATTTACAAGAATGCGGGGGGTGGGGGAGATCTCATTGAAACTCATCGAATATTGAAAGGACTAGATAGGATGGATGTGGAGAGGATGTTTCCTATGATGTGGGTATCCAGAACTGGAGGGCATAGCCTCAAAATCGAGGGGCAACCTTTTAGAACAGAGGTAAGGGGGAATTTTTTTAGACAGAGAGTAGTAAATCTGTGGAATGCTCTGCCACAGACAGTGGTGGAGGCCAAGTCTGTGGGTATATTTAAGGTGGAAATTGATAGTTTCCTGATCAATTAGGGCATCAAAGAACATGGGGTTGAATGGGATCCAGGATCAGCCATAATTGTATGGTGGAGCAGACTCGACGGGATGAATGGCCTAATTCTGCTCCTATGTCTTCTGGTCTTATGGCTTTATTAGGCAAGTAGATGTGGGTACTGTAGGTTTTTACTCCGTTTCCATGTTTACTTATTTATTTGGTCTACTAAAGTCTTTTTTCTCCCTCTGTGAGAGTTTGACTGACTTCTTTGACTTCTCTGCTGTATCTGTGTCTCTGAGCGAGTGGCCCACAGATTATTACAATGTCATCACTTTGGTGTTGCTGAAGGCTTTGTCCAGCAACCCTGACACTTTCTCAGATCATGCCTCATGGAGCAAACTAACAAAGGCAGGTTAGGTTGTTAAGTTTCTGGATGTTTTTCATAGTTATATGTGAACAAGAACAGTCCTCTGTAATTTGTTTTCTTGTTGGGGATCTCACTTGGTCTGTAGTACCTATCCGTTGACGATCAAACACCTTTGACAGTATGTTGTGTTCATTATTGAGGGATAGTGCAAAGCACTCAGATACTGATCTCTCTCTCCAGAGACACTCCTGACCTGAAAAATGTATCCAGTATTTCCTGGTATTTTCATTGAGGACTCAGTTCTTCATCATTACTTTTCATATCCATTCAGATGCTTTTTAGATTGACATTGTTGTTGAATAGAACTGTCCCCCACTTCCCCAAGCTTTGGTTTATATGGTAATCTACACTCCAGTATTCTAAAACAACAATTTATTCTCCATTAAAGATTACTCTGCTCCCTCAAAGGAAACTTGTTTTCCCAATCTATGCTAATTAAGCTCTGGTTGTTTCCTTTGGTTACCATCTGACATCATATTCTGCTTATTAGCTACTGAATGAATGGGGACTTGCACAAACCCTGATATACTTTGCTGGGTCAGCCTGTTCTCTCAGCCTTTTAATTTAGTCATTCATGGATGCCATTGACAAAGTCTATATTTATTTTCCATTGAAGTTCAACTTCATTGTCATTCAACTATACACACGTATACCACCAAATGAAACAATTTCCTTCTGAAACAAGTACAACACAGCACGTACAGTAAACCTCACTAGAACAAATAAAGATTTACTTTACCACAAATAAATTAACAAATAATGAAATATTTCCCTAATTACCCTTGAAGATGGTGATGAATGACCAGACTAAACTATGACAGTGCGTTATAAATATATGTTCCAATGTGAATGGTTTGCTATGTGCACCATGGATTCAAATTTAAATTGATTCATCATATATACATCAAAAAAGTTGTGAAATACACTCTTTGAGTTAACAACCAACACACCCAAGAATGTGCTGAGGGCAGCCCAGAAGTTTCTCCAAACAGTTTGGCACCAATATAGCATGTTTGCAATGTTCAGCAGAACAACAAGAGGAGTGCAGTAAGGAATTGTTGGATCAGGAGATACTGTGAAATAGAGGGTCTTTGAAAGTCAAGAATGAGGCATGAAATTTGATGATTATATCTATTTTATTAGGTGTTAACAACAAAATTAACAGAAACCAGGTTAATTAACTGTAAGGAAGGGAAAGAGAATAAAGAATGAACAAAGAAAGACTAAAAAGCCAAGAATAATGAACAAAAAGTTCATAAGACCATAAAACATAGGAGCAGAATTAGGCCATTTAACTCATTGAGTCTGTTCTGTCATTCTATCATGGCTGATCCCGGATTCCACTCAACCCCATACACCTGCCTTCTTGCCATATCCTTTGATGCCCTGACCAATCAGGAAACTATCAACTTTCATTTTCAAAATACCAACGGACTTGACCCCTACTGCAGTCTGTGGCAGAGCATTCTACAGATTCACTACTCTTGTCCTTCTTCACCTCTCCTGCCTATCCCCTCCCTGCTTCCCTTCCCCCACCCCTTGATCTTTCCCCTTACTGGTTTTTCACCTGGCACCTACCAGCCTTCTCCTTCCCACCATCCCCCACCTTCTTTATAGGGCCCCTGCCCCCTCCCTCTTCAGTCCTGATGAAGGGTCCCAGCCAGAAATGTTGACTGTTCGTTTCCGCGGATGCTGCCCGTCCTCCTGAGTTCCTCCAGTGTGTTGTAAGTGTCCCTTTGCATCTCTGTTGTTTGAATTTTCTCCCTGTTTTTGTAATAGTCCACACTATAGTTCTTTCTACCAAAATGCATGAACATACATTTCCCAACACTGTATTCCATCCATCTGCCACTTTTTTTGCTCAATTTGTTGAAGTCCTGCTGCAATCGCATTGCTTCCTCAGTCTACCTACCCCTCCACCTATTTCCGTATTATCTGCAAACCTTCCCACAAAGCCATCAATTCCATTAAAGTCTAAAGTAAAGTATCTAAATCACTGACAAACAATGTGAGAAATAGTGGTCCCAATACTGACCCCTGAGAAACATCACTAGTCACTGGGAATCAACCAGAAAAGGCCCCCATTGTTCCCACTTGCTGCCTCCTGCCTATCAGTCATTCCGCTATTCATGCCAGTATCTTTCCTGCAATGCCACCTTGTTAAGAAGCCTCATGTGTGGCACCTTATCAAATGCCTTCAAATCCAAGTAAATGACAATCACTGCCTCTCCTTTGTCCATCCTGCTTGTTACTTCCTCGAAAAACTCCAACAGATTAGACTTGTCAGGCAAGATTTCCCTTTACAGAAACCATGCTGAGTTTGATTTATTTTATCATTAGTCTCCAAGTACCCCGAAACTTCATCCTTATTAATAAGACACCAACACTTCCCCAGCCACTGAGGTTTGGCTCACTGGCCTATAATTTCCTTTCTTTTGCCTTCCTCCCTTCTTAAAGAGTGGAGTGACATAAGTCAAGGTTGTCTTATACAAGCAAGACAGATAACAAGATACTCTATTGATAAGAGGTGACATATGAAATAGCCAGGTTTCATAGCATGACGAGAAGCATCCAGAAAAATACAGAAGACCATAAGACATAGAAGCTAGAAGATCATTAGTCATGGTAGGATACAGGAACCGCGGTGTACGAAGGCTGTAATAAATCAAGTCAAGAAGAAAAGAAAAGCTTACAAAAGGTTCAGAGAGCTAGGTAATGTTAGAGATCTAGAAGATTATAAGGCTAATGGGAAGGAGCTTAAGAAGGAAATTAGAAGAGCCAGAAAGGGCCATGAGAAGGCCTTGGCAGGCAGGATTAAGGAAAACCCCAAGGCATTCTACAAGTATGTGAAGAGCAACAGGATAAGACGTGAAAGAATAGGACCTATCAAGTGTGACAGTGGAAAAGTATGCATGGAACTGGAGGAAATAGTGGAGGTACTTAATGGATACTTTCCTTCAGTATTCACTATGGAAAAGTATATTGGTGATTGTAGTGATGACTTGCAGCAGACTGAAAGGCTTGAGCATGCATAAATTAGGAAAGAAGATGTGCTGGAGCTTTTGGAAAGCATCAAATTGGATAAGTAGCCGGGACCTGATGAGATGTACTCCAGGCTACTGTGGGAGGTGAGGGAGGACATTGCTGAGCATCTGGCGATGATCTTTGAATCATCAATGGGGATGAGAGAGGTTCCGGTGTCATAAGGCGGTGGCTGGGAATGGACCCAAGTGCAAGACACAGACACTGAAGGACTTGGGACAGGACTAGGATACAGGGTGAGAGCAAGGACATGGACACGAAAACTAGGAACAAAGAAAAGGACTGGACAAGAGAGCTAGGAGCCTGGGCTTCGACTCCGAGTCAGAGACTGGACAAGGACCCAGTACCTGGGTCTTGCCTCTGGCTCGGACCCCAGAACTAGGCAAGGATGAGGCTGGAGTCTTCAGGCTTGAGGCCAGAGACTAGAAGTGAGGCTTGGCAGGAGGCAGGAGGCTGGAGTCTTCAGGCTTGAGGCTAGAGACTTGAGGCAAGGCTTGGCAGGAGACAGGAGGCTGGAGTCTTCAGGCTTGAGGCTAGAGACTTGAGGCGAGGCTTGGCAAGAGGTAGGAGGCTGAAATCTTCAGGCATGAGGCTAGAGGCTAGAGACTTGAGGCGAGGCTTGACAGGAGACAGGAGGCTGTAGTCTTCGGGCTTGAGACTAGAGACTTGAGGTGAGGCTTGGCAGGAGGCAGGAGGTTGGAGTCTTCAGGCTTGAGGCTAGAGGCTTGAGGCAAGGCTTGGCAGGAGGCAGGAGGCTGAAGTCTTCAGGCTTGAGGCTAGAGGCTAGATACTTGAGGCAAGGCTTGGGAGGAGGCAGGAGGCTGCAGTCTTCAGGCTTGAGGCTAGAGACTTGAGGCGAGGCTTGGCAGGAGGCAGGAGGCTGATGTCTTCAGGCCTGAGGCTAGAGGCTTGGCAGGAGGCAGGAGGCTGGAGTCTTCAGGCTTGAGGCTAGAGACTTGAGGCGAGGCTTGGCAGGAGGCAGGATGCTTGTGTCTTCAGGCTTGAGGCTAGAGGCTTGAGGCAAGGTTTGGCAGCAGTCAGGAGGTTGAAGTCTTCAGGCTTGAGGCTAGAAGCTTGAGGCGAGGCGAGGCTTGGCAGGAGGCAGGAGGCTGAAGTCTTCAGGCTAGAGGCTAGAGACTTGAGGCGAGGCTTGGCAGGAGGATGGAGGCTGGAGTCTTCAGTCTTGAGGCAGATGCTTGAGGTACGGCTTGGCAGCAGGCAGGAGGGTGAAGTCTTCAGGCTTGAGGCTAGATGCTAGAGCTTTGAGGCGAGGCTTGGCAGGAGGCAGGAGGCTGGAGTCTTCAGGCTTGAGGCTAGAGACTAGAGGTGAGGCTTGGCAGGAGGCAGGAGGCAGGAGGCTGGAGTCTTCAGGCTTGAGGTTAGCGACATGAGGCGAGGCTTGGCGGGAGGCCGGAGGCTGGAGTCTTCAGGCTTGAGGCTAGAGACTTGAGGCGAGGCTTGCCGGGAGGCAGGAGGCTGGAGTCTTCAGGCTTGAGGCTAGAGGCTTCAGGTGAAGTGAGGCTTGGCAGGAGGCAGGTGGCTGAAGTCTTCAGGCCAGAGGCTAGAGACATGAGGCGAGGCTTGGCAGGAGGTAGGAGGCTGCAGTCTTCAGGCTTGAGGCTAGAGACTGGAGGTGAGGCTTGGCAGGAGGCAGGAGGCATGAGTCTTCAAGCACGAGGCTAGAGAGTTGAGGCGAGGCTTGTCAACAGGCAGGAGGCTGATGTCTTCAGGCCTGAGGCTATAGGCTTGGCAGGAGGCAGGAGGCTGGAGTCTTCAGGCTTGAGGCTCAAGGCCTGAGGCAAGGCTTGGCATCAGGCAGGAGGCTGCAGTCTTCAGGCTTGAGGCTAGAGACTAGAGGCGAGGCTTGGTAGGAGGCAAGGGGCAGGAGTCTTTAGGCTTGACGCCAGAGGCTAGATACTCAAGGCAAGGCTTGGCATCAGGTAAGAGGCTGAAGTCTTCAGGCTTAAGGCTAGAGGCTTGAGGCAAGGCTTGGCATCAGGCAGGAGGCTGGAGCCTTCAGGCTTGAGGCTAAGTACTTGAGGCGAGGCTTAGCAGGAGGCAGGAGGCTGAAGTCTTCAGGCCTGAGGCTAGATGCTTGAGAAGAGGCTTGGCAGGAAGCAGGAGGGTGAAGTCTTCAGGCTTGAGGCTAGAGGCTAGATACTCAAGGCAAGAATTGGCATCAGGTAAGAGGCTGAAGTCTTCAGGCTTAAGGCTAGAGGCTTGAGGCAAGGCTTGGCATCAGGCAGGAGGCTGGAGCCTTCAGGCTTGAGGCTAAGTACTTGAGGCGAGGCTTAGCAGGAGGCAGGAGGCTGAAGTCTTCAGGCCTGAGGCTAGATGCTTGAGAAGAGGCTTGGCAGGAAGCAGGAGGGTGAAGTCTTCAGGCCTGAGGCTGGAGGGTAGAGACTTGAGGCGAGGCTTGGCAGGAGGCAGGAGGCTGCAATCTTCAGGCTTGAGGCTAGAGACTTGAAGCGAGGCTTGGCAAGAGGCAGGAGGCTGAAGTCTTCAGGCCTGAGGCTAGTGGCAGAGACTTGAGGCGAGGCTTGGCAAGAGGCAGGAGGCTGTAGTCTTCAGGCTTGAGGCTAGAGACTTGAGGCAAGGCTTGGCAGGAGGCAGGAGGCTGAAGTCTTCAGGCTTGAGGCTAGAGGCTAGATACTCGAGGCAAGGCTTGGCAGGAGGCAGGAGGCTGCAGTCTTCAGGCTTGAGGCTAGAGACTTGAGGCGAGGCTTGGCAGGAGGCAGGAGGCTGATGTCTTCAGGCCTGAGGCTAGAGGCTTGGCAGGAGGCAGGAGGCTGGAGTCTTCAGGCTTGAGGCTAGAGGCTTGAGGCGAGGCGAGGCTTAGCAGGAGGCAAGAGGCTGAAGTCTTCAGGCGACAAGCTAGAGGCTAGAGAGTTGAGGCGAGGGTTGGCAGGAGGCTGGAGGCTGGAGTTTTCAGTCTTGAGGCAAGATGCTTGAGGTGAGGCTTGGCAGCAGGCAGGAGGCTGGTGTCTTCAGGCTTGAGGCTAGATGCTTGAGAAGAGGCTTGGCAGCAAGCAGGAGGGTGAAGTCTTCAGGCTTGAGGCTAGAGACTTGAGGTGAGGCTTTGCAGGGCGTTGGAGGCTGGAGTCTTCAGGCTTGAGGCTAGGCAGGAGGCAGGAAGCTGGAGTCTTCAGGCTTGAGGCTAAGGACTTGAGACAAGGCTTAGCGGGAGGCAGGAGGCTGAAGTCTTCAGACTTGAGACTAGAGGCTTGAGGCGAGGCGAGGCTTAGTAGGAGGCAAGTGGCTGCAGTCTTCAGGTCTGAGGCTGGAGGCCAGAGACTTGAGGCGAGGCTTGGCAGGAGGCAGGAGGCTGCAGTCTTCAGGCTTGAGGCTAGAGGCTAGATACCTGAGGCAAGGCTTGGCAGGAGGCAGGAGGCTGCAGTCTTCAGGCTTGAGGCGAGGCTTGGCAGGAGGCAGGAGGCTGATGTCTTCAGGCCTGAGGCTAGAGGCTTGGCAGGAGGCAGGAGGCTGGAGTCTTCAGGCTTGAGGCTAGAGGCTTGAGGCGTGGCGAGGCTTGGCAGGAGGGAAGAGGTGAAGTCTTCAGGCCACAGGCTAGAGGCTAGAGAGTTGAGGCAAGGGTTGGCAGGAGGCTGGAGGCTAGAGTCTTCAGTCTTGAGGCAAGATGCTTGAGGTGAGGCTTGGCAGCAGGCAGGAGGCTGGAGTCTTCAGGCTTGAGGCTAAGTACTTGAGGCGAGGCTTAGCGGGAGGCAGGAGGCTGAAGTCTTCAGGCTTGAGGCTAGATGCTTGAGAAGAGGCTTGGCAGCAAGCAGGAGGGTAAAATCTTCAGGCTTGAGGCTAGATACTAGAGACTTGAGGCAAGGTTTGGCAGGAGGCAGGAGGCTGCAGTCTTCAGGCTTGAGGCTAGAGACTTGCGGCGAGGCTTGGCAAGAGGCAGGAGGCTGAAGTCTTCAGGCCTGAGGCTAGAAGCTATAGACTTGAGGCGAGACTTGGCAGGAAGCAGGAGGCTGGAGTCTTCAGGCTTGAGGCTAGAGACTTGAGGCGAGGCTTGGCAGGAGGCAGGAGGTTGATGTCTTCAGGCCTGAGGCTAAAGGCTTGGCAGGAGGCAGGAGTCTGGAGTCTTCAGGCTTGAGGCTAGAGACTTGAGGCGTGGCTTGGCAGCATGCAGGAGGCTGAAGTCTTCAGGCTTGAGGCTAGAGGCTTGAGGCAAAGCTTGGCAGGTGGCAGGTGGCTGAAATCTTCAGGACTGCAGCTAGAGACTAGAGACTTGAGGCCTGGCAGGAGGCAGGAGGCATGAGTCTTCAAGCACGAGGCTAGAGACCAGAGGCGAGGCTTGGCAGGAGGCAGGAGGATGGCGTCTTCAGGCTTGAGGCTAGAGGCTAGATACTTGAGGCAAGGCTTGGCAGCAGGTAGGCGGCTGAAGACTTCAGGCCTGAAGCTAGAGGCTTGGCAGGAGGCAGGAGGCTGGAGTCTTTAGGCTTGACGCTAGAGGCTGGATACTCAAGGCAAGGCTTGGCAGGAGGCAGGAGGATGAAGTCTTCAGGCCTGAGGCTAGAGACTTGAGGCGAGGCTTGACAGGAGGCAGGAGGCTGATGTCTTCAGGCCTGAGGCTAGAGGCTTGGCAGGAGGCAGGAGGCTGGAGTCGGGCTTGAGGCTAGAGACTTGAGGCGAGGCATGGCAGGAGGCAGGTGGCTGAAGTCTTCAGGCCAGAGGCTAGAGACATGAGGCGAGGCTTGGCAGGAGGTAGGAGGCTGCAGTCTTCAGGCTTGAGGCTAGAGACTGGACGTGAGGCTTGGCAGGAGGCAGGAGGACGGAGTCTTCAGGCTTGAGGCTAGAGACTTGAGGCGAGGCTTAGCAGGAGGCAGGAGGCATGAGTCTTGAAGCATGAGGCTAGAGACCGAGGCGAGGCTTGGCAGGAGGCAGGAGGATGGAGTCTTCAGTCTTGAGGCTAGAGGCTAGATACTTGAGGCATGGTTTGGCAAGAGGCATGAGGCTGAAGTCTTCAGGCCTGAGGCTATAGGCTTGGCAGGAGGCAGGAGGCTGGAGTCTTCAACTTGAGGCTAGAGACTTGTGGCGAGCTTGGCTGGAGGAAGGAGGCTGGAGTCTTCAGGCTTGAGGCTCGAGGCTTGAGGCAAGGATTGGCATCAGGCAGGAGGCTGAAGTGTTCAGGCTTGAGGCTCGAGGCTTGAGGCAAGGCTTGGCATCAGGCGCGAGGCTGAAGTCTTCAGGCTTGAGGCTAGAGGCTAGATACTTGAGGCAAGGCGTGGCAGGAGGCAGGAGGCTGAAGTCTTCAGGCTTGAGACTAGTGGCTAGAGACTTGAGGCGAGGCTTGGCAGGAGACAGGCGTCTGAAGACTTCAGGCCTGAGGCTAGAGGATAGAGACTTTAGGCGAGGCTTGGCAGGAGGCAGAAGGCTGATGTCTTCAGGCCTGAGGCTAGAGGCTTGGCAGGAGGCAGGAGGCTGGAGTCTTCAGGCTTGAGGCTAGAGACTTGAGGCGAGGCTTGGCAGGAGGCAGGATGCTTGTGTCTTCAGGCTTGAGGCTAGAGGCTTGAGGCAAGGCTGGCATCAGGCACGAGGCTGAAGTCTTCAGGCTTGAGGCTAGAGGCTAGATACTTGAGGCAAGGCTTGGCAGGAGGCATGAGGCTGATCTCTTCAGGCCTGAGGCTATAGGCTTGGCAGGAGGCAGGAGGCTGGAGACTTCAGGCTTGAGGCTCGAGGCCTGAGGCAAGGCTTGGCATCAGGCAGGAGGCTGAAGTCTTCAGGCTTGAGGCTAGAGGCTTGAGGCGAGGCGAGGCTTGGCAGGAGGCAGGAGGCTGATCTCTTCAGGCCTGAGGCTATAGGCTTGGCAGGAGGCAGGAGGCTGGAGACTTCAGGCTTGAGGCTCGAGGCCTGAGGCAAGGCTTGGCATCAGGCAGGAGGCTGAAGTCTTCAGGCTTGAGGCTAGAGGCTTGAGGCGAGGCGAGGCTTGGCAGGAGGCAGGAGGCTGATCTCTTCAGGCTTGAGGCAAGGCTTGGCATCAGGCACGAGGCTGAAGTCTTCAGGCTTGAGGCTAGAGGCTAGATACTTGAGGCAAGGCTTGGCAGGAGGCATGAGGCTGATGTCTTCAGGCCTGAGGCTATAGGCTTGGCAGGAGGCAGGAGGCTGGAGACTTCAACTTGAGGCTAGAGTCTTGTGGCGAGGCTTGGCTGGAGGAAGGAGGCTGGAGTCTTCAGGCTTCCGGCTCGAGGCTTGAGGCAAGACTTGGCATCAGGCAGGAGGCTGAAGTCTTCAGGCTTGAGGCAAGGCTTGGCATCAGGCACGAGGCTGAAGTCTTCAGGCCTGAGGCTAGAGGCTTGGCAGGAGGCAGGAGGCTGGAGTCTTCAGGCTTGAGGCTAGTGACTTGAGGCGAGGCTTGGCAGGAGGCAGGATGCTTGTGTCTTCAGGCTTGAGGCTAGAGGCTTGAGGCAAGACTTGGCAGCAGTCACGAGGCTGAAGTCTTCAGGCTTGAGGCTGGAGGCTTGAGGCGAGGCGAGGCTTGGCAGGAGGAAGGAGGCTGAAGTCTTCAGGCTTGAGGCTGGAGGCTAGAGACTAGATGTGAGGCTTGGCAGGAGGCAGGAGGCTGGAGTCTTCAGGCTTGAGGCTAAGTACTTGAGGCGAGGCTTAGCGGGAGGCAGGAGGCTGATGTCTTCAGGCTTGAGGCTTGAGGCTAGAGGCTAGATACTTGAGGGGAGGGTTGGCAGGAGACTGGAGGCTGGAGTCTTCAGTCTTGAGGCAAGATGCTTGATGTGAGGCTTGGCAGCAGGCAGGAGGGTGAAGTCTTTTGGCTTGAGGCTAGAGGCTAGAGACTTGAGGCGAGGCTTGGCAGGAGGCAGGAGGCTGCAGTCTTCAGGCTTGAGGCTAGAGACTTGAGGCAAGGCATGGCAGGAGGCAGGATGCTGTAGTCTTCAGGCTTGAGGCTATAGGCTTGAGGCAAGGCGAGGCTTGGCCGGAGGTAGTAGGCTGAAGTCTTCAGGCCAGAGGCTAGAGGGTAGAGACTTGAGGCGAGGCTTGGCAGGAGACAGGAGGCATGAGTCTTCAAGCACGAGGCTAGAGACCAGAGGTGAGGCTTGGCAGGAGGCAGGAGGATGGAGTCTACAGGCCTGACGCTAGAGGCTAGAGAGTTGAGGCGAGGCTTGGCAGGAGGCAGGAGGCTGATGTCTTCAGGCCTGAGGCTATAGGCTTGGCAGGAGGCAGGAGGCTGGAGTCTTCAGGCTTGAGGCTATAGGCTTGAGGCAAGGCTTGGCATCAGGCAGGAGGCTGGAGCCTTCAGGCTTGAGGCTAAGTGCTTGAGGCGAGGCTTAGCAGGAGGCAGGAGGCTGAAGTCTTCAGGCCTGAGGCTAGATGCTTGAGAAGAGGCTTGGCAGCAAGCAGGAGGGTGAAGTCTTCAGGCTTGAGGCTAGAGGCTAGAGACTTGAGGCGAGGCTTGGCAGGAGGCAGGAAGCTGCAGTCTTCAGGCTTGAGGCTAGAGACTTGAGGCGAGGCATGACAGGAGGCAGGAGGCTGGAGTCTTCAGGCTTGAGGCGAGGCGAGGCTTGGCAGGAGGCAGGGGGCTGAAGTCTTCAGGCCTGAGGCTAGAGGCTAGAGATTTGAGGCAAGGTTTGGCAGGAGGCAGGAGGCTGCAGTCTTCAGGCTTGAGGCTAGAGACTTGCGGCGAGGCTTGGCAAGAGGCTGAAGTCTTCAGGCCTGAGGCTAGAGGCTAGAGACTTGAGGCGAGACTTGGCAGGAGGCTGGAGTCTTCAGGCTTGAGGCTAGAGACTTGAGGCGAGGCTTGGCAGGAGGCAGGAGGCTGGTGTCTTCAGGCTTGAGGCTAGAGACTTGAGTCAAGGCTTGGCAGGAGGCAGGAGGCTGAAGTCTTCAGGCCTGATGCTAGAGGCTTGTCAGGAGGCAGGAGGCTGGAGTCTTAAGGCTTGAGGCTACAGACTTGAGGGGAGGCTTGGCAGGGCGTAGGAGGCTGGAGTCTTCAGGCTTGAGGCTAAGCAGGAGGCAGGAAGCTGGAGTCTTCAGGCTTGAGGCTAAGGATTTGAGACAAGGCTTAGGGGAGGCAGGAGGCTGAAGTCTTCAGGCTTGAGGTGAGGCGAGCCTTAGCAGGAGGCAGGTGGCTGCAGTCTTCAGGCCTGAGGCTGGAGGGTAGAGACTTGAAGCGAGGCTTGGCAGGAGGCAGGAGGCTGCAATCTTCAGGCTTGAGGCTAGAGACTTGAAGCGAGGCTTGGCAAGAGGCAGGAGGCTGAAGTCTTCAGGCCTGAGGCTAGAGGCAGAGACTTGAGGCGAGGCTTGGCAAGAGGCAGGAGGCTGTAGTCTTCAGGCTTGAGGCTGGAGACTTGAGGCAAGGCTTGGCAGGAGGCAGGAGGCTGAAGTCTTCAGGCTTGAGGCTAGAGGCTAGATACTCGAGGCAAGGCTTGGCAGGAGGCAGGAGGCTGCAGTCTTCAGGCTTGAGGCTAAAGACTTGAGGCGAGGCTTGGCAGGAGGCAGGAGGCTGATGTCTTCAGGCCTGAGGCTAGAGGCTTGGCAGGAGGCAGGAGGCTGGAGTCTTCAGGCTTGAGGCTAGAGGCTTGAGGCGATGCAAGGCTTAGCAGGAGGCAAGAGGCTGAAGTTTCAGGCGACAAGCTAGAGGCTAGAGAGTTGAGGCGAGGGTTGGCAGGAGGCTGGAGGCTGGAGTTTTCAGTCTTGAGGCAAGATACTTGAGGTGAGGCTTGGCAGCAGGCAGGAGACTGGAGTCTTCAGGCTTGAGGCTAGATGCTTGAGAAGAGGCTTGGCAGCAAGCAGGAGGTTGATGTCTTCAGGCCTGAGACTAAAGGCTTGGCAGGAGGCAGGAGTCTGGAGTCTTCAGGCTTGAGGCTAGAGACTTGAGGCGCGGCTTGGCAGCATGCAGGAGGCTGAAGTCTTCAGGCTTGAGGCTAGAGGCTTGAGGCAAAGCTTGGCAGGTGGCAGGTGGCTGAAATCTTCAGGCCTGCAGCTAGAGACTAGAGACTTGAGGCCTGGCAGGAGGCAGGAGGCATGAGTCTTCAAGCATGAGGCTAGAGACCAGAGGCGAGGCTTGGCAGGAGGCAGGAGGATGGAGTCTTCAGGCTTGAGGCTAGAGGCTAGATACTTGAGGCAAGGCTTGACAGCAGGTAGGCGGCTGAAGACTTATCAGGCCTGAGGATAGAGGCTAGGCAGGAGGCTGGAGTCTTTAGGCTTGAGGCTAGAGGCTGGATACTCAAGGCAAGGCTTGGCAGGAGGCAGGAGGCTGCAGTCTTCAGGCTTGAAGCTAGAGACTTGAGGCGAGGCTTGGCAGGAGGCAGGAGGCTGATGTCTTTGGGCCTGAGGCTAGAGGCTCGGCAGGAGGCAGGAGGCTGGAGTCTTCAGGCTTGAGGCTAGAGGCTTGAGGCGATGCAAGTCTTAGCAGGAGGCAAGAGGCTGAAGTTTCAGGCGACAAGCTAGAGGCCAGAGAGTTGAGGCGAGGGTTGGCAGGAGGCTGGAGGCTGGAGTTTTCAGTCTTGAGGCAAGATACTTGAGGTGAGGCTTGGCAGCAGGCAGGAGACTGGAGTCTTCAGGCTTGAGGCTAGATGCTTGAGAAGAGGCTTGGCAGCAAGCAGGAGGGTGAAGTCTTCAGGCTTGAGGCTAGAGACTTGAGGTGAGGCTTTGCAGGGCGTAGGAGGCTGGAGTCTTCAGGCTTGAGGCTAGGCATGAGGCAGGAAGCTGGAGTCTTCAGTCTTGAGGCTAAGGACTTGAGACAAGGCTTAGCGGGAGGCAGGAGGCTGAAGTCTTCAGACTTGAGACTAGAGGCTTGAGGCGAGGAGAGGCTTAGTAGGAGGCAGGTGGCTGCAGTCTTCAGGCCTGAGGCTGGAGGCCAGAGACTTGAGGCGAGGCTTGGCAGGAGGCAGGAGGCTGCAGTCTTCAGGCTTGAGGCTAGAGGCTAGATACCTGAGGCAAGGCTTGGCAGGAGGCAGGAGGCTGCAGTCTTCAGGCTTGAGGCGAGGCTTGGCAGGAGGCAGGAGGCTGATGTCTTCAGGCCTGAGGCTAGAGGCTTGGCAGGAGGCAGGAGGCTGGAGTCTTCAGGCTTGAGGCTAGAGGCTTGAGGCGTGGCGAGGCTTGGCAGGAGGGAAGAGGCTGAAGTCTTCAGGCCACAGGCTAGAGGCTAGAGAGTTGAGGCGAGGGTTGGCAGGAGGCTGGAGGCTAGAGTCTTCAGTCTTGAGGCAAGATGCTTGAGGTGAGGCTTGGCAGCAGGCAGGAGGCTGGAGTCTTCAGGCTTGAGGCTAAGTACTTGAGGCGAGGCTTAGCGGGAGGCAGGAGGCTGAAGTCTTCAGGCTTGAGGCTAGATGCTTGAGAAGAGGCTTGGCAGCAAGCAGGAGGGTAAAGTCTTCAGGCTTGAGGCTAGAGGCTAGAGACTTGAGGCAAGGTTTGGCAGGAGGCAGGAGGCTGCAGTCTTCAGGCTTGAGGCTAGAGACTTGAGGCGAGGCTTGGCAGGAGGCAGGAGGCTGATGTCTTCAGGCCTGAGGCTAGAGGCTTGGCAGGAGGCAGGAGGCTGGAGTCTTCAGGCTTGAGGCTAGAGGCTTGAGGCGAGGCGAGGCTTAGCAGGAGGCAAGAGGCTGAAGTCTTCAGGCGACAAGCTAGAGGCTAGAGAGTTGAGGCGAGGGTTGGCAGGAGGCTGGAGGCTGGAGTTTTCAGTCTTGAGGCAAGATGCTTGAGGTGAGGCTTGGCAGCAGGCAGGAGGCTGGTGTCTTCAGGCTTGAGGCTAGATGCTTGAGAAGAGGCTTGGCAGCAAGCAGGAGGGTGAAGTCTTCAGGCTTGAGGCTAGAGACTTGAGGTGAGGCTTTGCAGGGCGTTGGAGGCTGGAGTCTTCAGGCTTGAGGCTAGGCAGGAGGCAGGAAGCTGGAGTCTTCAGGCTTGAGGCTAAGGACTTGAGACAAGGCTTAGCGGGAGGCAGGAGGCTGAAGTCTTCAGACTTGAGACTAGAGGCTTGAGGCGAGGCGAGGCTTAGTAGGAGGCAAGTGGCTGCAGTCTTCAGGTCTGAGGCTGGAGGCCAGAGACTTGAGGCGAGGCTTGGCAGGAGGCAGGAGGCTGCAGTCTTCAGGCTTGAGGCTAGAGGCTAGATACCTGAGGCAAGGCTTGGCAGGAGGCAGGAGGCTGCAGTCTTCAGGCTTGAGGCGAGGCTTGGCAGGAGGCAGGAGGCTGATGTCTTCAGGCCTGAGGCTAGAGGCTTGGCAGGAGGCAGGAGGCTGGAGTCTTCAGGCTTGAGGCTAGAGGCTTGAGGCGTGGCGAGGCTTGGCAGGAGGGAAGAGGTGAAGTCTTCAGGCCACAGGCTAGAGGCTAGAGAGTTGAGGCAAGGGTTGGCAGGAGGCTGGAGGCTAGAGTCTTCAGTCTTGAGGCAAGATGCTTGAGGTGAGGCTTGGCAGCAGGCAGGAGGCTGGAGTCTTCAGGCTTGAGGCTAAGTACTTGAGGCGAGGCTTAGCGGGAGGCAGGAGGCTGAAGTCTTCAGGCTTGAGGCTAGATGCTTGAGAAGAGGCTTGGCAGCAAGCAGGAGGGTAAAATCTTCAGGCTTGAGGCTAGATACTAGAGACTTGAGGCAAGGTTTGGCAGGAGGCAGGAGGCTGCAGTCTTCAGGCTTGAGGCTAGAGACTTGCGGCGAGGCTTGGCAAGAGGCAGGAGGCTGAAGTCTTCAGGCCTGAGGCTAGAAGCTATAGACTTGAGGCGAGACTTGGCAGGAAGCAGGAGGCTGGAGTCTTCAGGCTTGAGGCTAGAGACTTGAGGCGAGGCTTGGCAGGAGGCAGGAGGTTGATGTCTTCAGGCCTGAGGCTAAAGGCTTGGCAGGAGGCAGGAGTCTGGAGTCTTCAGGCTTGAGGCTAGAGACTTGAGGCGTGGCTTGGCAGCATGCAGGAGGCTGAAGTCTTCAGGCTTGAGGCTAGAGGCTTGAGGCAAAGCTTGGCAGGTGGCAGGTGGCTGAAATCTTCAGGACTGCAGCTAGAGACTAGAGACTTGAGGCCTGGCAGGAGGCAGGAGGCATGAGTCTTCAAGCACGAGGCTAGAGACCAGAGGCGAGGCTTGGCAGGAGGCAGGAGGATGGCGTCTTCAGGCTTGAGGCTAGAGGCTAGATACTTGAGGCAAGGCTTGGCAGCAGGTAGGCGGCTGAAGACTTCAGGCCTGAAGCTAGAGGCTTGGCAGGAGGCAGGAGGCTGGAGTCTTTAGGCTTGACGCTAGAGGCTGGATACTCAAGGCAAGGCTTGGCAGGAGGCAGGAGGATGAAGTCTTCAGGCCTGAGGCTAGAGACTTGAGGCGAGGCTTGACAGGAGGCAGGAGGCTGATGTCTTCAGGCCTGAGGCTAGAGGCTTGGCAGGAGGCAGGAGGCTGGAGTCGGGCTTGAGGCTAGAGACTTGAGGCGAGGCATGGCAGGAGGCAGGTGGCTGAAGTCTTCAGGCCAGAGGCTAGAGACATGAGGCGAGGCTTGGCAGGAGGTAGGAGGCTGCAGTCTTCAGGCTTGAGGCTAGAGACTGGACGTGAGGCTTGGCAGGAGGCAGGAGGACGGAGTCTTCAGGCTTGAGGCTAGAGACTTGAGGCGAGGCTTAGCAGGAGGCAGGAGGCATGAGTCTTGAAGCATGAGGCTAGAGACCGAGGCGAGGCTTGGCAGGAGGCAGGAGGATGGAGTCTTCAGTCTTGAGGCTAGAGGCTAGATACTTGAGGCATGGTTTGGCAAGAGGCATGAGGCTGAAGTCTTCAGGCCTGAGGCTATAGGCTTGGCAGGAGGCAGGAGGCTGGAGTCTTCAACTTGAGGCTAGAGACTTGTGGCGAGCTTGGCTGGAGGAAGGAGGCTGGAGTCTTCAGGCTTGAGGCTCGAGGCTTGAGGCAAGGATTGGCATCAGGCAGGAGGCTGAAGTGTTCAGGCTTGAGGCTCGAGGCTTGAGGCAAGGCTTGGCATCAGGCGCGAGGCTGAAGTCTTCAGGCTTGAGGCTAGAGGCTAGATACTTGAGGCAAGGCGTGGCAGGAGGCAGGAGGCTGAAGTCTTCAGGCTTGAGACTAGTGGCTAGAGACTTGAGGCGAGGCTTGGCAGGAGACAGGCGTCTGAAGACTTCAGGCCTGAGGCTAGAGGATAGAGACTTTAGGCGAGGCTTGGCAGGAGGCAGAAGGCTGATGTCTTCAGGCCTGAGGCTAGAGGCTTGGCAGGAGGCAGGAGGCTGGAGTCTTCAGGCTTGAGGCTAGAGACTTGAGGCGAGGCTTGGCAGGAGGCAGGATGCTTGTGTCTTCAGGCTTGAGGCTAGAGGCTTGAGGCAAGGCTGGCATCAGGCACGAGGCTGAAGTCTTCAGGCTTGAGGCTAGAGGCTAGATACTTGAGGCAAGGCTTGGCAGGAGGCATGAGGCTGATCTCTTCAGGCCTGAGGCTATAGGCTTGGCAGGAGGCAGGAGGCTGGAGACTTCAGGCTTGAGGCTCGAGGCCTGAGGCAAGGCTTGGCATCAGGCAGGAGGCTGAAGTCTTCAGGCTTGAGGCTAGAGGCTTGAGGCGAGGCGAGGCTTGGCAGGAGGCAGGAGGCTGATCTCTTCAGGCCTGAGGCTATAGGCTTGGCAGGAGGCAGGAGGCTGGAGACTTCAGGCTTGAGGCTCGAGGCCTGAGGCAAGGCTTGGCATCAGGCAGGAGGCTGAAGTCTTCAGGCTTGAGGCTAGAGGCTTGAGGCGAGGCGAGGCTTGGCAGGAGGCAGGAGGCTGATCTCTTCAGGCTTGAGGCAAGGCTTGGCATCAGGCACGAGGCTGAAGTCTTCAGGCTTGAGGCTAGAGGCTAGATACTTGAGGCAAGGCTTGGCAGGAGGCATGAGGCTGATGTCTTCAGGCCTGAGGCTATAGGCTTGGCAGGAGGCAGGAGGCTGGAGACTTCAACTTGAGGCTAGAGTCTTGTGGCGAGGCTTGGCTGGAGGAAGGAGGCTGGAGTCTTCAGGCTTCCGGCTCGAGGCTTGAGGCAAGACTTGGCATCAGGCAGGAGGCTGAAGTCTTCAGGCTTGAGGCAAGGCTTGGCATCAGGCACGAGGCTGAAGTCTTCAGGCCTGAGGCTAGAGGCTTGGCAGGAGGCAGGAGGCTGGAGTCTTCAGGCTTGAGGCTAGTGACTTGAGGCGAGGCTTGGCAGGAGGCAGGATGCTTGTGTCTTCAGGCTTGAGGCTAGAGGCTTGAGGCAAGACTTGGCAGCAGTCACGAGGCTGAAGTCTTCAGGCTTGAGGCTGGAGGCTTGAGGCGAGGCGAGGCTTGGCAGGAGGAAGGAGGCTGAAGTCTTCAGGCTTGAGGCTGGAGGCTAGAGACTAGATGTGAGGCTTGGCAGGAGGCAGGAGGCTGGAGTCTTCAGGCTTGAGGCTAAGTACTTGAGGCGAGGCTTAGCGGGAGGCAGGAGGCTGATGTCTTCAGGCTTGAGGCTTGAGGCTAGAGGCTAGATACTTGAGGGGAGGGTTGGCAGGAGACTGGAGGCTGGAGTCTTCAGTCTTGAGGCAAGATGCTTGATGTGAGGCTTGGCAGCAGGCAGGAGGGTGAAGTCTTTTGGCTTGAGGCTAGAGGCTAGAGACTTGAGGCGAGGCTTGGCAGGAGGCAGGAGGCTGCAGTCTTCAGGCTTGAGGCTAGAGACTTGAGGCAAGGCATGGCAGGAGGCAGGATGCTGTAGTCTTCAGGCTTGAGGCTATAGGCTTGAGGCAAGGCGAGGCTTGGCCGGAGGTAGTAGGCTGAAGTCTTCAGGCCAGAGGCTAGAGGGTAGAGACTTGAGGCGAGGCTTGGCAGGAGACAGGAGGCATGAGTCTTCAAGCACGAGGCTAGAGACCAGAGGTGAGGCTTGGCAGGAGGCAGGAGGATGGAGTCTACAGGCCTGACGCTAGAGGCTAGAGAGTTGAGGCGAGGCTTGGCAGGAGGCAGGAGGCTGATGTCTTCAGGCCTGAGGCTATAGGCTTGGCAGGAGGCAGGAGGCTGGAGTCTTCAGGCTTGAGGCTATAGGCTTGAGGCAAGGCTTGGCATCAGGCAGGAGGCTGGAGCCTTCAGGCTTGAGGCTAAGTGCTTGAGGCGAGGCTTAGCAGGAGGCAGGAGGCTGAAGTCTTCAGGCCTGAGGCTAGATGCTTGAGAAGAGGCTTGGCAGCAAGCAGGAGGGTGAAGTCTTCAGGCTTGAGGCTAGAGGCTAGAGACTTGAGGCGAGGCTTGGCAGGAGGCAGGAAGCTGCAGTCTTCAGGCTTGAGGCTAGAGACTTGAGGCGAGGCATGACAGGAGGCAGGAGGCTGGAGTCTTCAGGCTTGAGGCGAGGCGAGGCTTGGCAGGAGGCAGGGGGCTGAAGTCTTCAGGCCTGAGGCTAGAGGCTAGAGATTTGAGGCAAGGTTTGGCAGGAGGCAGGAGGCTGCAGTCTTCAGGCTTGAGGCTAGAGACTTGCGGCGAGGCTTGGCAAGAGGCTGAAGTCTTCAGGCCTGAGGCTAGAGGCTAGAGACTTGAGGCGAGACTTGGCAGGAGGCTGGAGTCTTCAGGCTTGAGGCTAGAGACTTGAGGCGAGGCTTGGCAGGAGGCAGGAGGCTGGTGTCTTCAGGCTTGAGGCTAGAGACTTGAGTCAAGGCTTGGCAGGAGGCAGGAGGCTGAAGTCTTCAGGCCTGATGCTAGAGGCTTGTCAGGAGGCAGGAGGCTGGAGTCTTAAGGCTTGAGGCTACAGACTTGAGGGGAGGCTTGGCAGGGCGTAGGAGGCTGGAGTCTTCAGGCTTGAGGCTAAGCAGGAGGCAGGAAGCTGGAGTCTTCAGGCTTGAGGCTAAGGATTTGAGACAAGGCTTAGGGGAGGCAGGAGGCTGAAGTCTTCAGGCTTGAGGTGAGGCGAGCCTTAGCAGGAGGCAGGTGGCTGCAGTCTTCAGGCCTGAGGCTGGAGGGTAGAGACTTGAAGCGAGGCTTGGCAGGAGGCAGGAGGCTGCAATCTTCAGGCTTGAGGCTAGAGACTTGAAGCGAGGCTTGGCAAGAGGCAGGAGGCTGAAGTCTTCAGGCCTGAGGCTAGAGGCAGAGACTTGAGGCGAGGCTTGGCAAGAGGCAGGAGGCTGTAGTCTTCAGGCTTGAGGCTGGAGACTTGAGGCAAGGCTTGGCAGGAGGCAGGAGGCTGAAGTCTTCAGGCTTGAGGCTAGAGGCTAGATACTCGAGGCAAGGCTTGGCAGGAGGCAGGAGGCTGCAGTCTTCAGGCTTGAGGCTAAAGACTTGAGGCGAGGCTTGGCAGGAGGCAGGAGGCTGATGTCTTCAGGCCTGAGGCTAGAGGCTTGGCAGGAGGCAGGAGGCTGGAGTCTTCAGGCTTGAGGCTAGAGGCTTGAGGCGATGCAAGGCTTAGCAGGAGGCAAGAGGCTGAAGTTTCAGGCGACAAGCTAGAGGCTAGAGAGTTGAGGCGAGGGTTGGCAGGAGGCTGGAGGCTGGAGTTTTCAGTCTTGAGGCAAGATACTTGAGGTGAGGCTTGGCAGCAGGCAGGAGACTGGAGTCTTCAGGCTTGAGGCTAGATGCTTGAGAAGAGGCTTGGCAGCAAGCAGGAGGTTGATGTCTTCAGGCCTGAGACTAAAGGCTTGGCAGGAGGCAGGAGTCTGGAGTCTTCAGGCTTGAGGCTAGAGACTTGAGGCGCGGCTTGGCAGCATGCAGGAGGCTGAAGTCTTCAGGCTTGAGGCTAGAGGCTTGAGGCAAAGCTTGGCAGGTGGCAGGTGGCTGAAATCTTCAGGCCTGCAGCTAGAGACTAGAGACTTGAGGCCTGGCAGGAGGCAGGAGGCATGAGTCTTCAAGCATGAGGCTAGAGACCAGAGGCGAGGCTTGGCAGGAGGCAGGAGGATGGAGTCTTCAGGCTTGAGGCTAGAGGCTAGATACTTGAGGCAAGGCTTGACAGCAGGTAGGCGGCTGAAGACTTATCAGGCCTGAGGATAGAGGCTAGGCAGGAGGCTGGAGTCTTTAGGCTTGAGGCTAGAGGCTGGATACTCAAGGCAAGGCTTGGCAGGAGGCAGGAGGCTGCAGTCTTCAGGCTTGAAGCTAGAGACTTGAGGCGAGGCTTGGCAGGAGGCAGGAGGCTGATGTCTTTGGGCCTGAGGCTAGAGGCTCGGCAGGAGGCAGGAGGCTGGAGTCTTCAGGCTTGAGGCTAGAGGCTTGAGGCGATGCAAGTCTTAGCAGGAGGCAAGAGGCTGAAGTTTCAGGCGACAAGCTAGAGGCCAGAGAGTTGAGGCGAGGGTTGGCAGGAGGCTGGAGGCTGGAGTTTTCAGTCTTGAGGCAAGATACTTGAGGTGAGGCTTGGCAGCAGGCAGGAGACTGGAGTCTTCAGGCTTGAGGCTAGATGCTTGAGAAGAGGCTTGGCAGCAAGCAGGAGGGTGAAGTCTTCAGGCTTGAGGCTAGAGACTTGAGGTGAGGCTTTGCAGGGCGTAGGAGGCTGGAGTCTTCAGGCTTGAGGCTAGGCATGAGGCAGGAAGCTGGAGTCTTCAGTCTTGAGGCTAAGGACTTGAGACAAGGCTTAGCGGGAGGCAGGAGGCTGAAGTCTTCAGACTTGAGACTAGAGGCTTGAGGCGAGGAGAGGCTTAGTAGGAGGCAGGTGGCTGCAGTCTTCAGGCCTGAGGCTGGAGGCCAGAGACTTGAGGCGAGGCTTGGCAGGAGGCAGGAGGCTGCAGTCTTCAGGCTTGAGGCTAGAGGCTAGATACCTGAGGCAAGGCTTGGCAGGAGGCAGGAGGCTGCAGTCTTCAGGCTTGAGGCGAGGCTTGGCAGGAGGCAGGAGGCTGATGTCTTCAGGCCTGAGGCTAGAGGCTTGGCAGGAGGCAGGAGGCTGGAGTCTTCAGGCTTGAGGCTAGAGGCTTGAGGCGTGGCGAGGCTTGGCAGGAGGGAAGAGGCTGAAGTCTTCAGGCCACAGGCTAGAGGCTAGAGAGTTGAGGCGAGGGTTGGCAGGAGGCTGGAGGCTAGAGTCTTCAGTCTTGAGGCAAGATGCTTGAGGTGAGGCTTGGCAGCAGGCAGGAGGCTGGAGTCTTCAGGCTTGAGGCTAAGTACTTGAGGCGAGGCTTAGCGGGAGGCAGGAGGCTGAAGTCTTCAGGCTTGAGGCTAGATGCTTGAGAAGAGGCTTGGCAGCAAGCAGGAGGGTAAAGTCTTCAGGCTTGAGGCTAGAGGCTAGAGACTTGAGGCAAGGTTTGGCAGGAGGCAGGAGGCTGCAGTCTTCAGGCTTGAGGCTAGAGACTTGAGGCAAGGCTTGGCAGGAGGCAGGAGGCTGAAGTCTTCAGGCTTGAGGCTAGAGGCTAGATACTCGAGGCAAGGCTTGGCAGGAGGCAGGAGGCTGCAGTCTTCAGGCTTGAGGCTAGAGACTTGAGGCGAGGCTTGGCAGGAGGCAGGAGGCTGATGTCTTCAGGCCTGAGGCTAGAGGCTTGGCAGGAGGCAGGAGGCTGGAGTCTTCAGGCTTGAGGCTAGAGGCTTGAGGCGATGCAAGGCTTAGCAGGAGGCAAGAGGCTGAAGTTTCAGGCGACAAGCTAGAGGCTAGAGAGTTGAGGCGAGGGTTGGCAGGAGGCTGGAGGCTGGAGTTTTCAGTCTTGAGGCAAGATACTTGAGGTGAGGCTTGGCAGCAGGCAGGAGACTGGAGTCTTCAGGCTTGAGGCTAGATGCTTGAGAAGAGGCTTGGCAGCAAGCAGGAGGGTGAAGTCTTCAGGCTTGAGGCTAGAGACTTGAGGTGAGGCTTTGCAGGGCGTAGGAGGCTGGAGTCTTCAGGCTTGAGGCTAGGCATGAGGCAGGAAGCTGGAGTCTTCAGTCTTGAGGCTAAGGACTTGAGACAAGGCTTAGCGGGAGGCAGGAGGCTGAAGTCTTCAGACTTGAGACTAGAGGCTTGAGGCGAGGAGAGGCTTAGTAGGAGGCAGGTGGCTGCAGTCTTCAGGCTTGAGGCTAGAGGCTAGATACCTGAGGCA
This sequence comes from Mobula hypostoma, assembly GCF_963921235.1. Taxonomy (NCBI): domain Eukaryota; kingdom Metazoa; phylum Chordata; class Chondrichthyes; order Myliobatiformes; family Myliobatidae; genus Mobula; species Mobula hypostoma. Next base: position 1,047,082 of record NC_086115.1, read on the forward strand.
AGGCTTGGCAGGAGGCAGGAGGCTGCAGTCTTCAGGCTTGAGGCGAGGTTTGGCAGGAGGCAGGAGGCTGATGTCTTCAGGCCTGAGGCTAGAGGCTTGGCAGGAGGCAGGAGGCTGGAGTCTTCAGGCTTGAGGCTAGAGGCTTGAGGCGTGGCGAGGCTTGGCAGGAGGGAAGAGGCTGAAGTCTTCAGGCCACAGGCTAGAGGCTAGAGAGTTGAGGCGAGGGTTGGCAGGAGGCTGGAGGCTAGAGTCTTCAGTCTTGAGGCAAGATGCTTGAGGTGAGGCTTGGCAGCAGGCAGGAGGCTGGAGTCTTCAGGCTTGAGGCTAGAGGCTAGAGACTTGAGGCAAGGTTTGGCAGGAGGCAGGAGGCTGCAGTCTTCAGGCTTGAGGCTAGATGCTTGAGAAGAGGCTTGGCAGCAAGCAGGAGGGTAAAGGCTTCAGGCTTGAGGCTAGAGGCTAGAGACTTGAGGCAAGGTTTGGCAGGAGACAGGAGGCTGCAGTCTTCAGGCTTGAGGCTAGAGACTTGAGGCAAGGCTTGGCAGGAGGCAGGAGGCTGAAGTCTTCAGGCTTGAGGCTAGAGGCTAGATACTCGAGGCAAGGCTTGGCAGGAGGCAGGAGGCTGCAGTCTTCAGGCTTGAGGCTAGAGACTTGAGGCGAGGCTTGGCAGGAGGCAGGAGGCTGATGTCTTCAGGCCTGAGGCTAGAGGCTTGGCAGGAGGCAGGAGGCTGGAGTCTTCAGGCTTGAGGCTAGAGGCTTGAGGCGATGCAAGGCTTAGCAGGAGGCAAGAGGCTGAAGTTTCAGGCGACAAGCTAGAGGCTAGAGAGTTGAGGCGAGGGTTGGCAGGAGGCTGGAGGCTGGAGTTTTCAGTCTTGAGGCAAGATACTTGAGGTGAGGCTTGGCAGCAGGCAGGAGACTGGAGTCTTCAGGCTTGAGGCTAGATGCTTGAGAAGAGGCTTGGCAGCAAGCAGGAGGGTGAAGTCTTCAGGCTTGAGGCTAGAGACTTGAGGTGAGGCTTTGCAGGGCGTAGGAGGCTGGAGTCTTCAGGCTTGAGGCTAGGCATGAGGCAGGAAGCTGGAGTCTTCAGGCTTGAGGCTAAGGACTTGAGACAAGGCTTAGCGGGAGGCAGGAGGTTGAAGTCTTCAGACTTGAGACTAGAGGCTTGAGGCGAGGCGAGGCTTAGTAGGAGGCAGGTGGCTGCAGTCTTCAGGCCTGAGGCTGGAGGCCAGAGACTTGAGGCGAGGCTTGGCAGGAGGCAGGAGGCTGCAGTCTTCAGGCTTGAGGCTAGAGGCTAGATACCTGAGGCAAGGCTTGGCAGGAGGCAGGAGGCTGCAGTCTTCAGGCTTGAGGCTAGGCATGAGGCAGGAAGCTGGAGTCTTCAGGCTTGAGGCTAAGGACTTGAGACAAGGCTTAGCGGGAGGCAGGAGGCTGAAGTCTTCAGGCTTGAGGCAAGGCTTGGCATCAGGCACGAGGCTGAAGTCTTCAGGCCTGAGGCTAGAGGCTTGGCAGGAGGCAGGAGGCTGGAGTCTTCAGGCTTGAGGCTATTGACTTGAGGCGAGGCTTGGCAGGAGGCAGGATGCTTGTGTCTTCAGGCTTGAGGCTAGAGGCTTGAGGCAAGACTTGGCAGCAGTCACGAGGCTGAAGTCTTCAGGCTTGAGGCTGGAGGCTTGAGGCGAGGCGAGGCTTGGCAGGAGGAAGGAGGCTGATGTCTTCAGGCTTGAGGCTGGAGGCTAGAGACTAGATGCGAGGCTTGGCAGGAGGCAGGAGGCTGGAGTCTTCAGGCTTGAGGCTAAGTACTTGAGGCGAGGCTTAGCGGGAGGCAGGAGGCTGATGTCTTGAGGCTTGAGGCTAGAGGCTAGATACTTGAGGGGAGGGTTGGCAGGAGACTGGAGGCTGGAGTCTTCAGTCTTGAGGCAAGATGCTTGATGTGAGGCTTGGCAGCAGGCAGGAGGGTGAAGTCTTTTGGCTTGAGGCTAGAGGCTAGAGACTTGAGGCGAGGCTTGGCAGGAGGCAGGAGGCTGCAGTCTTCAGGCTTGAGGCTAGAGACTTGAGGCAAGGCGAGGCTTGGCCGGAGGTAGTAGGCTGAAGTCTTCAGGCCAGAGGCTAGAGGGTAGAGACTTGAGGCGAGGCTTGGCAGGAGACAGGAGGCATGAGTCTTCAAGCACGAGGCTAGAGACCAGAGGTGAGGCTTGGCAGGAGGCAGGAGGATGGAGTCTACAGGCCTGACGCTAGAGGCTAGAGAGTTGAGGCGAGGCTTGGCAGGAGGCAGGGGGCTGATGTCTTCAGGCCTGAGGCTATAGGCTTGGCAGGAGGCAGGAGGCTGGAGTCTTCAGGCTTGAGGCTACAGGCTTGAGGCAAGGCTTGGCATCAGGCAGGAGGCTGGAGCCTTCAGGCTTGAGGCTAGGGATTTGAGGCAAAGCTGAAGTCTTCAGGCCTGAAGCTAGATGCTTGAGAAGAGGCTTGGCAGCAAGCAGGAGGGTGAAGTCTTCAGGCTTGAGGCTAGAGGCTAGAGACTTGAGGCGAGGCTTGGCAGGAGGCAGGAAGCTGCAGTCTTCAGGCTTGAGGCTAGAGACTTGAGGCGAGGCATGACAGGAGGCAGGAGGCTGGAGTCTTCAGGCTTGAGGCTAGGGATTTGAGGCAAAGCTGGAGTCTTCAGGCTTGAGGCTAGAGAGGCAGGAGGATGGAGTCTTAAGGCTTGAGGCTACAGACTTGAGGGGAGGCTTGGCAGGGCGTAGGAGGCTGGAGTCTTCAGGCTTGAGGCTAAGCAGGAGGCAGGAAGCTGGAGTCTTCAGGCTTGAGGCTAAGGACTTGAGACAAGGCTTAGGGGAGGCAGGAGGCTGAAGTCTTCAGGCTTGAGGCTAGAGGCTTGAGGTGAGGCGAGCCTTAGCAGGAGGCAGGTGGCTGCAGTCTTCAGGCCTGAGGCTAGAGGGTAGAGACTTGAAGCGAGGCTTGGCAGGAGGCAGGAGGCTGCAATCTTCAGGCTTGAGGCTAGAGACTTGAAGCGAGGCTTGGCAAGAGGCAGGAGGCTGAAGTCTTCAGGCCTGAGGCTAGAGGCAGAGACTTGAGGCGAGGCTTGGCAAGAGGCAGGAGGCTGTAGTCTTCAGGCTTGAGGCTAGAGACTTGAGGCAAGGCTTGGCAGGAGGCAGGAGGCTGAAGTCTTCAGGCTTGAGGCTAGAGGCTAGATACTCGAGGCAAGGCTTGGCAGGAGGCAGGAGGCTGCAGTCTTCAGGCTTGAGGCTAAAGACTTGAGGCGAGGCTTGGCAGGAGGCAGGAGGCTGATGTCTTCAGGCCTGAGGCTAGAGGCTTGGCAGGAGGCAGGAGGCTGGAGTCTTCAGGCTTGAGGCTAGAGGCTTGAGGCGATGCAAGGCTTAGCAGGAGGCAAGAGGCTGAAGTTTCAGGCGACAAGCTTGAGGCTAGAGAGTTGAGGCGAGGGTTGGCAGGAGGCTGGAGGCTGGAGTTTTCAGTCTTGAGGCAAGATACTTGAGGTGAGGCTTGGCAGCAGGCAGGAGACTGGAGTCTTCAGGCTTGAGGCTAGATGCTTGAGAAGAGGCTTGGCAGCAAGCAGGAGGGTGAAGTCTTCAGGCTTGAGGCTAGAGACTTGAGGTGAGGCTTTGCAGGGCGTAGGAGGCTGGAGTCTTCAGGCTTGAGGCTAGGCATGAGGCAGGAAGCTGGAGTCTTCAGGCTTGAGGCTAAGGACTTGAGACAAGGCTTAGCGGGAGGCAGGAGGCTGGAGTCTTCAGGCTTGAGGCTAGAGGCTTGAGGCGTGGCGAGGCTTGGCAGGAGGGAAGAGGCTGAAGTCTTCAGGCCACAGGCTAGAGGCTAGAGAGTTGAGGCGAGGGTTGGCAGGAGGCTGGAGGCTAGAGTCTTCAGTCTTGAGGCAAGATGCTTGAGGTGAGGCTTGGCAGCAGGCAGGAGGCTGGAGTCTTCAGGCTTGAGGCTAAGTACTTGAGGCGAGGCTTAGCGGGAGGCAGGAGGCTGAAGTCTTCAGGCTTGAGGCTAGATGCTTGAGAAGAGGCTTGGCAGCAAGCAGGAGGGTAAAGTCTTCAGGCTTGAGGCTAGAGACTTGAGGTGAGGCTTTGCAGGGCGTAGGAGGCTGGAGTCTTCAGGCTTGAGGCTAGGCATTAGGCAGGAAGCTGGAGTCTTCAGGCTTGAGGCTAAGGACTTGAGACAAGGCTTAGCGGGAGGCAGGAGGCTGGAGTCTTCAGGCTTGAGGCTAGAGGCTTGAGGCGTGGCGAGGCTTGGCAGGAGGGAAGAGGCTGAAGTCTTCAGGCCACAGGCTAGAGGCTAGAGAGTTGAGGCGAGGGTTGGCAGGAGGCTGGAGGCTAGAGTCTTCAGTCTTGAGGCAAGATGCTTGAGGTGAGGCTTGGCAGCAGGCAGGAGGCTGGAGTCTTCAGGCTTGAGGCTAAGTACTTGAGGCGAGGCTTAGCGGGAGGCAGGAGGCTGAAGTCTTCAGGCTTGAGGCTAGATGCTTGAGAAGAGGCTTGGCAGCAAGCAGGAGGGTAAAGTCTTCAGGCTTGAGGCTAGAGGCTAGAGACTTGAGGCAAGGTTTGGCAGGAGGCAGGAGGCTGCAGTCTTCAGGCTTGATGCTAGAGACTTGAGGCAAGGCTTGGCAGGAGGCAGGAGGCTGAAGTCTTCAGGCTTGAGGCTAGAGACTTGAGGTGAGGCTTTGCAGGGCGTAGGAGGCTGGAGTCTTCAGGCTTGAGGCTAGGCATGAGGCAGGAAGCTGGAGTCTTCAGGCTTGAGGCTAAGGACTTGAGACAAGGCTTAGCGGGAGGCAGGAGGCTGGAGTCTTCAGGCTTGAGGCTAGAGGCTTGAGGCGTGGCGAGGCTTGGCAGGAGGGAAGAGGCTGAAGTCTTCAGGCCACAGGCTAGAGGCTAGAGAGTTGAGGCGAGGGTTGGCAGGAGGCTGGAGGCTAGAGTCTTCAGTCTTGAGGCAAGATGCTTGAGGTGAGGCTTGGCAGCAGGCAGGAGGCTGGAGTCTTCAGGCTTGAGGCTAAGTACTTGAGGCGAGGCTTAGCGGGAGGCAGGAGGCTGAAGTCTTCAGGCTTGAGGCTAGATGCTTGAGAAGAGGCTTGGCAGCAAGCAGGAGGGTAAAGTCTTCAGGCTTGAGGCTAGAGGCTAGAGACTTGAGGCAAGGTTTGGCAGGAGGCAGGAGGCTGCAGTCTTCAGGCTTGATGCTAGAGACTTGAGGCAAGGCTTGGCAGGAGGCAGGAGGCTGAAGTCTTTAGGCTTGAGGCTAGAGGCTAGATACTCGAGGCAAGGCTTGGCAGGAGGCAGGAGGATGCAGTCTTCAGGCTTGAGGCTAGAGACTTGAGGCGAGGCTTGGCAGGAGGCAGGAGGCTGATGTCTTCAGGCCTGAGGCTAGAGGCTTGGCAGGAGGCAGGAGGCAGGAGTCTTCAGGCTTGAGGCTGGAGGCTTGAGGCGATGCAAGGCTTAGCAGGAGGCAAGAGGCTGAAGTTTCATGCGACAAGCTAGAGGCTAGAGAGTTGAGGCGAGGGTTGGCAGGAGGCTGGAGGCTGGAGTTTTCAGTCTTGAGGCAAGATACTTGAGGTGAGGCTTGGCAGCAGGCAGGAGACTGGAGTCTTCAGGCTTGAGGCTAGATGCTTGAGAAGAGGCTTGGCAGCAAGCAGGAGGGTGAAGTCTTCAGGCTTGAGGCTAGAGACTTGAGGTGAGGCTTTGCAGGGCGTAGGAGGCTGGAGTCTTCAGGCTTGAGGCTAGGCATGAGGCAGGAAGCTGGAGTCTTCAGTCTTGAGGCTAAGGACTTGAGACAAGGCTTAGCGGGAGGCAGGAGGCTGAAGTCTTCAGACTTGAGACTAGAGGCTTGAGGCGGAAGAGGCTTAGTAGGAGGCAGGTGGCTGCAGTCTTCAGGCCTGAGGCTGGAGGCCAGAGACTTGAGGCGAGGCTTGGCAGGAGGCAGGAGGCTGCAGTCTTCAGGCTTGAGGCTAGAGGCTAGATACCTGAGGCAAGGCTTGGCAGGAGGCAGGAGGCTGCAGTCTTCAGGCTTGAGGCGAGGCTTGGCAGGAGGCAGGAGGCTGATGTCTTCAGGCCTGAGGCTAGAGGCTTGGCAGGAGGCAGGAGGCTGGAGTCTTCAGGCTTGAGGCTAGAGGCTTGAGGCGTGGCGAGGCTTGGCAGGAGGGAAGAGGCTGAAGTCTTCAGGCTAGAGGCTAGAGAGTTGAGGCGAGGATTGGCAGGAGGCTGGAGGCTAGAGTCTTCAGTCTTGAGGCAAGATGCTTGAGGTGAGGCTTGGCAGCAGGCAGGAGGCTGGAGTCTTCAGGCTTGAGGCTAAGTACTTGAGGCGAGGCTTAGCGGGAGGCAGGAGGCTGAAGTCTTCAGGCTTGAGGCTAGATGCTTGAGAAGAGGCTTGGCAGCAAGCAGGAGGGTAAAGTCTTCAGGCTTGAGGCTAGAGGCTAGAGACTTGAGGCAAGGTTTGGCAGAAGGCTGCAGTCTTCAGGCTTGAGGCTAGAGACTTGCGGCGAGGCTTGGTGAGAGGCAGGAGGCTGAAGTCTTCAGGCCTGAGGCTAGAAGCTATAGACTTGAGGCGAGACTTGGCAGGAAGCAGGAGGCTGGAGTCTTCAGGCTTGAGGCTAGAGTCTTGAGGCGAGGCGAGGCAGGAGGTTGATGTCTTCAGGCCTGAGGCTAAAGGCTTGGCAGGAGGCAGGAGTCTGGAGTCTTCAGGCTTGAGGCTAGAGACTTGAGGCGCGGCTTGGCAGCATGCAGGAGGCTGAAGTCTTCAGGCTTGAGGCTAGAGGCTTGAGGCAAAGCTTGGCAGGTGGCAGGTGGCTGAAATCTTCAGGCCTGCAGCTAGAGACTAGAGACTTGAGGCCTGGCAGGAGGCAGGAGGCATGAGTCTTCAAGCATGAGGCTAGAGACCAGAGGCGAGGCTTGGCAGGAGGCAGGAGGATGGAGTCTTCAGGCTTGAGGCTAGAGGCTAGATACTTGAGGGAAGGCTTGACAGCAGGTAGGCGGCTGAAGACTTCAGGCCTGAGGATAGAGGCTTGGCAGGAGGCAGGAGGCTGGAGTCTTTAGGCTTGAGGCTAGAGGCTGGATACTCAAGGCAAGGCTTGGCAGGAGGGAGGAGGCTGCAGTCTTCAGGCTTGAGGCTAGAGACTTGAGGCGAGGCTTGGCAGGAGGCAGGAGGCTGATGTCTTTGGGCCTGAGGCTAGAGGCTTGGCAGGAGGCAGGAGGCTGGAGTCTTCAGGCTTGAGGCTAGAGGCTTGAGGCGATGCAAGTCTTAGCAGGAGGCAAGAGGCTGAAGTTTCAGGCGACAAGCTAGAGGCCAGAGAGTTGAGGCGAGGGTTGGCAGGAGGCTGGAGGCTGGAGTTTTCAGTCTTGAGGCAAGATACTTGAGGTGAGGCTTGGCAGCAGGCAGGAGACTGGAGTCTTCAGGCTTGAGGCTAGATGCTTGAGAAGAGGCTTGGCAGCAAGCAGGAGGGTGAAGTCTTCAGGCTTGAGGCTAGAGACTTGAGGTGAGGCTTTGCAGGGCGTAGGAGGCTGGAGTCTTCAGGCTTGAGGCTAGGCATGAGGCAGGAAGCTGGAGTCTTCAGTCTTGAGGCTAAGGACTTGAGACAAGGCTTAGCGGGAGGCAGGAGGCTGAAGTCTTCAGACTTGAGACTAGAGGCTTGAGGCGAGGAGAGGCTTAGTAGGAGGCAGGTGGCTGCAGTCTTCAGGCCTGAGGCTGGAGGCCAGAGACTTGAGGCGAGGCTTGGCAGGAGGCAGGAGGCTGCAGTCTTCAGGCTTGAGGCTAGAGGCTAGATACCTGCGGCAAGGCTTGGCAGGAGGCAGGAGGCTGCAGTCTTCAGGCTTGAGGCGAGGCTTGGCAGGAGGCAGGAGGCTGATGTCTTCAGGCCTGAGGCTAGAGGCTTGGCAGGAGGCAGGAGGCTGGAGTCTTCAGGCTTGAGGCTAGAGGCTTGAGGCGTGGCGAGGCTTGGCAGGAGGGAAGAGGCTGAAGTCTTCAGGCCACAGGCTAGAGGCTAGAGAGTTGAGGCGAGGGTTGGCAGGAGGCTGGAGGCTAGAGTCTTCAGTCTTGAGGCAAGATGCTTGAGGTGAGGCTTGGCAGCAGGCAGGAGGCTGGAGTCTTCAGGCTTGAGGCTAGAGGCTAGAGACTTGAGGCAAGGTTTGGCAGGAGGCAGGAGGCTGCAGTCTTCAGGCTTGAGGCTAGATGCTTGAGAAGAGGCTTGGCAGCAAGCAGGAGGGTAAAGTCTTCAGGCTTGAGGCTAGAGGCTAGAGACTTGAGGCAAGGTTTGGCAGGAGGCAGGAGGCTGCAGTCTTCAGGCTTGAGGCTAGAGACTTGAGGCAAGGCTTGGCAGGAGGCAGGAGGCTGAAGTCTTCAGGCTTGAGGCTAGAGGCTAGATACTCGAGGCAAGGCTTGGCAGGAGGCAGGACGCTGCAGTCTTCAGGCTTGAGGCTAGAGACTTGAGGCGAGGCTTGGCAGGAGGCAGGAGGCTGATGTCTTCAGGCCTGAGGCTAGAGGCTTGGCAGGAGGCAGGAGGCTGGAGTCTTCAGGCTTGAGGCTAGAGGCTTGAGGCGTGGCGAGGCTTGGCAGGAGGGAAGAGGCTGAAGTCTTCAGGCCACAGGCTAGAGGCTAGAGAGTTGAGGCGAGGGTTGGCAGGAGGCTGGAGGCTAGAGTCTTCAGTCTTGAGGCAAGATGCTTGAGGTGAGGCTTGGCAGCAGGCAGGAGGCTGGAGTCTTCAGGCTTGAGGCTAAGTACTTGAGGCGAGGCTTAGCGGGAGGCAGGAGGCTGAAGTCTTCAGGCTTGAGGCTAGATGCTTGAGAAGAGGCTTGGCAGCAAGCAGGAGGGTAAAGTCTTCAGGCTTGAGGCTAGAGGCTAGAGACTTGAGGCAAGGTTTGGCAGGAGGCAGGAGGCTGCAGTCTTCAGGCTTGATGCTAGAGACTTGAGGCAAGGCTTGGCAGGAGGCAGGAGGCTGAAGTCTTTAGGCTTGAGGCTAGAGGCTAGATACTCGAGGCAAGGCTTGGCAGGAGGCAGGAGGATGCAGTCTTCAGGCTTGAGGCTAGAGACTTGAGGCGAGGCTTGGCAGGAGGCAGGAGGCTGATGTCTTCAGGCCTGAGGCTAGAGGCTTGGCAGGAGGCAGGAGGCTGGAGTCTTCAGGCTTGAGGCTGGAGGCTTGAGGCGATGCAAGGCTTAGCAGGAGGCAAGAGGCTGAAGTTTCATGCGACAAGCTAGAGGCTAGAGAGTTGAGGCGAGGGTTGGCAGGAGGCTGGAGGCTGGAGTTTTCAGTCTTGAGGCAAGATACTTGAGGTGAGGCTTGGCAGCAGGCAGGAGACTGGAGTCTTCAGGCTTGAGGCTAGATGCTTGAGAAGAGGCTTGGCAGCAAGCAGGAGGGTGAAGTCTTCAGGCTTGAGGCTAGAGACTTGAGGTGAGGCTTTGCAGGGCGTAGGAGGCTGGAGTCTTCAGGCTTGAGGCTAGGCATGAGGCAGGAAGCTGGAGTCTTCAGTCTTGAGGCTAAGGACTTGAGACAAGGTTTAGCGGGAGGCAGGAGGCTGAAGTCTTCAGACTTGAGACTAGAGGCTTGAGGCGGAAGAGGCTTAGTAGGAGGCAGGTGGCTGCAGTCTTCAGGCCTGAGGCTGGAGGCCAGAGACTTGAGGCGAGGCTTGGCAGGAGGCAGGAGGCTGCAGTCTTCAGGCTTGAGGCTAGAGGCTAGATACCTGAGGCAAGGCTTGGCAGGAGGCAGGAGGCTGCAGTCTTCAGGCTTGAGGCGAGGCTTGGCAGGAGGCAGGAGGCTGATGTCTTCAGGCCTGAGGCTAGAGGCTTGGCAGGAGGCAGGAGGCTGGAGTCTTCAGGCTTGAGGCTAGAGGCTTGAGGCGTGGCGAGGCTTGGCAGGAGGGAAGAGGCTGAAGTCTTCAGGCTAGAGGCTAGAGAGTTGAGGCGAGGGTTGGCAGGAGGCTGGAGGCTAGAGTCTTCAGTCTTGAGGCAAGATGCTTGAGGTGAGGCTTGGCAGCAGGCAGGAGGCTGGAGTCTTCAGGCTTGAGGCTAAGTACTTGAGGCGAGGCTTAGCGGGAGGCAGGAGGCTGAAGTCTTCAGGCTTGAGGCTAGATGCTTGAGAAGAGGCTTGGCAGCAAGCAGGAGGGTAAAGTCTTCAGGCTTGAGGCTAGAGGCTAGAGACTTGAGGCAAGGTTTGGCAGAAGGCTGCAGTCTTCAGGCTTGAGGCTAGAGACTTGCGGCGAGGCTTGGTGAGAGGCAGGAGGCTGAAGTCTTCAGGCCTGAGGCTAGAAGCTATAGACTTGAGGCGAGACTTGGCAGGAAGCAGGAGGCTGGAGTCTTCAGGCTTGAGGCTAGAGTCTTGAGGCGAGGCGAGGCAGGAGGTTGATGTCTTCAGGCCTGAGGCTAAAGGCTTGGCAGGAGGCAGGAGTCTGGAGTCTTCAGGCTTGAGGCTAGAGACTTGAGGCGCGGCTTGGCAGCATGCAGGAGGCTGAAGTCTTCAGGCTTGAGGCTAGAGGCTTGAGGCAAAGCTTGGCAGGTGGCAGGTGGCTGAAATCTTCAGGCCTGCAGCTAGAGACTAGAGACTTGAGGCCTGGCAGGAGGCAGGAGGCATGAGTCTTCAAGCATGAGGCTAGAGACCAGAGGCGAGGCTTGGCAGGAGGCAGGAGGATGGAGTCTTCAGGCTTGAGGCTAGAGGCTAGATACTTGAGGCAAGGCTTGACAGCAGGTAGGCGGCTGAAGACTTCAGGCCTGAGGATAGAGGCTTGGCAGGAGGCTGGAGTCTTTAGGCTTGAGGCTAGAGGCTGGATACTCAAGGCAAGGCTTGGCAGGAGGGAGGAGGCTGCAGTCTTCAGGCTTGAGGCTAGAGACTTGAGGCGAGGCTTGGCAGGAGGCAGGAGGCTGATGTCTTTGGGCCTGAGGCTAGAGGCTTGGCAGGAGGCAGGAGGCTGGAGTCTTCAGGCTTGAGGCTAGAGGCTTGAGGCGATGCAAGTCTTAGCAGGAGGCAAGAGGCTGAAGTTTCAGGCGACAAGCTAAAGGCCAGAGAGTTGAGGCGAGGGTTGGCAGGAGGCTGGAGGCTGGAGTTTTCAGTCTTGAGGCAAGATACTTGAGGTGAGGCTTGGCAGCAGGCAGGAGACTGGAGTCTTCAGGCTTGAGGCTAGATGCTTGAGAAGAGGCTTGGCAGCAAGCAGGAGGGTGAAGTCTTCAGGCTTGAGGCTAGAGACTTGAGGTGAGGCTTTGCAGGGCGTAGGAGGCTGGAGTCTTCAGGCTTGAGGCTAGGCATGAGGCAGGAAGCTGGAGTCTTCAGTCTTGAGGCTAAGGACTTGAGACAAGGCTTAGCGGGAGGCAGGAGGCTGAAGTCTTCAGACTTGAGACTAGAGGCTTGAGGCGAGGAGAGGCTTAGTAGGAGGCAGGTGGCTGCAGTCTTCAGGCCTGAGGCTGGAGGCCAGAGACTTGAGGCGAGGCTTGGCAGGAGGCAGGAGGCTGCAGTCTTCAGGCTTGAGGCTAGAGGCTAGATACCTGAGGCAAGGCTTGGCAGGAGGCAGGAGGCTGCAGTCTTCAGGCTTGAGGTGAGGCTTGGCAGGAGGCAGGAGGCTGATGTCTTCAGGCCTGAGGCTAGAGGCTTGGCAGGAGGCAGGAGGCTGGAGTCTTCAGGCTTGAGGCTAGAGGCTTGAGGTGTGGCGAGGCTTGGCAGGAGGGAAGAGGCTGAAGTCTTCAGGCCACAGGCTAGAGGCTAGAGAGTTGAGGCGAGGGTTGGCAGGAGGCTGGAGGCTAGAGTCTTCAGTCTTGAGGCAAGATGCTTGAGGTGAGGCTTGGCAGCAGGCAGGAGGCTGGAGTCTTCAGGCTTGAGGCTAGAGGCTAGAGACTTGAGGCAAGGTTTGGCAGGAGGCAGGAGGCTGCAGTCTTCAGGCTTGAGGCTAGATGCTTGAGAAGAGGCTTGGCAGCAAGCAGGAGGGTAAAGTCTTCAGGCTTGAGGCTAGAGGCTAGAGACTTGAGGCAAGGTTTGGCAGGAGGCAGGAGGCTGCAGTCTTCAGGCTTGAGGCTAGAGACTTGAGGCAAGGCTTGGCAGGAGGCAGGAGGCTGAAGTCTTCAGGCTTGAGGCTAGAGGCTAGATACTCGAGGCAAGGCTTGGCAGGAGGCAGGACGCTGCAGTCTTCAGGCTTGAGGCTAGAGACTTGAGGCGAGGCTTGGCAGGAGGCAGGAGGCTGATGTCTTCAGGCCTGAGGCTAGAGGCTTGGCAGGAGGCAGGAGGCTGGAGTCTTCAGGCTTGAGGCTAGAGGCTTGAGGCGATGCAAGGCTTAGCAGGAGGCAAGAGGCTGAAGTTTCAGGTGACAAGCTAGAGGCTAGAGAGTTGAGGCGAGGGTTGGCAGGAGGCTGGAGGCTGGAGTTTTCAGTCTTGAGGCAAGATACTTGAGGTGAGGCTTGGCAGCAGGCAGGAGACTGGAGTCTTCAGGCTTGAGGCTAGAGACTTGAGGTGAGGCTTTGCAGGGCATAGGAGGCTGGAGTCTTCAGGCTTGAGGCTAGGCATGAGGCAGGAAGCTGGAGTCTTCAGGCTTGAGGCTAAGGACTTGAGACAAGGCTTAGCGGGAGGCAGGAGGCTGAAGTCTTCAGACTTGAGACTAGAGGCTTGAGGCGAGGCGAGGCTTAGTAGGAGGCAGGTGGCTGCAGTCTTCAGGCCTGAGGCTGGAGGCCAGAGACTTGAGGCGAGGCTTGGCAGGAGGCAGGAGGCTGCAGTCTTCAGGCTTGAGGCTAGAGGCTAGATACCTGAGGCAAGGCTTGGCAGGAGGCAGGAGGCTGCAGTCTTCAGGCTTGAGGCGAGGCTTGGCAGGAGGCAGGAGGCTGATGTCTTCAGGCCTGAGGCTAGAGGCTTGGCAGGAGGCAGGAGGCTGGAGTCTTCAGGCTTGAGGCTAGAGGCTTGAGGCGTGGCGAGGCTTGGCAGGAGGGAAGAGGCTGAAGTCTTCAGGCCACAGGCTAGAGGCTAGAGAGTTGAGGCGAGGGTTGGCAGGAGGCTGGAGGCTAGAGTCTTCAGTCTTGAGGCAAGATGCTTGAGGTGAGGCTTGGCAGCAGGCAGGAGGCTGGAGTCTTCAGGCTTGAGGCTAAGTACTTGAGGCGAGGCTTAGCGGGAGGCAGGAGGCTGAAGTCTTCAGGCTTGAGGCTAGATGCTTGAGAAGAGGCTTGGCAGCAAGCAGGAGGGTAAAGTCTTCAGGCTTGAGGCTAGAGGCTAGAGACTTGAGGCAAGGTTTGGCAGGAGGCTGCAGTCTTCAGGCTTGAGGCTAGAGACTTGCGGCGAGGCTTGGTGAGAGGCAGGAGGCTGAAGTCTTCAGGCCTGAGGCTAGAAGCTATAGACTTGAGGCGAGACTTGGCAGGAAGCAGGAGGCTGGAGTCTTCAGGCTTGAGGCTAGAGTCTTGAGGCGAGGCTTGGCAGGAGGCAGGAGGTTGATGTCTTCAGGCCTGAGGCTAAAGGCTTGGCAGGAGGCAGGAGTCTGGAGTCTTCAGGCTTGAGGCTAGAGACTTGAGGCGCGGCTTGGCAGCATGCAGGAGGCTGAAGTCTTCAGGCTTGAGGCTAGAGGCTTGAGGCAAAGCTTGGCAGGTGGCAGGTGGCTGAAATCTTCAGGCCTGCAAGTCTTCAGGCTTGAGGCTAGAGGCTTGAGGCAAAGCTTGGCAGGTGGCAGGTGGCTGAAATCTTCAGGCCTGCAGCTAGAGACTAGAGACTTGAGGCCTGGCAGGAGGCAGGAGGCATGAGTCTTCAAGCATGAGGCTAGAGACCAGAGGCGAGGCTTGGCAGGAGGCAGGAGGATGGAGTCTTCAGGCTTGAGGCTAGAGGCTAGATACTTGAGGCAAGGCTTGACAGCAGGTAGGCGGCTGAAGACTTCAGGCCTGAGGATAGAGGCTTGGCAGGAGGCAGGAGGCTGGAGTCTTTAGGCTTGAGGCTAGAGGCTGGATACTCAAGGCAAGGCTTGGCAGGAGGCAGGAGGATGGAGTCTTCAGGCTTGAGGCTAGAGGCTAGATACTTGAGGCAAGGCTTGGCAGCAGGTACGCGGCTGAAGACTTCAGGCCTGAGGCTAGAGGCTTGGCAGGAGGCAGGAGGATGAAGTCTTCAGGCCTGAGGCTAGGGACTTGAGGCGAGGCTTGACAGGAGGCAGGAGGCTGATGTCTTCAGGCCTGAGGCTAGTAGCTTGGCAGGAGGCAGGAGGCTGGAGTCGGGCTTGAGGCTAGAGACTTGAGGCGAGGCATGGCAGGAGGCAGGTGGCTGAAGTCTTCAGGCCAGAGGCTAGAGACATGAGGCGAGGCTTGGCAGGAGGTAGGAGGCTGCAGTCTTCAGGCTTGAGGCTAGAGACTGGACGTGAGGCTTGGCAGGAGGCAGGAGGACGGAGTCTTCAGGCTTGAGGCTAGAGACTTGAGGCGAGGCTTGGCAGGAGGCAGGAGGCATGAGTCTTGAAGCACGAGGCTAGAGACCGAGGCGAGGCTTGGCAGGAGGCAGGAGGATGGAGTCTTCAGTCTTGAGGCTAGAGGCTAGATACTTGAGGCATGGCTCGGCAAGAGGCATGAGGCTGAAGTCTTCAGGCCTGAGGCTAGAGGGTAGAGAGTTGAGGCGAGGCTTGTCAGAGGCAGGAGGCTGATGTCTTCAGGCCTGAGGCTATAGGCTTGGCAGGAGGCATGAGGCTGGAGTCTTCAACTTGAGGCTAGAGACTTGTGGCGAGTTTTGGCTGGAGGAAGGAGGCTGGAGTCTTCAGGCTTGAGGCTCGAGGCTTGAGGCAAGGATTGGCATCAGGTAGGAGGCTGAAGTGTTCAGGCTTGAGGCTCGAGGCTTGAGGCAAGGCTTGGCATCAGGCGCGAGGCTGAAGTCTTCAGGCTTGAGGCTAGAGGCTAGATACTTGAGGCAAGGCGTGGCAGGAGGCAGGAGGCTGAAGTCTTCAGGCGTGAGACTAGAGGCTAGAGACTTGAGGCGAGGCTTGGCAGGAGACAGGCGTCTGAAGACTTCAGGCCTGAGGCTAGAGGATAGAGACTTTAGGCGAGGCTTGGCAGGAGGCAGGAGGCTGATGTCTTCAGGCCTGAGGCTAGAGGCTTGGCAGGAGGCAGGAGGCTGGAGTCTTCAGGCTTGAGGCTAGAGACTTGAGGCGATGCTTGGCAGGAGGCAGGATGCTTGTGTCTTCAGGCTTGAGGCTAGAGGCTTGAGGCAAGGCTTGGCACCAGTCAGGAGGCTGAAGTCTTCAGGCTTGAGGCTAGAGGCTTGAGGCGAGGCGAGGCTTGGCAGGAGGCAGGAGGCTGATCTCTTCAGGCCTGAGGCTATAGGCTTGGCAGGAGGCAGGAGGCTGGAGACTTCAGGCTTGAGGCTCGAGGCCTGAGGCAAGGCTTGGCATCAGGCAGGAGGCTGAAGTCTTCAGGCTTGAGGCTCTAGGCTTGAGGCAAGGCTTGGCATCAGGCACGAGCCTGAAGTCTTCAGGCTTGAGGCTAGAGGCTAGATACTTGAGGCAAGGCTTGGCAGGAGGCATGAGGCTGATGTCTTCAGGCCTGAGGCTATAGGCTTGGCAGGAGGCAGAAGGCTGGAGACTTCAACTTGAGGCTAGAGACTTGTGGCGAGGCTTGGCTGGAGGAAGGAGGCTGGAGTCTTCAGGCTTCCGGCTCGAGGCTTGAGGCAAGGCTTGGCATCAGGCAGGAGGCTGAAGTCTTCAGGCTTGAGGCAAGGCTTGGCATCAGGCACGAGGCTGAAGTCTTCAGGCCTGAGGCTAGAGGATAGAGACTTTAGGCGAGGCTTGGCAGGAGGCAGGAGGCTGATGTCTTCAGGCCTGAGGCTAGAGGCTTGGCAGGAGGCAGGAGGCTGGAGTCTTCAGGCTTGAGGCTAGTGACTTGAGGCGAGGCTTGGCAGGAGGCAGGATGCTTGTGTCTTCAGGGTTGAGGCTAGAGGCTTGAGGCAAGACTTGGCAGCAGTCACGAGGCTGAAGTCTTCAGGCTTGAGGCTGGAGGCTTGAGGCGAGGCGAGGCTTGGCAGGAGGAAGGAGGCTGAAGTCTTCAGGCTTGAAGCTGGAGGCTAGAGACTTGATGCGAGGCTTGGCAGGAGGCAGGAGGCTGGAGTCTTCAGGCTTGAGGCTAAGTACTTGAGGCGAGGCTTAGCGGGAGGCAGGAGGCTGATGTCTTGAGGCTTGAGGCTAGAGGCTAGATACTTGAGGGGAGGGTTGGCAGGAGACTGGAGGCTGGAGTCTTCAGTCTTGAGGCAAGATGCTTGATGTGAGGCTTGGCAGTAGGCAGGAGGGTGAAGTCTTTTGGCTTGAGGCTAGAGGCTAGAGACTTGAGGTGAGGCTTGGCAGGAGGCAGGAGGCTGCAGTCTTCAGGCTTGAGGCTAGAGACTTGAGGCAAGGCATGGCAGGAGGCAGGATGCTGTAGTCTTCAGGCTTGAGGCAAGGCGAGGCTTGGCCGGAGGTAGTAGGCTGAAGTCTTCAGGCCAGAGGCTAGAGGCTAGAGACTTGAGGCGAGGCTTGGCAGGAGACAGGAGGCATGAGTCTTCAAGCACGAGGCTAGAGACCAGAGGTGAGGCTTGGCAGGAGGCAGGAGGATGGAGTCTACAGGCCTGACGCTAGAGGCTAGAGAGTTGAGGCGAGGCTTGGCAGGAGGCAGGAGGCTGATGTCTTCAGGCCTGAGGTTATAGGCTTGGCAGGAGGCTGGAGTCTTCAGGCTTGAGGCAAGGCTTGGCATCAGGCAGGAGGCTGGAGCCTTCAGGCTTGAGGCTAAGTGCTTGAGGCGAGGCTTAGCAGGAGGCAGGAGGCTGAAGTCTTCAGGCCTGAGGCTAGATGCTTGAGAAGAGGCTTGGCAGCAAGCAGGAGGGTGAAGTCTTCAGGCTTGAGGCTAGAGGCTAGAGACTTGAGGCGAGGCTTGGCAGGAGGCAGGAAGCTGCAGTCTTCAGGCTTGAGGCTAGAGACTTGAGGCGAGGCATGACAGGAGGCAGGAGGCTGGAGTCTTCAGGCTTGAGGCTAGGGATTTGAGGCAAAGCTGGAGTCTTCAGGCTTGAGGCTAGAGGCTTGAGGCGAGGCGAGGCTTGGCAGGAGGCAGGGGGCTGAAGTCTTCAGGCCTGAGGCTAGAGGCTAGAGATTTGAGGCAAGGTTTGGCAGGAGGCAGGAGGCTGCAGTCTTCAGGCTTGAGGCTAGAGACTTGCGGCGAGGCTTGGCAAGAGACTGAAGTCTTCAGGCCTGAGGCTAGAGGCTAGAGACTTGAGGCGAGACTTGGCAGGAGGCTGGAGTCTTCAGGCTTGAGGCTAGAGACTTGAGGCGAGGCTTGGCAGGAGGCAGGAGGCTGGTGTCTTCAGGCTTGAGGCTAGAGACTTGAGTCAAGGCTTGGCAGGAGGCAGGAGGCTGAAGTCTTCAGGCCTGAGGCTCGAGGCTAGAGACTTGAGGCGAGGCTTGGCAGGAGGCAGGAGGCTGGAGTCTTCAGGCTTGAGGCTAGAGACTTGAGGCGAGGCTTGGCAGGAGGCATGAGGTTGATGTCTTCAGGCCTGATGCTAGAGGCTTGGCAGGAGGCAGGAGGCTGGAGTCTTAAGGCTTGAGGCTACAGACTTGAGGGGAGGCTTGGCAGGGCGTAGGAGGCTGGAGTCTTCAGGCTTGAGGCTAAGCAGGAGGCAGGAAGCTGGCGTCTTCAGGCTTGAGGCTAAGGACTTGAGACAAGGCTTAGGGGAGGCAGGAGGCTGAAGTCTTCAGGCTTGAGGCTAGAGGCTTGAGGTGAGGCGAGGCTTGGCAGGAGGCAGGAGGCTGATGTCTTCAGGCCTGAGGCTAGAGGCTTGGCAGGAGGCAGGAGGCTGGAGTCTTCAGGCTTGTGGCTAGAGGCTTGAGGCGATGCAAGGCTTAGCAGGAGGCAAGAGGCTGAAGTTTCAGGTGACAAGCTAGAGGCTAGAGAGTTGAGGCGAGGGTTGGCAGGAGGCTGGAGGCTGGAGTTTTCAGTCTTGAGGCAAGATACTTGAGGTGAGGCTTGGCAGCAGGCAGGAGACTGGAGTCTTCAGGCTTGAGGCTAGAGACTTGAGGTGAGGCTTTGCAGGGCATAGGAGGCTGGAGTCTTCAGGCTTGAGGCTAGGCATGAGGCAGGAAGCTGGAGTCTTCAGGCTTGAGGCTAAGGACTTGAGACAAGGCTTAGCGGGAGGCAGGAGGCTGAAGTCTTCAGACTTGAGACTAGAGGCTTGAGGCGAGGCGAGGCTTAGTAGGAGGCAGGTGGCTGCAGTCTTCAGGCCTGAGGCTGGAGGCCAGAGACTTGAGGCGAGGCTTGGCAGGAGGCAGGAGGCTGCAGTCTTCAGGCTTGAGGCTAGAGGCTAGATACCTGAGGCAAGGCTTGGCAGGAGGCAGGAGGCTGCAGTCTTCAGGCTTGAGGCGAGGCTTGGCAGGAGGCAGGAGGCTGATGTCTTCAGGCCTGAGGCTAGAGGCTTGGCAGGAGGCAGGAGGCTGGAGTCTTCAGGCTTGAGGCTAGAGGCTTGAGGCGTGGCGAGGCTTGGCAGGAGGGAAGAGGCTGAAGTCTTCAGGCCACAGGCTAGAGGCTAGAGAGTTGAGGCGAGGGTTGGCAGGAGGCTGGAGGCTAGAGTCTTCAGTCTTGAGGCAAGATGCTTGAGGTGAGGCTTGGCAGCAGGCAGGAGGCTGGAGTCTTCAGGCTTGAGGCTAAGTACTTGAGGCGAGGCTTAGCGGGAGGCAGGAGGCTGAAGTCTTCAGGCTTGAGGCTAGATGCTTGAGAAGAGGCTTGGCAGCAAGCAGGAGGGTAAAGTCTTCAGGCTTGAGGCTAGAGGCTAGAGACTTGAGGCAAGGTTTGGCAGGAGGCTGCAGTCTTCAGGCTTGAGGCTAGAGACTTGCGGCGAGGCTTGGTGAGAGGCAGGAGGCTGAAGTCTTCAGGCCTGAGGCTAGAAGCTATAGACTTGAGGCGAGACTTGGCAGGAAGCAGGAGGCTGGAGTCTTCAGGCTTGAGGCTAGAGTCTTGAGGCGAGGCTTGGCAGGAGGCAGGAGGTTGATGTCTTCAGGCCTGAGGCTAAAGGCTTGGCAGGAGGCAGGAGTCTGGAGTCTTCAGGCTTGAGGCTAGAGACTTGAGGCGTGGCTTGGCAGCATGCAGGAGGCTGAAGTCTTCAGGCTTGAGGCTAGAGGCTTGAGGCAAAGCTTGGCAGGTGGCAGGTGGCTGAAATCTTCAGGCCTGCAGCTAGAGACTAGAGACTTGAGGCCTGGCAGGAGGCAGGAGGCATGAGTCTTCAAGCATGAGGCTAGAGACCAGAGGCGAGGCTTGGCAGGAGGCAGGAGGATGGAGTCTTCAGGCTTGAGGCTAGAGGCTAGATACTTGAGGCAAGGCTTGACAGCAGGTAGGCGGCTGAAGACTTCAGGCCTGAGGATAGAGGCTTGGCAGGAGGCAGGAGGCTGGAGTCTTTAGGCTTGAGGCTAGAGGCTGGATACTCAAGGCAAGGCTTGGCAGGAGGCAGGAGGATGGAGTCTTCAGGCTTGAGGCTAGAGGCTAGATACTTGAGGCAAGGCTTGGCAGCAGGTACGCGGCTGAAGACTTCAGGCCTGAGGCTAGAGGCTTGGCAGGAGGCAGGAGGATGAAGTCTTCAGGCCTGAGGCTAGGGACTTGAGGCGAGGCTTGACAGGAGGCAGGAGGCTGATGTCTTCAGGCCTGAGGCTAGTAGCTTGGCAGGAGGCAGGAGGCTGGAGTCGGGCTTGAGGCTAGAGACTTGAGGCGAGGCATGGCAGGAGGCAGGTGGCTGAAGTCTTCAGGCCAGAGGCTAGAGACATGAGGCGAGGCTTGGCAGGAGGTAGGAGGCTGCAGTCTTCAGGCTTGAGGCTAGAGACTGGACGTGAGGCTTGGCAGGAGGCAGGAGGACGGAGTCTTCAGGCTTGAGGCTAGAGACTTGAGGCGAGGCTTGGCAGGAGGCAGGAGGCATGAGTCTTGAAGCACGAGGCTAGAGACCGAGGCGAGGCTTGGCAGGAGGCAGGAGGATGGAGTCTTCAGTCTTGAGGCTAGAGGCTAGATACTTGAGGCATGGCTCGGCAAGAGGCATGAGGCTGAAGTCTTCAGGCCTGAGGCTAGAGGGTAGAGAGTTGAGGCGAGGCTTGTCAGAGGCAGGAGGCTGATGTCTTCAGGCCTGAGGCTATAGGCTTGGCAGGAGGCATGAGGCTGGAGTCTTCAACTTGAGGCTAGAGACTTGTGGCGAGTTTTGGCTGGAGGAAGGAGGCTGGAGTCTTCAGGCTTGAGGCTCGAGGCTTGAGGCAAGGATTGGCATCAGGTAGGAGGCTGAAGTGTTCAGGCTTGAGGCTCGAGGCTTGAGGCAAGGCTTGGCATCAGGCGCGAGGCTGAAGTCTTCAGGCTTGAGGCTAGAGGCTAGATACTTGAGGCAAGGCGTGGCAGGAGGCAGGAGGCTGAAGTCTTCAGGCGTGAGACTAGAGGCTAGAGACTTGAGGCGAGGCTTGGCAGGAGACAGGCGTCTGAAGACTTCAGGCCTGAGGCTAGAGGATAGAGACTTTAGGCGAGGCTTGGCAGGAGGCAGGAGGCTGATGTCTTCAGGCCTGAGGCTAGAGGCTTGGCAGGAGGCAGGAGGCTGGAGTCTTCAGGCTTGAGGCTAGAGACTTGAGGCGATGCTTGGCAGGAGGCAGGATGCTTGTGTCTTCAGGCTTGAGGCTAGAGGCTTGAGGCAAGGCTTGGCACCAGTCAGGAGGCTGAAGTCTTCAGGCTTGAGGCTAGAGGCTTGAGGCGAGGCGAGGCTTGGCAGGAGGCAGGAGGCTGATCTCTTCAGGCCTGAGGCTATAGGCTTGGCAGGAGGCAGGAGGCTGGAGACTTCAGGCTTGAGGCTCGAGGCCTGAGGCAAGGCTTGGCATCAGGCAGGAGGCTGAAGTCTTCAGGCTTGAGGCTCTAGGCTTGAGGCAAGGCTTGGCATCAGGCACGAGCCTGAAGTCTTCAGGCTTGAGGCTAGAGGCTAGATACTTGAGGCAAGGCTTGGCAGGAGGCATGAGGCTGATGTCTTCAGGCCTGAGGCTATAGGCTTGGCAGGAGGCAGAAGGCTGGAGACTTCAACTTGAGGCTAGAGACTTGTGGCGAGGCTTGGCTGGAGGAAGGAGGCTGGAGTCTTCAGGCTTCCGGCTCGAGGCTTGAGGCAAGGCTTGGCATCAGGCAGGAGGCTGAAGTCTTCAGGCTTGAGGCAAGGCTTGGCATCAGGCACGAGGCTGAAGTCTTCAGGCCTGAGGCTAGAGGATAGAGACTTTAGGCGAGGCTTGGCAGGAGGCAGGAGGCTGATGTCTTCAGGCCTGAGGCTAGAGGCTTGGCAGGAGGCAGGAGGCTGGAGTCTTCAGGCTTGAGGCTAGTGACTTGAGGCGAGGCTTGGCAGGAGGCAGGATGCTTGTGTCTTCAGGGTTGAGGCTAGAGGCTTGAGGCAAGACTTGGCAGCAGTCACGAGGCTGAAGTCTTCAGGCTTGAGGCTGGAGGCTTGAGGCGAGGCGAGGCTTGGCAGGAGGAAGGAGGCTGAAGTCTTCAGGCTTGAAGCTGGAGGCTAGAGACTTGATGCGAGGCTTGGCAGGAGGCAGGAGGCTGGAGTCTTCAGGCTTGAGGCTAAGTACTTGAGGCGAGGCTTAGCGGGAGGCAGGAGGCTGATGTCTTGAGGCTTGAGGCTAGAGGCTAGATACTTGAGGGGAGGGTTGGCAGGAGACTGGAGGCTGGAGTCTTCAGTCTTGAGGCAAGATGCTTGATGTGAGGCTTGGCAGTAGGCAGGAGGGTGAAGTCTTTTGGCTTGAGGCTAGAGGCTAGAGACTTGAGGTGAGGCTTGGCAGGAGGCAGGAGGCTGCAGTCTTCAGGCTTGAGGCTAGAGACTTGAGGCAAGGCATGGCAGGAGGCAGGATGCTGTAGTCTTCAGGCTTGAGGCAAGGCGAGGCTTGGCCGGAGGTAGTAGGCTGAAGTCTTCAGGCCAGAGGCTAGAGGCTAGAGACTTGAGGCGAGGCTTGGCAGGAGACAGGAGGCATGAGTCTTCAAGCACGAGGCTAGAGACCAGAGGTGAGGCTTGGCAGGAGGCAGGAGGATGGAGTCTACAGGCCTGACGCTAGAGGCTAGAGAGTTGAGGCGAGGCTTGGCAGGAGGCAGGAGGCTGATGTCTTCAGGCCTGAGGTTATAGGCTTGGCAGGAGGCTGGAGTCTTCAGGCTTGAGGCAAGGCTTGGCATCAGGCAGGAGGCTGGAGCCTTCAGGCTTGAGGCTAAGTGCTTGAGGCGAGGCTTAGCAGGAGGCAGGAGGCTGAAGTCTTCAGGCCTGAGGCTAGATGCTTGAGAAGAGGCTTGGCAGCAAGCAGGAGGGTGAAGTCTTCAGGCTTGAGGCTAGAGGCTAGAGACTTGAGGCGAGGCTTGGCAGGAGGCAGGAAGCTGCAGTCTTCAGGCTTGAGGCTAGAGACTTGAGGCGAGGCATGACAGGAGGCAGGAGGCTGGAGTCTTCAGGCTTGAGGCTAGGGATTTGAGGCAAAGCTGGAGTCTTCAGGCTTGAGGCTAGAGGCTTGAGGCGAGGCGAGGCTTGGCAGGAGGCAGGGGGCTGAAGTCTTCAGGCCTGAGGCTAGAGGCTAGAGATTTGAGGCAAGGTTTGGCAGGAGGCAGGAGGCTGCAGTCTTCAGGCTTGAGGCTAGAGACTTGCGGCGAGGCTTGGCAAGAGACTGAAGTCTTCAGGCCTGAGGCTAGAGGCTAGAGACTTGAGGCGAGACTTGGCAGGAGGCTGGAGTCTTCAGGCTTGAGGCTAGAGACTTGAGGCGAGGCTTGGCAGGAGGCAGGAGGCTGGTGTCTTCAGGCTTGAGGCTAGAGACTTGAGTCAAGGCTTGGCAGGAGGCAGGAGGCTGAAGTCTTCAGGCCTGAGGCTCGAGGCTAGAGACTTGAGGCGAGGCTTGGCAGGAGGCAGGAGGCTGGAGTCTTCAGGCTTGAGGCTAGAGACTTGAGGCGAGGCTTGGCAGGAGGCAGGAGGTTGATGTCTTCAGGCCTGATGCTAGAGGCTTGGCAGGAGGCAGGAGGCTGGAGTCTTAAGGCTTGAGGCTACAGACTTGAGGGGAGGCTTGGCAGGGCGTAGGAGGCTGGAGTCTTCAGGCTTGAGGCTAAGCAGGAGGCAGGAAGCTGGCGTCTTCAGGCTTGAGGCTAAGGACTTGAGACAAGGCTTAGGGGAGGCAGGAGGCTGAAGTCTTCAGGCTTGAGGCTAGAGGCTTGAGGTGAGGCGAGCCTTAGCAGGAGGCAGGTGGCTGCAGTCTTCAGGCCTGAGGCTGGAGGGTAGAGACTTGAAGCGAGGCTTGGCAGGAGGCAGGAGGCTGCAATCTTCAGGCTTGAGGCTAGAGACTTGAAGCGAGGCTTGGCAGGAGGCAGAAGGCTGAAGTCTTCAGGCCTGAGGCTCGAGGCTAGAGACTTGAGGCGAGGCTTGGCAAGAGGCAGGAGGCTGGAGTCTTCAGGCTTGAGGCTAGAGACTTGAGTCAAGGCTTGTCACGAGGCAGAAGGCTGAAGTCTTCAGGCCTGAGACTCGAGGCTAGAGACTTGAGGCGAGGCTTGGCAGGAGGCTGGAGTCTTCAGGCTTGAGGCTAGAGACTTGAGGGGAGGCTTGGCAGGAGGCAGGAGGTTGATGTCTTCAGGCCTGATGCTAGAGGCTTGGCAGGAGGCTGGAGTCTTAAGGCTTGAGGCTACAGACTTGAGGGGAGGCTTAGCAGGGCGTAGGAGGCTGGAGTCTTCAGGTTTGAGGCTAAGCAGGAGGCAGGAAGCTGGAGTCTTCAGGCTTGAGGCTAAGGACTTGAGACAAGGCTTAGGGGAGGCAGGAGGCTGAAGTCTTCAGGCTTGAGGCTAGAGGCTTGAGGTGAGGCGAGCCTTAGCAGGAGGCAGGTGGCTGCAGTCTTCAGGCCTGAGGCTGGAGGGTAGAGACTTGAAGCGAGGCTTGGCAGGAGGCAGGAGGCTGCAATCTTCAGGCTTGAGGCTAGAGACTTGAAGCGAGGCTTGGCAAGAGGCAGGAGGCTGAAGTCTTCAGGCCTGAGGCTAGAGGCAGAGACTTGAGGCGAGGCTTGGCAAGAGGCAGGAGGCTGTAGTCTTCAGGCTTGAGGCTAGAGACTTGAGGCTAGGCTTGGCAGGAGGCAGGAGGATGGAGTCTACAGGCCTGACGCTAGAGGCTAGAGAGTTGAGGCGAGGCTTGGCAGGAGGCAGGAGGCTGATGTCTTCAGGCCTGAGGTTATAGGCTTGGCAGGAGGCTGGAGTCTTCAGGCTTGAGGCAAGGCTTGGCATCAGGCAGGAGGCTGGAGCCTTCAGGCTTGAGGCTAAGTGCTTGAGGCGAGGCTTAGCAGGAGGCAGGAGGCTGAAGTCTTCAGGCCTGAGGCTAGATGCTTGAGAAGAGGCTTGGCAGCAAGCAGGAGGGTGAAGTCTTCAGGCTTGAGGCTAGAGGCTAGAGACTTGAGGCGAGGCTTGGCAGGAGGCAGGAAGCTGCAGTCTTCAGGCTTGAGGCTAGAGACTTGAGGCGAGGCATGACAGGAGGCAGGAGGCTGGAGTCTTCAGGCTTGAGGCTAGGGATTTGAGGCAAAGCTGGAGTCTTCAGGCTTGAGGCTAGAGGCTTGAGGCGAGGCGAGGCTTGGCAGGAGGCAGGGGGCTGAAGTCTTCAGGCCTGAGGCTAGAGGCTAGAGATTTGAGGCAAGGTTTGGCAGGAGGCAGGAGGCTGCAGTCTTCAGGCTTGAGGCTAGAGACTTGCGGCGAGGCTTGGCAAGAGACTGAAGTCTTCAGGCCTGAGGCTAGAGGCTAGAGACTTGAGGCGAGACTTGGCAGGAGGCTGGAGTCTTCAGGCTTGAGGCTAGAGACTTGAGGCGAGGCTTGGCAGGAGGCAGGAGGCTGGTGTCTTCAGGCTTGAGGCTAGAGACTTGAGTCAAGGCTTGGCAGGAGGCAGGAGGCTGAAGTCTTCAGGCCTGAGGCTCGAGGCTAGAGACTTGAGGCGAGGCTTGGCAGGAGGCAGGAGGCTGGAGTCTTCAGGCTTGAGGCTAGAGACTTGAGGCGAGGCTTGGCAGGAGGCAGGAGGTTGATGTCTTCAGGCCTGATGCTAGAGGCTTGGCAGGAGGCAGGAGGCTGGAGTCTTAAGGCTTGAGGCTACAGACTTGAGGGGAGGCTTGGCAGGGCGTAGGAGGCTGGAGTCTTCAGGCTTGAGGCTAAGCAGGAGGCAGGAAGCTGGAGTCTTCAGGCTTGAGGCTAAGGACTTGAGACAAGGCTTAGGGGAGGCAGGAGGCTGAAGTCTTCAGGCTTGAGGCTAGAGGCTTGAGGTGAGGCGAGCCTTAGCAGGAGGCAGGTGGCTGCAGTCTTCAGGCCTGAGGCTGGAGGGTAGAGACTTGAAGCGAGGCTTGGCAGGAGGCAGGAGGCTGCAATCTTCAGGCTTGAGGCTAGAGACTTGAAGCGAGGCTTGGCAGGAGGCAGAAGGCTGAAGTCTTCAGGCCTGAGGCTCGAGGCTAGAGACTTGAGGCGAGGCTTGGCAAGAGGCAGGAGGCTGGAGTCTTCAGGCTTGAGGCTAGAGACTTGAGTCAAGGCTTGTCACGAGCCAGAAGGCTGAAGTCTTCAGGCCTGAGACTCGAGGCTAGAGACTTGAGGCGAGGCTTGGCAGGAGGCTGGAGTCTTCAGGCTTGAGGCTAGAGACTTGAGGGGAGGCTTGGCAGGAGGCAGGAGGTTGATGTCTTCAGGCCTGATGCTAGAGGCTTGGCAGGAGGCTGGAGTCTTAAGGCTTGAGGCTACAGACTTGAGGGGAGGCTTAGCAGGGCGTAGGAGGCTGGAGTCTTCAGGCTTGAGGCAAGGCTTGGCATCAGGCAGGAGGCTGGAGCCTTCAGGCTTGAGGCTAAGTGCTTGAGGCGAGGCTTAGCAGGAGGCAGGAGGCTGAAGTCTTCAGGCCTGAGGCTAGATGCTTGAGAAGAGGCTTGGCAGCAAGCAGGAGGGTGAAGTCTTCAGGCTTGAGGCTAGAGGCTAGAGACTTGAGGCGAGGCTTGGCAGGAGGCAGGAAGCTGCAGTCTTCAGGCTTGAGGCTAGAGACTTGAGGCGAGGCATGACAGGAGGCAGGAGGCTGGAGTCTTCAGGCTTGAGGCTAGGGATTTGAGGCAAAGCTGGAGTCTTCAGGCTTGAGGCTAGAGGCTTGAGGCGAGGCGAGGCTTGGCAGGAGGCAGGGGGCTGAAGTCTTCAGGCCTGAGGCTAGAGGCTAGAGATTTGAGGCAAGGTTTGGCAGGAGGCAGGAGGCTGCAGTCTTCAGGCTTGAGGCTAGAGACTTGCGGCGAGGCTTGGCAAGAGACTGAAGTCTTCAGGCCTGAGGCTAGAGGCTAGAGACTTGAGGCGAGACTTGGCAGGAGGCTGGAGTCTTCAGGCTTGAGGCTAGAGACTTGAGGCGAGGCTTGGCAGGAGGCAGGAGGCTGGTGTCTTCAGGCTTGAGGCTAGAGACTTGAGTCAAGGCTTGGCAGGAGGCAGGAGGCTGAAGTCTTCAGGCCTGAGGCTCGAGGCTAGAGACTTGAGGCGAGGCTTGGCAGGAGGCAGGAGGCTGGAGTCTTCAGGCTTGAGGCTAGAGACTTGAGGCGAGGCTTGGCAGGAGGCAGGAGGTTGATGTCTTCAGGCCTGATGCTAGAGGCTTGGCAGGAGGCAGGAGGCTGGAGTCTTAAGGCTTGAGGCTACAGACTTGAGGGGAGGCTTGGCAGGGCGTAGGAGGCTGGAGTCTTCAGGCTTGAGGCTAAGCAGGAGGCAGGAAGCTGGAGTCTTCAGGCTTGAGGCTAAGGACTTGAGACAAGGCTTAGGGGAGGCAGGAGGCTGAAGTCTTCAGGCTTGAGGCTAGAGGCTTGAGGTGAGGCGAGCCTTAGCAGGAGGCAGGTGGCTGCAGTCTTCAGGCCTGAGGCTGGAGGGTAGAGACTTGAAGCGAGGCTTGGCAGGAGGCAGGAGGCTGCAATCTTCAGGCTTGAGGCTAGAGACTTGAAGCGAGGCTTGGCAGGAGGCAGAAGGCTGAAGTCTTCAGGCCTGAGGCTCGAGGCTAGAGACTTGAGGCGAGGCTTGGCAAGAGGCAGGAGGCTGGAGTCTTCAGGCTTGAGGCTAGAGACTTGAGTCAAGGCTTGTCACGAGCCAGAAGGCTGAAGTCTTCAGGACTGAGACTCGAGGCTAGAGACTTGAGGCGAGGCTTGGCAGGAGGCTGGAGTCTTCAGGCTTGAGGCTAGAGACTTGAGGGGAGGCTTGGCAGGAGGCAGGAGGTTGATGTCTTCAGGCCTGATGCTAGAGGCTTGGCAGGAGGCTGGAGTCTTAAGGCTTGAGGCTACAGACTTGAGGGGAGGCTTAGCAGGGCGTAGGAGGCTGGAGTCTTCAGGTTTGAGGCTAAGCAGGAGGCAGGAAGCTGGAGTCTTCAGGCTTGAGGCTAAGGACTTGAGACAAGGCTTAGGGGAGGCAGGAGGCTGAAGTCTTCAGGCTTGAGGCTAGAGACTTGAAGCGAGGCTTGGCAAGAGGCAGGAGGCTGAAGTCTTCAGGCCTGAGGCTAGAGGCAGAGACTTGAGGCGAGGCTTGGCAAGAGGCAGGAGGCTGTAGTCTTCAGGCTTGAGGCTAGAGACTTGAGGCAAGGCTTGGCAGGAGGCAGGAGGATGGAGTCTACAGGCCTGACGCTAGAGGCTAGAGAGTTGAGGCGAGGCTTGGCAGGAGGCAGGAGGCTGATGTCTTCAGGCCTGAGGTTATAGGCTTGGCAGGAGGCTGGAGTCTTCAGGCTTGAGGCCAGGCTTGGCATCAGGCAGGAGGCTGGAGCCTTCAGGCTTGAGGCTAAGTGCTTGAGGCGAGGCTTAGCAGGAGGCAGGAGGCTGAAGTCTTCAGGCCTGAGGCTAGATGCTTGAGAAGAGGCTTGGCAGCAAGCAGGAGGGTGAAGTCTTCAGGCTTGAGGCTAGAGGCTAGAGACTTGAGGCGAGGCTTGGCAGGAGGCAGGAAGCTGCAGTCTTCAGGCTTGAGGCTAGAGACTTGAGGCGAGGCATGACAGGAGGCAGGAGGCTGGAGTCTTCAGGCTTGAGGCTAGGGATTTGAGGCAAAGCTGGAGTCTTCAGGCTTGAGGCTAGAGGCTTGAGGCGAGGCGAGGCTTGGCAGGAGGCAGGGGGCTGAAGTCTTCAGGCCTGAGGCTAGAGGCTAGAGATTTGAGGCAAGGTTTGGCAGGAGGCAGGAGGCTGCAGTCTTCAGGCTTGAGGCTAGAGACTTGCGGCGAGGCTTGGCAAGAGACTGAAGTCTTCAGGCCTGAGGCTAGAGGCTAGAGACTTGAGGCGAGACTTGGCAGGAGGCTGGAGTCTTCAGGCTTGAGGCTAGAGACTTGAGGCGAGGCTTGGCAGGAGGCAGGAGGCTGGTGTCTTCAGGCTTGAGGCTAGAGACTTGAGTCAAGGCTTGGCAGGAGGCAGGAGGCTGAAGTCTTCAGGCCTGAGGCTCGAGGCTAGAGACTTGAGGCGAGGCTTGGCAGGAGGCAGGAGGCTGGAGTCTTCAGGCTTGAGGCTAGAGACTTGAGGCGAGGCTTGGCAGGAGGCAGGAGGTTGATGTCTTCAGGCCTGATGCTAGAGGCTTGGCAGGAGGCAGGAGGCTGGAGTCTTAAGGCTTGAGGCTACAGACTTGAGGGGAGGCTTGGCAGGGCGTAGGAGGCTGGAGTCTTCAGGCTTGAGGCTAAGCAGGAGGCAGGAAGCTGGAGTCTTCAGGCTTGAGGCTAAGGACTTGAGACAAGGCTTAGGGGAGGCAGGAGGCTGAAGTCTTCAGGCTTGAGGCTAGAGGCTTGAGGTGAGGCGAGCCTTAGCAGGAGGCAGGTGGCTGCAGTCTTCAGGCCTGAGGCTGGAGGGTAGAGACTTGAAGCGAGGCTTGGCAGGAGGCAGGAGGCTGCAATCTTCAGGCTTGAGGCTAGAGACTTGAAGCGAGGCTTGGCAGGAGGCAGAAGGCTGAAGTCTTCAGGCCTGAGGCTCGAGGCTAGAGACTTGAGGCGAGGCTTGGCAAGAGGCAGGAGGCTGGAGTCTTCAGGCTTGAGGCTAGAGACTTGAGTCAAGGCTTGTCACGAGCCAGAAGGCTGAAGTCTTCAGGCCTGAGACTCGAGGCTAGAGACTTGAGGCGAGGCTTGGCAGGAGGCTGGAGTCTTCAGGCTTGAGGCTAGAGACTTGAGGGGAGGCTTGGCAGGAGGCAGGAGGTTGATGTCTTCAGGCCTGATGCTAGAGGCTTGGCAGGAGGCTGGAGTCTTAAGGCTTGAGGCTACAGACTTGAGGGGAGGCTTAGCAGGGCGTAGGAGGCTGGAGTCTTCAGGTTTGAGGCTAAGCAGGAGGCAGGAAGCTGGAGTCTTCAGGCTTGAGGCTAAGGACTTGAGACAAGGCTTAGGGGAGGCAGGAGGCTGAAGTCTTCAGGCTTGAGGCTAGAGACTTGAAGCGAGGCTTGGCAAGAGGCAGGAGGCTGAAGTCTTCAGGCCTGAGGCTAGAGGCAGAGACTTGAGGCGAGGCTTGGCAAGAGGCAGGAGGCTGTAGTCTTCAGCCTTGAGGCTAGAGACTTGAGGCAAGGCTTGGCAGGAGGCAGGAGGATGGAGTCTACAGGCCTGACGCTAGAGGCTAGAGAGTTGAGGCGAGGCTTGGCAGGAGGCAGGAGGCTGATGTCTTCAGGCCTGAGGTTATAGGCTTGGCAGGAGGCTGGAGTCTTCAGGCTTGAGGCAAGGCTTGGCATCAGGCAGGAGGCTGGAGCCTTCAGGCTTGAGGCTAAGTGCTTGAGGCGAGGCTTAGCAGGAGGCAGGAGGCTGAAGTCTTCAGGCCTGAGGCTAGATGCTTGAGAAGAGGCTTGGCAGCAAGCAGGAGGGTGAAGTCTTCAGGCTTGAGGCTAGAGGCTAGAGACTTGAGGCGAGGCTTGGCAGGAGGCAGGAAGCTGCAGTCTTCAGGCTTGAGGCTAGAGACTTGAGGCGAGGCATGACAGGAGGCAGGAGACTGGAGTCTTCAGGCTTGAGGCTAGGGATTTGAGGCAAAGCTGGAGTCTTCAGGCTTGAGGCTAGAGGCTTGAGGCGAGGCGAGGCTTGGCAGGAGGCAGGGGGCTGAAGTCTTCAGGCCTGAGGCTAGAGGCTAGAGATTTGAGGCAAGGTTTGGCAGGAGGCAGGAGGCTGCAGTCTTCAGGCTTGAGGCTAGAGACTTGCGGCGAGGCTTGGCAAGAGACTGAAGTCTTCAGGCCTGAGGCTAGAGGCTAGAGACTTGAGGCGAGACTTGGCAGGAGGCTGGAGTCTTCAGGCTTGAGGCTAGAGACTTGAGGCGAGGCTTGGCAGGAGGCAGGAGGCTGGTGTCTTC
Organism: Mobula hypostoma; assembly: GCF_963921235.1. Classification (NCBI taxonomy): domain Eukaryota; kingdom Metazoa; phylum Chordata; class Chondrichthyes; order Myliobatiformes; family Myliobatidae; genus Mobula; species Mobula hypostoma. The sequence goes on from NC_086115.1 coordinate 1,077,246, forward strand.
AGGCTTGAGGCTAGAGACTTGAGTCAAGGCTTGGCAGGAGGCAGGAGGCTGAAGTCTTCAGGCCTGAGGCTCGAGGCTAGAGACTTGAGGCGAGGCTTGGCAGGAGGCAGGAGGCTGGAGTCTTCAGGCTTGAGGCTAGAGACTTGAGGCGAGGCTTGGCAGGAGGCAGGAGGTTGATGTCTTCAGGCCTGATGCTAGAGGCTTGGCAGGAGGCAGGAGGCTGGAGTCTTAAGGCTTGAGGCTACAGACTTGAGGGGAGGCTTGGCAGGGTGTAGGAGGCTGGAGTCTTCAGGCTTGAGGCTAAGCAGGAGGCAGGAAGCTGGAGTCTTCAGGCTTGAGGCTAGAGACTTGAGGCGAGGCTTGGCAGGAGGCAGGAGGTTGATGTCTTCAGGCCTGATGCTAGAGGCTTGGCAGGAGGCAGGAGGCTGGAGTCTTAAGGCTTGAGGCTACAGACTTGAGGGGAGGCTTGGCAGGGTGTAGGAGGCTGGAGTCTTCAGGCTTGAGGCTAAGCAGGAGGCAGGAGGCTGAAGTCTTCAGGCTTGAGGCTAGAGGCTTGAGGTGAGGCGAGCCTTAGCAGGAGGCAGGTGGCTGCAGTCTTCAGGCCTGAGGCTGGAGGGTAGAGACTTGAAGCGAGGCTTGGCAGGAGGCAGGAGGCTGCAATCTTCAGGCTTGAGGCTAGAGACTTGAAGCGAGGCTTGGCAGGAGGCAGAAGGCTGAAGTCTTCAGGCCTGAGGCTCGAGGCTAGAGACTTGAGGCGAGGCTTGGCAAGAGGCAGGAGGCTGGAGTCTTCAGGCTTGAGGCTAGAGACTTGAGTCAAGGCTTGTCACGAGCCAGAAGGCTGAAGTCTTCAGGCCTGAGACTCGAGGCTAGAGACTTGAGGCGAGGCTTGGCAGGAGGCTGGAGTCTTCAGGCTTGAGGCTAGAGACTTGAGGGGAGGCTTGGCAGGAGGCAGGAGGTTGATGTCTTCAGGCCTGATGCTAGAGGCTTGGCAGGAGGCTGGAGTCTTAAGGCTTGAGGCTACAGACTTGAGGGGAGGCTTAGCAGGGCGTAGGAGGCTGGAGTCTTCAGGTCTGAGGCTAAGCAGGAGGCAGGAAGCTGGAGTCTTCAGGCTTGAGGCTAAGGACTTGAGACAAGGCTTAGGGGAGGCAGGAGGCTGAAGTCTTCAGGCTTGAGGCTAGAGGCTTGAGGTGAGGCGAGCCTTAGCAGGAGGCAGGTGGCTGCAGTCTTCAGGCCTGAGGCTGGAGGGTAGAGACTTGAAGCGAGGCTTGGCAGGAGGCAGGAGGCTGCAATCTTCAGGCTTGAGGCTAGCGACTTGAAGCGAGGCTTGGCAAGAGGCAGGAGGCTGAAGTCTTCAGGCCTGAGGCTAGAGGCAGAGACTTGAGGCGAGGCTTGGCAAGAGGCAGGAGGCTGTAGTCTTCAGGCTTGAGGCTAGAGACTTGAGGCAAGGCTTGGCAGGAGGCAGGAGGCTGAAGTCTTCAGGCTTGAGGCTAGAGGCTGGATACTCAAGGCAAGTCTTGGCAGGAGGCAGGAGGCTGCAGTCTTCAGGCTTGAGGCTAGAGACTTGAGGCGAGGCTTGGCAGGAGGCAGGAGGCTGATGTCTTCAGGCCTGAGGCTAGAGGCTTGGCAGGAGGCAGGAGGCTGGAGTCTTCAGGCTTGAGGCTAGAGGCTTGAGGCGATGCAAGGCTTAGCAGGAGGCAAGAGGCTGAACTTTCAGGCAACAAGCTAGAGGCTAGAGAGTTGAGGCGAGGGTTGGCAGGAGGCTGGAGGCTGGAGTTTTCAGTCTTGAGGCAAGATACTTGAGGTGAGGCTTGGCAGCAGGCAGGAGACTGGAGTCTTCAGGCTTGAGGCTAGATGCTTGAGAAGAGGCTTGGCAGCAAGCAAGAGGGTGAAGTCTTCAGGCTTGAGGCTAGAGACTTGAGGTGAGGCTTTGCAGGGCGTAGGAGGCTGGAGTCTTCAGGCTTGAGGCTAGGCATGAGGCAGGAAGCTGGAGTCTTCAGGCTTGAGGCTAAGGACTTGAGACAAGGCTTAGAGGGAGGCAGGAGGCTGAAGTCTTCAGACTTGAGACTAGAGGCTAGATACCTGAGGCAAGGCTTGGCAGGAGGCAGGAGGCTGCAGTCTTCAGGCTTGAGGCGAGGCTTGGCAGGAGGCAGGAGGCTGATGTCTTCAGGCCTGAGGCTAGAGGCCAGAGACTTGAGGCGAGGCTTGGCAGGAGGCAGGAGGCTGTAGACTTCAGGCTTGAGGCTAGAGGCTAGATACCTGAGGCAAGGCTTGGCAGGAGGCAGGAGGCTGCAGTCTTCAGGCTTGAGGCGAGGCTTGGCAGGAGGCAGGAGGCTGATGTCTTCAGGCCTGAGGCTAGAGGCTTGGCAGGAGGCAGGAGGCTGGAGTCTTCAGGCTTGAGGCTAGAGGCTTGAGGCGTGGCGAGGCTTGGCAGGAGGGAAGAGGCCGAAGTCTTCAGGCCACAGGCTAGAGGCTAGAGAGTTGAGGCGAGGGTTGGCAGGAGGCTGGAGGCTAGAGTCTTCAGTCTTGAGGCAAGATGCTTGAGGTGAGGCTTGGCAGCAGGCAGGAGGCTGGAGTCTTCAGGCTTGAGGCTAAGTACTTGAGGCGAGGCTTAGCGGGAGGCAGGAGGCTGAAGTCTTCAGGCTTGAGGCTAGATGCTTGAGAAGAGGCTTGGCAGCAAGCAGGAGGGTAAAATCTTCAGGCTTGAGGCTAGAGGCTAGAGATTTGAGGCAAGGTTTGGCAGGAGGCAGGAGGCTGCAGTCTTCAGGCTTGAGGCTAGAGACTTGCGGCGAGGCTTGGCAAGAGGCAGGAGGCTGAAGTCTTCAGGCCTGAGGCTAGAAGCTATAGACTTGAGGCGAGACTTGGCAGGAAGCAGGAGGCTGGAGTCTTCAGGCTTGAGGCTAGAGACTTGAGGCGAGGCTTGGCAGGAGGCAGGAGGTTGATGTCTTCAGGCCTGAGGCTAAAGGCTTGGCAGGAGGCAGGAGTCTGGAGTCTTCAGGCTTGAGGCTAGAGACTTGAGGCGCGGCTTGGCAGCATGCAGGAGGCTGAAGTCTTCAGGCTTGAGGCTAGAGGCTTGAGGCAAAGCTTGGCAGGTGGCAGGTAGCTGAAATCTTCAGGCCTGCAGCTAGAGACTAGAGACTTGAGGCCTGGCAGGAGGCAGGAGGCATGAGTCTTCAAGCACGAGGCTAGAGACCAGAGGCGAGGCTTGGCAGGAGGCAGGAGGATGGAGTCTTCAGGCTTGAGGCTAGAGGCTAGATACTTGAGGCAAGGCTTGGTAGCAGGTAGGCGGCTGAAGACTTCAGGCCTGAATCTAGAGGCTTGGCAGGAGGCAGGAGGCTGGAGTCTTTAGGCTTGAGGCTAGAGGCTAGATACTTGAGGCAAGGCTTGGCAGGAGGCAGGAGGATGGAGTCTTCAGGCTTGAGGCTAGAGGCTAGATACTTGAGGCAAGGCTTGGCAGGAGGCAGGAGGCTGAAGTCTTCAGGCCTGACGCTAGAGGCTAGAGAATTGAGGCGAGTCTTGGCAGGAGGCAGGAGGATGGAGTCTACAGGCTTGAGTCTAGAGGCTAGATACTTGAGGCAAGGCTTGGCAGGAGGCAGGAGGCTGAAGTCTTCAGGCCTGATGCTAGAGGCTAGAGAGTTGAGGCGAGGCTTGGCAGGAGGCAGGAGGCTGATGTCTTCAGGCCTGAGGCTATAGGTTTGGCAGGAGGCAGGAGGCTGGAGTCTTCAGGCTTGAGGCTAGAGGCTTGAGGCAAGGCTTGGCATCAGGCAGGAGGCTGGAGCCTTCAGGCTTGAGGCTAAGTACTTGAGGCGAGGCTTAGCAGGAGGCAGGAGGCTGAAGTCTTCAGGCCTGAGGCTAGATTTTTGAGAAGAGGCTTGGCAGCAAGCAGGAGGGTGAAGTCTTCAGGCTTGAGGCTAGAGGCTAGAGACTTGAGGCGAGGCTTGGCAGGAGGCAGGAAGCTGCAGTCTCAGGCTTGAGGCTAGAGACTTGAGGCGAGGCATGACAGGAGGCAGGAGGCTGGAGTCTTCAGGCTTGAGGCTAGGGATTTGAGGCAAAGCTGGAGTCTTCAGGCTTGAGGCTAGAGGCTTGAGGCGAGGCTTGGCAAGAGGCAGGGGGCTGAAGTCTTCAGGCCTGAGGCTAGAGGCTAGAGATTTGAGGCAAGGTTTGGCAGGAGGCAGGAGGCTGCAGTCTTCAGGCTTGCGGCTAGAGACTTGCGGCGAGGCTGGGCAAGAGGCTGAAGTCTTCAGGCCTGAAGCTAGAGGCTAGAGACTTGAGGCGAGACTTGGCAGGAGGCAGGAGGCTGGAGTCTTCAGGCTTGAGGCTAGAGACTTGAGGCGAGGCTTGTCAGGAGGCAGGAGGCTGGTGTCTTCAGGCTTGAGGCTAGAGACTTGAGTCAAGGCTTGGCAGGAGGCAGAAGGCTGAAGTCTTCAGGCCTGAGGCTCGAGGCTAGAGACTTGAGGCGAGGCTTGGCAGGAGGCAGGAGGTTGATGTCTTCAGGCCTGATGCTAGAGGCTTGGCAGGAGGCAGGAGGCTGGAGTCTTAAGGCTTGAGGCTACAGACTTGAGGGGAGGCTTGGCAGGGCGTAGGAGGCTGGAGTCTTCAGGCTTGAGGCTAAGCAGGAGGCAGGAAGCTGAAGTCTTCAGGCTTGAGGCTAAGGACTTGAGTCAAGGCTTAGGGGAGGCAGGAGGCTGAAGTCTTCTGTTTGAGGCTAGAGGCTTGAGGTGAGGCGAGGCTTAGCAGGAGGCAGGTGGCTGCAGTCTTCAGGCCTGAGGCTGGAGGGTAGAGACTTGAGGCGAGGCTTGGCAAGAGGCAGGAGGCTGTAGTCTTCAGGCTTGAGGCTAGAGACTTGAGGCAAGGCTTGGCAGGAGGTAGCAGGCTGATGTCTTCAGGCTTGAGGCTCGAGGCTAGAGACTTGAGGCGAGGCTTGGCAGGAGGCAGGAGGCTGCAGTCTTCAGGCTTGAGGCGAGGCTTGGCAGGAGGCAGGAGGCTGATGTCTTCAGGCCTGAGGCTAGAGGCTTGGCAGGAGGCAGGAGGCTGGAGTCTTCAGGCTTGAGGCTAGAGGCTTGAGGCGTGGCGAGGCTTGGCAGGAGGGAAGAGGCCGAAGTCTTCAGGCCACAGGCTAGAGGCTAGAGAGTTGAGGCGAGGGTTGGCAGGAGGCTGGAGGCTAGAGTCTTCAGTCTTGAGGCAAGATGCTTGAGGTGAGGCTTGGCAGCAGGCAGGAGGCTGGAGTCTTCAGGCTTGAGGCTAAGTACTTGAGGCGAGGCTTAGCGGGAGGCAGGAGGCTGAAGTCTTCAGGCTTGAGGCTAGCTGCTTGAGAAGAGGCTTGGCAGCAAGCAGGAGGGTAAAATCTTCAGGCTTGAGGCTAGAGGCTAGAGATTTGAGGCAAGGTTTGGCAGGAGGCAGGAGGCTGCAGTCTTCAGGCTTGAGGCTAGAGACTTGCGGCGAGGCTTGGCAAGAGGCAGGAGGCTGAAGTCTTCAGGCCTGAGGCTAGAAGCTATAGACTTGAGGCGAGACTTGGCAGGAAGCAGGAGGCTGGAGTCTTCAGGCTTGAGGCTAGAGACTTGAGGCGAGGCTTGGCAGGAGGCAGGAGGTTGATGTCTTCAGGCCTGAGGCTAAAGGCTTGGCAGGAGGCAGGAGTCTGGAGTCTTCAGGCTTGAGGCTAGAGACTTGAGGCGCGGCTTGGCAGCATGCAGGAGGCTGAAGTCTTCAGGCTTGAGGCTAGAGGCTTGAGGCAAAGCTTGGCAGGTGGCAGGTGGCTGAAATCTTCAGGCCTGCAGCTAGAGACTAGAGACTTGAGGCCTGGCAGGAGGCAGGAGGCATGAGTCTTCAAGCACGAGGCTAGAGACCAGAGGCGAGGCTTGGCAGGAGGCAGGAGGATGGAGTCTTCAGGCTTGAGGCTAGAGGCTAGATACTTGAGGCAAGGCTTGGTAGCAGGTAGGCGGCTGAAGACTTCAGGCCTGAATCTAGAGGCTTGGCAGGAGGCAGGAGGCTGGAGTCTTTAGGCTTGAGGCTAGAGGCTAGATACTTGAGGCAAGGCTTGGCAGGAGGCAGGAGGATGGAGACTTCAGGCTTGAGGCTAGAGGCTAGATACTTGAGGCAAGGCTTGGCAGGAGGCAGGAGGCTGAAGTCTTCAGGCCTGACGCTAGAGGCTAGAGAATTGAGGCGAGTCTTGGCAGGAGGCAGGAGGATGGAGTCTACAGGCTTGAGTCTAGAGGCTAGATACTTGAGGCAAGGCTTGGCAGGAGGCAGGAGGCTGAAGTCTTCAGGCCTGATGCTAGAGGCTAGAGAGTTGAGGCGAGGCTTGGCAGGAGGCAGGAGGCTGATGTCTTCAGGCCTGAGGCTATAGGTTTGGCAGGAGGCAGGAGGCTGGAGTCTTCAGGCTTGAGGCTAGAGGCTTGAGGCAAGGCTTGGCATCAGGCAGGAGGCTGGAGCCTTCAGGCTTGAGGCTAAGTACTTGAGGCGAGGCTTAGCAGGAGGCAGGAGGCTGAAGTCTTCAGGCCTGAGGCTAGATTTTTGAGAAGAGGCTTGGCAGCAAGCAGGAGGGTGAAGTCTTAAGGCTTGAGGCTAGAGGCTAGAGACTTGAGGCGAGGCTTGGCAGGAGGCAGGAAGCTGCAGTCTCAGGCTTGAGGCTAGAGACTTGAGGCGAGGCATGACAGGAGGCAGGAGGCTGGAGTCTTCAGGCTTGAGGCTAGGGATTTGAGGCAAAGCTGGAGTCTTCAGGCTTGAGGCTAGAGGCTTGAGGCGAGGCGAGGCTTGGCAAGAGGCAGGGGGCTGAAGTCTTCAGGCCTGAGGCTAGAGGCTAGAGATTTGAGGCAAGGTTTGGCAGGAGGCAGGAGGCTGCAGTCTTCAGGCTTGAGGCTAGAGACTTGCGGCGAGGCTGGGCAAGAGGCTGAAGTCTTCAGGCCTGAAGCTAGAGGCTAGAGACTTGAGGCGAGACTTGGCAGGAGGCAGGAGGCTGGAGTCTTCAGGCTTGAGGCTAGAGACTTGAGGCGAGGCTTGTCAGGAGGCAGGAGGCTGGTGTCTTCAGGCTTGAGGCTAGAGACTTGAGTCAAGGCTTGGCAGGAGGCAGAAGGCTGAAGTCTTCAGGCCTGAGGCTCGAGGCTAGAGACTTGAGGCGAGGCTTGGCAGGAGGCAGGAGGTTGATGTCTTCAGGCCTGATGCTAGAGGTTTGGCAGGAGGCAGGAGGCTGGAGTCTTCAGGCTTGAGGCTAAGCAGGAGGCAGGAAGCTGAAGTCTTCAGGCTTGAGGCTAAGGACTTGAGTCAAGGCTTATGGGAGGCAGTAGGCTGAAGTCTTCTGTTTGAGGCTAGAGGCTTGAGGTGAGGCGAGGCTTAGCAGGAGGCAGGTGGCTGCAGTCTTCAGGCCTGAGGCTGGAGGGTAGAGACTTGAGGCGAGGCTTGGCAAGAGGCAGGAGGCTGTAGTCTTCAGGCTTGAGGCTAGAGACTTGAGGCAAGGCTTGGCAGGAGGTAGCAGGCTGAAGTCTTCAGGCTTGAGGCTAGAGGCTAGATACTCGAGGCAAGGCTTGGCAGGAGGCAGGAGGCTGCAGTCTTCAGGCTTGAGGCTAGAGACTTGAGGCGAGGCTTGGCAGGAGGCAGGAGGCTGATGTCTTCAGGCCTGAGGCTAGAGGCTTGGCAGGAGGCAGGAGGCTGGAGTCTTCAGGCTTGAGGCGATGCAAGGCTTAGCAGGAGGCAAGAGGCTGAAGTTTCAGGCGACAAGCTAGAGGCTAGAGAGTTGAGGCGAGAGTTGGCAGGAGGCTGGAGGCTGGAGTTTTCAGTCTTGAGGCAAGATGCTTGAGGTGAGGCTTGGCAGCAGGCAGGAGACTTTAGTCTTCAGGCTTGAGGCTAGATGCTTGAGAAGAGGCTTGGCAGCAAGCAGGAGGGTGAAGTCTTCAGGCTTGAGGCTTGAGACTTGAGGTGAGGCTTTGCAGGGCGTAGGAGGCTGGAGTCTTCAGGCTTGAGGTTAGGCATGAGGCAGGAAGCTGGAGTCTTCAGGCTTGAGGCTAAGGACTTGAGACAAGGCTTAGCGGGAGGCAGGAGGCTGAAGTCTTCAGACTTGAGACTAGAGGCTTGAGGCGAGGCGAGGCTTAGTAGGAGGCAGCTGGCTGCAGTCTTCAGGCCTGAGGCTGGAGGCCAGAGACTTGAGGCGAGGCTTGGCAGGAGGCAGGAGGCATGAGTCTTCAAGCACGAGGCTAGAGACCAGAGGCGAGGCTTGGCAGGAGGCAGAAGGATGGAGTCTTCAGGCTTGAGGCTGGAGGCTAGATACTTGAGGCAAGGCTTGGCAGGAGGCAGGAGGCTGAAGTCTTCAGGCCTGACGCTAGAGGCTAGAGAGTTGAGGCGAGTCTTGGCAGGAGGCAGGAGGCTGATGTCTTCAGGCCTGAGGCTATAGGCTTGGCAGGAGGCAGGAGGCTGGAGTCTTCAACTTGAGGCTAGAGACTTGTGGCGAGGCTTGGCTGGAGGCAGGAGGCTGGAGTCTTCAGGCTTGAGGCTAGAGGCTTGAGGCAAGGCTTGGCATCAGGCAGGAGGCTGAAGTCTTCAGGCTTGAGGCTAGAGGCTTGAGGCAAGGCTTGGCATCAGGCAGGAGGCTGAAGTCTTCAGGCTTGAGGCTAGAGGCTTGAGGCAAGGCTTGGCATCAGGCAGGAGGCTGGAATCTTCAGGCTTGAGGCTAAGTGCTTGAGGCGAGGCTTAGCGGGAGGCAGGAGGCTGAAGTCTTCAGGCCTGAGGCTAGATGCTTGAGAAGAGGCTTGGCAGCAAGCAGGAGGGTGAAGTCTTTAAGCTTGAGGCTAGAGGCTAGAGACTTGAGGCGAGGCTTTGCAGGAGGCAGGAAGCTGCAGTCTTCAGGCTTGAGGCTAGAGACTTGAGGCAAGGCATGGCAGGAGGCAGGAGGCTGGAGTCTTCAGGCTTGAGGCTAGGGACTTGAGGCGAGGCTTGGCGGGAGGCAGGAGGCTGGAGTCTTCAGTCTTGAGGCTAGAGGCTTGAGGCAAGGCGAGGCTTGGCAGGAGGCAGGTGGCTGAAGTCTTCAGGCTTCAGGCTAGAGACTTGCGGCGAGGCTTGGCAAGAGGCAGGAGGCTGAAGTCTTCAGGCCTGAGGCTAGCGGCTAGTGACTTGAGGCGAGACTTGGCAGGAGACAGGAGGCTGGAGTCTTCAGGCTTGAGGCTAGAGACTTGACGCGAGGCTTGGCAGGAGGCAGGAGGCTGGTATATTCAGGCTTGAGGCTAGAGACTTGAGGCAAGGCTTGGCAGGAGGCAGGAGGCTGAAGTCTTCAGGCCTGAGGCTCGAGGCTAGAGACTAGAGGCGAGGCTTGGTAGGAGGCAGGAGGCTGGAGTCTTCAGGCTTGAGGTGAGGCTTGGCAGGAGGCAGGAGGCTGGAGTCTTCAGGCTTGAGGTGAGGCTTGGCAGGAGGCTGGAGTCTTCAGGCTTGAGGCTAGGCAGGAGGCAGGACGCTGGAGTCTTCACGCTTGAGGCTAAGGACTTGAGACAAGGCTTAGCGGGAGGCAGGAGGCTGAAGTCTTCAGGCTTGAGGCTAGAGGCTTGAGGCGAGGCGAGGCTTCGCAGGAGGCAGATAGCTGCAGTCTTCAGACCTGAGGCTGGAGGCTAGAAACTTGAGGCCAGTCTTGGCAGGAGGCAGGAGGCTGCAATCTTCAGGCTTGAGGCTAGAGACTTGAAGCGAGGTTTGGCAAGAGGCAGGAGGCTAAAGTCTTCAGGCTTGAGGCTAGCGGCTAGATAATTGAGGGAAGGCTTGGCAGGAGGCAGGAGGCTGCAGTCTTCAGGCTTGAGGCTAGATACTTGAGGCAAGGCTTGGCAGGAGGCAGGAGGCTGCAGTCTTCAGGCTTGAGGCTAGAGACTTGAGGCGAGGCTTGGCAGGAGGCAGGAGGCTATTGTCTTCAGGGCTGATGCTAGAGGCTTGGCAGGAGGCAGGAGGCTGGAGTCTTCAGGCTTGAGGCTAGAGGCTTGATGCGAGACGAGGCTTGGCAGGAGGCACGAAGCTGAAGTCTTCAGGCCACAGGCTAGAGGCTAGAGAGTTGAGGCGAGGGTTGGCAGGAGGCTGGAGGCTGGAGTCTTCAGTCTTGAGGCAAGATGCTTGAGGTGAGGCTTGGCAGCAGGCAGAAGGCTGGAGTCTTCAGGCTTGAGGCTAGAGACTTCAGGCAAGGCTTGGTAGGAGGCAGGAGGCAGAAGTCTTCAGGCCTGCGGCTCGAGGCTAGAGATTTGAGGCGAGGCTTGGCAGGAGGCAGGAGACTGGAGTCTTCAGGCTTGAGGCTACAGACTTGAGGCGAGGCTTGGCAGGAGGCAGGAGGTTGATGTCTTCAGGCCTAAGGCTAGAGGCTTGGCAGGAGGCAGTAGGCTGGAGTCTTCAGGCTTGAGGCTAGAGACTTGAGGTGAGGCTTGGCAGGGCGTAGGAGGCTGAAGTCTTCAGGCTTGAGGCTAGGCAGGAGGCAGGAGGCTGGAGTCTTCAGGCTTGTGGCTAGAGGCCAGAGACTTGAGGCGAGGCTTGGCAGGAGGCAGGAGGCTGCAATCTTCAGGCTTGAGGCCAGAGACTTGAAGCGAGACTTGGCAAGAGGCAGGAGGCTGAAGTCTTCAGGCCTGAGGCTAGATGCCAGAGACTTGAGGCAAGGCTTGGCAGGAGGCAGGAGGCTGCAGTCTTCAGGCTTGAGGCTCGAGGCTAGATACTTGAGGCAAGGCTTGGCAGGAGGCAGGAGGCTGCAGTCTTCAGGCTTGAGGCTAGAGACTTGAGGCGAGGTTTGGCAGGAGGCAGGAGGCTGATGTCTTCAGGCTTGAGGCTAGAGGCTTGACAGGAGGCAGGAGGCAGCAGTCTTCAGGGTTGAGGCTAGAGGCTTGAGGCAAGGCTTTGCATCAGACAGGAGGCTGAAGTCTTCAGGCTTGAGGCTAATGGCTAGATACATGAGGCAAAGCTTGGCAGGAGGCAGGAGGCTGAAGTCTTCAGGCCTGAGACTAGAGGCTAGAGACTTGAGGCGAGGCTTGGCAGGAGGCAGGAGGCTTGAGTCTTTAGGCTTGAGGCTAGAGGGTAGATACTCAAGGCAAGGTTTGGCAGGAGGCAGGAGGATGAAGTCTTCAGGCCTGAGGCTAGAGACTTGAGGCGAGTCTTGGCAGGGGGCAGGAGGCTGATGTCTTCAGGCCTGAGTCTAGAGGCTTGGCAGGAGGCAGGAGGCTGGAGTCTGGCTTGATGCTAGAGACTTGAGGCGAGGCTTGACAGGAGGCAGGAGGCTGGAATCTTCATGCTTGAGGCTAGAGGCATGAGGCAAGGCTTGGCGGCACGCAGGAGGCTGAAGTCTTCAGCCTTGAGGCTAGAGACTTGAAGTGAGGCTTGGCAGGAGTCCGGAGGCTGAAGTCTTCAGGCCTGAGGCTAGAGGCTAAAGACTTGAAGCGAGGCTTGGCAGGTGGCTGGAGACTGGACTTTTCAGGCTTGAGGCTAGATGCTTGAGGTAAGGCTTGGCAGCAGGAAGTAGGCTGCAGTCTTCAGGCTTGAGGCTAGAGACCTGAGGTGAGGCTTGGCAGGGCGCAGGAGGCTGGAGTCTTCAGGCTTGAGGCTAGGGACTTGAGGCGAGGCTTGGCAAGAGGCAGGAGGCTGGAGTCTCCAGGCTTGAGGCTGAGGACTTGAGGCGAGGCTTAGGGGGAGGCAGGAGGCTGAAGTCTTCAGGCTTGTGGCTAGAGGCTTGAGGCAAGGCTTGGCAGGAGGCAGGTGGCTGAAATCTTCAGGCCTGCAGCTAGAGGCTAGAGACTTGAGGCTTGGCAGGAGGCAGGAGGCATGAGTCTTCAAGCACGAGGCTAGAGACCAGAGGCGAGGCTTGGCAGGAGGCAGGAGGATGGAGTCTTCAGGCTTGAGGCTAGAGGCTAGATACTTGAGGCAAGGCTTGGCAGGAGGTAGGCGGCTGAAGACTTCAGGCCTGAGGCTAGAGGCTTGGCAGGAGGCAGGAGGCTGGAGTCTTCAGGCTTGAGGCTAGAGACTTGAGGCGAGGCTTGGCTGGAGGCAGGAGCCTGGAGTCTTCAGTCTTGAGGCTGGAGGCTTGAGGCAAGGCTTGGAATCAGGCAGGATGCTGAAGTCTTCAGGCTTGAGGCTAGAGGCTTGAGGCAAGGCTTGGCAGGAGGCAGGAGGCTGGAGTGTTTAGGCTTGAGGCTAGAGGCTAGATATTCAAGGCAAGGCTTGGCAGGAGGCAGGAGGATGAAGTCTTCAGACCTCAGGCCAGAGACTTGAGGCGAGGCTTGGCAGGAGGCTGATGTCTTCAGGCCTGAGGCTAGAGGCTTGGCAGGAGGCAGGAGGCTGGAGTCGGGCTTGAGGCTAGAGACTTGAGGCGAGGCTTGGCTGGAAGCAGGAGCCTGGAGTCTTCAGCCTTGAGGCTGGAGGCTTGAGGCATGGCTTGGAATCAGGCAGTAGGCTGAAGTCTTCAGGCTTGAGGCTAGAGGCTTGAGGCAAGGCTTGGCATCAGGCAGGAGGCTGAAGTCTTCAGGCTTGAGGCTAGAGGCTAGATACTTGAGGCAAGGCTTGGCAGGAGGCATGAGCCTGAAGTCTTCAGACCTGCGGCTAGAGGCTAGAGAGTTGAGGCGAGGCTTGTCAGTAGGCAGGAGGCTGATGTCTTCAGGCCTGAGGCTATAGGCTTGGCAGGAGGCAGGGAGCTGGAGTCTTGAACTTGAGGCTAGAGACTTGTAAGGCTTGGCTGGAGGAAGGAGGCTGGAGTCTTGAGGCTCGAGGCTTGAGGCAAGGCTTGGCATCAGGCAGGAGGCTGAAGTGTTCAGGCTTGAGGCTCGAGGCTTGAGGCAAGGCTTGGCTGGAGGCTGGAGGATGAAGTCTTCAGGCTTGAGGCTAGATGCTTGAGAAGAGGCTTGGCAGCAAGCAGGAGGGTGAAGTCTTCAGGCTTGAGGCTAGAAGCTAGAGACTTGAGGCAAGGTTTGGCAGGAGGCAGGAGGCTGCAGTCTTCAGGCTTGAGGCTAGAGACTTGCGGCGAGGCTTGGCAAGAGACTGAAGTCTTCAGGCCTGAGGCTAGAGGCTAGAGACTTGAGGCGAGACTTGGCAGGAGGCTGGAGTCTTCAGGCTTGAGGCTAGAGACTTGAGGCGAGGCTTGGCAGGAGGCAGGAGGCTGGTGTCTTCAGGCTTGAGGCTAGAGACTTGAGTCAAGGCTTGGCAGGAGGCAGGAGGCTGAAGTCTTCAGGCCTGAGGCTCGAGGCTAGAGACTTGAGGCGAGGCTTGGCAGGAGGCAGGAGGCTGGAGTCTTCAGGCTTGAGGCTAGAGACTTGAGGCGAGGCTTGGCAGGAGGCAGGAGGTTGATGTCTTCAGGCCTGATGCTAGAGGCTTGGCAGGAGGCAGGAGGCTGGAGTCTTAAGGCTTGAGGCTACAGACTTGAGGGGAGGCTTGGCAGGGCGTAGGAGGCTGGAGTCTTCAGGCTTGAGGCTAAGCAGGAGGCAGGAAGCTGGAGTCTTCAGGCTTGAGGCTAAGGACTTGAGACAAGGCTTAGGGGAGGCAGGAGGCTGAAGTCTTCAGGCTTGAGGCTAGAGGCTTGAGGTGAGGCGAGCCTTAGCAGGAGGCAGGTGGCTGCAGTCTTCAGGCCTGAGGCTGGAGGGTAGAGACTTGAAGCGAGGCTTGGCAGGAGGCAGGAGGCTGCAATCTTCAGGCTTGAGGCTAGAGACTTGAAGCGAGGCTTGGCAGGAGGCAGAAGGCTGAAGTCTTCAGGCCTGAGGCTCGAGGCTAGAGACTTGAGGCGAGGCTTGGCAGGAGGCAGGAGGCTGGAGTCTTCAGGCTTGAGGCTAGAGACTTGAGTCAAGGCTTGGCAGGAGGCAGAAGGCTGAAGTCTTCAGGCCTGAGGCTCGAGGCTAGAGACTTGAGGCGAGGCTTGGCAGGAGGCTGGAGTCTTCAGGCTTGAGGCTAGAGACTTGAGGGGAGGCTTGGCAGGAGGCAGGAGGTTGATGTCTTCAGGCCTGATGCTAGAGGCTTGGCAGGAGGCAGGAGGCTGGAGTCTTAAGGCTTGAGGCTACAGACTTGAGGGGAGGCTTAGCAGGGCGTAGGAGGCTGGAGTCTTCAGGTTTGAGGCTAAGCAGGAGGCAGGAAGCTGGAGTCTTCAGGCTTGAGGCTAAGGACTTGAGACAAGGCTTAGGGGAGGCAGGAGGCTGAAGTCTTCAGGCTTGAGGCTAGAGGCTTGAGGTGAGGCGAGCCTTAGCAGGAGGCAGGTGGCTGCAGTCTTCAGGCCTGAGGCTGGAGGGTAGAGACTTGAAGCGAGGCTTGGCAGGAGGCAGGAGGCTGCAATCTTCAGGCTTGAGGCTAGAGACTTGAAGCGAGGCTTGGCAAGAGGCAGGAGGCTGAAGTCTTCAGGCCTGAGGCTAGAGGCAGAGACTTGAGGCGAGGCTTGGCAAGAGGCAGGAGGCTGTAGTCTTCAGGCTTGAGGCTAGAGACTTGAGGCAAGGCTTGGCAGGAGGCAGGAGGCTGAAGTCTTCAGGCTTGAGGCTAGAGGCTGGATACTCAAGGCAAGTCTTGGCAGGAGGCAGGAGGCTGCAGTCTTCAGGCTTGAGGCTAGAGACTTGAGGCGAGGCTTGGCAGGAGGCAGGAGGCTGATGTCTTCAGGCCTGAGGCTAGAGGCTTGGCAGGAGGCAGGAGGCTGGAGTCTTCAGGCTTGAGGCTAGAGGCTTGAGGCGATGCAAGGCTTAGCAGGAGGCAAGAGGCTGAAGTTTCAGGCAACAAGCTAGAGGCTAGAGAGTTGAGGCGAGGGTTGGCAGGAGGCTGGAGGCTGGAGTTTTCAGTCTTGAGGCAAGATACTTGAGGTGAGGCTTGGCAGCAGGCAGGAGACTGGAGTCTTCAGGCTTGAGGCTAGATGCTTGAGAAGAGGCTTGGCAGCAAGCAGGAGGGTGAAGTCTTCAGGCTTGAGGCTAGAGACTTGAGGTGAGGCTTTGCAGGGCGTAGGAGGCTGGAGTCTTCAGGCTTGAGGCTAGGCATGAGGCAGGAAGCTGGAGTCTTCAGGCTTGAGGCTAAGGACTTGAGACAAGGCTTAGAGGGAGGCAGGAGGCTGAAGTCTTCAGACTTGAGACTAGAGGCTAGATACCTGAGGCAAGGCTTGGCAGGAGGCAGGAGGCTGCAGTCTTCAGGCTTGAGGCGAGGCTTGGCAGGAGGCAGGAGGCTGATGTCTTCAGGCCTGAGGCTAGAGGCTTGGCAGGAGGTAGGAGGCTGGAGTCTTCAGGCTTGAGGCTAGAGGCTTGAGGCGTGGCGAGGCTTGGCAGGAGGGAAGAGGCCGAAGTCTTCAGGCCACAGGCTAGAGGCTAGAGAGTTGAGGCGAGGGTTGGCAGGAGGCTGGAGGCTAGAGTCTTCAGTCTTGAGGCAAGATGCTTGAGGTGAGGCTTGGCAGCAGGCAGGAGGCTGGAGTCTTCAGGCTTGAGGCTAAGTACTTGAGGCGAGGCTTAGCGGGAGGCAGGAGGCTGAAGTCTTCAGGCTTGAGGCTAGATGCTTGAGAAGAGGCTTGGCAGCAAGCAGGAGGGTAAAATCTTCAGGCTTGAGGCTAGAGGCTAGAGATTTGAGGCAAGGTTTGGCAGGAGGCAGGAGGCTGCAGTCTTCAGGCTTGAGGCTAGAGACTTGCGGCGAGGCTTGGCAAGAGGCAGGAGGCTGAAGTCTTCAGGCCTGAGGCTAGAAGCTATAGACTTGAGGCGAGACTTGGCAGGAAGCAGGAGGCTGGAGTCTTCAGGCTTGAGGCTAGAGACTTGAGGCGAGGCTTGGCAGGAGGCAGGAGGTTGATGTCTTCAGGCCTGAGGCTAAAGGCTTGGCAGGAGGCAGGAGTCTGGAGTCTTCAGGCTTGAGGCTGGAGACTTGAGGCGCGGCTTGGCAGCATGCAGGAGGCTGAAGTCTTCAGGCTTGAGGCTAGAGGCTTGAGGCAAAGCTTGGCAGGTGGCAGGTGGCTGAAATCTTCAGGCCTGCAGCTAGAGACTAGAGACTTGAGGCCTGGCAGGAGGCAGGAGGCATGAGTCTTCAAGCATGAGGCTAGAGACCAGAGGCGAGGCTTGGCAGGAGGCAGGAGGATGGAGTCTTCAGGCTTGAGGCTAGAGGCTAGATACTTGAGGCAAGGCTTGGTAGCAGGTAGGCGGCTGAAGACTTCAGGCTTGAATCTAGAGGCTTGGCAGGAGGCAGGAGGCTGGAGTCTTTAGGCTTGAGGCTAGAGGCTAGATACTTGAGGCAAGGCTTGGCAGGAGGCAGGAGGATGGAGTCTTCAGGCTTGAGGCTAGAGGCTAGATACTTGAGGCAAGGCTTGGCAGGAGGCAGGAGGCTGAAGTCTTCAGGCCTGACGCTAGAGGCTAGAGAATTGAGGCGAGTCTTGGCAGGAGGCAGGAGGATGGAGTCTACAGGCTTGAGGCTAGAGGCTAGATACTTGAGGCAAGGCTTGGCAGGAGGCAGGAGGCTGAAGTCTTCAGGCCTGATGCTAGAGGCTAGAGAGTTGAGGCGAGGCTTGGCAGGAGGCAGGAGGCTGATGTCTTCAGGCCTGAGGCTATAGGTTTGCAGGAGGCAGGAGGCTGGAGTCTTCAGGCTTGAGGCTAGAGGCTTGAGGCAAGGCTTGGCATCAGGCAGGAGGCTGGAGCCTTCAGGCTTGAGGCTAAGTACTTGAGGCGAGGCTTAGCAGGAGGCAGGAGGCTGAAGTCTTCAGGCCTGAGGCTAGATTTTTGAGAAGAGGCTTGGCAGCAAGCAGGAGGGTGAAGTCTTCAGGCTTGAGGCTAGAGGCTAGAGACTTGAGGCGAGGCTTGGCAGGAGGCAGGAAGCTGCAGTCTTCAGGCTTGAGGCTAGAGACTTGAGGCGAGGCATGACAGGAGGCAGGAGGCTGGAGTCTTCAGGCTTGAGGCTAGGGATTTGAGGCAAAGCTGGAGTCTTCAGGCTTGAGGCTAGAGGCTTGAGGCGAGGCGAGGCTTGGCAAGAGGCAGGGGGCTGAAGTCTTCAGGCCTGAGGCTAGAGGCTAGAGATTTGAGGCAAGGTTTGGCAGGAGGCAGGAGGCTGCAGTCTTCAGGCTTGAGGCTAGAGACTTGCGGCGAGGCTGGGCAAGAGGCTGAAGTCTTCAGGCCTGAAGCTAGAGGCTAGAGACTTGAAGCGAGACTTGGCAGGAGGCAGGAGGCTGGAGTCTTCAGGCTTGAGGCTAGAGACTTGAGTCAAGGCTTGGCAGGAGGCAGAAGGCTGAAGTCTTCAGGCCTGAGGCTCGAGGCTAGAGACTTGAGGCGAGGCTTGGCAGGAGGCAGGAGGTTGATGTCTTCAGGCCTGATGCTAGAGGCTTGGCAGGAGGCAGGAGGCTGGAGTCTTAAGGCTTGAGGCTACAGACTTGAGGGGAGGCTTGGCAGGGCGTAGGAGGCTGGAGTCTTCAGGCTTGAGGCTAAGCAGGAGGCAGGAAGCTGAAGTCTTCAGGCTTGAGGCTAAGGACTTGAGACAAGGCTTAGGGGAGGCAGGAGGCTGAAGTCTTCTGTTTGAGGCTAGAGGCTTGAGGTGAGGCGAGGCTTAGCAGGAGGCAGGTGGCTGCAGTCTTCAGGCCTGAGGCTGGAGGGTAGAGACTTGAGGCGAGGCTTGGCAAGAGGCAGGAGGCTGTAGTCTTCAGGCTTGAGGCTAGAGACTTGAGGCAAGGCTTGGCAGGAGGTAGCAGGCTGAAGTCTTCAGGCTTGAGGCTAGAGGCTAGATACTCGAGGCAAGGCTTGGCAGGAGGCAGGAGGCTGCAGTCTTCAGGCTTGAGGCTAGAGACTTGAGGCGAGGCTTGGCAGGAGGCAGGAGGCTGATGTCTTCAGGCCTGAGGCTAGAGGCTTGGCAGGAGGCAGGAGGCTGGAGTCTTCAGGCTTGAGGCTAGAGGCTTGAGGCGATGCAAGGCTTAGCAGGAGGCAAGAGGCTGAAGTTTCAGGCGACAAGCTAGAGGCTAGAGAGTTGAGGCGAGGGTTGGCAGGAGGCTGG
Source organism: Mobula hypostoma (assembly GCF_963921235.1). Taxonomy (NCBI): domain Eukaryota; kingdom Metazoa; phylum Chordata; class Chondrichthyes; order Myliobatiformes; family Myliobatidae; genus Mobula; species Mobula hypostoma. The sequence goes on from NC_086115.1 coordinate 1,095,132, forward strand.
AGGCTGGAGTTTTCAGTCTTGAGGCAAGATGCTTGAGGTGAGGCTTGGCAGCAGGCAGGAGACTTTAGTCTTCAGGCTTGAGGCTAGATGCTTGAGAAGAGGCTTGGCAGCAAGCAGGAGGGTGAAGTCTTCAGGCTTGAGGCTTGAGACTTGAGGTGAGGCTTTGCAGGGCGTAGGAGGCTGGAGTCTTCAGGCTTGAGGTTAGGCATGAGGCAGGAAGCTGGAGTCTTCAGGCTTGAGGCTAAGGACTTGAGACAAGGCTTAGCGGGAGGCAGGAGGCTGAAGTCTTCAGACTTGAGACTAGAGGCTTGAGGCGAGGCGAGGCTTAGTAGGAGGCAGCTGGCTGCAGTCTTCAGGCCTGAGGCTGGAGGCCAGAGACTTGAGGCGAGGCTTGGCAGGAGGCAGGAGGCATGAGTCTTCAAGCACGAGGCTAGAGACCAGAGGCGAGGCTTGGCAGGAGGCAGAAGGATGGAGTCTTCAGGCTTGAGGCTAGAGGCTAGATACTTGAGGCAAGGCTTGGCAGGAGGCAGGAGGCTGAAGTCTTCAGGCCTGACGCTAGAGGCTAGAGAATTGAGGCGAGTCTTGGCAGGAGGCAGGAGGATGGAGTCTACAGGCTTGAGGCTAGAGGCTAGATACTTGAGGCAAGGCTTGGCAGGAGGCAGGAGGCTGAAGTCTTCAGGCCTGATGCTAGAGGCTAGAGAGTTGAGGCGAGGCTTGGCAGGAGGCAGGAGGCTGATGTCTTCAGGCCTGAGGCTATAGGTTTGCAGGAGGCAGGAGGCTGGAGTCTTCAGGCTTGAGGCTAGAGGCTTGAGGCAAGGCTTGGCATCAGGCAGGAGGCTGGAGCCTTCAGGCTTGAGGCTAAGTACTTGAGGCGAGGCTTAGCAGGAGGCAGGAGGCTGAAGTCTTCAGGCCTGAGGCTAGATTTTTGAGAAGAGGCTTGGCAGCAAGCAGGAGGGTGAAGTCTTCAGGCTTGAGGCTAGAGGCTAGAGACTTGAGGCGAGGCTTGGCAGGAGGCAGGAAGCTGCAGTCTTCAGGCTTGAGGCTAGAGACTTGAGGCGAGGCATGACAGGAGGCAGGAGGCTGGAGTCTTCAGGCTTGAGGCTAGGGATTTGAGGCAAAGCTGGAGTCTTCAGGCTTGAGGCTAGAGGCTTGAGGCGAGGCGAGGCTTGGCAAGAGGCAGGGGGCTGAAGTCTTCAGGCCTGAGGCTAGAGGCTAGAGATTTGAGGCAAGGTTTGGCAGGAGGCAGGAGGCTGCAGTCTTCAGGCTTGAGGCTAGAGACTTGCGGCGAGGCTGGGCAAGAGGCTGAAGTCTTCAGGCCTGAAGCTAGAGGCTAGAGACTTGAGGCGAGACTTGGCAGGAGGCAGGAGGCTGGAGTCTTCAGGCTTGAGGCTAGAGACTTGAGGCGAGGCTTGTCAGGAGGCAGGAGGCTGGTGTCTTCAGGCTTGAGGCTAGAGACTTGAGTCAAGGCTTGGCAGGAGGCAGAAGGCTGAAGTCTTCAGGCCTGAGGCTCGAGGCTAGAGACTTGAGGCGAGGCTTGGCAGGAGGCAGGAGGTTGATGTCTTCAGGCCTGATGCTAGAGGCTTGGCAGGAGGCAGGAGGCTGGAGTCTTAAGGCTTGAGGCTACAGACTTGAGGGGAGGCTTGGCAGGGCGTAGGAGGCTGGAGTCTTCAGGCTTGAGGCTAAGCAGGAGGCAGGAAGCTGAAGTCTTCAGGCTTGAGGCTAAGGACTTGAGACAAGGCTTAGGGGAGGCAGGAGGCTGAAGTCTTCTGTTTGAGGCTAGAGGCTTGAGGTGAGGCGAGGCTTAGCAGGAGGCAGGTGGCTGCAGTCTTCAGGCCTGAGGCTGGAGGGTAGAGACTTGAGGCGAGGCTTGGCAAGAGGCAGGAGGCTGTAGTCTTCAGGCTTGAGGCTAGAGACTTGAGGCAAGGCTTGGCAGGAGGTAGCAGGCTGAAGTCTTCAGGCTTGAGGCTAGAGGCTAGATACTCGAGGCAAGGCTTGGCAGGAGGCAGGAGGCTGCAGTCTTCAGGCTTGAGGCTAGAGACTTGAGGCGAGGCTTGGCAGGAGGCAGGAGGCTGATGTCTTCAGGCCTGAAGCTAGAGGCTTGGCAGGAGGCAGGAGGCTGGAGTCTTCAGGCTTGAGGCTAGAGGCTTGAGGCGATGCAAGGCTTAGCAGGAGGCAAGAGGCTGAAGTTTCAGGCGACAAGCTAGAGGCTAGAGAGTTGAGGCGAGGGTTGGCAGGAGGCTGGAGGCTGGAGTTTTCAGTCTTGAGGCAAGATGCTTGAGGTGAGGCTTGGCAGCAGGCAGGAGACTTTAGTCTTCAGGCTTGAGGCTAGATGCTTGAGAAGAGGCTTGGCAGCAAGCAGGAGGGTGAAGTCTTCAGGCTTGAGGCTTGAGACTTGAGGTGAGGCTTTGCAGGGCGTAGGAGGCTGGAGTCTTCAGGCTTGAGGTTAGGCATGAGGCAGGAAGCTGGAGTCTTCAGGCTTGAGGCTAAGGACTTGAGACAAGGCTTAGCGGGAGGCAGGAGGCTGAAGTCTTCAGACTTGAGACTAGAGGCTTGAGGCGAGGCGAGGCTTAGTAGGAGGCAGCTGGCTGCAGTCTTCAGGCCTGAGGCTGGAGGCCAGAGACTTGAGGCGAGGCTTGGCAGGAGGCAGGAGGCATGAGTCTTCAAGCACGAGGCTAGAGACCAGAGGCGAGGCTTGGCAGGAGGCAGAAGGATGGAGTCTTCAGGCTTGAGGCTGGAGGCTAGATACTTGAGGCAAGGCTTGGCAGGAGGCAGGAGGCTGAAGTCTTCAGGCCTGACGCTAGAGGCTAGAGAGTTGAGGCGAGTCTTGGCAGGAGGCAGGAGGCTGATGTCTTCAGGCCTGAGGCTATAGGCTTGGCAGGAGGCAGGAGGCTGGAGTCTTCAACTTGAGGCTAGAGACTTGTGGCGAGGCTTGGCTGGAGGCAGGAGGCTGGAGTCTTCAGGCTTGAGGCTAGAGGCTTGAGGCAAGGCTTGGCATCAGGCAGGAGGCTGAAGTCTTCAGGCTTGAGGCTAGAGGCTTGAGGCAAGGCTTGGCATCAGGCAGGAGGCTGGAATCTTCAGGCTTGAGGCTAAGTGCTTGAGGCGAGGCTTAGCGGGAGGCAGGAGGCTGAAGTCTTCAGGCCTGAGGCTAGATGCTTGAGAAGAGGCTTGGCAGCAAGCAGGAGGGTGAAGTCTTTAAGCTTGAGGCTAGAGGCTAGAGACTTGAGGCGAGGCTTTGCAGGAGGCAGGAAGCTGCAGTCTTCAGGCTTGAGGCTAGAGACTTGAGGCAAGGCATGGCAGGAGGCAGGAGGCTGGAGTCTTCAGGCTTGAGGCTAGGGACTTGAGGCGAGGCTTGGCGGGAGGCAGGAGGCTGGAGTCTTCAGTCTTGAGGCTAGAGGCTTGAGGCAAGGCGAGGCTTGGCAGGAGGCAGGTGGCTGAAGTCTTCAGGCTTCAGGCTAGAGACTTGCGGCGAGGCTTGGCAAGAGGCAGGAGGCTGAAGTCTTCAGGCCTGAGGCTAGCGGCTAGTGACTTGAGGCGAGACTTGGCAGGAGACAGGAGGCTGGAGTCTTCAGGCTTGAGGCTAGAGACTTGACGCGAGGCTTGGCAGGAGGCAGGAGGCTGGTATATTCAGGCTTGAGGCTAGAGACTTGAGGCAAGGCTTGGCAGGAGGCAGGAGGCTGAAGTCTTCAGGCCTGAGGCTCGAGGCTAGAGACTAGAGGCGAGGCTTGGCAGGAGGCAGGAGGCTGGAGTCTTCAGGCTTGAGGTGAGGCTTGGCAGGAGGCAGGAGGCTGGAGTCTTCAGGCTTGAGGTGAGGCTTGGCAGGAGGCTGGAGTCTTCAGGCTTGAGGCTAGGCAGGAGGCAGGAAGCTGGAGTCTTCAAGCTTGAGGCTAAGGACTTGAGACAAGGCTTAGCGGGAGGCAGGAGGCTGAAGTCTTCAGGCTTGAGGCTAGAGGCTTGAGGCGAGGCGAGGCTTCGCAGGAGGCAGATAGCTGCAGTCTTCAGACCTGAGGCTGGAGGCTAGAAACTTGAGGCCAGTCTTGGCAGGAGGCAGGAGGCTGCAATCTTCAGGCTTGAGGCTAGAGACTTGAAGCGAGGTTTGGCAAGAGGCAGGAGGCTAAAGTCTTCAGGCTTGAGGCTAGCGGCTAGATAATTGAGGGAAGGCTTGGCAGGAGGCAGGAGGCTGCAGTCTTCAGGCTTGAGGCTAGATACTTGAGGCAAGGCTTGGCAGGAGGCAGGAGGCTGCAGTCTTCAGGCTTGAGGCTAGAGACTTGAGGCGAGGCTTGGCAGGAGGCAGGAGGCTATTGTCTTCAGGGCTGATGCTAGAGGCTTGGCAGGAGGCAGGAGGCTGGAGTCTTCAGGCTTGAGGCTAGAGGCTTGATGCGAGACGAGGCTTGGCAGGAGGCACGAAGCTGAAGTCTTCAGGCCACAGGCTAGAGGCTAGAGAGTTGAGGCGAGGGTTGGCAGGAGGCTGGAGGCTGGAGTCTTCAGTCTTGAGGCAAGATGCTTGAGGTGAGGCTTGGCAGCAGGCAGAAGGCTGGAGTCTTCAGGCTTGAGGCTAGAGACTTCAGGCAAGGCTTGGTAGGAGGCAGGAGGCAGAAGTCTTCAGGCCTGCGGCTCGAGGCTAGAGATTTGAGGCGAGGCTTGGCAGGAGGCAGGAGACTGGAGTCTTCAGGCTTGAGGCTACAGACTTGAGGCGAGGCTTGGCAGGAGGCAGGAGGTTGATGTCTTCAGGCCTAAGGCTAGAGGCTTGGCAGGAGGCAGTAGGCTGGAGTCTTCAGGCTTGAGGCTAGAGACTTGAGGTGAGGCTTGGCAGGGCGTAGGAGGCTGAAGTCTTCAGGCTTGAGGCTAGGCAGGAGGCAGGAGGCTGGAGTCTTCAGGCTTGTGGCTAGAGGCCAGAGACTTGAGGCGAGGCTTGGCAGGAGGCAGGAGGCTGCAATCTTCAGGCTTGAGGCCAGAGACTTGAAGCGAGACTTGGCAAGAGGCAGGAGGCTGAAGTCTTCAGGCCTGAGGCTAGATGCCAGAGACTTGAGGCAAGGCTTGGCAGGAGGCAGGAGGCTGCAGTCTTCAGGCTTGAGGCTAGAGGCTAGATACTTGAGGCAAGGCTTGGCAGGAGGCAGGAGGCTGCAGTCTTCAGGCTTGAGGCTAGAGACTTGAGGCGAGGTTTGGCAGGAGGCAGGAGGCTGATGTCTTCAGGCTTGAGGCTAGAGGCTTGACAGGAGGCAGGAGGCAGCAGTCTTCAGGGTTGAGGCTAGAGGCTTGAGGGAAGGCTTTGCATCAGACAGGAGGCTGAAGTCTTCAGGCTTGAGGCTAATGGCTAGATACATGAGGCAAAGCTTGGCAGGAGGCAGGAGGCTGAAGTCTTCAGGCCTGAGACTAGAGGCTAGAGACTTGAGGCGAGGCTTGGCAGGAGGCAGGAGGCTTGAGTCTTTAGGCTTGAGGCTAGAGGGTAGATACTCAAGGCAAGGCTTGGCAGGAGGCAGGAGGATGAAGTCTTCAGGCCTGAGGCTAGAGACTTGAGGCGAGTCTTGGCAGGGGGCAGGAGGCAGATGTCTTCAGGCCTGAGTCTAGAGGCTTGGCAGGAGGCAGGAGGCTGGAGTCTGGCTTGATGCTAGAGACTTGAGGCGAGGCTTGACAGGAGGCAGGAGGCTGGAATCTTCATGCTTGAGGCTAGAGGCATGAGGCAAGGCTTGGCGGCACGCAGGAGGCTGAAGTCTTCAGCCTTGAGGCTAGAGACTTGAAGTGAGGCTTGGCAGGAGTCCGGAGGCTGAAGTCTTCAGGCCTGAGGCTAGAGGCTAAAGACTTGAAGCGAGGCTTGGCAGGTGGCTGGAGACTGGACTTTTCAGGCTTGAGGCTAGATGCTTGAGGTAAGGCTTGGCAGCAGGAAGTAGGCTGCAGTCTTCAGGCTTGAGGCTAGAGACCTGAGGTGAGGCTTGGCAGGGCGCAGGAGGCTGGAGTCTTCAGGCTTGAGGCTAGGGACTTGAGGCGAGGCTTGGCAAGAGGCAGGAGGCTGGAGTCTCCAGGCTTGAGGCTGAGGACTTGAGGCGAGGCTTAGGGGGAGGCAGGAGGCTGAAGTCTTCAGGCTTGTGGCTAGAGGCTTGAGGCAAGGCTTGGCAGGAGGCACGTGGCTGAAATCTTCAGGCCTGCAGCTAGAGGCTAGAGACTTGAGGCTTGGCAGGAGGCAGGAGGCATGAGTCTTCAAGCACGAGGCTAGAGACCAGAGGCGAGGCTTGGCAGGAGGCAGGAGGATGGAGTCTTCAGGCTTGAGGCTAGAGGCTAGATACTTGAGGCAAGGCTTGGCAGGAGGTAGGCGGCTGAAGACTTCAGGCCTGAGGCTAGAGGCTTGGCAGGAGGCAGGAGGCTGGAGTCTTCAGGCTTGAGGCTAGAGACTTGAGGCGAGGCTTGGCTGGAGGCAGGAGCCTGGAGTCTTCAGTCTTGAGGCTGGAGGCTTGAGGCAAGGCTTGGAATCAGGCAGGATGCTGAAGTCTTCAGGCTTGAGGCTAGAGGCTTGAGGCAAGGCTTGGCAGGAGGCAGGAGGCTGGAGTGTTTAGGCTTGAGGCTAGAGGCTAGATATTCAAGGCAAGGCTTGGCAGGAGGCAGGAGGATGAAGTCTTCAGACCTCAGGCCAGAGACTTGAGGCGAGGCTTGGCAGGAGGCTGATGTCTTCAGGCCTGAGGCTAGAGGCTTGGCAGGAGGCAGGAGGCTGGAGTCGGGCTTGAGGCTAGAGACTTGAGGCGAGGCTTGGCTGGAAGCAGGAGCCTGGAGTCTTCAGCCTTGAGGCTGGAGGCTTGACGCATGGCTTGGAATCAGGCAGTAGGCTGAAGTCTTCAGGCTTGAGGCTAGAGGCTTGAGGCAAGGCTTGGCATCAGGCAGGAGGCTGAAGTCTTCAGGCTTGAGGCTAGAGGCTAGATACTTGAGGCAAGGCTTGGCAGGAGGCATGAGCCTGAAGTCTTCAGACCTGCGAACTAGAGGCTAGAGAGTTGAGGCGAGGCTTGTCAGTAGGCAGGAGGCTGATGTCTTCAGGCCTGAGGCTATAGGCTTGGCAGGAGGCAGGGAGCTGGAGTCTTCAACTTGAGGCTAGAGACTTGTGGTAAGGCTTGGCTGGAGGAAGGAGGCTGGAGTCTTGAGGCTCGAGGCTTGAGGCAAGGCTTGGCATCAGGCAGGAGGCTGAAGTGTTCAGGCTTGAGGCTCGAGGCTTGAGGCAAGGCTTGGCTGGAGGCTGGAGGATGAAGTCTTCAGGCTTGAGGCTAGATGCTTGAGAAGAGGCTTGGCAGCAAGCAGGAGGGTGAAGTCTTCAGGCTTGAGGCTAGAAGCTAGAGACTTGAGGCAAGGTTTGGCAGGAGGCAGGAGGCTGCAGTCTTCAGGCTTGAGGCTAGAGACTTGCGGCGAGGCTTGGCAAGAGGCAGGAGGCTGAAGTCTTCAGGCCTGAGGCTAGAAGCTAGAGACTTGAGGCGAGACTTGGCAGGAGGCAGGAGGCAGGAGGCTGGAGTCTTCAGGCTTGAGGCTAGAGACTTGAGGCAAGGCTTGGCAGGAGGCAGGAGGCTGAAGTCTTCAGGCTTGAGGGTAGAGCCTAGAGACTTGAGCGAGGCTTGGCAGGAGGCAGGAGGCTGGAGTCTTCAGGCTTGAGGCTAGAGACTTGAGGCGCGGCTTGGCAGCAGGCAGGAGGCTGAAGTCTTAAGGCTTGAGGCTAGAGGCTTGAGGCAAGGCTTGGCAGGCAGGTGGTTGAAATTTTCAGGCCTGCAGCTAGAGGCTAGAGACTTGAGGCTTGGCAGGAGGCAGGAAGCATGAGTCTTCAATCACGAGGCTAGAGACCGGAGGCGAGGCTTGGCAGGAGGCAGGAGGATGGAGTCTTCAGGCTTCACGCTAGAGGCTAGATACTTGAAGCAAGGCTTGGCAGGAGGCAGGAGGCTGCAGTCTTCAGGCTTGAGGCTAGAGACTTGCGGCGCGGCTTGGCAAGAGGCAAGAGGCTGAAGTCTTCAGGCCTGAGGCTAGAAGCTAGAGACTTGAGGCGAGACTTGGCAGGAGGCAGGAGGCTGGAGTCTTCAGGCTTGAGGCTAGAGACTGGAGGCAAGGCTTGGCAGGAGGCAGGAGGCTGAAGTCTTCAGGCCTGAGGGTAGATGCTAGAGACTTGAGGCGAGGCTTGGCAGGAGGCAGGAGGCTGAAGTCTTCAGGCTTGAGGCTAGAGACTTGAAGCGAGGCTTGGCAAGAGGCAGGAGGCTGAAGTCTTCAGGCTTGAGGCTACGGGCTAGATACTTGAGGCAAGGCTTGGCAGGAGGCAGGAGGCTGCAGTCTTCAGGCTTGAGGCTAGAGACTTGAGGCAAGGCTTGGCAGGAGGCAGGAGGCTGAAGTCTTCAGGCTGGCGGCTAGAGGCTAGATACTTGAGGCAAGGCTTGGCAGGAGGCAGGAGGCTGCAGTCTTCAAGCTTGAGGCTAGAGACTTGAGGCGAGGCTTGGCAGCAGGCAGGAGGCTGATGTCTTCAGGCCTCAGGCTAGAGGCTTGGCAGGAGGCAGGAGGCTGGAGTCTTCAGGCTTGAGGCTAAGTACTTGACGCGAGGCTTAGCGGGAGGCAGGAGGCTGATGTCTTCAGGCTTGAGGCCAGAGGCTGGATACTTGAGGGGAGGGTTGAAGGAAGCTTGAGGCTGGAGTCTTCAGTCTTGAGGCAAGATGCTTGAGGTGAGGTTTGGCAGCAGGCAGGAGGCTGGAGTCTTCAGGCTTGAGGCTAGAGACTTGAGGCAAGGCTTGGCAGGAGGCAGGAGGCTGGAGTCTTCAGGCTTGAGCCTAAGTACTTGAGGCGAGGCTTAGCGGGAGGCAGGAGGCTGAAGTCTTCAGGCTTGAGGCTAGATGCTTGAGAAGAGGCTTGGCAGCAAGCAGGAGGGTGAAGTCTTCAGGCTTGAGGCTAGAAGCTAGAGACTTGAGGAGAGACTTGGCAGGAGGCAGGAGGCTGGAGTCTTCAGGCTTGAGGCTAGAGACTTGAGGCAAGGCTTGGCAGGAGGCAGGAGGCTGAAGTCTTCAGGCCTGAGAGTAGAGGCTAGAGACTTGAGGCGAGGCTTGGCAGGAGGCAGGAGGATGGAGTCTTCAGGCTTGAGGCTAGAGACTTGAGGCGAGGCTTGGCAGGAGGCAGGAGGTTGATGTCTTCAGGCCTGAGGCTAGAGGCTTGGCAGGAGGCAGGAGGCTGGAGTCTTTAGGCTTGAGGCTAGAGACTTGAGGCGCGGTTTGGCAGCAGGCAGGAGGCTGAAGTCTTCAGGCTTGAGGCTAGAGGCTTGAGGCAAGGCTTGGCAGGAGGCAGGTGGCTGAAATCTTCAGGCCTGCAGCTAGAGGCTAGAGACTTGAGGCTTGGCAGGAGACAGGAGGCATGAGTCTTCAAGCACGAGGCTAGAGACCAGAGGTGAAGCTTGGCAGGAGGCAGAAGGATGGAGTCTTCAGGCTTGAGGCTAGAGGCTAGATACTTGAGGCAAGGCTTGGCAGGAGGCAGGAGGCTGAAGTCTTCAGGCCTGAGGGTAGATGCTAGAGACTTGAGGCGAGGCTTGGCAGGAGGTAGGAGGCTGGAGTCTTCAGGCTTGAGGCTAGTGGCATGAGGCAAGGCTTGGCAGGAGTCAGGATGCTGAAGTCTTCAGGCTTGAGTCTAGAGGCTAGATACCTAAGGCAAGGCTTGGGAGGAGGCAGGAGCCTGCAGTCTTCAGGCTTGAGGCTAGAGACTTGCGGTGAGGCTTGGCAGGAGGCAGGAGGCTGATGTCTTCAGACCTGAGGCTAGAAGCTAGAGACTTGAGGCGAGACTTGGCAGGAGGCAGGAGGCTGGAGTCTTCAGGCTTGAGGCTAGAGACTGGAGGCAAGGCTTGGCAGGAGACAGGAGCCTGAAGTCTTCAGACCTGCGGCTGGAGGCTGGAGAGTTGAGGCGAGGCTTGTCAGTAGGCAGGAGGCTGATGTCTTCAGGCCTGAGGCTATAGGCTTGGCAGGAGGCAGGGAGCTGGAGTCTTCAGGCTTGAGGCTAGAGACTTGCGGCGAGGCTTGGCAGCAGGCAGGAGGCTGGAGTCTTCAGGCTTGAGTCTAGAGACTTGAGGCAAGGCTTGGTAGGAGGCAGGAGGCAGGAGTCTTCAGGCCTGCGGCTCGAGGCTAGAGACTTGAGGCAAGGCTTGGCAGGAGGCAGGAGGCTGCAGTCTTCAGGCTTGAGGCTAGAGACTTTAGGCAAGGCTTGGTAGGAGGCAGGAGGCAGAAGTCTTCAGGCCTGCGGCTCGAGGCTAGAGACTTGAGGCGAGGCTTGGCAGGAGGCAGGAGGCTGGAGTCTTCAGGCTTGAGGCTAGAGACTTGAGGCGAGGCTTGGCAGTAGGCAGGAGGTTGATGTCTTCAGGCCTAAGGCGAGAGGCTTGGCAGGAGGCAGTAGGCTGGAGTCTTCAGGCTTGAGGCTAGAAACTTGAGGTGAGGCTTGGCAGGGCGTAGGAGGCTGGAGTCTTCAGGATTGAGGCTAGGCAGGAGGAAGGAGGCTGGAGTCTTCAGGCTTGAGGCTAAGGACTTGAGGCGAGGCTTGGCAAGAGGCAGGAGGCTGGAGTCTTCAGGCTTGAGGCTGAGGACTTGAGGCGAGGCTTAGGGGGAGGCAGGAGGCTGAAGTCTTCAGGCTTGTGGCTAGAGGCTTGAGGCAAGGCTTGGCAGGAGGCAGGTGGCTGAAATCTTCAGGCCTGCATCTAGAGGCTAGAGACTTGAGGCTTTGCAGGAGGCAGGAGGCATGAGTCTTCAAGCACGAGGCTAGAGACCAGAGGCGAGGCTTGGCAGGAGGCAGGAGGATGGAGTCTTCAGGCTTGAGGCTAGAGGCTAGATACTTGAGGCAAGGCTTGGCAGGAGGTAGGCGGCTGAAGACTTCAGGCCTGAGGCTAGAGGCTTGGCAGGAGGCAGGAGGCTGGAGTCTTCAGGCTTGAGGCTAGAGACTTGAGGCGAGGCTTGGCTGGAGGCAGGAGCCTGGAGTCTTCAGTCTTGAGGCTGGAGGCTTGAGGCAAGGCTTGGAATCAGGCAGGATGCTGAAGTCTTCAGGCTTGAGGCTAGAGGCTTGAGGCAAGGCTTGGCAGGAGGCAGGAGGCTGGAGTGTTTAGGCTTGAGGCTAGAGGCTAGATATTCAAGGCAAGGCTTGGCAGGAGGCAGGAGGATGAAGTCTTCAGGCCTCAGGCCAGAGACTTGAGGCGAGACTTGGCAGGAGGCTGATGTCTTCAGGCCTGAGGCTAGAGGCTTGGCAGGAGGCAGGAGGCTGGAGTCGGGCTTGAGGCTAGAGACTTGAGGCAAGGCTTGGCAGGAGGCAGGAGGCTGCAGTCTTCAGGCTTGAGGCTAGAGACTTGCGGCGAGGCTTGGCAGCAGGCAGGAGGCTGGAGTCTTCAGGCTTGAGTCTAGAGACTTTAGGCAAGGCTTGGTAGGAGGCAGGAGGCAGAAGTCTTCAGGCCTGCGGCTCGAGGCTAGAGACTTGAGGCGAGGCTTGGCAGGAGGCAGGAGGCTGGAGTCTTCAGGCTTGAGGCTAGAGACTTGAGGCGAGGCTTGGCAGTAGGCAGGAGGTTGATGTCTTCAGGCCTAAGGCGAGATGCTTGGCAGGAGGCAGTAGGCTGGAGTCTTCAGGCTTGAGGCTAGAAACTTGAGGTGAGGCTTGGCAGGGCGTAGGAGGCTGGAGTCTTCAGGATTGAGGCTAGGCAGGAGGAAGGAGGCTGGAGTCTTCAGGCTTGAGGCTAAGGACTTGAGGCGAGGCTTGGCAAGAGGCAGGAGGCTGGAGTCTTCAGGCTTGAGGCTGAGGACTTGAGGCGAGGCTTAGGGGGAGGCAGGAGGCTGAAGTCTTCAGGCTTGTGGCTAGAGGCTTGAGGCAAGGCTTGGCAGGAGGCAGGTGGCTGAAATCTTCAGGCCTGCATCTAGAGGCTAGAGACTTGAGGCTTGGCAGGAGGCAGGAGGCATGAGTCTTCAAGCACGAGGCTAGAGACCAGAGGCGAGGCTTGGCAGGAGGCAGGAGGATGGAGTCTTCAGGCTTGAGGCTAGAGGCTAGATACTTGAGGCAAGGCTTGGCAGGAGGTAGGCGGCTGAAGACTTCAGGCCTGAGGCTAGAGGCTTGGCAGGAGGCAGGAGGCTGGAGTCTTCAGGCTTGAGGCTAGAGACTTGAGGCGAGGCTTGGCTGGAGGCAGGAGCCTGGAGTCTTCAGTCTTGAGGCTGGAGGCTTGAGGCAAGGCTTGGCAGGAGGCAGGAGGCTGGAGTGTTTAGGCTTGAGGCTAGAGGCTAGATATTCAAGGCAAGGCTTGGCAGGAGGCAGGAGGATGAAGTCTTCAGGCCTCAGGCCAGAGACTTGAGGCGAGACTTGGCAGGAGGCTGATGTCTTCAGGCCTGAGGCTAGAGGCTTGGCAGGAGGCAGGAGGCTGGAGTCGGGCTTGAGGCTAGAGACTTGAGGCGAGGCTTGGCTGGAAGCAGGAGCCTGGAGTCTTCAGCCTTGAGGCTGGAGGCTTGAGGCATGGCGTGGAATCAGGCAGTAGGCTGAAGTCTTCAGGCTTGAGGCTAGAGGCTTGAGGCAAGGCTTGGCATCAGGCAGGAGGCTGAAGTCTTCAGGCTTGAGGCTAGAGGCTAGATACTTGAGGCAAGGCTTGGCAGGAGTCATGAGCCTGAAGTCTTCAGGCCTGAGGCTAGAGGCTAGAGACTTGAGGCAAGGCTTGGCAGGAGGCAGGCGGCTGATGTCTTCAGGCCTGAGGCTAGAGGCTTGGCAGGAGGCAGGAGGCTGGAGTCTTCAGGCTTGAGGCTAGAGACTTGAGGCGAGGCTTGGCTGGAGGCAGGAGCCTGGAGTCTTCAGTCTTGAGGCTGGAGGCTTGAGGCAAGGCTTGGAATCAGGCAGGATGCTGAAGTCTTCAGGCTTGAGGCTAGAGGCTTGAGGCAAGGCTTGGCAGGAGGCAGGAGGCTGGAGTGTTTAGGCTTGAGGCTAGAGGCTAGATATTCAAGGCAAGGCTTGGCAGGAGGCAGGAGGATGAAGTCTTCAGGCCTCAGGCCAGAGACTTGAGGCGAGACTTGGCAGGAGGCTGATGTCTTCAGGCCTGAGGCTAGAGGCTTGGCAGGAGGCAGGAGGCTGGAGTCGGGCTTGAGGCTAGAGACTTGAGGCAAGGCTTGGCAGGAGGCAGGAGGCTGCAGTCTTCAGGCTTGAGGCTAGAGACTTGCGGCGAGGCTTGGCAGCAGGCAGGAGGCTGGAGTCTTCAGGCTTGAGTCTAGAGACTTTAGGCAAGGCTTGGTAGGAGGCAGGAGGCAGAAGGCCTTGAGGCTAGAGGCTAGAGACTTGAGGCGAGCTTGGCAGGCTTGGCAGGAGGCAGGAGGCTGGAGTCTTCAGGCTTGAGGCTAGAGACTTGAGGCGAGGCTTGGCAGAGGCAGGAGGTTGAGTCTTCAGGCCTAAGGCGAGATGCTTGGCAGGAGGCAGTAGGCTGGAGTCTTCAGGCTTGAGGCTAGAAACTTGAGGTGAGGCTTGGCAGGTCTTCAGGATTGAGGCTAGGCAGGAGGAAGGAGGCTGGAGTCTTCAGGCTTGAGGCTAAGGACTTGAGGCGAGGCTTGGCAAGAGGCAGGAGGCTGGAGTCTTCAGGCTTGAGGCTGAGGACTTGAGGCGAGGCTTAGGGGGAGGCAGGAGGCTGAAGTCTTCAGGCTTGTGGCTAGAGGCTTGAGGCAAGGCTTGGCAGGAGGCAGGTGGCTGAAATCTTCAGGCCTGCATCTAGAGGCTAGAGACTTGAGGCTTGGCAGGAGGCAGGAGGCATGAGTCTTCAAGCACGAGGCTAGAGACCAGAGGCGAGGCTTGGCAGGAGGCAGGAGGATGGAGTCTTCAGGCTTGAGGCTAGAGGCTAGATACTTGAGGCAAGGCTTGGCAGGAGGTAGGCGGCTGAAGACTTCAGGCCTGAGGCTAGAGGCTTGGCAGGAGGCAGGAGGCTGGAGTCTTCAGGCTTGAGGCTAGAGACTTGAGGCGAGGCTTGGCAGGAGGCAGGAGGCTGGAGTCTTCAGGCTTGAGGCTAGAGGCTTGAGGCAAGGCTTGGCAGGAGGCAGGAGGCTGGAGTGTTTAGGCTTGAGGCTAGAGGCTAGATATTCAAGGCAAGGCTTGGCAGGAGGCAGGAGGATGAAGTCTTCAGGCCTCAGGCCAGAGACTTGAGGCGAGACTTGGCAGGAGGCTGATGTCTTCAGGCCTGAGGCTAGAGGCTTGGCAGGAGGCAGGAGGCTGGAGTCGGGCTTGAGGCTAGAGACTTGAGGCGAGGCTTGGCTGGAAGCAGGAGCCTGGAGTCTTCAGCCTTGAGGCTGGAGGCTTGAGGCATGGCGTGGAATCAGGCAGTAGGCTGAAGTCTTCAGGCTTGAGGCTAGAGGCTTGAGGCAAGGCTTGGCATCAGGCAGGAGGCTGAAGTCTTCAGGCTTGAGGCTAGAGGCTAGATACTTGAGGCAAGGCTTGGCAGGAGTCATGAGCCTGAAGTCTTCAGACCTGCGGCTAGAGGCTAGAGAGTTGAGGCGAGGCTTGTCAGTAGGCAGGAGGCTGATGTCTTCAGGCCTGAGGCTATAGGCTTGGCAGGAGGCAGGGAGCTGGAGTCTTCAACTTGAGGCTAGAGACTTGTGGTAAGGCTTGGCTGGAGGAAGGAGGCTGGAGTCTTGAGGCTCGAGGCTTGAGGCAAGGCTTGGCATCAGGCAGGAGGCTGAAGTGTTCAGGCTTGAGGCTCGAGGCTTGAGGCAAGGCTTGGCTGGAGGCTGGAGGATGAAGTCTTCAGGCTTGAGGCTAGAAGCTAGAGACTTGAGGCAAGGTTTGGCAGGAGGCAGGAGGCTGCAGTCTTCAGGCTTGAGGCTGGAGACTTGCGGCGAGGCTTGGCAAGAGGCAGGAGGCTGAAGTCTTCAGGCCTGAGGCTAGAAGCTAGAGACTTGAGGCGAGACTTGGCAGGAGGCAGGAGGCAGGAGGCTGGAGTCTTCAGGCTTGAGGCTAGAGACTTGAGGCAAGGCTTGGCAGGAGGCAGGAGGCTGAAGTCTTCAGGCCTGAGGGTAGAGCCTAGAGACTTGAGCGAGGCTTGGCAGGAGGCAGGAGGCTGGAGTCTTCAGGCTTGAGGCTAGAGACTTGAGGCGCGGCTTGGCAGCAGGCAGGAGGCTGAAGTCTTAAGGCTTGAGGCTAGAGGCTTGAGGCAAGGCTTGGCAGGCAGGTGGTTGAAATTTTCAGGCCTGCAGCTAGAGGCTAGAGACTTGAGGCTTGGCAGGAGGCAGGAAGCATGAGTCTTCAATCACGAGGCTAGAGACCGGAGGCGAGGCTTGGCAGGAGGCAGGAGGATGGAGTCTTCAGGCTTCACGCTAGAGGCTAGATACTTGAGGCAAGGCTTGGCAGGAGGCAGGAGGCTGCAGTCTTCAGGCTTGAGGCTAGAGACTTGCGGCGAGGCTTGGCAAGAGGCAGGAGGCTGAAGTCTTCAGGCCTGAGGCTAGAAGCTAGAGACTTGAGGCGAGACTTGGCAGGAGGCAGGAGGCTGGAGTCTTCAGGCTTGAGGCTAGAGACTGGAGGCAAGGCTTGGCAGGAGGCAGGAGGCTGAAGTCTTCAGGCCTGAGGGTAGATGCTAGAGACTTGAGGCGAGGCTTGGCAGGAGGCAGGAGGCTGAAGTCTTCAGGCTTGAGGCTAGAGACTTGAAGCGAGGCTTGGCAAGAGGCAGGAGGCTGATGTCTTCAGGCCTGAGGCTAGAGGCTTGGCAGGAGGCAGGAGGCTGGAGTCTTCAGGCTTGAGGCTAAGTACTTGAGGCGAGGCTTAGCGGGAGGCAGGAGGCTGATGTCTTCAGGCTTGAGGCCAGAGGCTGGATACTTGAGGGGAGGGTTGGCAGGAAGCTTGAGGCTGGAGTCTTCAGTCTTGAGGCAAGATGCTTGAGGTGAGGCTTGGCAGCAGGCAGGAGGCTGGAGTCTTCAGGCTTGAGGCTAGAGACTTGAGGCAAGGCTTGGCAGGAGGCAGGAGGCTGGAGTCTTCAGGCTTGAGCCTAAGTACTTGAGGCGAGGCTTAGCGGGAGGCAGGAGGCTGAAGTCTTCAGGCTTGAGGCTAGATGCTTGAGAAGAGGCTTGGCAGCAAGCAGGTGGGTGAAGTCTTCAGGCTTGAGGCTAGAAGCTAGAGACTTGAGGAGAGACTTGGCAGGAGGCAGGAGGCTGGAGTCTTCAGGCTTGAGGCTAGAGACTTGAGGCAAGGCTTGGCAGGAGGCAGGAGGCTGAAGTCTTCAGGCCTGAGAGTAGAGGCTAGAGACTTGAGGCGAGGCTTGGCAGGAAGCAGGATGATGGAGTCTTCAGGCTTGAGGCTAGAGACTTGAGGCGAGGCTTGGCAGGAGGCAGGAGGTTGATGTCTTCAGGCCTGAGGCTAGAGGCTTGGCAGGAGGCAGGAGGCTGGAGTCTTTAGGCTTGAGGCTAGAGACTTGAGGCGCGGTTTGGCAGCAGGCAGGAGGCTGAAGTCTTCAGGCTTGAGGCTAGAGGCTTGAGGCAAGGCTTGGCAGGAGGCAGGTGGCTGAAATCTTCAGGCCTGCAGCTAGAGGCTAGAGACTTGAGGCTTGGCATGAGGCAGGAGGCATGAGTCTTCAAGCACGAGGCTAGAGACCAGAGGCAAAGCTTGGCAGGAGGCAGGAGGATGGAGTCTGCAGGCTTGAGGCTAGAGGCTAGATACTTGAGGCAAGGCTTGGCAGGAGGCAGGAGGCTGAAGTCTTCAGGCTGAGGGTAGATGCTAGAGACTTGAGGCGAGGCTTGGCAGGAGGTAGGAGGCTGGAGTCTTCAGGCTTGAGGCTAGTGGCATGAGGCAAGGCTTGGCAGGAGTCAGGATGCTGAAGTCTTCAGGCTTGAGGCTAGAGGCTAGATACTTAAGGCAAGGCTTGGGAGGAGGCAGGAGCCTGCAGTCTTCAGGCTTGAGGCTAGAGACTTGCGGTGAGGCTTGGCAGGAGGCAGGAGGCTGATGTCTTCAGACCTGAGGCTAGAAGCTAGAGACTTGAGGCGAGACTTGGCAGGAGGTAGGAGGCTGGAGTCTTCAGGCTTGAGGCTAGAGACTGGAGGCAAGGCTTGGCAGGAGACAGGAGGCTGGAGTCTTCAGGCTTTTGGCTAGAGACTGGAGGCAAGGCTTGGCAGGAGGCAGGAGGCTGAAGTCTTCAGGCCTGAGGGTAGATGTTAGAGACTTGAGGCGAGGCTTGGCTGGAGTCTTCAGGCTTGAGGCTAGAGACTTGAGGCAAGGCTTGGCAGGAGTCAGGATGCTGAAGTCTTCAGGCTTGAGGCTAGAGACTAGATACTTAAGGCAAGACTTGGGAGGAGGCAGGAGCCTGCAGTCTTCAGGCTTGAGGCTAGAGACTTGAGGCGAGGCTTGGCAGGAGGCAGGAGGCTGATGTCTTCAGGCCTGAGTCTAGAGGCTAGGCAGGAGGCAGGAGGCTGGAGTCTTCAGGCTTGAGGCTAGAGACTTGAGGCGAGGCTTGGCAGGAGGCAGGATGCTTGAGTCTTCAGGCTTGAGGCTAGAGGTTTGAGGCGAGGCGAGGCTTGGCAGGAGGCAGGAGGCTGAAGTCTTCAGGCCTGAGGGTAGATGCTAGAGACTTGAGGCGAGGCTTAGCAGGAGGCAGGAGGCTGGAGTCTTCAGGCTTGAGGCTAGCGGCATGAGGCAAGGCTTGGCAGGAGTCAGGATGCTGAAGTCTTCAGGCTTGAGGCTAGAGGCTAGATACTTAAGGCAAGGCTTGGGAGGAGGCAGGAGCCTGCAGTCTTCAGGCTTGAGGCTAGAGACTTGAGGCGAGGGTTGGCAGGAGGCAGGATGCTTGAGTCTTCAGGTTTGAGGCTAGAGGTTTGAGGCGAGGCGAGGCTTGGGAGGAGGCAGGAGGCTGATGTCTTCAGGCCTGAGGCTAGAGGCTAGAGACCTGAGGCGAGGCTTGGCAGGAGGCAGGAGGATGAAGTCTTCAGGCCTGAGGCTTGAGGCTAGAGACTTGAGGCGAGGCTAGGCAGGAGACAGGAGGCTGGAGTCTTTAGGCTTGAGGCTGGGGACTAGAGGCGAGGCTTGGCAGGAGGATGGAGTCTTCAGGCTTGAGGCTAGAGGCTTTAGGCTAGGCTTGGCAGCAGGCTGGAGGCTGGAGTCTTCAGGCTTGAGGCTAGAGGCATGAGGCAAGGCTTGGCAGGAGGCAAGAAGGTGGAGTCTTCAGGCTTGAGGCTACAGACTTGAGGCAAGGCTTGGCAGGAGGCGGAATGCTGGAGTCTTCAGGCTTGAGGCTAGAGACTTGAGGCAAGGATTGGCAGGAGGCAGGAGGCTAGAGTCTTCAGGCTTGAGGCTAGAGGCTTGAGGCGAGGCTTGGCTGGAGGCAGGAGGCTGGATTCTTCAGGTCTGAGGCTAGAGACTTGAGGCGAGGCTTGGCGTGAGGCCGGAGGCTGGAGTCTTCAGGCTTGAGGCTATAAACTTGAGGCGAGGCTTGCCAAGATGGCAGGAGGCTGGAGTCTTCAGGCTTGAGGCTGGAGGCTTGGCAGGAGGCAGGTGGCTAAAGTCTTCAGGCCTGAGGCTAGAGGCTAGAGACTTGAGGTGAGACTTGACAGGAGGAAGGAGGCTGGAGTTTTCAGGATTGAGGCTAAAGGCTTGAGGCGAGGCTTGGCAGGAGGCAGCAGCTGAAGTCTTCAGGCTTGAGGCTTGAGGCGAGGCGAGGCTTGGCAGGAGGCAGGTGGCTGAAGTCTTCAGGCCTGATGCTAGAGGCTCCATCAGCTCCATCTTGGGTACTAGCCTACAAAGTACCTAGGATTTCATCAAGGAGCGGTATCTCAGAAAGCCAGCGTCTATTATTAAGGACATCCAGCACCCAGGGCATGCCCTTTTCTCACTGTTACCATCAGGTAGGAGGTACAGAAGCTTGAAGGCACACACTCAGTGATTCAGGAACAGCTTCTTACCCTCTGCCATCTGATTCCTAAATGGACATTGAACCCGTGAACACCACCTCACTTTTTTAATATATATTATTTCAATCTTTGCATGATTTTTAATCTATTCAATATACATATGCTGTAATTGAGTTATTCATTTTCTTCTTCTATGTTATTGCATTGAACTGCTGCTGCTATGTTAACAAATTTCATGACACAGGCAGGTGATAATAAACCTGATTCTGATTCATTTTCAAACCCTATTCTTCTGCATTCTCAATGGAACCCTTAACCTCTTTATCAATCAAAACTTCTCAATATCTGCGTTAAATGCATTCAATGACTTGGTCTCCATAGCCCACTGTGACAAGTTTAACCACTTGCTGGCTGAAGAAATTCCTCTTCATCTCAGTTTTAGAGAGATGTCCATTTATTTCAAGGCTATGCCCTCAGATTCTAATCTCTCCTACTAATGGAAGTATACTTTCCATATTCATTCTGTCCCAGTCTTTTAGTATCCAGTATATGTCAGTGAAATTCCCCTCATCCCTCTGAACTCCAAATACAGATCCGGAAACGTATAATGCCCCTCATAGGTTAAGATTTTCAACCTAACAATTATACTTGTAAACTTCCACTCTCCACGGCCAACACATCCTTTCTCAGAAGCAGGACCCAAAATTGCTCTCAAAATGAAAGGCTTTTCCATTCCCTCCCTCCATGATCTCCTTCAGCATACTTCTAACTCAACAGCTCCAAATCTAGCTACTACTATAAGTTACTTGCCTTCATTGCTGCTTTTAACAGCCGTGCCTTCAGCTGAGCCTATTTTACAACTTCAGATGCTGTAGGTTAAGAGTCCAGTTCTTTTCATAATAGAAATTGGAAAATCAAAGAACAGGACGTCATTGTAAAGTGTCCAGAGAGTCTGATTACTGGGCTCCGTCCAGAATTAATGGGTATAGTTCTCTTGTAGAGATAATGATTTTCTTTGATCTTGCTATTTCCACTGTGCAAAAAAATGACCATTCTGTACAATCTCCAGTAATGGATCATTAAATCTTTCTAGATATCAGGTGTATCATTCTAGTTTGGCTCAGTTATTGTCAGGCTTCAAAAACACGTTCATTTGGAAGTCCTCTTTCTGAAAGATTTCCAAAACATATCAACAAAGTAGTCATCAAACTTACCAAATAGAAACCGGGATTGCTGGAAATATGCAACAAATTATCTTGCTTCTGCGACAGTGCTTCATATTAATCTCTTAAAATCAGAGCTGGAAGTTCAAAGTTGAAAGTAAATGTATTATTAATGTACATATATGTCACAAATACACCCCTGAGATTCATTTTCATGTGGGTGTACTCTACTCAATAAACCCAATAACCATAATAAAATAAATGAAACTCCACATCAACTTGGACGTTCAACTACTGTGCAATAAACAACCAACTGTGCAAATACAGCAAGAAAGAAATAATGATTATAAAAAAAATAAGCAATAAGTATCAAGAACATGAGATGCAGAGTCCTTGAAAATGAATCCATAGGTTGTGGGAGTATTTCAGTGATGGGACAAGTGGAGTTAAGTGAGGTTATCTCCTTTGGTTCAGGAGGCTGATGGTTGAGGGGTGAAAACTGTCCCTGAACCTACCAGTGTGAATCTTGAAGCTTCTATACCACCTTTATGATGGCAGCAGTGAGAAGACAGCACGACCTGGGTGGTGGGGATCACTGATGATGGATGCTGCTCTCTTGCGACAGTGCTCTGTGAAGATGTGCTCAATGGGGGGGGGAGGGATTTAACCAGAATGGACTGGGCTACAGCCACTACTTTTTGTAAGATTTTCAGTTAAAGGGCATTGGTATCTCCATACCAGGCTGAGAGGTAGCCAGTCGATATACTCTCCACCACATATTTATAGAAGTTTGTCAAAGTTTTAGATGTCATACCGAATCTTCACCAACACCTAAGGAGTAGAAGCACTGGTGTGCTTTTGTTGTAATTGCGCTTAAGTGCTGGGCCCAGAGCAGGTCCTCTGAAATAACAGCTACTGAGTAATTTAAAGTTGCTGATCACCTCTACCTCTGATCCTCCCATGAGGACTGGCTCATGAAACTGCTGTTTCCTCCTCCAGAAGTCAGTAATCAACTGCTTGATCTTGCTGGCAAAGAGTAAAAGTTGTTGTTATGGCACCAGTCAGCCAGAATTGTAATCACCCTCCTATATGCAGATTCATTACTATCTCTGATGCGGCCTATGACAGTGATATTGTCAGAAAACTTGAATACGGCTTTGAAGCTGTGCTTAGCCACACAAGTGTAAAGCTAATAGAGCAGGGGACTAAGAACACAGCCTTGTGGTGTACATGGGCTGATGGAGATCGTGGAGGAGATGTTGTTGCCAATCGAACTGACTGGGGTCTGCTGCTGAGGAAATCATGGTCCAATTGCACAAGAATGTATTGAGCCCAAGGTCTTGAAGCTTATTGATTAGTTTTGAGGGGAAGACGGTGCTGATTATTGAGTTGTAGCCAATAGTGAGCATGCTGATGTATGTATCTTTGCAGCTCTAGGGTTGAATGAAGAGCCAATGAGTTGACATCTGCTGTGGACCTGTTGCAGTTGTAAGCAAATTGGAGTAGATCCAAGACGCTTCTCAGGCAGGAGTTGATGCGTTTCATCTTCAACTTCTCGAAACACTTCATCACTGTGGATGTAACTGCCGCTGGACGATAGTCATTGAGGCAGGTTATTAAGCAGCAATGTAATTAGAAACTTAGAAACATAGAAAACTTACAGCACATACAGGCCCTTCGGCCCACAAATTGTGCCAAACACGTCCCTACTTTAGGAATTACTAGGGTTACCCATAGCCCTCTATTTTTCTAAGCTCCATGCACCTATCCAAAAGTCTATTAAAAGACCCTATTGTATCCACCTCCACCATCGTTGCCAGCAGCCCATTCCATGCACTGACCACTCTCTGCGTAAAAAACTTACCCCTGACATCTCCTCTGTACCCAGCACCTTAAACCTGTGTCCTCCTGTGGCAATCATTTCAGCCCTGGGAAAAAGCCTCTGACTATCAACACAATCAATGCCTCTCATCAACTTATACACCTCTATCAGGTCACATCCCATCCTCCGTCGCTCCAAGGAGAAAAGGCCAAGTTCACTCAACCTATTCTCATAAGGCATGCTCCCCAATCCAGGCAACATCCTTGTAAATCTCCTCTACACCCTTTCTATGGCTTCCACATCCTTCCTGTAGTGAGGACACCAGAACTGAACACAGTACTCCAAGTGGGGTCTGACCAGGGTCCTATATAGCTGCAACATTACCTCTCGGCTCCTAAATTCAATTAAACGATTGATGAAGGCCAATACATCGTATGCCTTCTTAACCACAGAATCAAACTGCGCAGCTGCTTTGAGCGTCCTATGGGCTCAGACCCCAAGATCCCTCTGATCCTTCACACTGCCAAGAGTCTTACTATTAATACTATATTCTGCCATCATATTTGACCTACAAAAATGAACCACTTCACACTTACCTGGGTTGAACTCCATCTGCCACTTCTCAGCCCAGTTTTACATCCTATCAATGTCCCGCTGTAACCTCTGACAGCCCTCCACACTACCCACAACATCTCCAACCTTTGTGTCATCAGTAAACTTACTAAACCATCGCTCCACTTCCTCATCCAGGTCATTTATAAAAATCACAAAGAGTAAGGGTCCCAGAACAGATCCCTGAGGCACACCACTGGTCACTGACCTCCGTGCAGAATATGACCCATCTACAACCACTCTTTGCCTTCTATGGGCAAGCCAGTTCTGGATCCACAAAGCAAGGTCCCCTTGGATCACTTGCCTCCTTACTTTCTCAATAAGCCTTGCATGGGGTACCTTATCAAATGCCTTGCTGAAATCCATATACACTACATCTACTGCTCTTCCTTCATCAATGTGTATAGTCACGTCCTCAAAAATTTCAATCAGGCCTGTAAGGTATGACCTGCCCTTGATAAAGCCATGCTGACTATTCCTAATCATATTATACCTCTCCAAATGTTCATAAATCCTGCCTCTCAGATCTTCTCCATCAACTTACCAACCACTGAAGTAAGACTCACTGGTCTATAATTTCCTGGGCTATCTCTACTCCCTTTCTCGAATAAAGGAACAACATCCACAACCCTCCAATCCTCCAGAACCTCTCTCATCCCCATTGATGATTCAAAGATCATCGCCAGAGGCTCAGCAATCTCCTCCCTCGCCTCCCACAGTATCCTGGGGTACATCTCATCCAGTCCCGGCGACTTATCCAACTTGATTCTTTCCGAAAGCTCCAGCACATCCTCTTTCTTAATATCAACATGCTCAAGCTTTTCACTCTGCTGTAAGTCATCCCTACACTCACCAAGATCCTTTTCCATAGCGAATACTGAACTAAAGTATTCATTAAGTACCTCCGCTATTTCCTCCGCTTCCATACACACTTGCCCGCTGTTACACTTGATAGGTCCTGTTCTTTTACGTCTTATCCTTTTGCTCTTCACATACTTGTAGAATGCCTTGGGGTTTTCCTTAAACCTGCCCACCAAGGCCTTCTCATGGCCCCTTCTGGCTCTCCTAATTTCCTTTTTAAGCTCCCTCCTGTTAGCCTTATAATCTTCTAGAACCCTAACATTACCTAGCTCTCTGAACCTTTCATAAGCTTTTCTTTTTTTCTTGACCAGATTTATTACACCCTTTGTACACCACGGTTCCTGTACCCTACCATAACTTCCCTGTCTCATTGGAACATACCTATGCAGAACTCCACACAAATATCCCTGAACATTTGCCACATTTCTTCCATACCTTTCCCTGAGAACACCTGTTCCCAATTTAAGCTTCCAATTTCTTACCAGATAGCCTCATAATTCCCCTTATTACAATTAAACACTTTTCTAACATGTCTGTTCCTATCTCTCTCCAATGCTATTGTAAAGAAGATAGAATTATGTTCACTATCTCCAAAATGCTCTCCCACTGAGAGAATCTGACACCTGACCAGGTTCATTTCCCAATACCAGATCAATACAGTCTCTCCTCTTGTAGGCTTATCTACATATTGTGTCAGGAAAGCTTCCTGAACACACCAAACAAACTCCACCCCATCTAAACCCCTTGCTCTAGGGAGATGCCAGTCGATATTTGGGAAATTAAAATCTCCCATCACGACAACTCTGTTATTACACCTTTCCAGAATCTGTTTCCCTAACTGCTCCTCGATATCCCTGTTACTATTGGGCGGCCTATAAAAAAGACACAGTAAAGATATTGACCCCTTCCTCTTCCTAACCTCCACCCACAGAGATTCCGTAGGCAATCACTCCATAACGTCCACCTTTTCTGCAGCCATGACACTATCTCTGATCAGCAGTGCCATGCCCCCCACCTCTTCTGCCTCCCTCCCTGTCCTTTCTGAAACATCTAAAACTAGGCACTTAAAGTAACCAATCCTGTCCCTGAGCCATCCAAGTCTCTGTAATGGCCACCACATTATAGCTCCATGTACTGATCCTGTCATGGTCTGGTCTGTGAAGTGTGCAATCTGCTTCACAGTCCGGTCCGTGGGCTCAGGACTCCGGGTCTTCCAGCTCTCCCTTGTTTTGGTTGAGTGAATCATAGGCACCTGATTCCCATCTTGGGGCTTGGAATATAAGTAGCCTTGGAGTTGAGTGTGAGCAGCTGGTTTGTCTTGTCAAGAATTCCTGGGAGCAACCTGCCAGTGGAAAGCTAGAGCAGCCTCTTGTCATCTTTAGGCCGCGTTGGGGAACCATCCCCTCATGGACCCTTGCTGTCAGTAGTTGGAGCTGTCTTTGCAGTATGGATTCGCTGTTTCCTATGCCAGCTGAGTGGCCGTCAGCCACTCCGAGCTAAGTAGGAATCTGGCTGTTTCCATTGCTAGCTGTAACTGCTACTCGGAGCAACCCCGATGCAGAGATGGACCTGTCTGTCATTCTTTGGTGTTTGTCTCTTCTTGTCCTCGCCTCCATGGGGTAAGTCAGGCTGTTCTGCAGTTGCCCTGTGGGGGGATCTGTCTTGTCTTGTCCCTGCCTCCTTGGGGTAAGTCAGGCCATTCTGCCATTGCCCTACAGGGGGACCTGTCTTGTCTTTGCCTCCATTGGGTAAGTCCGGCCGTTCTTCCATTACCCGATGCATGGTCCTGTCCCACCTTGGTGTGGAGAAGAAGTTGAGTCCCAGCTCTATGTCTGTGTACTGTTCTGTCTCATGTTGGTGTCGTGTTAAAGATGAGACCCGGCTTTTCGAAGGATCAGTCCCGGCTCTATGTTGATGTACAAGACCTCAGCCTGTCTCCAAGCTCAAGCCTCAAGACCCCAGCCTGTTTCCAAGCTCAAGCCTCAAGACCCCAGCCTGTCTCCAAACTCAAGCCTCAAGACCAAGACCCCAGCCTCAGGCCTCAAGACCAAGACCCCAGCCAGCAGCCCCAAGACTCTAGACCCCAGTCACGTCCTGTCCTATAGTCATGTCATGTCCTTGCCTGGTTCTGGGGCCCGAGCCCGAGGCAAGACCCAGGTTCTGGGTCCTTGTCCAGTCTCTGGCTCGGAGCCCAAGCCCAGGCTCCTAGTGCATAGTCCCTTGTCTGGGTTCATTGTCTTGTCCATGTCCTAGCCCAAGTCTGAGTTCTTGTCCCTGCTCCTTGTCTGTATACTGTCTTGTCCCTACTCTAGTCAAGTCCTGTTCCTTGTGCTTCAGTGTCTGTGTCTTGCATTTGGGTCTGTTCCCAATGCCCCCATTGCGACAGATCCACGCTCTAAGCTCATCCGCTTTGTTCACAATACTTCTTGTGTTAAGATAGACACATCTCAAACCGTCCATCTGAGCGCATCACTTCTCTATCACCTCCCTATCCTCCATCACACACTGTCTCGAAGCTTTCTCTATTTGTGAGCCAACAGCCTCTTCCCCAGTCTCTTCAGTTCGGTTCCAACCCCCCAACAATTGTAGTTTAAACTCTCCCCAGTAGCCTTAGCAAACCTTTTTGTACAGGTCACACCTGCCCCAAAAGAGGTCCCAATGATCGAGAAATCTGAATCCCTGCCCCCTGCTCCAATCCCTCAGCCACTCATTTATCCTCCACCTCATTCTATTCCTATACTCCCGCTAATTGAAGAAGGAGTTTAAAGATCTCAGTGAACACTCCAGCCAGTTGATCAGTACTAGTCTTTTGTACTTGGCCAGGTATCACTTTTGGCCGGATGCTTTTCGCAGGTTCACCCTCATGAAGGCTGCTTCCATGTCAGCATCAGAGACTGAAATCTCAAGATCATCGAGGGCTGTTGCAGTTTGTGACAATTCCACAATGTGTTTCATGGTCAAATCCAGCATTGAGCTCATCTGGAAGCGAAGCCCTGTTGTTGCCTATGTTGCTTGCTTTTACTTTTATAGAGGTGGTAGCTGAGCCCTGTCACAACCAATGTTACCTCTAATTTTTAGTAGTCAGTGTGCGCAAAAAACTTACGTTGTGCAAATTTTTTTCCTGTGACAAAAGTATGTGCGCAGTTTATGTAGGTTTACAAAATATTTGACATAAAACTGCACAGAATAACAACAAAGTAACATACATATTTAAGTCACTCAGTTATTTTTTCTCCCTCCTGTCTTTGGCATTTACCCATTCTCTGCACTCTATCTAGACTAATAGAACTTCCATCCAATTGATAGCTTTTGATTCTCATTAACATATCCAAATGACAAATAAACGGTTTCTCAGCTTGTTTTTGAGTTGATTCATTAGGCTAAAACTTCGCTCACATTCTGCACTAGGTGCAAGAAAGTTTCCCCCAGTGTCCATCAACTGTGTAAGGTCGCAAAACTGTTCATTTTGAAGTACAAATGCCACCATTTGAACAAAGTTTGAAATCAGTTTGGATTTAATTTTTTCTTGCATAGAAAATATGAAATCATTAAACTGTCTAACTATTACAGTACTTTCAGCTAGAAAATCATGATATTTTAGACATAAGGCATTAACTTGTTCATCGCCAAATGTGAAGTCACAATCTGCAATTGCGGAGAGGTCAAAAGCTGACCATTCTTGTACCTCATCTTCAGGAAACCTTCCTTCTAAATGAACACAAAGACTATTTATAAAAGTCAACAGCGAACTTGTATCTACTGTGACATTTTCTTCATGTTGTTGGCTTAGCAAAACTTTAACTTAGTCACTCCATGAGACATTGTCTCCCAGATACTGCTTTCTTATCTTGTTAATTTTGCCTCGTGCAAAATGAAGTGAATCAATCAGTGTCAGGCCACTCTTTTGCAGAATTTTGCACAGTGCAGCCAGTTCATCAAAGACATCACTTAAAACCTGTAAAGTACTTTTGCGCTTCACGCCCTTCGCTTCTTTTGAATTTGACATAGTGAATCAATATTTTTTTCAATAAAAACTTAATAAGCTATCTACAGGATTTGAAACAAAACTTTGTAAGCTTATGAATACTGTCTGCCAAAGATGGCTGCCATCGTGATGCAGCTGTACAAACCGGAACAGGAAAGGTGAGGTGACGTAAATTAGTGACGTGTATTGTGGTATTTGAATAACCGACTAGCTAGTTAACAGAAACATTTAGCTAAAAGATTATTTTCATTAAGTATAATTATTAATTACTACATTATTTTAGGTAACTAACCTTCTGTGTGCACATTAATTTCCTTTGTGCGCTGGTTGAAAAATGAGTGTGCACGCGCACACATGCACAGCTTAGAGGTAACATAGGTCACAACTGTTGAGCATTCTTCATGAATTCATATTTAGTCCAGAATTGCCTGTGAGGTGGCTTTCCAGGGATCGTACCTGAACCTCTTGTATCTTACTTGGTCACCAGTCCTGAATGCGTCTCATCTGGCCCTCAGCAGATTGCGGATCCCATGATTCATCCAGGACTTCTAGGGAAGATTCTGAATGATTTTGTGGGGACACTTGTCCACAGCTGTTTTTATCATCTGTGACAATCATGATGTATTCATTCAGATCCACAAAAGAGTCCTTTAATATGTCCAAGTCCATACTCAAAGCAATCCTGTAGCTGTCCTCTATCTCCCACAACCATCTCTTTGTCGTCCTAATATCTGGAAGCTTGCTCTTTCCGTTTGCCAGTATACAGGTAGGTGAAGGACAGCCAAGTGATCAGATTTCCCAAAATACGGTTTGGGTATGGAACAGTAGGTTTTCCTTATCTTAGTACAATAATGTTTGGGACCTCTGGTATTATAGGTTATATGCTGATTGTAATTGGGCAGGAATTTCTTCAAACAAGCCTGGTTGAAGTTACCAACCATACATTGGGATGGGCTGTAGCATACAGTATTTCAAGCACTTGATTATTGTCGGCCATTGATGGTATGTAAACTCCGGTGAGGATCATGGAAGAGAACTCCCTAGGTAAACAGAAAAACAGCATTTATTGTATTGTTTTCATGGTCAGGGGAACATGATATTGACAGAAAGCCATATCAGAGCACCACCGAGAGTTTATCATGAAACACACACTTCCACCTCTTGCCTTTTCCAAACCAGCAATTTGGTTCATCCTGTGAATCGAGAAGCTTTCAAATCTGATTGCTGTATCTAGAAGTCTGGGAGCAAGCCATGTCTCGGTCAAATATAGAACACAGCAATCTCCCATTTCTCTCTGGTACAGCAATCTTGCCCATTGGTCCTCAATTTTGTGTGGTGAGCATTTGGACCATAATGACAGACAAGAAAGCTCTTTAAACTTAACAAAAATTTTTTATTGTGATAAACACCAAAATGGACCATAACCCGAGAATGAACCCAACCAGTCTCATACAAACACCCTGGTTACAGTTAGGGCGACCTACAAATGCACAAGTGAATAACTGTATAACCCAAGCTAAAATGTAACAATAAATGAAATGAACTGAAACTTCCCCCCATAATCCCACAAAAGCATTTTAACACAAAAACAATAAACAGTGCTAGTAGTTAGAAATGCAAGGGACCTCCCCCCCCCGCCCCCCAGAGCATCACATTTACTCTCCAGTGACCAAACATTTGCCAATAAGATGCTCAGTAGAGGGGTCTCATCCATCTCTGTTTCAGGCTTGGTGTCCCCACCTCCTGCTTCACTTCCAGCTAAGGCAATGAACATTCATTTGCTTACAGGTGCCGTACCTAATTGCTTGCAAGTTAAGTCTACCAAGTCCTTCCAAAAATCATGAAATCTGCAGTTCATTAAGTCAATTTAAAAGTACATTGTTTGATGGGAAATTACATCCTGCAAGTTTCAGTAAGAGGAATTCAAAGAGGCTAATTTTAGAAATGTAGTGAATATTTAGAAGCCCGCAGAACATTGCCATGGTTCACCAGGGCCATCTTTCAAAAGCTCCTACCTAGCTACCACATCCTGGTTTTAGTAACAATGAAACTCAACTATTTTAAGCTTTTGATAGCTTGCCTCATGTAGCTGAAAGAGCAGGGTATGTGAAGATGGAAGAAACTAAGTAAAGAAAGATAGTTTTTCAAAAAGAAGCTGATTAAGAGAAATGAATATGTTAAATACAATTGGAAGAGGAGAACAGGGAAGGGAAAGTACTGATTTGAACACAAAGAATTTAGATTCAATTTAATCTGGAATTTTAAAAGCATGAACAGTGCAAACCAGGAGAATACTGGATTGCTTTAAATACCCATCTGGGTCACTAATCATCATCATCATCAGGTGCCATGCCCAGTTTGAGCTTTGACTGCCATGGCCCACACTCTCCTGTTTCGGGTCAAGTGGATCAATTCATTGGTATTCATTTCCAGTTCTCTGGCTGCTGTCTCCATCATCATTTGACTTTGTCTTCCTCTTGCTTTCTTCCCTTCAATCTTTCCCATAATTACTGTGCATTCTAATTCCTCTTTCCTAATCACATGTCCCATGGTTACATTGCCTTTTCATGATCTCATACATTATTTCTCTTTTTGTGCTTGCTCTGTTCATGACGTCCTCGTTAGAAATTCATTTCGTCCATGATATTCTTTGCATCCTCCTCAAAAACCACATCTCTGCTGCTTCAATTCATTTCCTCATGTTACTAGATATTGTCCAACATTCTGAGCCATATAACATAACTGGATAAACATAAAATTTCATTACTCTGAGGCAGGATACCAGTCGCTACACGGAATCCAGGCGTGAACTCTGGAAAGCCATTAAGGGTGCCAAGAGGCAATATCGAGCCAAGTTGGAAGCCCAGCCTAATCAAAGGGATGCCAGTAGACTATAGCAGGGTCTAAATGAGATCACTGGGTGCAAAGAAAAGGCTGGGAATATCTGTGGCGCTTCTCTTCCCGACGAACTTAACGTATTCTAAGCAAGATTTAAACAGAAGAGGAGCGTCCCACTCCCTCCGGATGCACCGGACCTGGTGGCATCGAGATTCATTGTCACCGAGGAGGACGTTAGAAGGGCATTCCTGAAGATAAATCCAAGGAAGGTCACGGGCCCAGATGGCGTCCCAGGACGGATTCTCTGGGCCTGTGCAAGCGAGCTAGCTGGAGTGTTTGCTGACATTTTCAAGTGCTCCTTGCTTCAGTCTAAGATCCCCTCATGTTTTAAGAAGGCAACGATAATCCCAGTGCCGAAGAAGAGCAAGGTGGCATGCTTGAATGACTATTGACCTGTGGCTCTGATATCAATTGCTATGAAGTGCTTCGAGAGATTGGTTATGGCACACATCAACCACAGCCTACCGGTCAACCTCGATGCTTTGCAATTCGCCTACCAGAGCAACAGGTCAACGTCAGCTGCCATTTCTCTGGCCCTACATTCCTCCTTAAAACACCTGGAGAACAAAGACGCATACGGAAGGCTCCTTTTCATTGACTACAGCTCTGCCTTTAATACCATCGTTCCAAATAAACTGATTCCTAAGCTCCAGAACCTGGGCCTTAGCACTCAGATCTGCAGCTGGATCTTCAATTTCCTCACAGACAGGACCCAGGCTGTAAAAATAGGGGACAAGCTCTCCTCTACAATCACTCTGAGCACCGGTGCCCCACAAGGCTGTGTACTCAGCCTCCTGCTGTACTCACTGTACACCCATGATTGTGTAGCCAAGTTTCCATCAAACTCAATAAATAAATTTGCTAATAACACAACAATTATAGGCCGTATCTCAGGTAATGATGCGTTTGAGAACAGAGAGGAAATTAAGAACCTGGTGGCATGGTGCGAAGACAATAACCTATCCCTCAATGTCAGCAAGACGAAGGAATTGGTTGTTGACTTCAGAAGGAGTAGCATACCGCATGACCCAATTTACGTCGGTGGTGCGCAAGTGGAACAGGTCAAAAGCTTTAAGTTCCTCGGGGTCAATATCACAAATGACCTGACTTGGTCCAACCAAGCAGAGTTCACTGCCAAGAAGGCCCACCAGCGCCATTACTTCCTGAGAAAACTAAAGAAATTTGGCCTGTCCCCTAAAACCCTCACTAATTTTTATAGATGCACCGTAGAAAGAATTCTTCTAGGGTGCATCACAACCTGGTATGGAAGTTGTCCCATCCAGGACCGAAAGAAGCTGCAGAAGATCGTGAACATGGCGCAGCACATCACACAAACCAATCTTCCGTCAGTGGACTCTCTTTACACCGCACGCTGTCGGAGCAGTGCTGCCAGGATAATCAAGGACACAACCCACCCAGCCAACACACTTTTCATCCCTCTTCCCTCTGGGAGAAGGCTCAGGAGCTTGAAGACTCATACGGCCAGATTTGGGAACAGCTTCTTTCCAACTGTGATAAGACTGCTGAACGGATCCTGACCCAGCTCTGGGCCGTACCCTCCAAATATCCGGACCTGACTCTCGGTTTTTTTTCACTACTTTACTTTCCATTTTTCTATTTTCTATTTATGATTAATAATTTAAATTTTTAATATTTACTAATTTTTACTATTTTAATATTTAATATTTGTAATCAAGGGAGTGGGAAGCGCAGAATCAAATATCGCTGTGATGATTGTACGTTCTAGTACCAATTGTTTGGCGACAATAAAGTATAAAGTATAAAGTTGTCATGCATAGTTTAGTATTGGTCAGTATACTCTTCATTCTCGTAAAGATGTCTTTTGCCATCCCTATTCTCCTTTTGATGTCCATGTCGCACCTGCCATCTGATGTCACCCAGCTTCCTAAGTAGCAAAAGTTCTTACTTGTTTTATGTCTTCCCCTTTTGTTCTCAGCCCGCAAAATTGCAAAAAGACAGAAGGTATGATGATATCCAAAAAGAAGGGTCTCTAATAGCCGTAGAAATCTGGCATCCTCAGTCTTGTGACCACCGCCATTTCAATGGCTGTCTCCTAACGTGGGTTAAGGCAGCAGTTACTTTCTTACCTACTTAAGCCTACTATTCAAACGCTGGCTTCTCCAACGAAGTCAACATCTCATGAATAAATAAGGGAAAACCAGCACAGCAGAAATGATGCACGAGGAATAGAAATGGAACTTGTGAGGTTCCCATAAGGAGCTGCATGCAGGTCTCACAGCTGAGGCATTGACATGCCAACTGCATTGGAAGTAAGGCAGAGGGCAAATGCCTCTCTCCACAGGAGCCATGGAGTGAGGGAAGGGGGAGATATGATGTGCTGTCTGGTGTTCGACCATTCCTCTCACTTGATTACTGATGCCTATCACTGGTAGCTCTACATTGATACTCTATGTGAGCTGATCAAGCAGCCGATAATTGCAGTGTACGACGCAGGCCTGATTTACACAAAGAGGCTAGAAATATTTCAGGGATTCCGTCACCCTAACCATTGAAAACTAAGGCTGGAGATGAAGTGTGATAGATATCAAAGTCATTGTGCCTTCAATTGCCCTCTCACTCTGATCTTTGGGGAGTATGCTGCTAGCTTCTCTTGTACGAGGTGTCCCCCAAACTTCAGTTCCTGCTGGTAGGGAAGGAAATGTAGTCTGTATAAGCAGTGAGGTCATAGAATCATACAGCTCTTCAGTCCAACTGGTCCATATCAGCCAAGATATCAACACACATTAGTCCCATTTGCTGTCATCAGGAATTGAACTGATGGGTAAAGCTCACTTTGTTTATGGTAAGAAATTAAACACATTGTCACTTGTACTGAGATACTGTGAAAAGCTTGACTTGCACACTGTTTATACAGATCAGATCATTAAACTCAAATAAGGTAGAACAATAACAAGGTGAAACAATAATAAAGTCAACCATTTCAAAGACATGAGTTGGAAAGTTATGGGTATGCTAACCAGGCACTGGAAGCATGGTGACACTGGCGGGCTACCCCCTACACATGTGGTAGTTGTTGACGTGTACAACAGAGTTCACTGTATGTTTCAATATATATGTGACAAATAAAGCTAATCTTATCTTAACAATGCAGAATAAAGTGTAACATCCACTGAAAAAGTGCAGTTTAGGTAAGTGATAAAGTGTAAGATTACATACAGAAAGTCCAAGTTAATTCCTCAATTAGACTGATTTAAATCAAAAAGTGATTGTTGGAGCAACACACACAAAATACTGGAGGAACTCTGCAAGCCAGGCAGTATCTGTGGAAAAATGTACAGGCTGAGACCCTTCAGCAGGACCCCAGTCTCAAGCTGAAATGTCGACGACTTTTTTTCCAAAGATGCCTCCTGGCCTGCTGAGTTCCTTCAGCATTTTGTGTGTGTAGCTGTGGTTTCCAGCATCTGCAGATTTTCTCTTGTTTAAGATGAGAGTAAATTATGCTTCCCAAATTTGTCAGCAGGCTGGCAGTTAAAAGCATCACCATTTTAGAAGAAGGGGCATAATACCAGCAAAAAGTATTAGTTTCCAATGGATTGAAGGGAAGATAGTGCTTGAAAGTTTGTTATATCATTCTCAAAGTTTTGATTAAAGCCAGATTTTGAATAAAATTCTGGATTTTAATTAAGGCTGCTGTTTGTAGCTTGTGGGATAAACCTCGCTGAACATAACACTAGTAAATGTTGGCCTTAATTCTGGCAATCCAGGCAACAAACAGCAGAAAGGGGAGTTAATTAGGCAGAAATCATTTCACAGTCCACATGCATGACTGAAGGCAATATTGCTGCTAATATCATTTACTTCATGTAAAACTAATAGTCCTCATGGTACTTTGAGGGGCATGCTTACAATCGGAAAATAGGAGCAACATACACTGACCTTTCAAGCCTGCGCCACCCACCATCAGTATGACGTTGGCTGATCTCAGCAAAGCATACGAAGTTTTTTTAAAGGGCTTGACGGGGTAAATGCAGTAAATATGTTTACCCTGACCGGGGGATCTAGATCCAGGAGTCACAGTTACTGAATAAGAGGTGGGACAACTGGGTTTGAGATGAGGAGAAATT
This sequence comes from Mobula hypostoma, assembly GCF_963921235.1. Taxonomy (NCBI): domain Eukaryota; kingdom Metazoa; phylum Chordata; class Chondrichthyes; order Myliobatiformes; family Myliobatidae; genus Mobula; species Mobula hypostoma. Next base: position 1,129,370 of record NC_086115.1, read on the forward strand.
TCACCACTCAGAGGGTGGTGAATCTTTGGAACTCTCTAGTTTAGAGCTCACCACAGAGGATGCCTTTTGGGATGCAGTGGGTGGACATGGCCCATGCTGCTTGAGCAGGGTATACTCACTAGGGAGGCTGGAATGAGAGAGAATCTCTCTGGTGTACTCTGTCTCTCCAGAAGATATCCAAGATGCGATAAAGGCACCTTAAGTGTTGAGCCTTCTCTCCTGCTTAACACCCAGGTACGTGAACTGAGGAACAACATCCAGTTCGTAGTTTTCATTGATAATGACTGGTGGTGCCTCCACCTCTTGTCACAAGACTTTTGTCTTTTTCAGGCTGATAGTCTGACCAAATTCCTTGCAGGCCGGGGGAAGTGATCCATCAAGCTCTGGAAGTGCTGAAAAGTGTGGAGTTGCAACTGCAACATTATCAGTGTGTCTCTGATCAAAGCCTTGCACACTTTGGTTTTGGCTCTTAGGCAGGCGAGGTTAACAAGCCTGCCATGTGATCTAGTGCAGAGGTAGATCCCCTCTGTTGTAGTACCAAATGTGTGTCTCAGGAGAAGGGCAAACAAGATCCCAAAAAACAATGGTGCGAGAACGCAGCTTTGCTTAACACCACTGCTTATGTCAAAGGGCTCCAAAGAGCTGCCGTTGTACTGCTCAGTCCCCTTCATAGTGTTGTGGAGGGACTTGATCATGCTCTGTAGTCTTAGCAGGCTCAGAGAGGATCTGAAAGAACCCATCTCTGCTGACCAAGCCAAGTGCCTTGGTGAGATTAATAAATGCAATGTAGAGTGCTTCTTTTCTTGTCTTCACTTCTGAAGTTGGAAGAAAGAGAAGATTATGTCCACAGCTGACCTTCCAGTGTGGAAGTCATTGTATAACTCTAGGTAAACACGATCAGCCAACTTCTATAGGTGGACCAAGTAGACTGAGGTGAAGACTTGGCGAATAACATTGCAGAGGGAGATGCCTCTGTAGTTGTTACAGTCACTTCACTCACCTTTGTTTTTGTAGAAGGTAATGATCTAGGTGATCTAGGAGCAGTAGGGTAGACATGCAGTGCTTGGTCGTGTCTGGGTAATACCATAACTGCCTGGTGCAGTAGGGTGGACATGCAGTGCTTGATTGTTTCTGCGGCAACCCCGTAACTGCCTGGTGCCTTTCCTGAGGCCAAGTTGCCAATAGCCTTGCTTCGATTCTGCATCCAATTCTACCATTGCTGGAAGGCACTCAATGGTGAGATAGTGTTCACTCTGGAGTAGAGGTCAGAGTAATGTTCTATCCATCTCTCCATCTGTTTGTCCCTGTCTGTGATTACTTTCCCTCTGATGGATTTGAAGAGAGCCATCTGGTACTGAGAGGGGCTAAAGGCTTTCCTGATGCCAACGTACCTGCACCTGATATTGCCTATGCTACGGTCTGTATGTCTTCACTGAGCTGCATCCAGCACTCATTGCCACAGCACACAGCTGCTGAACTTTGCTCCTAGCAACCCTGAGGATCTGTAAGTTTCTCTTATACTCAGTATGGCTTCAATGACGGTGGTTATCATGTTGGAATTGGCTTTGAACCAATCATTTTATTTCAAGACCTTCTTCCCAAAGGTAGCTAAGACTATGCTGTAGATGGTATTCCACAGAAATTCCCATTTCTCCGTGAGAGAGGTTTCAGGCAGGCTGGGTGCTCAGTTTTTTCTGGAGAGATTTAGTAAGATGGTCCGGCAGGTCTGAGTGAGACATCCCGCTAACCTCAATGTGGGGGTTTCTTTCTTGTTTGGCATAATGGAAGTTCTTTGACCACAGTGTGTTCTGCAACACACCATGTAAAAAGCTTGCTGCACTGAAAGGAGCACCTGACCTGGTTCAAGACCAGCTGGTGCCAGTGTTTGGTGTGAGGATGTCTCCAGGAAATCTTGTCTTGAAACCTGATCTGAAAGTATGAGTCTATACATAGATTATGATAGGAACTGAACTCCAGCAAGTTCTGACCATCTTGTCCATGCCAAAGTGACTTAGGCAGGAGGGCCATGAGAATAGAATTGACTATTGATTAATATAGTTCTGTTGATTAATTTATCAGGGCAGTTAAAGAGGATTGACCCAAAATATCAAATGTTCATTTCCATATATAGATGCTGAGGTCCTCCAGTATTTTTTGCCTGTGCTGATCCAGATTTCCTTTGGATGGACTTGGAAATTACACTTACACAGAAAATATGGGAACAGAATGTTCATGATTCAATGAAATAATGGCTTATCCATGAGCCAAGTCTACCTGCCTGCAAAAGCAAAACACTGTAGGTGCTCAAATTGTGAAGTAAAAAATTAGATAATGGTGGAAGTATTTTGCAGGCTGACGTGCTTCAGTGAAGAGAGAAACAGGATTGCCATCTCAGCAGAATGATCATACAAGGTCGTACAGAACTGAAAAGGCATCCAGTTCAACCCATCTCCCCATATTCGGAATTGGTTTATCATTGTTTCACATACTGAGATACAGTCAAAGCTTGTCTTTCATACCATTCATTCAGATCAGTTCATTACATAGCGTATTGAGCTAAACTTACAACACACTGGAGGAACTCAGCAGGTCGGGCAGCATCTGTGGAAACGAATTGTTACTCCGCTGCGAAGTCTCTTCGAGGTATGCCTACTCTGAAGAAGTTTAAATCTTCTGTTTTGATCCCAGCATCTGCAGATTATTTTGTATTGAGCTAAAACAAGGAAAAACGATAACAATGCAAAATAAAGTGTAAAAGGTACTGAGAATGGTAAACAATAAAGTGCAAGATTGTTACAAGGCTAAATGTCTACCTTATCATACAAAAGGTCCATCTAAAAGCCTGATAACAGCAGGATAGAGCTGTCTCTGATCCTGGTGAAATGTGCCTTCAGGCTTTTGTATCTTCTGCCCACTGGGAAAAGGGAGACGAGAGAATGTCCAGCGTGGGTGGGGTCTTTGATGATGCTGGCTGCTTTACTGAAGCAGCAAGAAGTATAGACAGAGTCCATAGAGGGGAGTCTGGCTTCTGTGATGTGCTCAGTTGTGTCCACAACTCCCTGCATTTTCCTGTGGTCACATGCAGGTTCAAAATTAACAACTGACCCTACATCACAGACTTTCAACAACTTTAAATCTGTTGAAATACTTTCAAATTTCTCACCTGCAAGACCTGACACTAACTTTTAAACCTGACCCCAACCCTTGTTTTCTTTACCACCACACTTTGTAGTAATTGTTTGCTTTACCTGTTCATTGACAGCCGCTCCCCCGTGCTAGCTAGGCATTGGCTTATTTAAGGGCCATTGTAGTTATATCCCAGATCAAGTTCTCAGTATTCTCAAGAGAGAGGGTGAGCAGCTAGATGTCGTGGTCCATGTAGAGACCAATGACGTGGATAGGAAGAAGGAGGAGGTCCTGCAAAGAGAGTTTAGGGAGTTAGGTTTTTAAATGCAAACAACAATAATTCTGCAGATGCTGAAAATTCAAGCAACACACATCAAAGTTGCTGGTGAACGCAGCAGGCCAGGCAGCATATCTAGGAAGAGGTACAGTCGATGTTCCAGGCCGAGAGGTGCATGTACTTCAATGCAAAAAGCATCAGGAACAAAGGTGATAAACTGAGAGCTTGGATACATAAATGGAATTATGATGTAGTGGCCATTACAGACACTTGGCTGGCACCGGGGCAGGAATGGATTCTCAATATTCCTGCATTTCAGTGCTTTAAAAGGGATAGAGAGAGGGGAAAAGGGGAGGGGGGGGCGTTACTGGTCAGGGATACTATTACAGCTACAGAAAGGGTGGGTAATGTAGTAGGATCCTCTTTTGAGTCAGTATTTGTGGAAGTCAGGAACAGGAAGGGAGCATTTACTCTGTTGGGAGTATTCTAAAGGCCCCCTGGTAGCAGCAGAGATACCGAGGAGCAGATTGGGAGGCAGATTTTGGAAAGGTGTAAAGATAACAGGGTCGTCATCATGGGTGACTTTAACTTCCCGAATATTGAATATTGATTAGTTCCAATGATTTAGACGGGGCAGAGTTTGTTAAGTGTGTCCAGGGCGGATTCCTGTCACAGTATGTTGACAGGCCGACTAGGGGGAATGCCATACCAGATCTAGTATTAGGGAACAAACGGGGTCAGGTCACAGATCTCTCAGTGGGTGAGCATCTGGGGGACAGTGTCCACCGCTCCCTGGCCTTTAGCTTTATCATGGAAAAGGATAGAATCAGAGTGAACAGGAACATTTTTAATTGGGGAAGGGCAAATTATGAGGCTATAAGGCTAGAGCTTGTGGGTGTGAATTGGGATGATGTTTTTGCAGGGAAATGTACTATGGACTTGTGGTCGATGTTTAGGGATCTCTTGCAGGATGTTAGGGATAAATTTGTCCTGGTGAGGAAAATAAAGAATGGTAGGGTGAAGGAACCATGGGTGACAAGTGAGGTGGAAAATCTAGTCACGTGGAAGAAGGTAGCATACCTGAGGTTTAGGAAGCAAGGATCAGATGGGTCTATTGAAGAATATAGGGTAGCAGGAAAAGAGCTTAAGAAGGGGCTGAGGAGAGCAATAAGGAGGCATGAGAAGACCTTGGCGAGTTGAGTAAAGGAAAACCCCAAGGCATTCTTCAATGATGTGAAGAACAAAAGGATGGCAGGAGTGAGGGTAGGACCGATTAGAGATAAAGGTGGGAAGATGTGCCTGGAAGCTGTGGAAGTGAGCGAGGTCCTCAATGAATACTTCTCTTCGGTATTCACCAATGAGAGGGAACTTGATGATGGTGAGGACAATATGAGTGAGGTTGATGTTCTGGAGCATGTTGATATTAAGGGAGAGGAGGTGTTGGAGTTGTTAAAATACATTAGGACGGATAAGTCTCCAGGGTCTGACGCAATATTTCCCAGGCTGCTTCACGAGGCGAGAGAAGAGATTGCTCAGCCTCTGGCTAGGACCTTTATGTTCTCATTGTCCAAGGGAATGGTACCAGAGGACTGGAGGGAGCCGAATGTTGTCCCCTTGTTCAAAAAAGATAGTAGGGATAATCCGGATAATTATTGACCAGTGAGCCTTATGTCTGTGGTGGGAAAGCTGCTGGAAAAGATTCTCAGAGATAGGATCTATAGGCATTTAGAGAACCATGGACTGATCAGGGACAGTCAGCATAGCTTTGTGAAGGGCAGATCATGTCTAACAAGCCTGATAGAGTTCTTTGTGGAGGTGACCAGGCATATAGATGAGGGTAGTGCAATGGATGTGATCTACATGGATTTTAGTTAAGGCATTTGACAAGGTTCCACACGGTAGGCTTATTCAGAAAGTCAGAAGGCATGGGATCCAGGGAAGTTTGGCCAGGTGGATTCAGAATTGGCTTGCCTGCAGAAGGCAGAGGGTGGTGGTGGAGGGAGTACATTCAGATTGGAGGATTGTGACTAGTGGTGTCCCACAAGGATCGGTTCTGGGACCTCTACTTTTCGTGATTTTATTAACAACCTGGATGTGGGGGTAGAAGGGTGGGTTGGCAAGTTTGCAGACAGCACAAAGGTTGGTGGTGTTGTGGATAATGTAGAGGATTGTCGAAGATTGCAGAGAGACATTGACAGGATGCAGATGTGGGCTGAGAAGTGGCAGATGGAGTTCAACCCAGAGAAGTGTGAGGTGGTACACTTTAGAAGGACAAACTCCAAGGCAGAGTTCATTTTGTGTGTGTTGCTTGAATTTCCAGTATCTGCAGATTTCCTTGTATCTTCGATTAGACCACAGCTGACTTATAGCAGTTTCAAAAAGAATTTTGTTAAGTTAGCAATGAAGCACAGGACAATCAGCTTCATTGTTAATATTATTCATGATCACTGAAGAGCCCTGTTCACCTGGCTTGAAAGCCAGTAATTAATATTTTCAACCAATGACAAAAAAAAACAAGCTGCTACAATAAACCTGTTTGAGTCTAACCAATATAACCATACAACCATATAACAATTACAGCATGGAAACAGGCCATCTCAGCCCTTCTAGTCTGTGCCAAACTCTTACTCTTACCTAGTCCCACTGACCTGCACTCACCCCATAACCCTCCATTCCTTTCCTGTCCATATATCGATCTAATTTAACTTTAAACGACAACATCGAACCTGTCTCAACCACTTCTGCTGGAAGCTCATTCCACATATCTACCACTCTCTGAGTAAAGAAGTTCTCCCTCATGTTACCCCTAAACTTTTGCCTTATAACTCTCAACTCATGTCCTATTGTTTGAATCTCCCCCACTCTCAATGGAAAAAGCCTATCCACATCAACTCTATCTATCCCCCTCATAATTTTAAACACTTCTATCAAGTCCCCCCTCAACCTTCTACGTTCCAAAGAATAAAGACCCAACTTGTTCAACCTTTCTCTGTAACTTAGGTGATGAAATTCAGGTAACATTCTAGTAAATCTTCTCTGTACTCACTATTTTGTTGACATCTTTCCTATAATTCGGTGACCAAAACTGTACACAATACTCCAAATTTGGCCTCACCAATGCCTTGTACAATTTCAACATTACATCCCAACTCCTATACTCAATGCTCTGATTTATAAAGGCCAGCATACCAAAAGTTTTCTTCACCACCCTATCCACATGAAATTCCACCTTCAGGGAACTATGCATCATTATTCCTAGATTCCTCTGTTCTACAGCATTCTTCAATGCCCTACCATTTACCATGTATGTCCTATTTTGATTAGACCTACCAAAATGTAACACCTCACATTTATTAGCATTAAACTCCACCTGCCATCTCTCAGCCCACTCTTCTGACTGGCCTAAATCTCTCTTTGAAAACCTACTTCATTATCCACAACTCCACCTATCTTAGTATCATTTGCATACTTACTCATCCAATTTACCACCCCATCATCCAGATCATTAATATATATGATAAACAACATTGGACCCAGTACAGATCCCTGAGGCACACCACTAGTCACCGACCTCCAATCTGACAAACAATTATCCACCACCACTCTCTGGCATCTCCCATCCAGCCACTGCGGAATCCATTACCATGGACATTTATCCTGTTTATTTTGCTTGAAAGCACATGGCCTGAAAAAAACTCACCATTGCATTCTTAGTAGATTTTACTGCTGTTATTTATTTTGGAACGGAGTTATGTTTTTCCCCAGACCACAAATTGCCTTTAAGCTTTAGCCAATTTTCTTGAATAAGGTGAAGCAGCAGTGACTGGAAGTCTTCTAAGTTGATTCACAATAGGTCGGAGTTTTGAATATGATTTCAAACTGCTGTTGTAACAGGACATTGGACATTGAAATCATTTGGAGATGGCCCTAACATATCTGCATGTGAAGATAACTGGGAAATACAGCAGCATCATCATTTGCCTTGCCACACCTGTTTGACCCCCAAAACATATGAAGGAAGCACTTTGGCTCGAGTGACCATAATTCTAATAATTTTTAAGGCAGTGATGGAAAAGAATAGGACAGGTTCACAGATTAGGGTCCTAAACTTAATTAAAACCTGTGTGGATGAGTGTGTGCCTACAAAAACTTGTAGTACATTCCCAAGCCAAAAGCCATGGATGAACCAGGAGGTTCATAGTCTGCTGAGGGCTGGATCTGAGGCATTAAAGTCTGGTGACCCAAGTCAGTACAAGAAAACCAGATATGATTTGCGGAGTGAAAGAAAGTGAAGAAACAATTCCAAGTGAGGTTGCAGGTGACATCGGATGCCTGACAACTCTGGCAGGGTTTGCAGGACATTACTGTACTTCCTACCAAATGAAACTCAATAGCATGAATGGCAACAAGGCTTCACTACTAGATGAACTCAGTGCCCTCTATGCCTGCTTTGAAAGGGAGAATATAACTATAACTGTGAAGATCCCTACTGCACCCGGTGACCCTGTTATCTCTGTCTCAGAAGCCAATGTCAGAATGTCTTTCAGAAGAGTGAACCTTTCAAGGCAGCAGGCCCCGATGGAGTACCTTGCAAGGCTCTGAAAACCTGTAACAACCAACTGGCAGGAGTATCCAAGGACAGTTCCAATGTCTCACTGCTAGGGGGAAAGTTCCCATTTGCTTCAAAAAGTCAATAATTATACCAGTGCCTAAGAGAGTAGTGGGCGCTGCCTTAATGACTATCATCCAGTAGCACTCACATCGACAGGGATGAAATGGTTTGAGAGGTTAATCATGGCTCGAATCAACTCCTGCCTCAGCAAGGACCTGGACCCACTGCAATTTTCCTATTGCCACAATAGGTGGACACAATCTCAATGGCTCTTTACATGGCCTCAGATCACCTGGACAATACAAACACCTACGTCAGGATGCTGTTCGTTGACTATAGCTCAATGTTTAACACCACCACTCTCACAGTCATGATTGATAAGCTACAGAATCTGGGCCTCTGTACCTAAATCTGCAATTGGATTTTTGACTTCTTAAATGGAAGACCACAGATTGCAGATTGGTGATAATACCTCTTCCTCTCTGACGATCAACACTGGAGCATCTCAGGGCTGTGTGTTTAGCCCACTGCTCCACTCTCACAAAAGCCATGACTGTGTGGCTAGGTATAGCTCAAAAGCCTTCTATAAATTTGCTGAATGTGGTAAACCATATATATGTTGTAACTGGGTTAACTGTCTGGACACGCCCCTCTGCTGACTGCCCCTGTAGCTCCTCCCACAGAATCCTGAATAAAGGTGATTTCACCTTGCCCCTCCCCCTCAGTCCAGGAGCAGACACTCAGCATGGAGGTTGTATTGTACAGCGAAAGCCTTTCAGTATTTCACCCAACTTCAGTCTTTTGGAGTTATTGAAGGTGCTTCACCGATGATATAACCATTGTAGGTGGAATCTCAGATGGAGATGAGAGGGCGAACAGGAGCAAAATATACCACCTAGTTAAGTCATACTACAACAACAACCTTGCACTCAATGGTAGTAAGATGAAAGAGCTGATTGTGAACTTCAGGAAGGGTAAGACGAGGGAACATGAACCAATACTCAGAGGGATCAGAAGAAAATTTCAATAAATATACCATGGAGAGCATTTGGGCAGGCTGCATCACTGTCTGGTATGTTGGGTGGTGGAGGCTACTGCACAGGACAGAAAAAAGCTACAGAATATTGTAAATTACTGAGCTCCATCTTGGATACCAGCCTCTGTAGTATCCAAGACATCTTCAGAGACCGGTGCCTCATTATACACCAGTCATTGAAAGTGGGCATGCAGGTACAGCAGGCGGTGAAAAAGGCGAACGGTATGCTGGCATTTATAGCGAGAGGATTCAAGTACAGGAGCAGGGAGGTACTACTGCAGTTGTACAAGGCCTTGGTGAGACCACACCTGGAGTATTGTGTGCAGTTTTGGTCCCCTAATCTGAGGAAAGACATCTTTGCCATAGAGGGAGTACAAAGAAGGTTCACCAGATTGATTCCTGGGATGGCAGGTCTTTCATATGAAGAAAGACTGGATGAACTGGGCTTGTACTCGTTGGAATTTAGAAGATTGAGGGGGGATCTGATTGAAACGTATAAGATCCTAAAGGGATTGGACAGGCTAGATGCGGGAAGATTGTTCCCGATGTTGGGGAGGTCCAGAACGAGGGGTCACAGTTTGAGGATAGAGGGGAAGCCTTTTAGGACCGAGATTAGGAAAAACTTCTTCACACAGAGAGTGGTGAATCTGTGGAATTCTCTGCCACAGCAAACTGTTGAGGCCAGTTCATTAGCTATGTTTAAAAGGAAGTTAGATATGGCCCTTGTGGCTACAGGGGTCAGGGGGTATGGAGGGAAGGCTGGGTTCTGAGTTGGATGATCAGCCATGATCATAATAAATGGCGGTGCAGGCTCGAAGGGCCGAATGGCCTACTCCTGCACCTATTTTCTATGTTTCTATGTTTCTATCTTCAGAGACCAGTGCCTCAGAAAGGTGGTGTCCATCACTAAGAACCCCCATCACCCAGGATATGCCCTCTTCTCACTGTTACCATCAGGGAGCATGAAGGCACACACTCAGTGATTCAGGAACAGTTTCTTCCCCTCTGCCACCCAATTCCTAAATGGACACAGAACTCATGAACACTACCTCACTTTGTTTCATATTATTTCTGTTTTGCACTATTTTTAATCTATCTATTTAAAACACACACATATGTATATATACATATATATATATATGTATATTTACTGTAACTGATTTACTTTTTTTTTCGATATTATGTACTGCATTGAACTGCTGCTGCTAAGTTAATTAATTTCACGACACATGCCGATGATAATAAACCTGATTCTGATTCAAAACAGGAGCAGGGCTAACTTTGGAAGAATTAGGCAGAATCTAACAGAGGTCAAAGGTACAAGCCTGTTTGAAGGGAAAGGTAAGTGGGAAGCTTTCGATACTAAGATTCAAGAGTCAAGAGCAACCTGTTCCTATCAACAGTAAAGGGTAAACCTGGCAAGTTTAGGGAACCTCAGCTGACAAAATACATTGAGATAGGGGTCAGTGTTGGAAGTGATTGTTTTATGTTGTATGTCAATGAACTGGATGATGGAATTGATGGCTTTGTTGCAAAGTTTGCAGGCGATACAAAGATAGGTGAGGGGCCAGGTAGTTTTAAGGAAGTAGAGTGGCTACAGATCAGGAGAATGGCCAATGAAGTGGCAGATGGAATGCACTGTTGGGAAGAGTATGGTTATGCACTTTGGTAGAAGAAATTAAAGGTTGCCTATTTTCTATGTGGAGCGAAAATACAAAACTCTGAGGTGCAAAGGGAACTGGGAATCCTTCTGCAGGTCATTAAGAGAGAAAAGATTAACTATGAAAGGAAGCTAGCGAATAATATCGAAGAGGATACTAAAAGCTTTTTCAAGTATATAAAGAGTAAAAGACAGGTGAGAGTAGATATAGGACCGATAGAAAATGATGCTGGAGAAATTGTAATGGTAGATGAGGAGATGGCAGAGGAACTGAACAAGTATTTTGCATCAGACTTCACTGAGGAAGACAGCAGTATACTGGACACTCAAGGGTGGCAGGGAAGAGAAGTGGGCGCAGTCACAATTACGACAGAGAAAGTACTCAGGAAGCTGAATAGGCTAAAGGTAGATAAATCTCCTGGACCAGATGGAGTGTACCCTCGTGTTCTGAAGGAAGTAGCTGTGGAGATTGCGGAGGCATTAGCGATGATCTTTCAAAAGTCTGGCATGGTTCCGGAGGACTGGAAGATTGCAAATGTCACTCCGCTATTGAAGAAGGGGGCAAGGAAGCAAAAAGGAAATTGTAGACCTGTTAGCTTGACATCCGTGGTTGGGAAGTTGTTGGAATCGATTGTCAAGGATGAGGTTACAGAGTACTTGGAGGCATATGACAAGATAGGCAGAACTCAGCATGGATTCCTTAAAGGAAAATGCTGCCTGACAAACCTATTACAATTTTTTGAAGAAATTACCAGTAGGCTAGACAAGGGAGATGCAGTGGATGTTGTATATTTGGATTTTCAGAAGGCCTTTGATAAGGTGCCACACATGAGGCTACTTAACAAGATAAGAGCCCATGGAATTACGGGAAAGTTACATACGTGGATAGAGCTTTGGCTGATTGGCAAGAAACAGAGAGTGGGAATAAAGGGATCCTATTCTGGTTGGCTGCCGGTTACCAGTGGTGTTCCGCAGGGATCAGTGTTGGGGCTGCTTCTTTTTACATTGTACATCAACGATTTAGATTATGGAATAGATGGCTTTGTGGCTAAATTTGCTGACGATACAAAGATAGGTGGAGGGGCCGGTAGTGCTGAGGAAACGGAGAGTCTGCAGAGAGACTTGGATAGATTGGAAGAATGGGCAGAGAAGTGGCAAATGAAGTACAATGTTAGAAAGTGTATGGTTATGCACTTTGGCAGAAAAAATAAACGGGCAGACTATTATTTAAATGGGGAAAGAATTCAAAGTTCTGAGATGCAACGGGACTTGGGAGTCCTCGTACAGGATACCCTTAAAGTTAACCTCCAGGTTGAGTCAGTAGTGAAGAAGGCGAATGCATTGTTGGCATTCATCTCTAGAGGAATAGAGTATAGGAGCAGGGTTGTGATGTTGAGGCTCTATAAGGTGCTGGTGAGACCTCACTTGGAGTACTGTGGGCAGTTTTGGTCTCCTTATTTAAGAAAGGATGTGCTGACGTTGGAGAGGGTACAGAGAAGATTCACTAGAATGATTCCGGGAATGAGAGGGTTAACATATGAGGAACGTTTGTCCGCTCTTGGACTGTATTCCTTGGAGATTAGAAGAATGAGGGGAGACCTCATAGAAACATTTCGAATGTTAAAAGGCATGGACAGAGTGGATGTGGCAAAGTTGTTTCCCATGATGGGGGAGTCTAGTACGAAACAGCATGACTTAAGGATTGAAGGGCACCCTTTCAGAACAGAAATGCGAAGGAATGTTTTTAGTCAGAGGGTGGTGAATCGATGGAATTTGTTGCCACGGGCAGCAGTGGAGGCCAAGTCATTAGGTGTATTTAAGTCAGAGATTGACAGGTATCTGAGTAGCCAGGGCATCAAAGGTTATGGTGAGAAGGCAGGGGAGTGGGACTAAATAGGATAAAATGGATCAGCTCATGATAAAATGGCGAAGCAGAATCGATGGGCCGAATGGTCTACTTCTGCTCCTTTGTCTTATGGTCTTATAGTCTTAATTTGCAGGTTGAATCGGTGGTGTGGAAGGCAAAAGCAATGTTAGCATTCATTTCAAAAGGACTAGAATACAAAGCAAGGATGTAGTACTGAGACTCTCTAAAGCACTGGTGAGGCCTCACATGGAGCATTGTGAGGAGTTTTGGGTTCCTTATCTTAGAAAGGATGTGCTGAAACTGGAGAGGGTTCAAAGGAGGTTCTCGAAAATGATTCCAGGATTGAATGGCTTATGATATGAAGAGCATTTGATGACTCTGGGCTTGTATTCACTATAATTCAGAAGAATGAGGGATGACCAAATTGAAACCCATTGAATGGTGAAAGGTCTTGACAGAGTAGATGTGGAGAGGATGTTTCCTATGGTGGGAGAGTCTAAGATTAGAGGACACATCCTCAAAATAGAGGGGCATCCTTTTAGGACAAAGGTGAGGATGTTGGCCATGATGGATTTAAAATATGGAAGAAAATGTTAAATCTGAGTGCATCAAGAACAGTGGAAGCAGACGGATCAATTGTCTTTGTTCCTGCCATGTACTTGGAGATGGAAGCTGCCATTTTGTGGAACTGTTTTACATCCTCCATTTTGTGAGATAAAGTTGCTTTGCTTTCTGTGTTTTAAAGTAAACACAATGTTGATTCAGATAATCTGCTGGACTAGAGTTCATTTCCAAAGAAGTTATTTGTGAGGTGTTCTTTGATATAACATAACATGCCGGTGTGTGAATGTTGGAGCTGGTGCCTGCTTGGAGTGATTTGAGCTGGTTACTGAAGAGAACAAAGAACCATAAATTACTTGGGTCTGGGTAAATTACTGATTGTCACTTGCTGGGAAGAGGGTAATAAATTGATGCTGGCCTGGAGCAGAGCCAATAAAAAGGTGTTAAAGGTTAATCAGGTGACCTGCAGCCAATGACACTGGAATGCAATATTTGAATTGGTAAGGAACGAGTATAAAAGTGGATACTTTGAGTGAGCTATCAGCGATAACTCTCTCAAGAGACCCACCACCACAAGAAAGAAGCCCCACGCCAGGTGCCAGGCGAAGAAAGAATCGATCAACTGAACAACAGAGATTCCCTATGCTGGTGTTCTTGGACAAGTTGTCTGAGTGAGTATTGGTACAGCAGAAACAGTAGAATTCATGTTCAAGGTTATTGGCCCGGGGTCAACATCGTTACATTGTTGTTGGTGCAGAGACAATAACTGAGCTTTGATTAATTACGAGCTGTGCAGTGTGTTTCCTAACCTAATTCTGTTGATGAACAGTCAACAAGGAGGAATTTCTTTAGGCAGTGAGTGGTAAATCTATGGAATTTGTTGCCACAGGCAACCGTGGAGGTCAATTCTTTTTGCATATTTAAGGCAGAGGTCAATAAACTTGTCAGGGGATGAAGGGATACGGGGGGATGGTAGGGACTGGGGCTGAGAGCGTAATTGGATCAGCCTTGCCGAAATAATGGAGCAGACTCGATGGCCAAATGGTCTAATTCTGCTCCTAAACCTTATGGTCTTATGGAAGAAGGAAGAAGCATATATTGGGCTAGGGGGCCAGGGATGAATAAATTATGTGATGACTATAAACGATTAAGAATATTTTTAAGAGAGAAATCAGGAGGGCAAAGTGAGGGCATAAAAGATGGATCTGGAAGGTAAGGTTAAAGAAAATCACAGGAGATTTCATTGCTATGTCAGAAGTAAAGGGATGGCTAGGAAGAGAGTAGCAATCAACAGGGCTGCCCATGTCTTGACCCTCAGGAGAAGTGTGGGATTTTTTAATCAATTATTCCTCTTCAGTGTTTACTGAAGAGAAAATAATGGTTGCTCAAAAGATAACAAAAACGTGGAGATGTTTGAGAACATTTATATTACTGGGAAGAAACATAAACTGAAGCAAACAAGGCAGTGCATTTTCACATTTGCTGAGAATAGTTACCTTTTACATTTCCAGATTAGATATAGCGATTTGAATCTAATTCCCAGCTTTCATTGGATTTCATTTCATTCTGCTAGATTAATGTTCTAGATTTTTAAAATATAAAAAAAAATCAGAAAATGCTGAAAATTTGCAATAGGTCAGGCTGCATCTGCGGGAAGAGAAAGATCTAACATTTCAGGTCAAAACAATGTTAGCTCGGTTTCTCTTGCCGCAGATGTAGCCTGACCTGCTGAGTAATTTCAGCATTTTCTATTTCTATTTTTTCACTTGTCTGGTATCTGCAGTTTTTTTTAGTTCTTTCCTCTGGCAAACAATTTAACAGCTATGCATCAACCGATGCGCTTCAGAGCCTTCAGTAAGGATCCTGTGTGAAAAAGCAACCTTGATGCGAGGAAGGTATCTTTTAAAAGTGCAAGATAAAGGGACTAGGTAGAACAACAGTTTGGCATAAACTAGATGGGCAAAGAGCCCATTTCTATACTGTAATCTCTGTCCATATTTAAAGTTTGGTAAACTGTATTTGTGATTTAGTTTAATTTAGAATAACATCGCAAATGTTCATTTGCCATCATGTATACTTCCTAACCAACATCAGAAAGACAGATTTCCCCAGATAAATATTACTTTTTATGAGACTGAGTTTACAGTATGTAAGATGGAGTTCAGCAAATAGGTCACCTTGCTCAAAGAGTTCACTTCAGTGTTTGGGTTTCAGTCTTCAGCCTCTGATAGCAGGATTTCCCCCATCTACGTATTTATGTAAACTTCCTTCTCTCCCATTCTTTGTCCCTCCCCCCTCCAGTACATCCACACTATTCATTTAACCATTTCCTATGACAACAAGGCCACATTCACATACTCTTTGAACTAAAGTGGCATTTTCTGAACTCCCTGCTGGATCCCTTGTTGACCAGCTATATTGAAAGCCTCCGGTTACTCCCTGTCCCTCAAATAAAAACATTCTGCTCACTCCCTCCATCCTCTCCATTGACACGCTTGCTGATATTAAACACTTCCATTAGGTCACTATTCAGCCTTCTTTCTGAAGCAAAAAGCAACTCAGTCTCGTCATTCATTCATCTTCTGCATACCCCCACAACGCATGCATAACGTTGTAACTCTCTGTCCGCCACCACTCACTCACCCACATCTAACATACAACTTCTTTCTGTAGATCATGTTACAGAAGGAATCCTATGTTTCTTCCCCCCCCCCCCACCACCCATCTTTGGTAATGTTTGTCTCTATTTTCTCCAGCAATGCAGCTTAGTATATTTATATATTTATTTGCTGAACACCAAGTCTTGTCCATTAATTCCAAAAGAGAAATTTGACACTGCAATCTGAACACCTCAGTTCATTTTAAATGTCTTTTAACTGTTCCATCCAACCAATGCAAAGAAATTGCCTTCTAATAGGCTGATGGCAATATCCATTTCTGAATGAAATCAGTTTTTCTACAAAGAGGAAGGTCGGTCACTATGAGGAAGACACAGTTAAAGTACTTTTCTTCTATTTGTTCTACCAAATGTGTTGTCCTTTATGATTTCTCTTGCTTCTAAGAAACACTGGACCTGTTCAATAATCTCAACTCAAATTTGCGCTTGCATATTCCAGGTGTGTAATTAACTGTTTACTGATGGACAATAAGATCATAAGATATAGGAACAAATGGCTGATCCTTTTTTTCCCTCCTCAGCCGCACTCCCTGGCCTTCTCCCCGAGACCTTTGATGCCATGGCCAATCAAGAACCTGTCAAGCTCTGCCTTAGAAACACCCAATGACCCAATTACCACAGCTGCCTGTGGTAACAAATTCCACAAACTCACCACCTTCTGGCTAAAGAAATTTCTCGTCATCTCTGTTTTATATGGACCCCCTCCATTCTGAGTCTCTGCCCTCTTGACCTATGCCTCTCTCCCCCACCATGGGAAACATCCTTTCCACATCTACCATGTCTAGGCCTTTCAACACTTGGAAGTTTTCAATGAGATCTCCCCTCATCCTTCTAAATTCCAGTGAGTACAGACCCAGAGCCGATAACCCTTCCATTCCCAGAATCATCTTTGTAAACCTCCTCTGACCCGTCTCCAATGCCAGCACATCTTTTCTTAGATGAGGAGCCCAAAACTTCACAATACTCAATGCGAGGCCTCACCAGTGTCTTATAAAGCCTCAGCATCACATCCTTGCTCTTGTATTCTAGACCACTTGAAATGAATGCTAACATTGCATTCACCTTCCTCACCACTGACTCTACCTGCAAGTTAACCCTTAGTTTGTTCTGCACAAGGACTCCCATGTCCCTTTTATCTCAAATTTTTGGATTTTCTCCCCATTTAGAAAATAGCCTACACATTTATTTCTTCTACCAAGGTGCATGACCATGCATTTCCCAACATTGTATTTCATTTCCCACTCTCTTGCTCATTCTCCTAATCTGTCTAAGTCCTTCTGCAGCCTACCTGTTTCCTCAACACTCCTAACACTCCACCAATCTTTGTATAATCTGCAAATTTGGCAACAAAACTATCTATTCCATCATCTAAATCATTGATATGAAGCATAAAAAGAAGCGGTCCCAACGCCAACCCTTGCAGAAACCCACTAGTCACTGGCAACCGACCAGAATAGGATCTTTTTATTCCCACCAATCAGTCAATGCTCTAACATGCCAATAACATTCCTGTAAGATATGGGCTCTTAACTTGGTAAGCAACCTCATGTATGGCAAAGGCCTTCTGAAAGTCCAAATATACAAAATCTACTGCATTCCCTTTATTACGTGTAATCTCCTCAAAGAATTCCAATAGGTTTATCAGGCAAAGTTCTCCCTAGGAAACCCTGCTGACTTTGTGCCGTTCACCAGCGACTTTTATGTGTGTTGCTTGACTTTGTCCTATCTTGACCTGTGTCACCAAGTACTCCATAACCTCATCCTTAACAATTGATTTCAACACCTTCCCAACCACTGAGGTCAGGCTAACTGGTCTATAATTTCCTTTTTACTGCCTTTTAAAGAGTGGAGTGACAGTTACAATTTTCCAGTTCTTTTGCACCATGTCAGAGTCCAATGATTCTTGAAAGATCATTAATAAGGACTCCACATTCTCTAACACTACCTCTTTCAAAACCCTAGAGTGCAGTTCACCTTGTACAGGTGACTTGTATATTCTAAGGTCTTTCAGCTTTTCGGCACCTCCTCTGTTGTAATAGTAAGTGCACTCACTTTTCTTCCCTCACAGCCTTCCCTCATTCCCTCATAATGGCAGAGGAAATAAAGGGCTAGACTTGCTGTACTAAATGCATCTGGATTATGACCTGCTGTTTATCGAGATGATCTCAGTCTTGTTATTGATTTGGACCCAATAGAAGGCTAATTTGCTTCAATGGCAAATGGCCTTTCAGGAACTGAATTAGGATAGAAAAGGTAGGAAATCAGGAAAATATCAGCTGCTAGAGTTCCAAAATGGTGCCAAAACAGTTAGAGAATAAAAATGATGCTATAAAACACACAGAAGCATTTCCCAAGCACTGAATAAACTTATAATTTAGTGTTCCTCCAACAGTCTTGGAATTGGAATACGAATTTACACAGGACAAAATTAAGGCAACACAACAAATTGTTAACCAATATTCGCTGAGTCTTTGCTGTTTAAGAAGGCACCACTGAACTTCCAGTTTAAGATGGTGCCACCAAACCCGTGCAACAGCTCACTGGTAATTCAAGATGCAAGAAATTCAATTAAAAACATTACTAATAACACCTTTTCTGAAGAAAATAGAGAATTACAGCATAGAAACAGGCCCTTCAGCCCATCATGCCAAAACCAATTAAATGGCCTACTCCCAACAAACTGGACTGACACTATAGCCCTCCATATCCCTACTATCCATGTGCCAATCTAAACTTCTCTTAAACATTGAAGTCGAGCTCACGTGCACCACTTGTGCCAGCAGCGCATTCCACACACCCACAACCCACTGAGTGAAGAAGTTTACCCTCACGTTCCCTAAAACTTTTCACCTTTCACCCTTAAGCCATGACCTCTGATTGTAGTCCCACCCAACTTCAGTGGAAAAAGCCTTAATTTTGTAATTACATAATTTTGTATACCTCTATAAATCTCCTCTCAAACTGTTATATTCTAAAGAATACAGTCCTAACCTAGAAACACAGAAAAACCTACAGCACAATACAGGCCCTTCAGCCCACAATCCTGTGTCGAACATGTACTTACTTTAGAAATTACCTAGGGTTACTCATAGCCCTCTATTTTTCTTAGCTCCAAGATCATCATCATCATGTGCCATACTCTGCCAGAGCCTCGGCGACCATTTTCTTCCACTGCGATCTGTCGGCAGTCAAACCTCTTGCATCTCTGGCGGTGAGGCTGGTCCACTTCTTGATGTTGTTGATCCAGGTTGTCCTCTGTCTGCCTCAGGAGTGGCATTCTTCTACTCTGCCTTCAAGCGTAGTGCGTTCCATTGTGTCATCAGTTCTTGAGATGTGTCCAAAATACTTTATACTTTATTGTCACCAAACAATTGATACTAGAACATAAATCATCACAGCGATATTTGATTCTGTGCTTCCCGCTCCCTGGATTACAAATCGCTAGTAAATATTAAAAATTTAAATTATAAATCATAAATAGAAAATAGAAAAATGGAAAGTAAGGTAGTGCAGAAAAACCGAGAGGCAGGTCCGGATATTTGAAGGGTACGGCCCAGATCCGGGTCAGGATCCGTTCAGCAGTCTTAACACAGTTGGAAAGAAGCTTTTCCCAAACCTGGCCGTACGAGTCTTCAAGCTCCTGAGCCTTCTCCCGGAGGGAAGAGGGACGAAAAGTGTGTTGGCTGGGTGGGTCGTGTCCTTGATTATCCTGGCAGCACTGCTCCGACAGCGTGCGGTGTAAAGTGAGTCCACTAACGGAAGATTGGTTTGTGTGATGTGCTGCGCCATGTTCACGATCTTCTGCAGCTTCTTCCGGTCTTGGACGGGACAACTTCCATACCAGGTTGTGAAGCACCCTAGAAGAATTCTTTCTACGGTGCATCTATAAAAATTAGTGAGGGTTTTAGGGGACAGGCCAAATTTCTTTAGTTTTCTCAGGAAGTAAAGGCGCTGGTGGGCCTCTTGGCAGTGGACTGTACTTGGTTGGACCAAGTCAGGTCATTTGTGATATTGACTCAGAGGAACTTAAAGCTTTTGACCTGTTCCACTTGTGCACCACTGATGTAAATTGGGTCTTGCGGTCCACTACTCCTTCTGAAGTCAACAACCAATTCCTTCATCTTGCTGACGTTGAGGGATAAGTTATTGTCTTCGCACCATGCCACCAGGTTCTTAATTTCCTCTCTGTACTCAAACTCATCATTACCCGAGATACGGCCTACAATTGTTGTGTCATCAGCAAACTTATATATTGAGTTTGATGGAAACTTGGCTACACAATCATGGGTGTACAGTGAGTACAGCAGGGGGCTGAGTACACAGCCTTGTGGGGCACCGGTGCTCAGAGTGATTGTAGAGGAGAGCTTGTCCCCTATTTTTACAGCCTGGGTCCTGTCTGTGAGGAAGTTGAAGATCCAGCTGCAGATCTGAGTGCTAAGGCCCAGGTTCCGGAGCTTAGGAATCAGTTTATTTGGAATGATGGTATTAAAGACAGAGCTGTAGTCAATGAAAAGGAGCCTTACGTATGTGTCTTTATTCTCCAGGTGTTCTAAGGAGGAACGTAGGGCCAGAGAGATGGCATCTGCCATTGACCTGTTGCTCTGGCAGGTGAATTGCAAAGCATCGAGGTTGACCGGTAGGCTGTGGTTGATGTGTGCCATAACCAATCTCTCGAAGCACTTCATAACAATTGATGTCAGAGCCACAGATCGGTAGTCATTCAGGCATGCCACCTTACTCTTCTTCGGCACTGGGGTTATCGTTGCCTTCTTAAAACATGAGGGGATCTTAGACTGAAGCAAGGAGCAGTCGAAGATGTCAGCAAACACACCAGCTAGCTCGCTTGCACAGGCCCGGAGAACCAAATAGCGAAGTTTCCCTTGGATAACGGTTTCCAGAAGTATTGGTTTCATGCCAGTCTTTTCTAGTATGAAATTATTGAATTTCCTTTCAATGTATGATACCCTGAGGATCTGTCTGTATGTCCACATTTCAAATGCTGTCAACTTCTTTTCATCAGCTACTTTTGAGGTCCATGTTTCACAGCCATACAGGGTTACTGGCCAGACGAGACTCTTAAGGAGGCGTATCTTGGTGTCAGTGTTCACAGATCTATCTTTCTAGATGTTCCAGAGTTTGGTAGTGCTTGTGTGTGTGTCATTGCTAGTCTTCGCCATATTTCCTTGCTGCATTCGTTTGTACCTATCTAGGAGTCTCTTAAAAGACCCTATTGAATTAACCGATTCAATCTTTCCTTATAACTCAGGTCCTCCAGACCCAACAACATCCTTGTAAATTTTCTCTGCACTCTTTCCCACTTTTTAAGAAAGGAGGGAGGGAGAAAACAGAACTATCGCCCTGTTAGCCTAACATCAGTAGTGGGGAAGATGCTAGAGTCCATTATTAAAGATGAAATAGCGGCATATCTTGATAGCAGTGATAGGATTGGGCCGAACCAGCATGGATTTACCAAGGGCAAATCATGCTTGACTAATCTATTGGAGATTTTCGAGGATGTAACCGGGAAGATAGACGCGGGAGATCCAGTGGTTGTGGTGTACCTTGACTTTCAGAAGGCATTTGATAAGGTACCACATAGGAGATTGGTGGGTAAAATCAGAGCTCATGGCATTGGGGGGAGGCTATTGACGTGGATAGAAAACTGGTTGGCAGATAGAAAGCAAAGGGTAGCAGTGAATGGGTGTTTCTCGGAATGGCAGGTGGTGACTAGTGGGACGCCACAGGGCTCAGTATTGGTACCACAGCTGTTTACGATTTACGTCAATGATTTAGAGGAAGGCATTGTGAATAACATCAGCAAGTTTGCTGATGATACTAAGCTGGGTGGCAGTGTGACATGTGATGAGGATGTTAGGAGAGTTCAAGGTGACTTGGATAGGCTGGGTGAGTGGGCAGAAACTTGGCAGATGGCGTTTAATGTGAATAAGTGTGACATTATTCACTTTGGGAGCAAGAACAGGAAGATAGATTATTATCTGAACGGTGTGGAGTTAGGTAAGGGTGAAATACGAAGAGATCTAGGAGTACTTGTTCATCAGTCTCTGAAGGTGAATGAGCAAGTGCAGCAGGCAGTGAAGAAGGCTAATGGAATGTTGGCCTTTATTACAAAGGGAATTGAGTACAAGAGCAAGGAAATCCTTTTGCATTTGTACAGGGTCCTGGTGAGACCACACCTGGAGTATTGTGTGCAGTTTTGGTCTCCAGGGTTAAGGAAGGACATCCTGGCAGTGGAGGAGGTGCAGCGTAGGTTCACTAGGTTAATTCCTGGGATGTTCAGACTGTCTTATGCAGAGAGGTTAGAGAGACTGGGCTTGTACACGCTGGAATTGAAAGGAGATTGAGGGGGGATCTGATTGAGACATATAAGATTATTAAGGGATTGGACAAGATAGAGGCAGGAAATATGTTCCAGATGCTGGGAGAGTCCAGTACCAGAGAGCATAGTTAAGAATAAGGGGTAGGTCATTTAGGACAGAGTTGAGGAGGAACTTCTTCTCCCAGAGAGTTGTGGAGGTGTGGAACGCACTGCCTCAGAAGGCAGTGGAGGCCAATTCTCTGGATGCTTTCAAGAAGGAGCTAGATAGGTATCTTGTGGATAGGGGAATCAAGGGTTATGGGGACAAGGCAGGAACCGGGTATTGATAGTAGATGATCAGCCATGATCTCATAATGGCGGTGCAGGCTCGAAGGGCCGAATGGTCTACTTCTGCACCGATTGTCTATTGTCTATTGTCTATTGTCTTTCAATCTGGTCTACTTCTTTCCTCTAGGTAGGTGACCAAAAATTCTCATAATACTCCAAATTAGGCCTCGCCAACGTCTTATACAACTTCAATGGAACATCCAATCTCCTGTACTCAGTACATTGATTTATGAAGGCCAGAGTACCAAAAGCTTTCTTTATGACCCTTTCTACCTGTGACACCACTTTCAACAAATTCCCAGATCCCTTTGTTCTACCACAATCCTCAATACTGTTCACTGTGTAATAACCTGGTTGGTCCTACCCAAATGCGAAACCTGCATTAAGTTTCATCTGCTATTTTCCAGCCCATTTTTCTATCTGATGCAGATCCCTCTACAAGCTACTATAGCCTGCCTCGATGTCCACCTCACCCCTAATCTTGGTGTCATTCACAAATTTGCTGATCCAGTTAACCACATTATCATCAAGATCATTGATACAGATGACAAACAACAAATGACCCAACACCAATCCCTGTGGCACACCACTAGTCACAGGCCTCCAGTCAGAGAGGCAACCATGTACTTTAAATATGAAATATCTCCCCTACAGCCCCGACAATTTCTGTACTTTTCTCTTGTAGGGTCTGAGGGAACATCTTGTCAGGTCCTGGGGCTGATTTGCCTCAGGGTAGAAAATACCTCTTCCTCTGTTATTTGTACAGGGTCCATGAAGTTGATATCACTTTGCCTCACTTCTATAGAGACTGTGTCTATCTCCTGAGTAAATACATATGCCAAGAATGTATTTAAATTCTTCCCCATCTGTTTGGCTTCACACATGGATTTCCATTCTGGTCTTCCAGAGGACCAATCTTGTCTCTAGCAGTCCTTTTGCTCTTAACATACCTGTAGAATTCCTCAGGATTCTCTTTCACCTTGTCTGCTAGAGCAAGTTCATGCCTTCTTTTAGCCTTCCTGATTTCTTTCTTAAGGGTTCTTTTGCATTTCTTATACTCCATAAGCACCTCATTTGTTTCTACCTGTGTGTACTTGCTATGCACCTCTTTTTTTTCTCTTAATTAGGGCATCTATATCTCTTGAAAACCAAAGTTCCCTACACTTGTTAACTTTACTTTTTATTCTGACAGGCACATACAAACTTTGTACTCTCAGATGTTCGTTTTTGAAGGCCTCCAACTTTTCAAGTACACCTTTGCTAGAAAACAGCCTGGTCCAATCTACACTTTCCAGATCATTTCTGATACCATCAGAATTGGCCTTTCTCCAATTTAGAATCTCAATCTTTGGACCAACCTATCTCTTTGCATATTTACTTTGAAATAAGTGGCATTGTGATCACTAGATGCAAAGTGCTCCCCTGCATAAACTTCTGTCACCTGCTGTCTCATTCCCTGATAGAAGATCAAGTATTGCACGTTCTCCTGTTGGGAGATCTATGTATTGATGAAGGAAACTGTGGTAATCTATCACCGCAAACAATGAAGGAGCAAGCAGAGACGAAGCTAATTCAAAGGACAGGCGATGCAGGCACATTGCAAAGCCAAAGCGCAACATGTTCACAGGGTTGCAGGCAGAGTTGGTATCGCTGTTGGAGTTGGAGTGAGTGCTTTGGAGAGGAACTGATGCAGAAGAGGTTTGATGCCTGTCCATGTAACCAGGGTGCATGGTGGGGCTCATTTCGCCTGGTCGTCCATGATGTTCCTTCCTTTCTCTGCGGCACCGAATCTGTGAACTCTTCCGGCAGCTGTCTTCTCTATGAGTTTCGCTTCACTTTTGCCACGCTAATATGAACTGAGATTGAGGCTTGGTCCTACTCCACCTGCAGGGAGCAGATCTAAGGTGTCATTCTGGTTCAGAATGCTGACATTTGCTCCTATTGTTTGCATGACATGTGTGTGTGTGTTTTCCTGTTCCTCAGTGTGGTGGTTTCCATTATTCTGTTATCTTAATTGGGTTCTTTGGGTTTCTTGCTTTGTGGCTACCTGTAAGCAAACAAATCAAGGTTGTGTAATTTATACATTCTTTGATATTAAATGTGCTTTGATTGTATCAGAGGAACACCAATTTATGGAGTTGCTAAATAAAAACCAGGTTGTGACATGTAAGCATTCTAGAATCTGATGCATATTCATACTGTAAAGCCAGTATAAACTGTAATATTAAATATTTTATGTGTTTAGGAATTGATGAAAATGTTTCAAATGCTACAGAGGTATACTTAAAGTTTCAATGACATGCTGAAATATGTGGGAAAACTTGAAAGAAACAATTTAAAAATGTACAATGGGATCTATTCATAAGCCTGTAACTTCCTGCATCTAATTTAGTTTTGACATCAATTCTTGCTCTCTCTTCCTGACCAAAATCCCTTTATTATTGGGGTCTGTTCTGCAGTCATTCACAGAAGCCCTGTCATGAGAGAGTCATGTCGCTCTATTTAAAAGACAATATAAGGTTTCATGACCACAAGAGATTCTGCAGATGCTGTAAATCTTGAGCAACGCATAGAATGCTGGAGCAACTTGCCAGGTCGGGCAACATCTATGGAGAGAGCCTCAGCCCAAATCATCGACTATCATACCTGCTTCTACCCAACAACATATCCAGAAACCTACCACTCCCTTGTGTAAAAAAAAAATGTGCCCCATACATCTCCTTTACACTTTCCCTCCTCCCACGATGCTATTAGAGCGGCAGCAACACGGGTTCATTACCGCCGCTGACTGTAAGAAGCTTGTACATTTGCCCTGTCACTGCACGAGTTCCTTCTGGGTCGTCCAGTATCCCCCATATTCCAAAGACGTATGTTAATTGGTCACATGGACATAACTGGGAGGCATTGGCTCATTGAGCTAGAAGGGCCTGTTTCTCTAAATCAATGAAATAAGTAAATAAATTAAAGCTATGCCCTCTAGTATTTGGCATTTCTACCCTGGTGAAAAAGGCTCTGGAAATCTGCTAGGGTTCTTGTACTCCAGTCACTGAAGTGGAACATGAACCATGAGGAAACGCTTCTCCGAACTGAGCTCAAACTACCGTTCTATTGCAACCCTGGAGTTGGAAAATAAACATCCAATCCTGTGGTAAACACAGATGAACTAACTTGTTGTTGATCAGAATCAGGTTTAATATCATTGGTATATATCCTGAAATGCATTAACTTTGCAGCAGCAGTACAATGCAATACATGATTAATAGATTAAAAAGCTGAACTACTGTAATTATATATGTACATTAAATAGTTAAGCTAAAATAAGTTGTACAAAAACAGAAATTTTGAGAAAGTATTGAGGTTGTGTTCATGGGTTCAATATCCATTTAGAAAATGGATGACAGAGGGGAAGAAACTGTTCCTGAATCATTGAGTGTGTGCCTTCAGACTTCTGTACCTCCTGCCTGATGGTAACAATGAGAAAAGGACATGTCCTGGGTGATGGGGTCCTTAATGATCGACTCAACCTTCCTGAGGCACCACTCCTCAAAGATGTCCTGGATACAGTGGAGGCTAGTCAAATGATGGAGCTGACTAATTTTACAATTTCCTGCAACTTACTTCAATCTGTGAAGGATGTAGCCAGTCAGAATGCTCTTCATGGTACATCTGTAGAGGTTTTAGAGTCTTTTAGTTGCCAACCCAAATTTCCTCAAATTCCTAATGAAATATAGCTACTGTCTTGCCTTTTTCAAAGCTGCATCAATAAGTTACGACCAGGTTAGGTCCTCAGAGATATTGACAACCTGGAACTTGAAATTGCTCACTCTCTCCACTTCTGATCCCTCTATGAAGATTGATATGCGTTCTCTTGTCTTACCCTTCCTGAAGACCACAATAGGCTCTTTGATCTTACTGACTTTGCGTGCAAGCTTGTTGCTATGACACCATTCAACTAACTGGTGTATATTGCTCCCGTACACCCTTTCATCACTATCTGAGATTCTGCCAAGAATGGTTGTACCAACAGCAAGTTTATAGATGGCATTTGAGCTATGCCTACACACCCAGTCATGAGTGCGGAGAGAGCACACATCCCTGTGGTTCACCAGGGTTGATTGTCAGCAAGGTGCAGGTATTATTTCAGGAGATTAGGGGACATCACAGTAAACAAAGAAGCACAAATACAATGTCAGCCAAGCATTGGAAAGGATTGATTGCGATAATCTTTGCAACTTTTCACATTTCACTCCTAACATTTAATTTATAAACCAATTGACCCATTAGATGCCATTCAATGAAAGTAGTTTGCACCCTTGAATTTATAGATTTCTCTTACAGCTAAAACATTACATAAGTTCTGGAAATATTCACCAGTAAAACATTTATTGTGAGGGACAATTCAGATCAATATTTTGCTATGCTCAATTCACATACAGAGGACTGATGAGGAAGCTGGGGCAGGAGTTAGGATCAAATATAGTGATGTTGGACCAACACACATCAAATTTGCTGGTGAACGCAGCAGGCCAGGCAGCATCTCTAGGTAGAGGTATAGCTGACGTTTCGGGCCGAGACCCTTCATGATGACGAAGGGTTTCGGCCCGAAACGTCGACTGTACCTCTTCCTAGAGATGCTGCCTGGCCAGCTGCATTCACCAGCAACTTTGATGTGTGTTGCTTGAATTTCCAGCATCTGCAAAATTCCTGTTGTTTGCGTGATGTTGGATCAGGTGTTTTATAAACAATAGACAATAGGTGCAGGAGTAGGCCATTCGACACTTCGAGCCAGTATCGCCATTCACTGTGATCATAGCTGATCATCCATAATCAGTACCCTGTTCCTGCCTTCTCCCTATATCCCTTGACTCCGCTATCTTTAAGAGCTCTATCTAACTCTTTCTGGAAAGAATCCAGAGAATTGGCCTCCACTGCCTTCTGAGGCAGAGCATTCCACAGATCCACAACGCTGTGTGTGAAAAAGTTTTCCTCAACTCCGTTCTAAATGATCTACCCCTTATTCTTAAACTGTGGCCTCTGGTTCTGGACTCCCCCAACATCGGGAACATGTATCCTGCCTCTAGCGTGTCCAATCCTTTAATAATCTTATATGTTTCAATCAGATCCCCTCTCATCCTTCTAAATTCCAGTGTATACAAGCCCAGTCGCTCCAATCTTTCAACATGTGACATTCCTGCCATCCCTGGAATTAACCCAGTGAACCTACGCTGCACTCCCTCCATAGCAAGAATGTCCTTCCTCAAATTTGGAGACCACAACTGCACACAATACTCCAGGTGTGGTCTCACCAGGGCCTTGTACAACTGCAGAAGGACCTCTTTGCTCCTGTACTCAATTCCCCTTGTTATGAAGGCCAACATGCCATTTGCTTTCTTCACTGCCTGCTGTACCTATATGCTTACTTTCAGTGACTGATGAACAAGGACACCAAGATCTCGTTGTACTTCCCCTTTTCCCAACTTGACACCATTCAGATAGTAATCTGCCTTCCTGTTCTTGCCACCAAAGTGGATAACCTCACATTTATCCACATTAAACTGCATCTGCCCACTCATCCAACCTATCCAAGTCACCCTGAGGGCTTAAAGTTGATAAACTACACTGTATAGCTTTAAGACCTTTGCAAAATTTCCGGTTCCAGTCTGCACAATGCAAAAAGTGCCAAACTTTATCACCCTTTTGTATGGAACTTACCAGCACGTACAGCAAGTGCAAAGTAGTTCCACTCCTTCGGAATAAATGGAAGAAAACAAAGTGCCATCATTAATGGGCCTTCAACATTCAGATGCAAGTAACCTGCTGGCAGCAGCAAGCAACTTAAGACAGAGACAGAGTTGTATACAATAAATACAGGCCCTACAATCCAGGCAATATCCTTGTGAACCTTCTCTGCACCCTCTCTAGCTTAATCACACTTCTTCTGTGGCTTAGCTGATAACATAATTCTATTACAATACCAGTGACTGGGGTTCATTTCCCACCACTGTCTGTAAGTAGTTTATATGTTCTCCCCATGACTGTGTGAGTTTCCGGGAGCCCTGGTTTCTGCACACATTCCAAAGCCTGGGTTAGTAGGACAATTGGTCACATGGGAAGCATGAGTTCATTGGGTAGGAGGAGCCCAATACCGTGCTGTATCTCTAAATAAAATTAAAAATAAACTACATGTACGACTTAACCAATGTATTGTATAAATGTAACATGTCATCCCAACTCGTGTTCCCAGTGGCTCGGTAGGTGAATTTGAACATGGCATTCTTCACTATCCTCTGCAAGTCAGCCATCACATTCAGTGAACTATATAATGTACTACTGGACTCTGTTCAAAAATACTCTCCAGGACCTTGTAAAAACGTATAATATCCTGCCTTGTTGTCACTTCCCAAAATGCATCAGTTCATACTTGTCCGAGTTAAACTCTATCTGCCATTCCTTTGCTCACATTCTAGTTAGTTCTGTTATAATATTAGATACCCTTCTTCACTGTCTACTATACTATCAATTTGGATGTACCTTCAAACATACGTACTCATCCAAATCTTCGTATATGTAATAAACAACAGTTCCTGTCCATGCAACACACAACTGATTATGCCTCCAATCTGGAAACTCACTCCATTTCCACTTCTTCCTACTAGAACTGAGCCAATTTTGTCCATATTCTGACACAAGAGATTCCGTAAATGCTGAAAATCTTGAGCAACACACACAGCAGTTCAAGCAGTATCTATGGAAGGGATTAAACAGCTGATGCATCAGGACAAGACCTTTTATTCGGACTGAAAATAAAGTGGACACAGACAAGAGCAAAAAGGTGGGAAGAGCACAAGCTGGCAGGTGATAGGTGAAACCAGGTGTGGGAGAAGGTGAATGGGTTGGTGTATGGAAGATGATTTGAGAAACTGGCAGGTGTTTGTTGGAAGAGGTAGACAGCTGAAGTAAGAATCTAATAAGAGAGGACCATGGAATAAAGGGAAGGAGGAGAACCAGAAAAAGGTGATGGGTTGCTCATAAGGATGGAGGAGGGAAAGAGAAGGAATGAGAGGGTAACCAGAATGGAATATGGAAAAAGAGACACAGTTTGGGAATGTGGGAGGAACAGAGATGAGTGATTACCAGGAGTTAGAGAAATCGATGTTCAGGTCATCAGGTAGGAGGCAAAATATGAGGTGTTGCTCCTCCAACCAGAGTTTGGCTTCATCGTGGCATTAGATCATGGACAAATGTGTCAGTATGGAAATGGGGAGTTGAATTGAAATGGTTGACCACCAGGAGATCCTGCTTCTTCCAGCATTCATAGCAAAGGCGTGTATGTGTGTGCACCTGTATTCTCTGTGTTGTACTGGATATATACTGGTCTAGAACATTACAAAGCATTGAATCTAGAGTGAGTTTTGGCAATCTCAACCTTGATCCCATGATTTATAAATTTCAGACTAGTCTGCCAAGCAGGACCTAGTCAAAGACCTTACTAAAGTTCCTGCAAATAACATCTGCCATCTTTCCTCCATCATTCCACTTGGTCACCTCTTCAATAAAATATCAAGTTTTTGGGAATTGATTTCCCACAAGCAAAACCTTGCTGACTATCCCTCATCAGTCCTTGCTTTCTAAGTGCAAATAAATTCTGTGTCAAAATCTCAACCATTAAGTTTCTGATCACTGATAAAAGTCTCACTAGCCTGTATTTCCTTATTGACCTACTTAATTAAAATTTCTAACATTAGTTGTACTCCATTCTTCCAATACCACACTAAAGCTAGCAAAAGTCTTTAGTCCCCTCCTTTTCTTCCCACAAGATTCTAGGATGCACTTGTTCATACTACAGGATTTATTTCCCTCTGCATTTCAGAACTCCAGTACCGCTTCCTTTAAAATGTTGATATGCTTCAGAATATCACCAATCCCTTCCCTAGACTCAATAGTTTCTAATATCAGTCTCACATCAAAGACAGACTGTGTTCATTAAAATCTTTGCCTAGGCAATAGCCTGGGTATTTAGACAGAAGTGTACCATCTGTCCAATGTAACAGTACTAATACAGCTTCTAGATGGTAACTTACATCTCCCTTTCTTTCCTGAAATTTAATTGCAGTTCTCCTCATTTGTTGCCTGACATTTATTTTTTTCCCTCTCGTTCTGTGAAATATTATAGTCATACCATAGACATAAATCTTTTAATAAAACTGTCTCTGTTCAGATCACAAATGTTATTAGGAGGAAATCTTCAATTGCAGACCCGATCTGAGGTATGGGAGCCTTATTATCTCAGAATCAAATTTATTGTCACCGAGTCAACTTTGCAAACAGCTTGGTACAGTCCATAGAAACTCAAAGGAACCAAGTTCCTCTACTTTATTTAGTAATTAATAAAATTAACAAACAGGCAGGAGGAAAGTGCTAAAACTGGCATTAATCATCTCCAGCACTGATAGGTTGTGGATCCGAAGTATCTTCACACTCCAAATTGAGGGGTAGGTGTTAAGTATGAATGAACTTCCATCCCAATAATCAGTAAATAACAATGTTTAAAATTATTCAAAATATAAAAATGTTTAGTTTCCAGTGGCTGAAACATTACAGCTGCAGCAAAGTTATACGGTTAGTGTAACACTGTAACAGTAACAGCAACCTAGGTTTAATTGCTGCCCATGTCTGTGAGGAGATCACATGTTCTCCCCGTGACCCTGCAAGTTTCATCCGAGTATGCAGGTTTCCTCCCACATTGCAAAAGTGAATGGGTTCGGAGGTTAATTGGCCACATAGGTGTAATTGGGTGTCATGGCCAATATCCAGATAGCCAGAGTGAGAATGAGTGAATTTCTAATTCATTTTCCACCCAAAATGCTGAGAACAGATACAATAATCAAATTGCTGCTTCTTTTCTCTTTGGAATATTAAGGTCTGTGCCAGTGGAAAGATTATAGTGTGTGAACACTTCAATTCCAAGCATAACATGCTAAAGACATTGAAACACAGAAACAAACTTGAAAGCAAATGAGGTGAGTTGGCAGCTAATCCCTCAGAAAGGTGATCCAATGCAGAGATTAATTTAACATTTATCAGGTTTTCCCAGCTTAGGAAGGGCTTTGGATATTTGCTCAAGAAAATTCAAAACCCTATAAGCTGTTCATAAAAAAACAGATTCTGTGGATGATGGAAATTTTGAGCATTACATACTAAGTACTGGAGGAACTCAGCAAGTCAGGCAGCATCTATGGAGAGGAATAAACAATGTTTCAGGCTGAGGCCCTTTATGAGGACTAGAGAGAAAGTGGGAAAGAAGCAAGAATATAAAGGTGTTGGGGGAGATGTACAAGCTGGCAGGCGATAGGTGAGACTAGGTGAGTGAGTGAGAAAGTGGGGATGAAGTTAAGAAGCTAGTAAGTGATGGGTAGAAGAGGTAGAGGGCTGAAGAAGAAGGAATTTGATAGAGCTCAGTGGACCATGGAACAAAGGGAAGGATGAGGGGAACCAGAGAGAAGTGATGGGCAGGTGAGGTAAAGAGAAGGGGTAAGAATGGGGAATGGAAACAGAGAAAAGGGAGAGGAGAAAGGAATTACAGAAAGTTAGAGAAACTGATGTTCATGCCAACAGGTTGGATGTTACTCAAGTGGTTCACAGTTAGCTAACTATTAATTCTAAAAATATAAATTATCTGAAGCTTACAAACACTCATGCTTCTTCCAAAAGAATGGAATTGCTTTACTTTGTCACCTTGCTGACTGTGTTCTGAAAGACCTGAAAATTCCCAGAAAAAGTTAATTTTCCACTACTAGAGATTTGAATGCAGTGGGAATGAGAGCAAGAATGTGTCAGATATGGATTCAAGCCTTTATACTCAAACAGGAGGTCAGTGCCCACGGACAGTGTAACTCTCGCTTTGTCTTGCGGCTTAATATAGGGGATGATAGCCCCACCTGCCCAGCTAAACTTAAGAAATCTCGTGCGATGTGTCCCGTTACAAATCAGTACCATGAAATTACAAACAGTACACAAAATGCAATTAAACGATTGAGCTTTATAATTCTTAATTTGACTATATGGATAGTAAAGAAAACTAAAACAAGAAAAAGGGCCCATTCTCATGAAACAGTCCAATGCAAAACGTTGGAGCTCACTAATAAGGCCATTCGTCCACCATCGACCTCCTCCGATCATCACTGACCTTCGGATCCTCACTCCAAGTCCACTCCGTCCGAGGTCCACCAACTCTCTCCATTCGCATCTTCTCTCCTCATCTCTCCCCAGCAAAAGACCGTGAAATCCTGGCTCCCAGACGCACAAGGAAGGACAACATCCCGCTCATTGGCTAGCATGCTCCGTTATCTCTAGTCATAACCCAAACATTGCTGCTGCAGAGAAACCATTACCTCAGCAATGGAACATTGCATAGAAGCCATTACATTAGCAGTGAAACCTCACAGCGTGTTACAACAGTTATATAGAAACATACCTTGTTCCATGCAGAAATGCCAGAATTCCTCAGGAAAATAGAGAACATTGTCTTCATTTTCACCTATTACAAAAAAAAAAGATTGCATTTATCTATAAACTTTTATGACCTCAGTACATTCCATAGCAATAGGAAATAGACAGCAGGTGCTAGCACACCAAAGTTCCATGAATAACAGTGATAATAGCCAGATAATCTGCTGCTGGCATTGTTGAAAATACTCTTATAGTGAGTACATAGCACTAACTGGTGTTGATCAATCTAATATTAGTAAGTTTCAGTGTTGGCAAATACTACTTTATTAGTTGAAATCATGAATGGCAAAGCAATAATTTCAGAATACATTGCTACTAATTCAATGGACTTCCATTTAGCTTAATATTCATCACAAAGAATCTGTAGAATTACCTGGTAATCAGCCGTGATGAAATAGCAAAGCAGTCTTGATGGGCCGAATGGCCTAATTCTGTTCCTATGTCTTATTGGTTTATGGTTACTATGTCGTTCCTTATCTTTACAAGTGTCTTTTAGAAACCTGCTTCCCACTTTTCAGTGTCTTCCTGCATTATTATACCTTATCATTTCTAAAATCTTATTACATGAACTATCCAACAGATGGTACGCAGTCTGGATATTGTCCAAATATTCTTTGTTGTGTTAAAATCAATTCTATCAATCTGTCTTCAGCTCTGTTGTATAAACACAAAGCAGAACTAGTCTTCTCTTTATCATGTAACAAAGTTCCCTGAAATCAAAGTTTGACCACTAATTTTAGACACATCTCATTTTGTCCACCACACTAAAGATGGCAAAAAGTTAAAGGAGCTCTTGCTATTGTCTCAAGTGAAACATAAAGCATCAGGGGAGATTTGATAGAGATAAAGGAGTAGAGATAAGGTAATGTGCAAAGGTTTGGTGAGACAAGAACGAGAGATCAAAAGGTAAGAAGAACCTGAGGGGAACTTTGTCACTCAGAGGGTGGTGAGAGTGTGGAAGGAGGTGCCAGTGGAAGTGGTGGATACAGATTTGCTGGCAGCATGTAAGAGTAGTTTGGATAAGTACGTGGATGGGAGAGGTATGGAGGACTGTGGTCCAGGTGGGGTCAATGGGACTAGACTGAATAATAGTTCAGATTGGACTAGATGGGCCAAAGGGCCTGTTTTCCTGTGTGGTTGTGGTCTATGACTCTATAAATTCATACCTCAGTAGTTGACTATAGTAAGTACAATGCCTTCCAGAGTAGAAAAATCACCCATACCTTCATATCTCCCCCTAAGGGCAGCAGCTCCATATATAAAAAAATACTTAAGTTACTGTCCTCTGCTAGTAGATTCCTTCTTCAACCATTTACCTCTCACCTCCCGACTTAAGATCATAAGACATTGGAGCAGAATTAGGCATGTCATCCATCAAGTCTGCTCTGCCACTCTATCATGGCTGATTTATTTCAAGGTGGTACCAGTGAACAACATAACCAGTGATGACAACCTACAGACAGTTCACAAAACTACTTCTTCTTCTTCTGTCAAAGGTGATCCTACTACTAAACTGTGTGTGCTTGGAACCTGTGATTTAAATTTGATCAACACACATCAAAGTTGCTGGTGAACGCAGCAGGCCAGGCAGCATCTCTAGGAAGAGGTACAGTCGACGTTTCAGGCCGAGACCCTTCATCAGGACTAACTGAAGGAAGAGTTAGTAAGACATTTAAATTTGATGATGTGTTTTTGGGCTGATTAAATGATCTGGCACTTTGCTGTCTCCGAAGGAGTTCGATGAGGTTTGGAGCAGAGTTTAGATAGATAGAGAGATAGATAGATATACTTTATTGATCGGAGGGAAATTGGGTTTTGTTACAGCCACACCAACCAAGAAAAGAGCATAAATATAGCAATACAAAAACCACAAACAATCAAACAACAAAATGCCAACTATGCCAGATGGAAAATAAGTCCAGGACCAGTCTATTGGCTCAGGGTGTCTGACACTCCACAGGAGGAGCTGCAAGTTCGGTGGCCACAGGCAGGAACGACCTCCCGTGCTGCCCAGTGTTGTATCTCGGTGGAATATGGCCGAAGTCCAACAGTAAAAAGTTCAATATCCGGTCTACAAACACGTTCCTCGATTGTAATATGACCCGGATTGCACCATCTGTTGTTAACCAGAACAGTAGGCACCCAGATCCTTTACACTTACTGCTCTCAGTGCACTTCTGGTCAGCCAGAACGGTCTGGAAGCCATCCATGGAGAAGTTTTGATCGGTTATGTCCTCGTGCAGCCCTATTCCAGTGAAACACATAACACTGCACTCCCGAAATGTTCTCTGACACCTGGCTAGCGCTGTGAACTCGTCCATTTTATTATCCACCGAACTCCTCTTCTCCATAAGTCTCTGTTGTCTCGACCCGGTCCTCTTTCCTCGACTTTGTGATCCCCCTCTGTATCCTCTGTGTGTTTTCCTCCAGATTTCAGCAGGGGTATCCGCTGCTCTGCTC
The DNA here is from genome assembly GCF_963921235.1 of Mobula hypostoma. Lineage (NCBI taxonomy): Eukaryota > Metazoa > Chordata > Chondrichthyes > Myliobatiformes > Myliobatidae > Mobula > Mobula hypostoma. Next base: position 1,164,819 of record NC_086115.1, read on the forward strand.
GCTGAACCGGCCGGCATTAGCACAAGCAGCTGGTCCCTGGAGTGAAGAATGCGACCATGCTTCTGTCCCGCATGTCGGGATGTAACTATTTCCAGTGCTAAAAACCCAAATAAAACTCTCTCTACCAGCATGTTGGAGAGGGTGCAGCTTCGACGTGTTACCGTGGAAAAAAAATACAAATACAAAGCCTGGAGATGGGGCATGGGCCAATGACCGGCTCTATTACTCTCCTCCAGTTGAAGAACTGAGCAAGGTTGAAGTTGACGAAGGAGGATGGGTGGATGTTCAGCACCGTCTGCTTCCATTTGAGCAATCTGACTCTCCCTCTCACTAGCTGCTTTTGGAGGAAAGTATGAGTCTTAGGATCCACGTTGCCATGAATGAGCGATGAGACTCATGGCTGTGGACTCACTTTTGGGGACTTTGAGGTTCATATTGCACATGTATCTGGATTGTGATTACTCTTCCTTTGCTGTTTTTTTGAGTGGTTTGATCAGTGCAATCAGCACAGAATGGCTCTGTGGCCTGAAATCAGCTAGCAGTGTGGCTAAACTGAACACTCCTGAACTCCTGGTTTGATTGTTGATATCCTACGTGTTGTTCACTCGCATTTTGCCATTTGTGCAATTGGTTCATTTTCATATTTTGGGTGTTTAATGTTTTCTTGAATAAGTCCGTGGAGCTTCTTTGTTTCAGGGCTGCTCGTAGGAGGACAAATCTTAGAGATGTATTCCGTATATGTATTTTGATAATAAATGTAATTTGAATCTTTGATTTATTATTGTTCTCAATCTCATTCTCTTATCTTCTGCCCATAACATTTACATCCTTACTAATCAAGAACCTATCAGCCTCTGCTTTAAATATACCCAATGACTTGTCCTCCACAGTCGTCTGTAGCAGTGAATTCCACAGATTCACCACTCTGTCTAATGAAATTCCTCCTCATCTCTGTTCTAAAGAAACATCTCTATTCTGAGGTTGTGTCCTCTGGCCCTAGACTCCCCTACTATCGAAAATATCCTCTACACATGCTCTTTTAGTAGGCCTTTCATAAGTTTCAATGTGATCCCCCCTCATTCCTCAAAACTCTATTGAGTAACTGTCCAGAACCATCAAACGTTCCTCATACAATAAGTATTTCACTCGAATCATTCAATTGAACCTTCTCTACACTATCTCCAATGCCAGCACATATTTTTTAGATAATGAGCCAGAATGCTTCACAATACTCCAACCAATGCCTTATAAAGCCTCAGCATTACATATTATATTCTCAACTTCTCAAAGAAATGCTAGCACTTCATTTGCCTTGCCAGATGCTGCCATTGATGTTGCCAGTCCTGCTGAGTTCCTCCAGCATTTTGTGTGTGTTGTTCGGATTTCCAGCATCTGCAGATTTTCTCTTGTTTGTGATTTGATTACTACACTGTGAAGTCTCTTCCAGGGATGCCTACCCTGAAAAAGTTTCAATCTTGCCTTTGGCGGGAGTTCAGTAAAACTCTCCCCCACCGCTGCCCCGCTGTGATCCCTGCTGCTCTCCGACACTTTGACCACGTGCTTACCCAGACCCTCTACTCCACCAGTCCTGCTGAAGGGTTTCGGCCTGAAATGTCAACTGTGCTTTTTTCCATAGATGCTGCCTGCCCTGCAGAGTTCCTCCAGCATTTTGTGTGTGTTGCTCGGATTTCACCATCTGCAGATTTTCTCTTGTATGTGATTTCATGCGCCTTCCTCTCTACCAACTCAGCCTGCAAGTTAACATTTAGGGAATACTGCACAAGGCCTCCCATGTCCCGTTACACTTCTGATTTGTTAATTTTCTTCAACTTTAGAAAATAATCTATACCTTTATTCCTTTTACCAAAGTTCATGACCATACACTTCCCAACACTATGTTCCATCTGCCATTTCCTTGCCCATTCTGTTAAACTGTCCATAAGTCAATCTGCAGACTTACTGTTTCCTGAACACTACTGGCCACTCCACATATCTTCGTATCATCTGCAAACTTGGCCACAAAACCATCAATTCTGTCATCCAATCGAAAAGAAGTGGTCCCAACACCAAACCTGGACAGCATCAGTCGACTGCAGCCAAGCTGAAAAGACCCCTTTCATTCGCATTCTTTGCCTCCAGCCAGTCAGCCAATCTTCTATCCGTGCTTGTACCTTTCCTGTAATTACCACGGGCTCTTATCCTGTTTAGCAGCCTCATGTGTGGCACCTTCTCAAAGACCCAAGTAAACAACATCCACTGACTCACCTTTGTCTCTCCTGTCTTTTATTTCCTCAAAGAATTCTAACAGATTTGTCGGGCAAGATTTCCCATCAATGAAACCATGCTGACTTTAGCCTATTTTATCATGTGCCTCCAAATACCGTGAAACCTCATCCTTAATAATGGACTCCAACATCTTCTCCACCATTGAAGCAAGGCTAACTAGACTATAATTTCCTTTCATGTGCCTCCCTCCCATCTTAAAGAGAAGTCAACTTTTGCAAATTTCCAGTCCTCCAGAATCTAGTGATTCTTGAAAAATCACAACTTATTACTTCATCCCCCTCTCCCCCACCAACACATCTTTTCCCTCACCTGGTTTCACCTATGACTTCCCAGCTTGTGCTCCTTCACCTCCCTGGAACTTCTTTTTTTGGCTTCTGCCCCTGCCCCCTTCCTTTCCAGTCCTAACGAAGTGTCAGGCCAAAATGTTGAATGTTTACTCCCGGCCACTGAGGGTGCTGATTTCCTCCAGTGTGTGTTCCTGGACCCCACAAACATGCACAGGGGAATCTCAGGCCAACAGCCCTGACAGACGCAGACCGACATTATGGATAAAACAGATGGAGAATGCAATGAGTTTCATTTTGTGGTGAACAACTAAAGTTCACCTCGTTAGCCTCGGAATGAGCAAACAGATTGGCAGTGCTTAGTTGGCACATAGAGTACACCACACTTTGTACTGTAGGCTGGGTCATCTTAGCTATCCAGAAGGATTATATTGCACATGAAGCAGGCGATGCAGCATCACAAATCCTTCAGGCTCCAGACAGATCACAGAGTGGTCTATTAGATATTTTCAAAGCTCTTAGCGTTAATTCATCGGCCTCTCACTCACCATCTGCTAAAATCATTTCACTTTCCTGTCATAATAGATCCTGTGCTGATTACTTCACTAACTTTAAAAAAAATCACTTTAATGCCTGATGGTGTTAACAATGAACTTTGAAAGCTCCAGCATAATTTTGTATTTTTTTCTGTATTTTTTAAAAATATCTCTTCCTTTTAATCCCAGTTGTCATGGAGTTTGGTTGAAAGAATCCCTACAGATGTAAAAGTGTCCTCATTTTTGTGGTGTTACGTACCCCGTAACTGGGTTGCCAAGCCAGCAGAAATGGATCACTCAGTTGGAGTCTGGATTGCTAGAACTAAGAAAGTTTAATTAAAGAAACAAGCAACACAGTAATCGAAAGGATAATAAATACAACAGTTCAGCAATGATAAACACACATGTGCACAGAATTAAGATAACAGGATCAATCAAGCTCTATCGTTGTCTAGGGGTAAATGACCAATTTCAAAGTGACACAAAGTCCAGTTCAATTTAGTTCAGTTCGCAGTAATCGTTGCCATGGCGATGGACAATGTGGGGGGAAGGAGAGAGAGAACGAGAACGAATGATCATTCGAAATGGCTTCCACTCACAGACCTGCGATATTGCTCACAAGCAGCTTTCGGGTGGGTCCTTTGTGATGTCACCTGGGGTCACCGACTGTGACCCCTCCTCCAGATGCGGTCGATCCTCTGCAGTGAACCCGGCACTCAAGTGAGGGCGGACACACACCGGGTTCCCACTGATCGTACCTTTCCACCCTGTGCGTCTAAGGCTGATCCCGCGATCAGCCATCCAAGAGCTTCCCACTGACTTGGGAGAGGCGCACCGCTTCCAGGGTCTCGTTACCTCGGGGTGTCGTGTGTGTCCTGCCTTAGCGAACCTGTCCCTTTTTATCCCCCTGCTGGGGTACTGCCTGTCCATCACTTCAAACAGTTCAGGGTTCAAAGGGGGAGCCGATCTTGACAATACCCAGACTGATGGCTCCTTCATTAACATCTCCAAATGCTGCTTCATTGTGTTCCTTATCTCTCCCTCCCCTGAGGACAGGTGGCAGACCAACTGCTGATGCCACTGGTGCTATCCCAGGCCAGCAAACATCTTAATTTATGTGTATTCTCGTCACAGTGGTTACAAAGTTGGGAATGTAAACATTGGACAGACTGAAAGGGTTAGTAGGCTTTTACTCTGTTCCAAGCTCTACAGTCATTTCAGCCGTGCTACCCTCCAGGTCCGCTGTGTTCCTTTAATTCCAGACTCCCTCGCATCACTCCAACATTGGCAGACATGCTTTCAGCCATCCGAACATAAAACCCTGCAGCTCCTGCAAATCACTCCAGTTGCTATACTTCTCCCTTCCTCTCATCATCCCTTAAAACCTACCGCTTTTACAAAATTACTTTCTCGATTATCATCTAAAATCAAAGTCGGGTTTATTGTCCTGTGCACACAGGTGTAATGAAATACTTACTTAGACCATAAGACCCAGCAGCAGAATGAGGCCATTCAGCCCATTAAGTCACTGCATCATCGCTGATCCCGGATCCCACTCACCCCCATACACCTGTCTTCCCGCCATATCTTTTGATGCCCTGACCGATCAGAAAACGATCAACTTCCACTTTAAATATACGCATGGATTTGGCCTCCACCGCAGTCTGTGGCAGAGCATTCCACAAATTTATTAATCTCTGACTAAAAATATTCCTCCTTACCACTGTTCTAAAGGGTCGCCTCTCAATTTTGAGGCTGTGCCCTCTAGTTCTGGATACACCCACAAAAGGAAACATTCTTCTAAATTCCAGTGCTCCTCATATGTTAACTTTTTCATTCCCAGAATCATCCTCATGAACGTCCTCTTAACTCTGTCCAATGACAACACCTCCTTTCTGTGATATGGAACACAAAATTGCTGACAATACTCCAAGTGTGGCCTAACTAGTGTCTTATAAAGCCCCAGCATTATCTCCTTGCTTTTATATTCCATTTCCCTTGAAATAAATGCCAATATTGCATTTGCCTTCGTTACCACAGACTCAACCTGCAAATTAACATGCTTCCTCAGCACTACCTATCCCTCCACCTATCTTCCTATCATCTGCAAACCTTTTCGCAAAGCCATCAATTCCAGTATCTAGCAACACACATAAAAATTTCTGGTGGACGCAGCAGGCCCGGCAGTATATATAGGAAGAGGTACAGTCGACGTTTCGGGCTGAGACCCTTCGTCAGGACTCAATGGGCTGAATGGCCTCATTGTGCTGCTGGGTCTTATGGTCTGAGTAAGTATTTCATTACGCCTTTGTGCACACGACAATAATGTGTGTTGCTTCAAATTCCAGCATCTGCAGATTTCCTCGTGTTTGCGTTTTTAAATTCCATTATCTAAATCATTGACAAACAATGTGAAAAGTAGCAGTTCCAATATTGACCCCCGAGGAACACCACTAGTCACCGGCAGCCAACCAGAAAAGGCTCCCTTTATCTCAACTTGCTGCCTCCTGCCTGTCAGCCAATCCTCTATCCATGCCAGTATCTTTCCAGTATCTTGTTAAGCTGCCTCATGTGTGGTACCTTATCAAATGCCTTCTGAAAATCCAAGTAAATGACATCCACTCCCTCTCCTTTGTCCACCCTGCTTGTTACTTCCTCAAAGAACTCTTATAGATTAGATTTGTCAGGCAAGATTTCCCTTTACAGAAACCATGCTGGCTTTGTCTTATTTTACCATTAGTCTCCAAGTACCCCGAAACCTCATCGTTAATAATAGATTCCAACTTTTCCAACTACTGAGGTTGGGCTAACTGGCCTATTATTTCCTTTCTTTGGCCTTCCTCCCTTCTTATAGAGTGGAGTGATATTTGTAATCTTCCAATCCCCTGAGGCAATGCCAGAATCAAGTGATTCTTGAAAGGCCATGATCAATGCATCTGTTATCTCTTCAGCAACCTCTTTCATCCTCTGGGATGTTGTTCATCTTGTCCAGCTGACTTGTCCAGCTTAAGACCTTTAAGTTTGCCCAGCACTTTTTTCCTTTGTAATAGCAATGGCACTCATTCCTGCTCCTTGACACTCACAGACCTCTGGCACACCGCTAGTGTCTTCCACAGTGAGAACGGATGCAAAGTACTTCAAGTTCATCTTGTTGCAAACCTCGTAGGCATACAGCATCAGTTTCACAATTGCTGTTCCTTTCCGCACCCTGTGGCACATCAGGCAACACCCTTGCCATTTTTTTTAGCATTTTTATCTGTTTTTACGAGGCTCAGTTGCTAGCTCAATGCCTAACCCAGCACAGATAGAAACCGTGCAAGAGCCAGCTGGATTCGAACCCAGGACCACTCGCCTCGAAGTCTGGTGTGGATGCCACTACACCACTGGCCAATTAGATACATAATGTTCAGAAGAAAAACAAATTAACCAAATTATACACAATGTTACCTGGAGAGGGATGGGCTCCGCCAGGTTTCAGATGCCCAAGACACGCCATACGATGAGCATACCAAAAAGCTTGTCATGTCGGCGCCCCGACGACTCCACCAGGAGTTAAGGGTGCGCGCACGCGCGCACACACACACACACAAAACAAAATTAGAACAAAGTCCATTTTAGTACAAATGATCAAAGTGGTCATAGTGTGGTAGTAATTAGTGTTGTGCTTGTTGGTTCAAGAATTGCATGGTTGAAGGGAAGTAGCAGTTCTTGAATCTGGTGGTGTGGGTGTTCCTGCCTGATGGTAGCTGTGAGGCATGGCCTGGATGGTGAGCATATTCAATAATAAATGCTGCCTTCTCAAGGCTGCACTTTCTGTTAATACGACCAGTGGTGGAGAAGGATGTCTGTGATGAACTGAGCCAAGTCCTGCCCTCCCTGCTGCTTCTTACATTCCTGCACATTTAAATTACCATACAAGTCTACAATGTAATTGATATATGACTCAATACAAAAATTGTTTGATAATGCATCTGTTAAGCACCAAGGTTTTAGACTATGTTAAAATATTTTTAGGAGTTTGTAAACCATAACAATGCATTAATTATATCCCTAGGATAATGTAAAGGCAGAACTTGCTGAAAATATTCAGTGGTTTAAGCAGCATCAATGTTTCAAGTCAATGATCTTTCATAAGAATTGGACCATTATTACACACTATAGCCTGAAGATTATTCAATATTCTAGCACACTATTTGAACTGGGGGGCAATTACATAGTAAATACCACACAGATAAGGGGCATTTGGCCAACCTGAGCAATTCTACTTTTGTATTTCCACACATTTGTTCATCCACATAATCTTCTATTCCTTTATCGAGCTTCTCCTTCAATACATGAATGCAAACTGTCTCTGTAACACTTCATGAAACACTGATTAAAGACTTCCTTGGGATGTATTGCTATTTCACAAGAAAAACAGGAACAGACCGAGGATATTTAGGTAGCAATGCCTGTCCCACAATTTAATGAAATCATAGCTGAACAGCCCTAGGCCTCAAATCATTGAAATAATCTGATCGTTATGAACAGTGTGCAAGACAAGGTTTTCTCTGTATCTTGGTACATGCAACAATAATAAACCATTTCCAACACCCGTTATAAATGGCTCATCACCTCTTCCACATTGACCTCCATTCCTGCTCTTTCAAAATCAACCTCCTCTTTACCTGCGTTTGGTGTTGGGTGCCTACAGTGATCCAGCTTCCAGAACCATGGGTACCAAGGTGGCATGGTGGCATAGCAGTTAGTGCAAGTCTCTTACCGCCTGGGACGTTCCAGAGTTTGGAGTTCAATACTGCCCCATCTGTAAGGATTTTGTACATTCTCCTTATGAACCATGTGGGTTTCCTCCCAAAGTCCAAAGTTAGCAGGTTGACTGGTCATTGTAAATTATGCTGTGATTAGAATACAAATCAGTGAGTTGCTGGGTGGTCTTGTTTCATGTTGTGATTAGAGTACAGATCGGTGGGTTGCTGGATGGTCTTGTTCTGTGCTTTATCTCCAAATAATAAAAACCCTTGTGGGGGAGAATTCCAGAGATTCGTCACTGTCTGAGAGGAAAAAATATTGCCAAGTACCTCAGAATGAAATGACTATCTCCTTATCTTGTAACTGTGTCCAATTTGTTTGTTTTGGTTTCTGCCACAGTATCCTCACTATATCCATCCCATAAAATGCATTTGTAACTTTAAAGCTGTTTACAAGGCCATTCCTCAGCTATTTGTTCCATAGAGAAAAAATATGAATCTTTCCTGGTAGTTACAACTACTGAGAAAGTTGTGGCTGGAAATGAAATGTGAAAAAAAAGATTTACTAGAACAATACCAGGAAAGGTTTATGTGACCACAGGTGAATGGCCATTAGTTATGACCCAGTCCATTATATTTTCAATTTTTAAAATGTAGTTCCACTATGTCTTCTGAGTAAAGTTTCTATCATCTTTTCTACCATTTGTGTTAGCTAATTGGTTTGTTCCCTAGGCATATTCATACTTTTGATTTTAAATTTGAAATTCCTCCAATCGTCTGGCACTATTCCCCTTTCTCATGAATTTTTATACCTGGCAATGCCTCTGCTGACTCCTGTCTAATTTCTTTTAACATGCACTGTGTTCACTTTGTAACGATGGAATTGAATTAATTCCTCTTCACACAAGACTTAAATAAGTTTTGTGCTTTTCTTGCAAAATAAAATCGCCCTACCTCACAGCATAGTTTTATGTTACATGAAAAATGTAATATAAAATATAAAATAGATCCCTCAAAGTTGTTGTGCAAGTTGATAGAGTATCCAAGGAGGCATGTAGTGTTGACCTTCATTAGTCAGGGGACTGAGTTCAAAAGCTGCGAAGTAATTTTATAAAAGTATAAAACTTTTGTTAGACCATCCTTGGAGTATCATGTTCAGTTCTAATCATCTCATCTTAGGAAATACATGGAAATTTTAGAGAGGGTGCAGAGGATGCTACCTGGATTAGAGAGCATGTCTTATGAGGAAAGGGTGGGTGATTAGGGCATTTCTCTTTGAACCAAATGAGAATTAGAGGTGACCTGATAGGAGCATATAAGATGATGAGACATAGATAGACAGCCAATGCCTTTATTCCAGGGCTGCAATGGTTAATATGGGAGAGCATAAATTCTATAGTGAATGGAGGAAAGTGTAAGGGGAATAGCTGTGGTAGCTTTTTTAAAAAACAGAATAACAAGTTCATGGAACACACTGCAAGTGTGTTGATAGAGGCAGTTTATGGGCATTTGAGAGGCACTTAGACAGGCCCGTGGATGGAAGGAAAATAGAAGGCTATATGAGAGGGAAGGGATAGATTGAACTTGGAGTAGGTTAAAAGATTGGCGTATCATCACAGACCAAAGGGTCTGTACTCTGCTCCACTGTTCTACATTAGATAGTCCTATCATCCCATTGCCCCCCCCCCATGGTGTTTGTGCAAATGCTAGACCTGATTGAACTTACCAACATGAATTTATCTGAGCATTGTATAGTTCAACTAGCCTAGTGATCTACACAACCCCATCCCCTTACAGTGACCGCAGCTGTGTGATGCTCCTCGGACACTGGGGCATGCCCACACTTACATCAATACAGTATCTGCAAGTAACATGGTTAAAAGCAAATATCAAAAGATTACACTTTGCAGAGTCCATTTACTAAGTCGTAAACATGAGGAAATCTGCAGATGCTGGAATTTCAAGCAACACACATAAAAGTTGCTGGTGAACGCAGCAGGCCAGGCAGCATCTCTAAGAAGAGGTACAGTCGACGTTTCGGGCCAAGACCCTTCATCATTCTCCTATTATTTTGGATCTCCCCCTCCCCCTCCCACTTTCAAATCTCTTACTAGCTCTTCTTTCAGTTAGTCCTGACGTAAGGTCTCGGCCTGAAACGTCAACTGTACCTCTTCTTAGAGATGCTGCCTGGCCTGCTGTGTTCACCAGCAACTTTTATGTCTTTTACTAAGTGTCGATTCTACATCAGACTCTGGGTCAATATGTCCTCCCTGCCCTAGAGGTAAAAGGTAGTTCTGATGGAGAATTTTTACTGGACCATTCCCACCTTCTGGTTTCAACCAAAAGGCTGCCAAGTTTGGCATCTGATTCTCCACTACATAAGGTGTTGAAATCCAGTGGTGAGCCGATTTATTCTTCCTTTCTAGTCCTAAATTTCTTATTAGAAATTTCGTATTGAGAAAATGTAATCTTTTGATCATATCACTTTTTTTGGTTTTGGTTTTGTTTTCGAGGTGAAAGCGCTGCTAATTCTTTCTTTATATCAGACACATACCTGAAATACAATTTCTGTAGAAAGTCCTCACTACAGGTTCCAAAACAAGTATCCACAGGTAATCTTGCTTCACATCTGAACATTAAATAGTATGGAGAGTGGCCTGTGGCTTCATTCTGAGTACATTGTAGGGCAGAGCTTAGTCAGGATGGCACTAAATGGTGACACTTTTGCTTGTGTCTTCGGAAAAAGCTCTACTTCCATCTTTATTATCTCTATTTTTCCCTTTCAGGGTTCTTTTGAAGACCCTGACTTGGAATTACACACTGACTTTGGTTCTTTGTGGGAATGGGACCCGCTCACGGGGTGTCATGATTGGCCGTTATCCGACATGCCAACGGCGCGGCCTAAGAGTTCGGCACGCCTTTGGAGGCCGAGGATCTCGGGGCTCTGGAGATGGGCGGATCGAATGTCGGTGTCCTGACAGACCGGTGTGTCATGGGAGCCGGAAGGACTTTGGCTGTGTGGCCAGAGACCTGAGATCTTTGGGCACAAAGCTCAGAAAACGTGACGCGATGGACTTTTAACATCATAAACCAGCGAGCTGTTTGTTATGTCTCCCCTCTTGCTGTGAAATGGAAACATCTCCTTCTCCTTTATTAGGGAGAAAGAGACCCTGTGGTATTTCGAATACCAGGTGAAATGTGAAGTCTTTGGAGTACTGCAAGTCTGTGCCTTTGCTGTGTCTTTGCTGCACGCTTGTGTGCTTGGTGGCGGGTGCCGATGCTTTTTTTTGCTGGTGGGGGGAGGGGGGATCATTGCTTGCTGCTGCTTACGTGCAGCAGGGAGGGGAGCTGGGGGGGATTTTGGGTTTCTAACATTTACCTGTCATTCATTCCTTGGGGCACTCCTCTGTTTTCGTGGATAGATGTGAAGAAAAAGCATTTCAGGATGTATATTGTATACACGTAGTCATAGTCATAGTCATAGAAACCAATAGTCACCAATAAAGTCATAGTCATACTTTATTGATCCTGGAGGAATTAGGTTTTCGTTACAGTTGCACCATAAATAATTAAATAGTAATAAAACCATAAATAATTAAATAGTAATATGTAAATTATGCCGGAAATAAGTCCAGGACCAGCCTATTGGCCCAGGGTGTCTGACCCCTCTGACATTAAATATACCTTTTCTTGGCATCAAGCATATCTAGCAATATCCCGTTGAATCTCTCAGGCTGAGGATCACCTTGAGGGTGATATGGCATGGTCCTTGACCTCTCAACTCCAAGCATGCTCAGTAACTCATGTAAGAGATGGCTATCAAACCCCCTTCCCTGATCACTGTGCATCCTTCCTGGGAGATCATAATGATTAGAGAATTTCTCCTACAACACTTTTGCAACTGTGGATGCTTTCTGATCCTTTGTGGGAAAGACTTGATGTCAGGATCAGTGATGACCAAGACCTTCGGAGAGTTCCTTGAATCAGGCACCATGGAAATTAAATCCATACACATGAGATCAAGTGACCCTGTGCTTTGTAGATGAAACAAGGGAGCAACTCTTTTAGCAATCTCATTCTCTGAATACAACAAATGCACCACTTACAGTGATCTTTATTTTACTTTACTTTATTGTCGCCTAACACATTCAGTGGTCTTGTCTCATGCTCCACTAGGGTTGACCCAAACACTAGGAGATCATCCAAGTACACAAGTACTTCCAGCAAGTTCATATCTCTAACAGTCTGTTCCATGACACATTGGAAAGTAGCCAGTGCTCCTGATATGAAACTTTCTTAGAAGTTTAACTGCTCCAAACAAAGCAGTCAAAAGGGAGATTTGCTGATATCATGAAAGTAACACAGGAACATTCAAAACTGAAAACATTGTTGATCATAGAATGCTTTTGGTTTCATGTACTAGTGAGACTAGAAATAGGAAGATAATGCAGCTAAATACGTGGCTAAGGAGTTGGTGCAGGAGGGAGGGCTTCATGTTTCTGGACAATTGGGCCTTGCTCCAGGGAAGATAAGACCTGCTCCGATGGGACGGGTTGCACCTGAGCTGGAGGGGGACTAACATCCTTGCAGGAAGGTTTGCTAAGTGCTGCTCCGGGGGGTTTAAACTAGATTTGCAGTGGGAGGGGAACCGGATTGTTAGAGCAGATAGTGAGGTGGAGGAGGATAAAGGTCATGCAAGAACTGCAAGTACAGTGCATGGAGTAAAGCCAGATCTAACATATAAAGAGACTTTGAGGAAAGAGAAGCAGAATAAATGGTGTAAAGACAGTACGGTAGAAGGGCTAAAGTGCATGTACTTCAATGCAAGAAGCATCAGGAACAAAGATACTGAACTGAGAGCTTGGATACATACATGGAATTATGATGTAGTGGCCATTACAGAGACTTGGCTGGCACCAGGGCAGGGATGGATTCTCAATATTCTTGGATTTCAGTGCTTTAAAAGGGATAGAGAGGGGGGAAAGGGGAGGAGGGATGGCATTACTGGTCAGGGATATTATTACAGCTACAGAAAGGGTGGGTAATGTAGCAGGATCCTCTTTTGAATCAGTATGGGTGGAAGTCAGGAACAGCAAGGGAGCATTTACTCTATTGGGAGTATTCTATAGGCCCCCTGGTAGCAGCAGAGATACAGAGGAGCAGATTGGGAGGCAGATTTTGGAAAGGTGCAAAAATAACAGGGTTGTTATCATAGGTGAACTTAACTTCCTAATATTGATTGGCACCTGATTAGTTCCGATGGTTTAGATGGGGCAGAGTTTGTTAAGTGTATCCAGGAGAGATTCCTGTCACAGTATGTAGACAGGCCGACTAGGGGGAATGCCATACTAGATCTAATACTAGGTAATGAACCGGGTCAGGTCACAGATCTCTCAGTGGGTGAGCATCTGGGGGACAGTGACCACCGCTCCCTGGCCTTTAGCATTATCATGGAAAAGGATAGAATCAGAGAGGACAGGAAAATTTTTAATTGGGGGAGGACAAATTATGAGGCTACAAGGCCAGAACTTGCGGGTGTGAATTGGGATGATGTTTTTGCAGGGAAATATACAATGGACATGTGATCGATGTTTAGGGATCCCTTGCAGGATGTTAGGGATAAATTTGTCCCGGTGAGGAAGATAAAGAATGGTAGGGTGAAGGAACCATGGGTGACAAGTGAGGTGGAAAATCTAGTCAGGTGGAAGAAGGTAGGATACATGAGGTGTAGGAAGCAAGGATCAGATGGGTCTATTGAGGAATATAGGGTCACAAGAAAGGAGCTTAAGAAGGGGCTGAGAAGAACAAGAAGGGCGCATGAGAAGGCCGTGGCAAGTAGGGTAAAGGAAAACCCCAAGGCATTCTTCAATTATGTGAAGAACAAAAGGATGACAGGAGTGAAGGTAGGACCGATTAGAAATAAAGGTGGGACGATGTTCCTGGAGGCTGTGGAAGTGATTGAGGTCCTCAATGAATACTTCTCTTCGGTATTCACCAATGAGAGGGAACTTGATAATGGTGAGGACAATATGAGTGAGGTTGATGTTCTGGAGCATGTTGATATTAAGGGAGAGGAGGTGTTGGAGTTGTTAAAATACATTAGGACGGATAAGTCCCCAGGGCCTGATGGAATATTCCCCAGGCTGCTCCTCGAGGCGAGGGAAGAGATTTCTGAGCCTCTGGCTAGGACCTTTATGTCCTCGTTGTCCATAGGAATGGTACCGGAGGGAGGTAAATGTTGTCACCTTGTTCAAAAAAGGTAGTAGGGTTAGTTTGGGTAATTATAGACTAGTGAGCATTATGCCTGTGGTGGGAAAGCTGTTGGAAAAGATTCTTAGAGATAGGATCTATGGGCATTTAGAGAATCATGGTCTGATCAGGGACAGTCAGCATGGCTTTGTGAAGAGCAGATCGTGTCTAACAAGCCTGATAGAGTTCTTTGAGGAGGTGACCAGGCATATAGATGAGGGTAGTGCAGTGGATGTGGGATCCACATGGATTTTAGTAAGGCATTTGACAAGGTTCCACACGGTAGGTATATTCAGAAAGTCAGAAGGCATGGGATATAGGGAAGTTTGGCCAGGTGGATTCAGAATTGGCTTGCCTGCAGAAAGCAGAGGGTCGTGGTGGAGGGAGTACATTTGGATTGGAGGGTTGTGACTAGTGGTGTCCCACAAGGATCAGTTCTGGGACCTCTGCTTTTTGTGAATTTTATTAACGACCTGGATGTGGGGGTAGAAGTGTGGGTTGGCAAGTTGGCAGACAACACAAAGGTTGGTGGTGTTGTAGATAGTGTTGAGGATTGTTGAAGATTGCAGAGAGACACTGATAGGATGCAGAGGTGGACTGAGAAGTGGCAGATGGAGTTCAACCTGGAGAAATGTGAGGTGGTACACTTTGGAAGGACAAACTCCAAGGCAGAGTACAAAGTAAATGACAGACACGAGGAAATCTGCAGATGCTGGAATTTCAAGCAACACACATAAAAATTGCTGGTGAACACAGCACGCTAGGCAGCATCTATAGAAAGAGGTACAGTCGACGTTTCGGGCCAAGACCCTTTGTCAGGACTAACTGAAAGAAGAGATAGTAAGAGATTTGAAAGTGGGAGGGGGAGGGGGAGATCCAAAATGATAGGAGAAGACAGGAGGGGGAGGGATGGAGCTAAGAGCTGGAAATTTGATTGGCAAAAGGGATATGAGAGGATCATGGGACGGGAGGCCTAGGGAGAAAGAAAGGGGGAGGGGGGAAGCCCAGAGGATGGGCAAGGAGTATAGTGAGAGGGACAGAGGGAGAAAAAGGAGAGAGAGAGAGCAAAAAACATATATATATTATAATAGATAAATAAATAATGGATGGGGAACGAAGGGGAGGTGGGGCATTAACGGCTTGTTTAGAAAGTAAATGGCAGGATACTTGGTAGTGTGGAGGAGCAGAGGGATCTGAGGGGTACATGTCCACAGGTCCCTGAAAGTTGCCTCACAGGTAGATAGGTTAGTTAAGAAAGCTTATGGAGTGTTAGCTTTCATACGTCGAGGGATAGAGTTTAAGAGTCGCAGGGTAATGATACAGCTCTATAAAACTCTGGTTAGGCCACACTTGGAGTACAGTGTCCAGTTCTGGTTGCCTCACTATAGGAAAGATGTGGAAGCATTGGAAAGGGTACAGAGGAGATTTACCAGGATTCTGCCTGGTTTAGAGAGTATGCATTATGATCAGAGATTAAGGGAGCTAGAACTTTACTCTTTGGAGAGAAGGAGGATGAGAGGAGACATGATAGAGGTGTACAAGATAATAAGAGGAATAGATAGAGTGGATAGCCAGCGCCTCTTCCCCAGGGCACCACTGCTCAATACAAGAGGACATGGCTTTAAGGTAAGGGGTAGGAAGTTCAAGAGGGATATTATGGGGATATTTTGCTCAGAGAGTGGTTGGTGTGTGGAATGCACTGCCTGATTCAGTGGTGGAGGCAGATACACTAGTGAAATTTAAGAAATGACTAGACAGGTATATGGAGGAATTTAAGGTGGGGGTTTATATGGGAGGCAGGGCTTAAGGGTTGGCACAACATTGTGGGCTGAAGGGCCTGTACTGTGCTGTACTATTCTATGTTCTATAAGCAGTATCAAAAAGAAGGGAGTCCATTTTAGCATAATGTGGCTGAAATGAAGGAATTGTATGAACGTTGCCAATTCAGTAATGGGCTTAATTATGCACTGAGAGATTATTTAGCTTCTGAAATCCTGCAGAAAAGCATGACTGCTAACTGAAGTACAACTTACATTTGAAAGAGTAGTTAAAATCACGGTATCAATGGAAACAGCAACCAGAGAGGCAGATAAGCGCAGTCAGGACTGAAAGTGAGCATGAACAAAATTGCAACATCTAAACAGAAACCTGCTGAGCAATACAAAGTGTGCCACCATTGTTACAGGAGCTCACGTATACCAGGCTTGCATCACTTGCACTTGCAACTCATTCCACACTCTCATGACCCTCTGAGTGAAGAAGTTTCCCCTCATGTTCCCTTTAACTTTTTCACCTTTCAGCCTTAACCCACGACCTCTGGTTGTAGTCCCACCCAACCTCAGTGGAAAAAGCCTGCTTGCATTTACCCTATCTATACCCCTCATAATTATGTATACCTCTATCAAATCTCCCTTCAATTTTTCTATGTTCCAAAGAATAAAGTCCTAACCTGTTCAATCTTTCCTTATAACTCAGGTCCTCCAGTTCCGGCAACATCCCTGTAAATTTTCTATGAACTATTTCAACCTTATTTATATCTTTCCTATAGGTAGGTGACAAAACTGCACACGATACTCTCAATTAGGCTTCACCAAAGTCTTATACACCTTCAAGATAACATCTCATCTCTCAGTACTTAGTGCATTGATTTATAAAGGCCAATGTGCCAAAAGCTTTCTTTATGACCCTATCTACCTGCAACACCACTTTCCATTCATTATGGACATATATTCCCAGATCTCTTTGTTCTACGGCACTCGTTAGTAGTCTACACTTCACTATGTAAGACCTATCCTGGTTGGTCCTACCCTCACACTTGTCTGCATTAATTCCATCTGCTAAATTTCAGCCCATTTTTCCAGCTGATGCAGATCCCACTGCAAACTCTGATAGTCTTTGCCATCCACTAGACTCCCAATCTTGGTGTGGTCTGCAAATTTGCTGATCCAGTTAGCCACATTATGATTCAGAATTAAGAATGGTATCAGATGATGCCACAGCAGTGTCTAAGGATGGCCTTGGAAAACCCAAACATATCAAGGGTAAAATAGAGTTAAATGAAAATGCCACACGTAAGTTTTACAAAGCCCTTCTGGTTCCTTATACCATTCATGATGTAGCCAGTAAGCTAAATGCTTGGAAGCTAAAGGAATCCTTTCCAAGGTTGAAGGGAGCCCATGGGCAATGCCAGTGGTCCCAGTAGCCAAGAAACATGGGTCTGTCAGGATCTGTAGTGATTTTAAGATCACAATCAACTCAGTACTGAAAGTAAATCAGGACAAAGGATATCTTTGCAACTGTCCATGGAGGAAGAATGTGGACTTAACCGACGCTAACCTATGGATGGAGATGGAAGAAGAGTCCAAAGTTTTTCTCGCCACTATAGACCTATCATAATTTATCATGATAAGACACTTCTGAAATGCCTGCTGCTACTGTGTGGTCCAGAATCTCCAGAGGAGAAGGCCCAGAGTCCTCGGCTTTACTTGTTGCTCGGCAGCCAGGGCGGTGTAGAAGCGCTCGGCAGAGGATGGTGCTCGGAGAGGCTGTGACGGAGGGGCTGGTCGGAGGCTCGAAGTTTTTGGACGGATTCAGGGTCCGCCGCGGTCGGGTGCTTCCAATGGTGCTGCATCGGCAAGTTGGCGGCACTTAGAGGTTCATGGCGGGGAGAGTTTCTCCCTTTTGCCGCCTGTGTGAGATGATGAGTCTATCAGGACTTTGAGGCTTTGTTTTACTGTGCCCATGGTCTGCTCTTTATCAAATTATGGTATTGCTATGCACTGTTGTAAGTATACATTATAATTATATGGTGTTGTCAGTTTAGTCTTGGTTTGTCCTGTGTTTTCTGTGAGATCATTCTGGAGGAACGTTGTATCATTCTTTAATACATGCATTTCTAAATGGCAACAACTGAAAACTGAACTGAACTGAGCAGATTTTTCAGAGTACCTGCACTCTGGCAGCAAGCTGTGGACCAGGTGCTGCGAGGCTGTCCAGGCGCTCAGCGTTTCCTGGATGATATCATTGTTACCGGTAAGGATGACAAGGAACATCTCCAAAATCTCAAGACTGTGTTTAAAATATTAGAGAACTATGGGCTCTGAGCACAATGCGCCAAATGTGAATTCTTTAAATCGAGCATCATTTACTGTGGTCACGCATTGACACACAAGGATTACACAAGTGTGCTGAGAAAATTTAAGCAGTGGTGGATGCCCTAAGGCCATAAGATGTGGTCCTTTTTAGGATTTGTCAATTACTATAACAGGTTCCTGCCAAACCTGGCTACTCTGTTCCACACCTTGAACTCAGATCAGGAAGAAATGGCAATGGATAAAGCAATGTGAGCTGGCCTTAAAAAAGGTAAAGTAAATGGTGATATCAGACACTGTACTCACACATTATGATTCACGTCATCCAGTGAAGCTTGACGGTGACCCCTCAACTTATGTTATGGACATAGATATGCATAATGTTGTGGATGTGAACGTCCCACAGCCTTTGCATCACATCCCTTTACCACTACAGAGCAAAATTACACACAGATTGACAGAGAGGTCTTGAGTCTGGTTTGGGGTGTTATACATTTCAAGCAGTACTTGTACAGGAGAGAGCTTACCCTCATTACTGATCATCAACCACTGGTGTCCATTTTTAATCCGTGGAAGGGTGTTCCACTAACAACAGCAGCATGAATACAGAGATGGGCTCTGTTTTTTGGAGGACACAATTACAAGATTGAATTCAAGAGGATAACTAATCATAGGAATGCTGATGGAGTGCCCCATTTACCCTTGGAAAAGGAAGTACTTGAAAAATTTACAAAAGTGACACCTCTCTTGGTGTATTCTCCCTAATGCAAATCCAAAGTCTCCCTACTATGGCAGAGGTGGTCCAAAGGGAAATCAGAAAAGAACCCACACCATGTCAGGTCTACATGGCCACCCAAAATGCCTAGAATATGCAGTAGAAATTCCAATCACCAGCATGCGGAAGAACTTGAGAACTTCAGCTGTTTCCCGAGGGGCGGAACTTCGGATGATGGCGCCTAACAGCAACTCCTTTGCTTGCACCTTCGGAAACAGCTCTCTTTCTATGTTTAATATCTCTCTTTTTCATTTTCAGGGTTCTTTTGAAGATCCTGATCTGGAGTTACACGCCGACTTCGGTACTTTGTGGAAATGGGACCCACTCTCAGGGCCTCATGACCGGCCACTTTTCGATATGCCAAGGATATGCCCTGGAAGACTAGCGTGCCTTAAGGGTGCCGGATTTTTGTGGCTCTGGAGACAAGCTGATTCGAGGCTGGTGCTGCTGTCTGATGTGTCATGGGAGTACACAAATGATCGAAAGCAGCGAGCTGGCTGCTGGCTGGTTGCCCAGAGACCTGAGTTCTTAGGGCATAGAGCTCGGAAAAAGCAACGCAACAGACTCTTAACACATTAATCAGCGAGTTGTTTGTTATGTCTCCCCTCTCGCTATGAAACCGAGATATCACTTTCTCCTTATTAGGGAGAGAGAGAGCCTGTGGTATGTCGATTACGGCAGAATGAATAGTTTTTGGGATACTGCAAGTCTGTGTCTTTATTGATGCTTTGCTGCACGCTTGAGTACTCGGTGGGGGGCGCCGATGCTTTTTTGCTTGTGGGGGGGTTGTTGCTTTGCTGCTGCTTGTGTGTGGGAGGGGGGAGCTTGGGGGTCTTTGGGGTTTTGACATTTAATTGTCATTCATTTTTTGGGGCACTCCATTGTTTTTGTGGAAATTTGTGAAGAAAAATAATTTCAGGATGTATATTGTATACATTTCTCTGACATTAAATGTACCTATTGAAACCTATTGAAACTCGCCCTTGACAGGGTTTGTCTTATGTCGAGGTTGAGAGTGGTTGTACCCAAGCTGAGAACTAAAATGTTGGAGAAGTTACATGCCATCATCTAGGCATGATCAAAATGAAAGCATTGGCTCAAAGTTTTTACTGGTGGTCTGGTAAAGATCAGCAGATCGAGCAGCTTGCCATGCCCTGTTTAGAATGCCAACATGTCGAGATAAAAGGTATCCAGAGCTGTCAGAACCACTCCTTGCAGTCCAAGAATCAACTCCTACAACCACCATGGAGGAAGCCCCAGAACCCGAGATTGTTTCACAGCCACAAGTCTCACTGCCAAGCAGAGTGATCCTTCCTGTCAGGAAGGACATTATCTCACAAGAGTGAGAAATCTTTAAACCTGAATGGATCAACTTAAAATTTACCATACTCTGGATGTCTATATAGTAGTTGTACTATATAGTATACTGTGTATTTTATATATCTATATATATTTCGATGACTAGAAAGCATCACATTACATATTTGAGCTGAGATGCACTCCATATCGTGTTGGTGTTTATAACTAAGCAGGAAGCAGTGTATATATTTAATTTTTCAGTAACATTTGAGTAATATTGTTTGATTAACCATTCTTTGCTGTTTACATAAGTCATTAAGAGTTATATGTAAAAGTACGTGTAGCTGCCCGGCCAGCCTTAGGGTCGCCTGGCTCGCTGTAGTCCAGGGAAACAGCCCTAGGCCCCCGCCAAACTGGGTAATTAGTTTGCGTGGATGCTGTGTGATGTACCCCACCCCGCCCAAATAACAGACAATACACCAGATAAAATTAAATGATTTACAGTTTATAGATATTACTGGAACTATATAATTAATAGAGAATAAAATATAAAAAGAAAATAAAAGGCGCCACACTTATCAAACTTCAATCTCTTCATGCACAAACAGTTGGAGCTCAAGACCCTTCTTCTTCACCCTGCGACCCCTCGGATCACCTCGACCGGCCGCCTGGGAGCAACAACGGTGGTTGACCAGATGCTCTACACAAGTCCGTCTCCGTCTCCTCTCCTCGCTGAGTCCGACCCCGTTAGCGGACTCACAGCATCTGGTCCTTCTTCTGTCTCTCTCTCCCGCCTTCTCCCCAAAACCCCGCGCATACAATATCTTACAGATACACCAAAAACATAACAACTATCGCAATTGGTTCATAATATCTTCTTATCAGTAACGTGATTCAAACATACTGCTAGCGGGAAGGACTTTCTCAGTCCTCAACATAACAAAGAAGTCATTTTAATTAGACTACGCAGTGACATAAAAAAAAGAAACCCCTTACAACTCTCCCCCCACCAAATAAAGTCATATCCTCATGACTTCTAAATAACTCGCCAACGAGTCCTGCAGACGCTGAAACCCATCCAGATACACACAGTGACATTGCTTCCCAAACAGTGGACCTTCCGCCCGTCCACGGGCGCTACATAGGCCAACCTATCTGAGAGCTTCCTAATCCTCCGAGACCTCCGTACCCCCTCACCTAAACCCTAAAGGCTCAGACACTACTAGGGATACTTCGGGACTGCTTGCCAACTCCTCTCTCACTCAGGCCACCATTACAGCTCGGAGCCCCCTGTCCCGTGTCCGGGGCCCCGCTTCTTTTCCTTCCTGGTCCTGCCGTAACTCAGACTGCCCACAGCTAGCCCTCCCCACTACACCTGACTCAGTGGGAGAGGGGCAAAGGTCTCTTCCTCAATCACGGGGAAGTTAGCGAAAGGCAGCATGTACCACATGTCTAGCATATCATCCTTCGAATTTGTATTCTTCCTCATTCCCTCGATCGGTAGCTGCTGTTTGAGTTTCTCCAAACTGAAACATTTAGCCGGGGCTACCCCCTCAGACTCCGGCAGTCGAGACGTCAGCTTCTTCGGGGACTCCTTCAACTCTCGCCACAGCCTCGGCAGTTCTGACTCACGCTTCTTGGCCATCTCAATCTGGGACGCAGTTACCCCACCAGCTTCTCCCACCCTGACCAGAAAAGCAGCAGCTAAAGGATGTTCAACCTCCGGTGGTTCCTTCCTGATTAATTCATCAGTACGTGACCGCAGTGTCGGCTCGGAATTCCGTTGCTCCTCCACGTTGACGAGCGTGAATTTCAAGTCTGCAATGGTCGTCCCACAAGTGCGGCACTCAGTCTCCGGCCGGCATTTCTGAGCACTCAGTTCAGCGGTGCAAATCTCCTTTCTCCCGTGTCTAATTCAGATTGACGACCTGGGTTTCCATCCCCAGGTCCACCACCGTCTGTTCCAACACCAGGAAGTTCAACTGGTATGTTGGGTCATTTTTCTCACATTGCACCAAATTCCTCTGGCCAAAACCTCCTCCACATTTGACACTTCGCTTTGGTCGCCCAGGCTCAGCCACTCACCTCACCTCATAGTCCTCCCAGGCGAATCCAAGCTCTAGGCGGTCATCCACATACGCCAAAACTCCACACAGCTTCACTTTCCCCATGGTCTTCCTCATGCCCCGCGGGAAGGATGCACGGGCTCCGGATATGTCCTTGGGCATCTTTTCGGATCGGAAGAATCCTAGGGAACTAATAATGGCCATCTTCGGCTCGACAGTCGCACTCCTCGGGATCTGGTAACGTCCACTCCTCAGATCCAGCACATTAAACCACGTTGCATAACCCACACACACGCTGCCTACATCTTCCACGGCGCCAGGGTCCAGTTGCCGCGACCTCTCTCTCACTGAGGTGCCTTCAGCGGTCAACTCCCCTCCTTCGTGGTCGTTCGGAGCGTCTACTAAGAGGGTCTCACCCTCAGCTACTTTCCCCAAGCCGTACCACCGCTGGGTCTCGTTTAAATTCGGTACCGGCTCAAGGCTGCTACACACGTCCTCAGAAGCAACTCGACACGCTGGGTGCCCACACAATGCTCCCATGAACTCCAGGGTCACTAACCAATCATCGTCTTCTGGATAACTACTGGCACTGGTACCCCAAATCTCCGGTGCCCTTGCGGTTGTCAAGGGTAAATGCTTCAGACACCGGTTGTAAAACGAACTGTGCAACAACTTGACCTGCGCCCCGGGGTCGAGGATGGCTTTAGCATCACTTCCCTCTATCCGTAACGACACCCTAGGGCGTGGTCCCTCTAAGCCTTCAGGAATAGGGTCTTTTCCTTTCGGAAGTTCATTGGTACATTGCTGGGAACGTGCTCCCTCAGAGACCCCAAGCCGTTCCCCCACTGGGCCTCCACTAAGTTTCCCGACCCCTCTCTGATCAGCTGAACAACTGAAGGAGGGGCTGATCCCCTGAAATAATCCCCCTGGCACTGCAAGCAATTTAGCCTCCCTCCTAGCCAGAGAAGACACACTGAAACTTTCCCCCCTCTTTCAAATAACTGACAGCTTACACTAACAGGTGTAAGTTAACCTGACAGCTCTAACACCATCACCAGCCCACCTACTTGAACTTTCAACCAATCCCTGTCGATCTCCCTGAACCGAGCACTGCCACTCATCTAACAACTGAGATATCCGCTCCGCTCATGTCTCGCACGCCTCCGCCGCTCTTGGGGTGGACACTATCCCAAACGCCAGGCGGAGCCTGCCAGAGGTAGAACATTTATTTGCAGACACTACCTCCAAATCAGACCACTCCTTCCTCTCTCTCCCAACAGCATGGACAGCCCCGAGTTCCACCTCCAATTCGTCAATGCCAGTCTGAACTCAAACAAAGACCTCACCCACCACGCATACAGCAATAACCAGCAAATAACCCACAGAGACACATTACTGATTTAAACAAGGCAACCACACAGCATACCAGTAGAACCAATCCTGGACAAAAGCCCACAGAATGTAGCCCCCAGGCCAGCCTCATGGTCGCTTGGCTTGCTGTCGTCTAGGGAAACAGCCCTCGGTCCTGCCAAACTGGGTAATTAGTTTGTGTGGATGCTGTGTGATGTACCCCACCCCGCCCAAATAACAGACAATACACCAGATACGATTAAATGATTTACAGTTTATAGATATTACTGGAACTATATAATTAATAGAGAATAAAATATAAAAGGAAAATAAAAGGCGCCACAAAAGTTCAATCTCTTCGTGCACAAGCAGTTGGAGCTCAAGACCCTTCTTCTTCACCCTGTGACCCCTCGGATCACCTCATCCGGCCGCCTGGGACCAACAACCAGATGCTCCACATGAGTCCGTCTCCGTCTCCGTCTCCTCGCCGAATGCTTCGCTTGGGGTCTGACCCCGTTAGCGGACTCCAAATTAGATGTGGAGAGGTTGTTTCCTATGGTGGGGGTATCCAGAACTAAAGGGCACAGCCTCAGAATTAAGTGATGACCTTTTAGAACAGAGGTAAGGAGGAAATTTTTTAGTCAGAGAGTGGTGACCGTGTGGAATGCTTTGCCACCGACTGTGGTGGAGGCCAAGTCCATGGGTATGTTTAAGGTGGAAGCTGATAGTTTCTTGATCGGTCAGAGCATCAACAGATATGGCAAGCAGGTGGGTGTTTGGGGTTGAGTGTGATCCAGGATCAGGCAATGGTGACCAGGTCGTTAGGTGTATTTAAGGCAGAGCTTGATAGATTCTTGATTGGACATGGCATCAAAGGTTACAGGGAGAAGTTCAGGGAGTGGGGCTGAGGAGGGGAAAAAAGGATCAGTCATGATGGAATAGTGGAGCAGACTCAATGAGCCAAATGACCTAATTCTGCTCCTATGTCTTATGGTCTTATTTCTTTGCCCATTCTCCTAATCTGTCTAAGTCCTCTGTAGCTTCCCTACTTCCTCAAAACTATTTCCACTCCACCTACCTTCATATCATCTGCAAACTTGGCCACAAAGCCATCAATTCCATCAGCCAGATTCTTGACATATAATGTAAAAAGAATCAATCACAACACAGACATCTGTGGAAAACCACGAGTCACTGGCTGCCAACCAGCAAAGGCTCCCTTTATTCCCAGTCTTTGCCTCCTGCCAATCAGCCAATGTTTTATACATGCTAGAATCTTTCATGTAATACCATGGGCATGTAACTTGTTAAGCAGCCTATGGTTCCTTTCCAGGTGCATCATATTAACCAGGGATTTCTTCAGCAGTTTGATCATGGCACGACTGCGCAAGCGTGTGGATGTCAGCCAATGAGAACAGCGAGAACAGTTTAAAAGGAGATGGTTATGTCTTCAGCGGTTTGATCGGGGCACGACTGCGCAAGCGTGTGGATGTCAGCCAGGTAGAGCAGCGAGAAGAGTTTAAAAGGAGACAGCTTTAGAGAGCGGGCGCCAGAGTAGGAAGGTTTTGGCTCAGCAGGGCTTCGGCAATAACGGGTTGAGGTGAGGTAGGTTGCCTCTGCAGATGTGTGTGAGGCCGGTGTACTGCGCTCAGTGTCAGATGTGGGAAGTCCTGGAGATTCCCAGCCTCCTGGATGGCCACATCTGCGCCAGGTGCATCGAGCTACAGCTCTTCAGGGACCATATTAGGGAACTGGAGATGCAGCTCAATGACCTTCATCTGGTCAGGGACAGTGAGGAGGTGATAGAGAGGAGCTATAGGCAGCAGACAGATAACTGGGTAACAGTCAGGAGAGGGAAGGGCAGGAGTCAGAGGCCAGAGAGTACCCCTGTGGCTATCCCTCTTAACAATAAGTACTCCTGTTTGAGTACTGTTGGGGGGCTCGGCCTACCTGGGGGAAGCAATAGTAGCTGCGCCTCTGGCACAGGGTCTGGCCCTGTGGCTCAGAAGGGTAGGGAAAGGAAGAGGTTAGCAGCAGTGATAGGGGACTCTATAGTCAGGGGGTCAAACAGGCGATTCTGTGGATGCAGGAAAGAAACGTGGATGGTAATTTGCCTCCCAGGTGCCAGGGTCTGGTATGTTTCTGATCGTGTCCACGATATACTGAAGTGGGAAGGAGAACAGCCAGAGGTCGTGGTACATATTGGTACCAACGACATAGGCAGGAAAAGAGAGGAGGTCCTGAAATCAGACTACAGGGAGTTAGGAAGGAAGTTGAGAAGCAGGACCACAATGGTAGTAATCTCAGGATTACTGCCTGTGCCATGTGACAGTGAGTATAGGAATAGAATGAGGTGGAGGATAAATGCGTGGCTGAGGGATTGGAGTAGGGGGCAGGGATTCAGATTTCTGGATCACTGGGACCTCTTTTAGGGCAGGTGTGACCTGTACAAAAAGGACGGGTTGCACTTGAACCCCAGGGGACCAATATCCTGGCGGGGAGGTTTGCTAAGGCTACTGGGGAAGAGTTTAAACTAGAATTGGTGGGGAGTGGGAACCGAACTGAAGAGACGGAGAAAGAGGCGGTTGGTTCACAAATAGAGAAAGCTGGGAGACAGTGCGAGAGGGAGGATAGGCAGGTGATCGAGAAGGGGCACACATGGTTTAAGATGTGTTTCTTTTAATGCAAGGATTATTATGAATAAAGCGGATGAGGAGTTTTGAGCGTGGATCAGTACTTGCAGCTATGATGTGTGGCCACTACAGAGACTTGGATGCTCAGGGACAGGAATGGTTACTTAGAGTGCCAGGCTTTAAGATGTTTCAGAAAGGACAAGGAGGGAGGCAAAAGAGGTGGGGGCGTGGCACTGTTGATCAGGCATAGTGTCACGGCTGCAGAAAAGGAGGAAGTCATGGAGGGAATGTCTACTGAGTCTCTGTGGTTGGAAGTAGGAACAGGAAGTAGTCAATAACTCTACTGGGTGTTTTTTATAGACCACCCAATAGTAACAGGAACATTGAGGAGCATATTGGGAGACAGATTCTAGAAAGGAGTAATAACAACAGGATTTTTGTGGTGGGAGATTTTAATTTCCCAAATATCGATTAGCATCTCCCTAGAGCAAGGGGTTTAGATGGGGTTTAGATTTGTTAGGTGTGTTCAGGAAGGTTTCTTGACACAATATGTAGATAAGCCTACAAGAGGAGAGGCTGTACCTGATCTGGTATTGGGAAATGAACCTGCTCAGGTGTCAGATCTGTCAGTAGGAGAGCATTTTTAAAATAGTGATCACAATTCTATCTCCTTCACCATAGCATTGGAGAGAGATGGGAACAGACAAGTTAGGAAAGCATTTAATTGGAGTAAGGGCAAGCCCTATTATATCTAATTTTTTTTTCCAACCCTTGGTTATGGATCAAGCCTTTTTGATATGGAAAATGAAGGGTATAATATGTTTCCATGATTTATTTCTGAATAACTGTTTCATGTCTTTTGAACAATTATCTAATAACTTGCCCAGATCCCATTTTTCAGATATTTACAAATAAGAAACTTTTTAAATACCACGCTGCCTACCTTTCCAATTTCACACTCTACTGATATCACAGACAATATTTTATGTTTAAATCCTTATCAAAAGGGATTAATAGCAACTATTTATGATACAATTATGAAAATATAGCCAGGTATATCTGATAAAATTAAAAATGAATGGGAAAGGAAACTTCAACTTCGCCAACCTATAGAGAAATGGGAAAAAATATTTCAATTAGTTAGCTCTTCCTCTATATGTGCTAAACATACGCTGATACAATTTAAGGTAGTGCATAGGGCCCACATGTCTAAAGATAAACTAGCTCATTTTTACTCCCATATAAATCCTATTTGTGACAGATGTCACTCTGAGGTGGCCTCTTTGACTCATATGGTCATAGTCATAATCATAGTCATACTTTATTGATCCTGGGGGAATTGGTTTTCGTTACAGTTGAACCATAAATAATTAAATAGTAATAAAACCATAAATAGTTAAATAGTAATATGTAAATTATGCCAGGAAATGAGTCCAGGACCAGCCTATTGGCTCAGGGCGTCTGACCTTCCAAAGGAGGAGTTGTAAAGTTTGATGGCCACAGGCAGGAATGACTTCCTATGACGCTCAGTGTTGCATCTCGGTGGAATGAGTCTCTGGCTGAATGTACTCCTGTGCCCAACCAGTACATTATGTAGTGGATGAGAGACATTGTCCAAGATGGCATGCAACCTGGACAGCATCCTCTTTTCAAACACCACCGTCAGAGAGTCCAGTTCCATCCCCACAACATCACTAGCCTTACGAATGAGTTTGTTGATTCTGTTGGTGTATGCTACCCTCAGCCTGCTGCCCCAGCACACAACAGCAAACATGATCGCACTGGCCACCACAGACTCGTAGAACATCCTCAGCATCGTCAACATGTTAAAGGACCTCAGTCTCCTCAGGAAATAGAGACAGCTCTTACCCTTCTTGTAGACAGCCTCAGTGTTCTTTGACCAGTCCAGTTTATTGTAATTCATATCCCCACCATGTCCACACAGACCCCCTGGATGGAAACAGGGGTGACTGGTACCTTAGCTCTCCTCAGGTCTACCATCAGCTCCTTAGTCTTTTTCACATTAAGTTGCAGATAATTTTGCTCACACCATGTGACAAAGTTTCCTACCGTAGCCCTGTACTCAGCCTCATCTCCCTTGCTGATGCATCCAACCATGGCAGAGTCATCAGAAAACTTCTGAAGATGACAAGACTCTGTGCAGTAGTTGAAGTCCGAGGTGTAAAGGGTGAAGTGAAATGAGATACGTTCTGGTCCTGCCCTCTCTTGGAAAAAATTTGGCAAGATATCTTTGATATCATTTCAATAGTTTTGCATTTCGAATTACAACCCCATCCTATTACAGCAATTTTTGGTTTGCCGATGACGGAACATAGATCTTTCTCCTCTTCAGCCTGTCGGATGATCGCATTTGTTACATTAATGGCCAGAAGATCCATTTTATTGAATTAGAAAGAGACAAACACCCCTACTACATTTCAATGCTTTTCCCAAACTATATCATGTTTAAATTTAGAAAAAATCAGGTGTCATTTTTGATCCTTCAGTTAAATTTGAAGAGACTTGGAAGCCATTTATGTTTCATATGATGTAGTTTGACCTTTTCCGAATCCTTTTTATTAACTTAGAATATAAGAATAGAGGAGCTGAGTTGATGACATTAATGAGTGTATTCGATCTAATATATTGGTTCAGCCTTGTTTTGTTCTGTTTGTTTTTTTGGGGAGTTTAGCTATTAGTTCTATGTTTTTTAGTTTTTTTTCTGGTTTCTTTGCGTTTTTCTTTGCAATATCCTTTTCTTTTTATTTCTTTTTTTTCCATGATTAACTATATCAAGAGTTTGGAAGTCTGTTACACTTGTACAAACTCCATTTCCAGAAAAGTTGCAATATTTTCCAAAATGCAATAAAAACAAAAATCTGTGATATGTTAATTCACGTGAACCTTTATTTAATTGACAGAAGTACAAAGAAAAGATTTTCAATAGTTTTACTGACCAACTTAATTGTATTTTGTAAATATACACAAATTTAGAATTTGACGGCTGCAACACACTCAACAAAAGTTGGGACAGAGTTAAAATAAGATTGAAAAGTGCACAGTATACTCAAGTAACACCGGTTTGGAAGACTCCACATTAAGCAGACTAATTGGTAGGAGGTGAGGTATCATGACTGGGTATAAAAGTAGCATCCATCAAAGGCTCAGTCTTTGCGAGCAAGGATGGGTCATGGCTCACCCCTTTGTCCCAAAATTCGTGAGAGAATTGTTAGTCAGCTCAAAAGGAACATTTCTCAATGCAACATTGCAGAGAATTTAGGTCTTTCAACATCTACAGTACATAATATTGTGAAAAGATTCAGAGAATTCAGAGACATCTCAGTGCGTAAAGGGCAAGGTCGGAAACCACTGTTGAATGCGCGTGATCTTCGAGCCCTCAGGCGGCACTGCCTAAGAAACCATCATGCTACTGTGACGATTATAGCCACCCGGGCTCGGGAGTACTTTGGAAAACCATTGTCACTCAACACAGTCCGTCGCTGTATCCAGAAATGCAATTTGAAACCGTATTACGCAAGGAGGAAGCCATACATCAACTCTATGCAGAAACGCCGGCGAGTTCTCTGGGCCCGAGCTCATCTCAGATGGACCGAAAGACTGTGGAACCGTGTGCTGTGGTCAGATGAGTCCACATTTCAGCTAGTTTTCAGAAAAAACGGGCGAAGAGTTCTCCGTGCCAAAGATGAAAACGACCATCCAGATTGTTATCAGCGAAAGGTGCAAAAGCCAGCATTTGTGATGGTATGGGGGTGCATCAGTGCCCACGGCATGGGTGAGTTGCATGTATCTGAAGGTATCATTGACTCTGAGGCGTATATTAGGATTTTAGAGAGACATATGTTGCCATTAAGGTGACATCTCTTCCCGGGACGTCCATGCAGGACAATGCCAGACCACATTCTGCACGGGCTACAACAGCGTGGCTTTGTAGACACAGAGTGCGTGTGCTTGACTGGCCTGCTGCCAGTCCAGATCTATCTCCTATTGAAAATGTATGGCGCATCATGAAGAGGAGAATCAGACAACGGAGACCACGGACTGTTGAGCAGCTGAAGTCTTATTTCAAGCAAGAATGGACAAAATTTCCAATTGCAAATCTACTACAATTAGTATCCTCAGTTCCAAAATGAATAAAAAGTGTTATTAAAAGAAAAGGTGATGTAACACAATGGTAAACATGCCTCTGTCCCAACTTTTGTTGAATGTGTTGCAGCCATCAAATTCTAAATTATGTCAGTTAAATAAACTAACATATCACAGATTTTTGTTTTTATTGCATTTTGGAAAATATCCCAACTTTTCTGGAAATGGGGTTTGTTCTATTTGTAGTCTTTTTTGTATATGTTTATTAACAATAAGGTAATTCCAATCTCTTTGTATCAATATTGTTATTATGTTTATGAACTTGAAAATTAATAAAAAGATTAAAAAAGAAAGAAAGAAAGAAAGGGGAAATATGGGGCTATCAGGCAGGAACTTGGAAGCATAAATTGGAATCAGATGTTCTCAGGGAAACGTAGAGAAGAAATGTGGCAAATGTTCACAGGATATTTGCGTGGAGTTCTGCATAGGTACGTTCCAATGAGACAGGGAAAGGATGGTAGGGTACAGGAACGGTGGTGTACAAAGGCTGTTGTAAATCTAGTCAAGAAGAAAAGCAGAGCTTACAAAAGGTTCAAAAAACTAGGTAATGACAGAGATCTAGAGGATTATAAGGCTAGCAGGAAGGAGCTTAAGAATGAAATTAGAAGAGCCAGAAGGGGCCATGAGAAGGTTTTGGCGGACAGGATTAATGAAAATCTCAAGGTATTCTACAAGCTTGTGAAGAGCAAGAAGATAAGACATGAGAGAATAGGACCAATCAAGTGTGACATTGGATAAGTGTGTATGGAACCCGAGGAGATAGCACAGCTACTTAATGAGTACTTTGCTTCAGTATTCACTACAGAAAAGGATCTTGGCGATTGTAGGGTTGACTTACAGCAGACTGAAAAACTTGAGCATGTAGATATTAAGGAAAGGATGTGCTGATGCTTTTGGAAAGCATCAAGTTGGATAAGTCTCTGGGACTGGATGAGTTGTACCCCAGGCTACTGTGGGAGGTGAGGGAGGAGATTGCTGAGCCTCTGGCTATGATCTTTATATCATCAATAGGGACGGGAGAGGTTCCAGAGGACTGCAGATGTTGTTCCCTTATTCAAGAAAGGGAGTAGAGATAGCCCAGGAAATTATCGACCAGTAAGTCTTACTTCAGTAGTTGGTAAGTTGATTGAAAAGATCCTGAGAAGCAGGATGTATGAACATTTGGAGAGGCATAATATGATTAAGAATCGTCAGCATTGCTTTGTCATAGGCAGGTCGTGCCTTAAGAGCCTGATTGAATTTTTCAAGGATGTGACTAAACACATTGATAAAGGTAGAGCAGTAGATGTAGTGTATATGGATTTCAGCAAGGAACTTGATAGGGTACACCACACAAGGCTTCTTGAGAAAGTAAGGAGGCATGGGATCCAAGGGGACATTGCTTTGTGGATCCAGAACTAGCTTGCCCACAGGAGGCAAAGACTGGTTGTAGATGGGTCATATTCTTTATGGAGGCTGGTGACCAGCAGTGTGCCTCAGGGATTTGTTTGGGACCCCTACTCTCTGTGATTTTTATAAATGACCTGGATGAGGAAGTGGAGGGATGGGTTAGTAAATTTGCTGATGATATAAAGGTTGGGGGTGTTGTGGATAGTATGGAGAGCTGTTAGAGGTTACAACGGGACATTGATAGGATGCAAAACTGGGCTGAGAAGTGGCAGATGGAGTTCAGCCCAGATAAGTGTAAGGTGGTTCATTTTGGAAGGTCAAATATGATGGCAGAGTATAGCATTCATGGTAAGACTTTTGGCAGTTCAGAGGATCAAAGGGATCTTGGGGTCCGAGCCCATAGGACACTCAAAGCTGCTACGCAGGTTGATTCTGTGGTTAAGAAGGCATACAGTTCATTGGCCTACATCAATCGTGGGATTGAGTTTAAGAGCCAAGAGGTAATATTGCAGCTATATAGGACCCTGGTCAGACCCCACTTGGAATACTGTGCTCAGTTCTGGTCGCCTCACTACAAGAAGGACGTGAAAACCATAGAAAGGGTGCAGAGAAGATTTACAAGGATGTTGCCTGGATTGGGGAGCATGCCTGATGAGAATAGGTTGAGTGAGCTCGGCCTTTTCTCCTTGGAGCAACGGAGGATGTGAGGTGACCTGATAGAGGTGTATAAGATGATGAGAGGCATTGA
Source organism: Mobula hypostoma (assembly GCF_963921235.1). Taxonomy (NCBI): domain Eukaryota; kingdom Metazoa; phylum Chordata; class Chondrichthyes; order Myliobatiformes; family Myliobatidae; genus Mobula; species Mobula hypostoma. The sequence continues at coordinate 1,197,437 of NC_086115.1, forward strand.
TTGTGTGGATAGTTAGAGGTTTTTCTCAGGGCTGAAATGTGTAGTATGTGAGGGCACAGTTTTAAGGTGCTTGGAAGTAGGTACAGAGGAGAAGTCGGGGGAAGTTTTTTACGCAGAGAATGGTGAGTGCGTGGAATGGGCTGTTGGCGACGGTGGTGGAGGTGGATACGATAGGGTCTTTTAAGAGATTCCTGGATAGGTACATGGAGCTTAGAAAAATAGAGGACTATGGGTAACCCTAGGTAATTTCTAAGGTAAGGATATGTTCGACACAGCTTTGTGGGCTAAAAGGCCTGTATTGTGCTGTAGGTTTTCTGTATTTCTATGAATTGCAAACAGTAAATGCCTTTATACTGTAACAATTAAAGCTGTGAATTACAGGAAGTATATAAAACATTTTTTTAAGTTAAATTAAGTATGCAGTGCAAAAATAGAAGTTAAAAAAGAGCAGTGAGATAGTGTTCAAGGGTTCAATGTCCATTTAGAAAGCGGATGGCAGAGGGGAAGAAGCTGATCCTGAATCATTGAGTGTGTGCCTTCAGGCTCCTGTACCCTGTCAACTCTGGCAGGGTTCACAGGCCATTACTTCCTACAAAGCAAAACCTAACATCGTGAATGACTGGGATTCTTCACTCCCAGGCCAGCTCAGCTTCCTTTTATAACACTTTGAAAGGGAGAATAAAACTACAGCTATGAGGATACCTGCAGCATCCAGAACCCCTGTGATCTCCGTCTCAGAGGCCGAAGTCTGAATGTCTTTCAAGAGGGTGAACCCTCGCAAAGTGACAGGCTCCGTTGGTGTGTCTGGCAGGGCTTTGAAAACCTGCACCAACAAACGTGTCAGTGTGTTAAAAGACATTCTTAATCTCTCATTGCTGTAGTTGGAAATCCCCAGCTGCTTCAAAAGGATGACAATCATCTCAGTGCCCAAGAACAGAGTGAGCTGCCTTAATGACTATCGTCCAGTAGCACTCACCTCTACAATGATGAAATGCTTTACTAAGTCCTGCCCAAAACATCGATTGTCCTCTTTTCCATGGATGCTGACTAGCCTGCTGAGTTCCTCCAGCATTTTGTGCGTGTTGCTCGGATTTTCAGCATCTGCAGATTTTCTCTTGTAAGTGCTTTGAGAGTTTGGTTTTGTCTAAACTCAACCCTTGCCTAAGCAAGGATCTGGACCCACTGCAATTTGCTTATCACCACAATAGATCTACAGTGAATGCAATCTCATTGGCTCTTCATATGGCCCTGGATCACCTAGCCAATACTAATACTTAAGTCAGACTGTTGTTCATTGTTGTTCACAGCTCAGCATTCAGCACAATCGCTCCTACTTTTCTGATAGAAAGCTCCAAAACATAGGCCTCTATATTTCCCTCTGCAACTGGATCCTCAAGTTCCTTACTGGCAGTCTGTGCAGATCGAAAATAGCATCTCCACCTCTCTGATAATCAACACTGGCACATCTCAAGGATGTGCTTAGCCCACTGCTCTACTCTCTCTACACCCATAATTATGTGGCTAGGCTCAGCTCAAATACCGTCTATAAATTTTCTGAAGACATACTGTGCCTACAAAAATATTCATCGCCCTTCGAAGTTTTTATGTTTCATTGTTTTACAACATTGAATCACAGTGGATCTAATTTGGCTTTTTTGACACTGATCAACAGAAAAAAAGACTCTTTCATGTCAAAGTGAAAATAGATCTCTACAAATTGATCTAAATTAACTACAAATATAAAACACAAAATAATTGATTATATAAATATTAAGCCCCTTTAATATGCCACACCAAATTGGATTTTGAACTAGTACAGCCAATTAGATTTAGAAATGGAAATCACCTGTGTGTAGTCAAGGTGTTTCAATTGATGGTATTAAAAATATACCTGTCCAACTGCTAGTGAGTCAGTATCCTGGCAAAAACTATATCATGAAGGCAATATAACACTCCAAGCAACTCTGCAAAAACATTATGGAAAAGCCCGAGAGATGGATGCAAGAAAATTTCCACGTCACTGAATATCCTTTGGAGTACGATTAAGTCTGTCATCAAGAAATGGAAGGAATATGGAACAGCTGTAAACCTGCCTAGAGCAGACCGTCCTCAAAAAATGAGTGACCATTCAAGAAAGGAATTAGTGAGAGAGGACATCAAGAGACCTACGACAACTCTGGAGGAGCTACAAACTCCAGTGGCTGAGATGGGAGAGACTGCACAAACCGCAACTGTTGCCTGGGTGCTTCACCAGTTGTGGCTTTATAGGATAGTGGCAAAGAGGAAGCCACTATTGAAAAAAATTCACAGGAAATCACGGCCAGAGTTTGCCAGTAGGCATGTGGGAGTCAGCTGGAAGAAGGTTCTATGGTCTGATGAAACAAAAATTGAACAAAAAACTTGACTTGTAAGCCAAACACTGTATATCATCAAAAGCACATGTTACGTACCCCGTAACTGGGTTGCCAAACCAGCAGAAATGGATCACTCAGTTGGAGTCTGGAGTACTAGAACTAAGAAAGTTTTATTAAAGAAACAAGCAACACAGTAATCGAAAGGATAAT